>NC_045969.1:15106479-16306479 GCF_010909765.2 Amblyraja radiata
GATTGGAATCCCAGTGAAGAATGAACCCATCTCCTTCAGATGCTAATTGGCCTGCTGTGTGGATTGAGTGGATTTCCCATTTGTCAAGAATTTGAGGATAATCTTTATTTTAATCAGAGAGGTTCTCAGTTCAAATAACAAATTAAAAAAACTGCTTTCTATTTACTGGTCTGTACGTTGTTATTTAAATTTCAAAGGCTTGCTTCTGTTTTTAGAGAAAATGAGAATTTCCTGATACCCTTGAAGTTCTTTGTTCTGTTTTGTTGTATTTTCTTTTAATTTATCTAGCCCGATTACAGCAGATGTACTGCCAAGCTGGCACAGAACAAGCATGAATAACAGCAAGGGGAACATTCAGGGATAATCAACGTCCTTGCTAAACAATTCATTACTTTCCTCAGCTTTAGGTACCAAGGGTACAGCAAACTGTGAAGACAGAAAACATGGTCATATTTTACATTTATTCCACTCCAAAGCATTACACAGCCATTGAATAGTACCCGTGGGATAAAGTCCCAAGCAAAACTTATTCTTAATGCAATCTATGCTAAACAACAAAAATCTATTTTTCATCTTTAAATTTGAAGCTTCTGTGCCTGGGTTATGCCGTTATTGGGGCTGCTTTATTGTTCATTTGGATTGCACAAGGTAAAAGGTTTTGACTCTGCACAGATGCAAACCGTGTCCCTAATTCAAAGGCACAGTTGTCCAGAGAACGTTTAGGTGATCAGTCTGAAGATGGGTCCAGGTTCAGGAACAGCTGCTTCCCTACAGCCATCAGGATATTAAACACGACAACCTCCAAATAAGCACTAAACTACATAGACGCGGGTTTGGTTATGTCTTGGTTTTGTCTTTTTGCACCATTATTGTTTGTTTTTATGTGCATGTATGTATGTATGTATGTATGTATGTATGTATGTATGTATGTATGTATGTATGTATGTATGTATGTATGTATGTATGTATGTATGTATGTATGTATATATGTATGTCTGTATGTATGTATGCATCTATGTATGTATGTATGTATGTATGTATGTATATATGTATGTATGTATGTATGTATGTATGTATGTATGTATGTATGTATGTATGTATGTATGTATGTATGTATGTACGTAAGTACATATGTGTGTGTGTATAATACATACGTACACTGAACATTTTTTTCATTTATAATATTGTTTAGAGTACTATGATTCCATATTATTGTTTACACAGACTTGAGGGCATTATTTTGTTTTTTTGCGCTATTATTGTTTGATTTTATATATATGTATGTATTGGTGTATATACATTTGAAAAAAAGGTTCAATATATGGTAGGTATGACGATAAAACAGTCTTGCTTCTTGACTTGACCCGATACCTCACCTATTCATTTTCTCCTGAGATGCTGCCTGACCTGCTGACCTACTCCAGCACTCTGTGACTTCTTTTAGGTGAACTGTTTGCATAAGAAAGCCATTGTGTCTCACAACCTAAAGAATAAATAAACTTGCATTTATACAACCCCGTTACCGAGTGGCAAAAGTGTTTGAGAAAGAGTAATTACAATTTGCGCGTATCAAATCACACGAGCAGCAAAGCACTAATGATACGATACTATGTTTCAGGAATACTGCTAAACGGATGAATGTCAGCCAGGAGATCAATGTGGGATGACTTCCTTGTTCTCCTGCCGAGATAGTGCCTCAGGATCTTTAATGTCCATCTGAGAGAAAAGATGGAGACACAACGGCCTGCAGATGCTGAAATGTTGAGCAAAAAAACAAACTGCTGAAGGAACTCAGCGGGCCAGGCAACATACGTGGAGGGAAATGGACATGTGATGATTGGAGAGTCCGTTCAGCATCTCATTCAAAAGACAGCCCCTAGAATCAGTTTGTTTGCTAAGATCGCAAGCAGTCCAACTGGAAGTACCTATAAAATATAATTACTGAATTGTTGAATATTAAAATTTCCAGTAAAATATGAGCAACTGGTGACGAAAAAGTCAGTCTGATTTTCAAGGTGTGTTTTTAAAACCTTGTATATTTGCTTCCTAAAAATGCGAGGGCAAATTTCCAGTATATTTGAAAAAACTATCCCCCATGGCCATGTGTTTGGAATTTAGTTTGGTTCCGACAATGTTAAATTGAACCCATATAGAGAGGAAACATTGTTACTGGAAATGCATCAGTTATATTCTCTGTGGGTGGTGTTTGGCAGAAAGAAAGATCACACTTTACATTAATATTGTTACATTTGTCTACACAAACATTTAGCCACTGGAAGAGATTGGAAATAAAATACTGTATTAACATTAAAGCACCACTTAATGCATTGCTAATGACACAAAAAAGTTGGAAAGTACTTTATGTGTTGCCATTAAGGATGCTGAAATGGCACAGCCATTGTGAAATGCCATGTCTGTGTCAATGATCATTGCATCAGATAATTTAAGCACAAATATATACCAAATTGTGTATTTTGTCAGTGCTGGACTCATTCTAATATAGCACATTGAACATTACAGTATGAACAGGCTTTTTGTCTCATAATGTCAGCCAAACATGATGGCAAATTAAATTAACCCCTTTTGTCTGCATGTGATCTACTGTATATTCTTCCATCCAATGCCTATTCAAAAGCCTCTTAAACGCCAGTGTCGTAACTACTTCCACCACCATCAACCTGCACATCTTTAAACTTTCCCCCTCTGATCTTAAACCAATGACCGCTAGTAATTCTGCCCTGGAGTAAATGTTCTGACTGTCTACCTTGTCTCGCTCTCTCATCATCTATCTATCTATCTTCTATTATTATATAAAACTCTGTGGCTGCCGCCTGCCGTCCGGCTGCCTTTCTGCCTTTCGATTTGTTCCATCATGTGATGTCACAATGCCCAATACTCGTAGATGTCCAATCGGAATGGCCGATGCTCGCAGATGTCCAATCAGAATGGATCCATTTACATGTACGGCTGCCGGCTGCATTTCTTCCTTTGATTCCTTGCCACGCCGAATCCAGACGCACAATCGCCGAGATCTTTTCCATTTCGGTAGAGATTTCACTTTTCTTTCTAAGTATCCGCTCCTCATTACATTTCGTCGTGTTTAAGTACACCTTTTTAATCAAATCATTCCCCCCCCCCCCCCCCCCCACCCCCCAATATTTCTAAAATAAACTGGCTTCTCACCCATAGAAGCAGCCATTTCGGTAGACATTTCACTTTTCATTCCAACTATCCACTCCTCATTAGATTTCGTTATGTTTATGTCCACATTTTTCATTAAATCCTTCTCCCCCCACTCACTCATTTTGTCGCCTCCTGCTGGCCAGCGACCATAACGGCTGCTGGCGCCCGCATCTCGCCTCAAAGACGCCATTTAAAACCAGCCGCACTGCTCATTCCTGAGCCGCTTGAGTTGGAGGACCACGTCTCCCGTAGGGACTATGGGTAGGGAACGGCTGCGTTGGGGGAGCAGACCCAACGGGTCTGCCCTTCGTCTAGTTTTATATAGTAGTAGGAGAATGGCATACTCGTGCACCTATTGTCTATGTATCTATGTATCTATGTATCCATGTATCAGTTCTCCCACAAGCCTTTGACACTCTGGTAAAAACAATCCAAGTTTGTCTAACTTCTCCTTATCTAACCTTCCTTCTAATCCAGACAGCATTCTGGTAAACTTCTGCACCTTCACCAAAGGCTCCAAATTCTTCTTACTTCCATCCTTCCCTCAAATTCACTTAGACAATCTCAGACACATCTCTCCTTCTCTCAAACTCTCTGTCTCCACCACAGTGGACGGACTATCGACTGATGTCTACTGCAAACCCATCAACTCCCACCATTCCCTGGACAACGCCTTCTCCCACCCTGCCTCTTGCAAGGACAATTTCCATAACTCTCAATTCCCCCATCTCCGCTGCATCTGCTCCTGACATGAGGCTTTCCACTCTAGGACAAACGAGAAGACCTATTTCTTTAATAAACATGTTTTCTCCCCTTCTGTTGTGGACAGAGCCCCCTCACCTAAGTCGCCTCTGTGTCCCGCAGTTCTATTCTTGCCCTCCATTCCCCCAGAAAGACAAGGATAGAGTACCCTTGTTCCTCATCTTTCACCCTACCAGTTACTACATACAGCACATCATTCCCTAACATTTCATCACTTTCAATGTGATCCCACCACCTGTCACACCTTTCCATTCTTACCACTTCCTGCTTTCTGTAGAGACCCCTCCCTCCGCAACGCCTTGGTTCACGCATCCCGTGCCCGCACTCTCGATGATATTTTCCCCAGTAAATGGAGGACATGTAACACCTATCTCTAAACCTCCTCTCTCCCCTAGCCAGGTGAGACAGTAGCTCATGTGCACTTCTTCAAACCTAGTATATTGTATTCGGCACTCTTTTGCTTCATTGAGATCAAGCATCGGCCAGGTGACCGTTTTGCCGAACACTTGCAGTCTGTCCACCAAGGCCTGCTTGGTCTCCCAGTTGTTAACCATTTTAACACCCCTTCTGATTCTCATACTCTTTCTCTAATTTCAAGTAACTCTTGCATTCCTTCCCATCTCCTCTCTCCCCCTCCCCCACCCTAGTCCTACCAGTTCCGCTGTTTGCATCCTTGTATCCCTCTTATTATCGCACCTTCCCTAACCAACAATGGGCCATTATGCCTGCGATCATTTGATAAAGACCTTGGATTATTCTGGCCTTTTATGGCCTCGAGTTTATTACCCCTCTGCTATCCCACCTCTATTTTCAGTCTGAAAAAGGGTTCCGACCCAAAAGGTCCTACACATAAATTCTGACCCGCTGAGTTACTTTGGCAATTGTTTTAAAACCAACATCTGCAGTTTTTTGGAATGCAGGAAAGAATTGCAGACGCTGGTTTAAACCAAAGATAGACGCAAGATGCTGGAGTAACTCAACGGGATAGGGCAGCATCACTGGATAGAAGGAATGGGTGATGTTTCGGGTCGAGACCCTTATTCAGACTTAATCAGGGGAGAGGGAGATACAGAGATAAGGAAATGCAAGGTGCGTAGAGTTGGAGAGCAGGAGGAATCACAGGGGGGGGGGCAGTGAGAGAGGATGTTGCAGAACTTCCGTCGAAGAGAGGAGGAAAACTTCTTCAAAATAGACATACCAAGGAGATATCACAGTGGAGCAGACAAAATATTGTAGGAAGGAACTGCAGATGCTGGTTTAAACCGAAGATAGACACAAAATGCTGGAGTAACTCAACGGGACAGGCAGCATCTCTGGATCGAAGGAATGGGTGACATTTCGGGTCGGGACCCACTTTCAGACTTCAAGTCTGCAGTTCCTTATATATCACATACAAGTGCACAGACTTGCATTTGAATGTTAATTGGTCATCATCTCTACCATTTATTGTTTGATAAGGTTGACTTCAGATATCAGCCTGTAATTTCAATAATAAAAGAAAAATCAAGTGTGTTTAAAATGTCTTGCCTATTTGACATTGTCTGTTTTTAGCTGACTTTGAAGATCAATTTCCCCCACCCCTTTTTTGTCAGGTTACCTTGTAGATATGAGCAAAACTCTTTCGGAAAGGTTCCAATTTACATATTTAACACTGTATAATTAAGCTGCCTTTTGAGAAACAGCATTTTGCGAGGCAGTGTGATTTTCATTTCTAACACCCTACTGTGAAAATCAAATGATAAATACTTGAGAAATCAAAGGTGTCAAGGATCTTTCAAATCATGGCTGCAGAGCTTTATGTCTTTGTTGCAAGACATTAGCGGATACAGAGAAGTAAAGAAGAACATTTTCACCCAAGGTTAATTGGCTTGCAATGGCTTTTCATTTCTGTGGTATGATCAGCCATAATGAAAAGGCAAAGGAGAATGATAATTTTTTATAGAATGAACCAGGTACAATGATGTTGAAATATATGCATTTTCCAGTGAATATATTTTAATCCGCAGATGTGTTTCAATGTGTCTGCACACAGCGTGGACAAATCAATCTTATAAATGAAAAAAAAAAGGCACAAAGTGCTGGATTGTTTTTTGTAAACCAGCATCTACATTTCCTAGTATCTCCTTATAAAGAGAACTTTTAGTTCATTGACGCTCTTAGTTACTTCAAGATCTTCAAGATGGCCTAAAGCTTTCACACGGCAATGAAGTAAGTTTTTAATGTGTAGTCATTGCAGTAGTTTAGTTTAAGTTAGAGATACAGCGCGGAAACAGGCCATTCGGTCCACTGAGTCTGCACCGACCAGCGAAATATGAGGTGCTGTTCCTCCAATTTACGCTGGGCCACACTCTGACAATGGAGGAGGCCCAGGACAGAAAGGTCAGATTGAGAATGGGAGGTGAGTTGAAGTGCTGAGCAACCGGGACATCAGGTTGGTTACGACGGACTGAGCGGAGGACCTCACATTTCGCTTGGGCAGTTTACACCGCAGCGGTATGAACATTGACTTTCTCTAATTTCAGATAGCCCTTGCTTTCTCTCTCCTTCCCCTCCCCCTTCCCAGTTCTCCTACAAGTCGTCCTGTCTCCGCCCACTTCCTATCATTTTCCCACCACCCCCTCCTCCCCCGACATCAGTCCAAAGACGGGTCTTTTTTCTCTCTTTCTCTCTTTCTCTCTCTATATAAAAAAAAACACTAGAAGCAGAATTAATCGACAATTGAAAAATGTAATAATGTATGATTGATGTATATAAAAAAATTTTTTTACTATAATATGTAACTATACTTTATAATATGTTTACTTCTAATAAAAATATTTTTAAAAACCCAAAACAAAGACGGGTCTCGACCTGAAACATCAGCCATTCCTTCTCTCCATAAATGCTGCCTCACCCGCTGAGTTTGTCCAACATTTTGTGTCTACCTTCGATTTTATCCAGCATCTGTAGTTCTTTCTCATTTACTAATAGCTGCTTGGTCAGCTCACTTAAAATCAGCAATTATTTCAGAGCAAAGTTCCTTAATAATAAGAGGATTTTCTTTAAAAGAACATTTGCAAAATATATAGGCATTTTCCATTTCTGCAGTACAATTTTAAGAAGGGAGGTAAGATCTTATGTTATTGAAATAAATGATCATATTTTAATTGTGAAATTAAATGATGATGACATTTTGTGCTGCATCTGGTATGAATCAGCTTTCATTCTTACACTGTTGTGCTTTGGAAAGTATAAAAATATATATTTTTCTCATTCTGCACGTTGGAGATAAGCTGTGGCACTTTTGTTCAGACTGAATACAGACTTGATTAGCCGGACAAAATTCTTGGGGATAAATTACACAACATTTAAATTCCTTGCCAAAATCAGACACATTGTTCAGTTGCACCTTATCATTTAACTGATTCCGAAAAGTTGAAATGCCTTTTTTCACTCTGGAAATTACATTTTTCCTGTTAGTATTTACTGAAATTGTTGAAGTGAGTTCTGGTGTTCAGATACCTTAGACTTATGCAGTTATTTGCATGCCCAGCCCAGACCTTCACACTAACCAACTTCCCTTCCATTGACTCCATTTATACCTCACGCTGCCTCGGCAAGGCCAGCAGCATAATCAAGGACAAGTCACACCCTGGCCACTCCCTCTTCTCCCCTCTCCCATTGGGCAAAACGTATAGAAGTGTGAAAAATCACACCTCCAGATTCAGAACAGTTTCTTTGCAGCACAGTTATCAGGCATTGAATCAACTACCGCAACTAGAGAGTAATGCTGAATAACGACTTACCACATTGGTGACACTCGAACTATCTTTGATCGGACTTTACTGGCCTTACCTTACACTAAACGTTATTCCCTTATCATGTATAATATCTACACACTATAAATTGCTCAATTGGAATCATGTATTGTCTGTCCGCTGACTGGATAGCATGCAACAAAAAATGTTCACTGTACCTTGGTACACGTGACAATAAACTAAACGGAAGTATTTCACTTAAAAGTCCTCATCCCAAAGTTATATTACTTACAGTGATAATGCAATCATGGCTCTGCTCAAATATATAGGAAGAAACTGCAGATGCTGGTTTAAACTGAAGACGGACACAAAATGCTGGAGTAACTCAGCATCTCTGGAGAGAAGGAATGGGTGACGTTTAATTTTAGACTTCTTCAGTCTGAACCCGAAAAGTCACCCATTCTTTCTTTCGAGAGATGCTGCCTGTCCCGCTGAGTTACTCCAGCATCTTGAGTCTATTGTCTACTAAAATATAGTTGGATTAAAAATCTGATAACAAAAACACACTAAAACTCCATTCCTTTAATCAACTCCGTACTGACAACACCCATAGCCAGGATGGAACCGGTATCTCTGGCACTGTAAGTCAACAATTCTACCACTGCGCCACCGTACCACCCTAAGTTCTTATAGATGCAAGCTCCAATGTATTTTCATGTAGGTTTTGTGAAGGAAGGAACTGCAGATGCTGGTTTACACTGAAGATAGACACAAAATGTTGGAGTAACTCAGCGAGATTGGCAGCATCTTTGGATAGAAGGAATGGGTGACGTTTCTGATTGAGAAGAAGGGTCTCAACCCGAAACATCACCCATTCCTTCTATCCAGAGATGCTGCCAGTCTCGCTGAGTTACTCCAGCACTGTGTGTCTATCTTTCATGCACGTTTTGTTATGAGGCCTTACAAATGTTGATACTCCATGAGATATTCTCCAGAAATGTTACCTAATTTTACCTCTTAATGGCCTCATTATCCCTTCAAGTGACGAGTTTGATTACCCTACGCGATCATGAATCAATGTGACCCAAGGTGGGTAACGATGTGGAATCGCAGTTGTTCCAATTGTCGACTGTGGTTTTAAGTACCCCTGTGCGCATTTCTACTCTCTTCCAGAAGGCGGCCTCCTGGGCATTATAATGAGACAAAGACAATTATAAACAAAAGGGCTGATTTATTTTGCATGTAATGTGTGAGCAAACAGATTGATCATCACTCTAAATTTCAACCCACTTTGTAAACCTCCATGTACAGCAGGGATAACAAAACGCACCACTGACTCCAATTGGCAAGCTCTAGCTGGCTAATTGCACTCTTCTGGCAAGCACTTAGCCCATATCTACTTGACACTATGGCTGGCGAGTTTTCTCCAAAAATAACTTGAACTTATGGCTGTATTTTTTAACGGGGTGAATGTTTCCTATGATGGATTGTGAGGATATTATCAAACAAGCTTTCAAAGTGGGAAAGTGAGGTTGCGGCCAAGGTTAGGTCGGGCATGACCTTTACTATTGTGGAGCAACAGGCCCGAGACGGTACGGTGGAGCAGTGGTAGAGTTGCTGCCTTACAGTGCAGGTGCTTGTCCATACAGAGTTTGTACGTTCTCCCTGCGATCTGCGTGGGTTTTCTTCGGGTGCTCTGGTTTCCTCCCACACTCCGAAGGCATGCAGTTTTGTAGGTTATTTGACTTGGTATAAATGTGAATTGTCCCTAGTGTGTGTGGGATAGTGTTAGTGTGCGGACTCGGTGGGCCGAAGGGCCTGTTTCCGCGCTGTATCTCTAAACTAAACTGACCTAAACTAAACATGCTGCTGATATCCAAAGCAACTGTTCAGTTTTAAATGTTTCTGTGCTGTATCTCTAAAACTAAAACTAAAACCAAACGATGCCTACTCCAACTCCAGATGCGTTACGATCGCTTCGATTTTAAAGAGCTTTTTATTTTTGATCTGAAGCAGCTCCGACAAAACAGCCACCGCTGACCTTTAGCTGGTTCCGTTCATTAGTTCTGTTCTTCATTCATGTTAGTTATTGTACCGAAGATTGAATCTGAAATATCTCTCAGACAGCAGCTTCTTTCTCATGCCAGCAAAATTGCACCAGATTTCGATTGACTGTCTGCTTATGGCCAGCAGCTCTCTGCGAGAGTATCCTGCAGTGCAGCATATGGCAGCTACTCAAATTAATATTAATTCACTGAAGGCAAAATTTGTATTTGAAAAAGCATTTCTTTTCGCTGCCTTAATCATGCAGATAGTGCCGAATTGAAAGCTTGAACCTCCATGACTCGATTTGCCAAGAAAATCCTCTTTGATGTAGTTATCTACAATGCCTTAAAGTACAAGCCAGCAATTCAAAGCACGAATTGGCCCATCATCTATATAACTAATTCTTATAGCCCCAATAGATATGAGTCTGCTACCATTCTCCTGTATTTGGAGGTGTAAATACGCTCTTCTCAAGCTTACCTCCCTAGTCTAGTTCAGTAAAAAACACTGAGTCAAGCACTGGAACAACTAAACTTTATTTTATGATTGAACAGCAAATTCCCCTATTCGATCCTTATCTCAACCTGGCCAAGCCCTTCAGCCTCGTGCAAGCAGACACACTCCAAAAGGTCACGCAGTCCCAAGCGTTCCTCCAGAAGATCGACCTTGATCCAAGATGGAGCCACCTTTTATAGGTCCAGGAACTTTGAGTGGCCGAACTACATAGGGGTGCAATCAAACATATTTACATCAATACATTATTGACAGTTCCCCAAACCACCACAGAGTCTCACATACATTGTTTCTTGGAGAAGCTTCTGGAAGGAAGCTAACTTAACTGAATAATACAACATTTACCCTGGAACTCAAAACAATCCTGCCAGTCAATAGCCAATCAACAAACAACAGGGTAACTATCTTGCAACATTATTTACATTATTTACAATTCTTTTGCAGCAATCCAATCAATTTCATGCATTTACAATACTTTGGAGGTCCTCTGCAAGAATCTTTCATTCAAGATTCAAGATTGAAGAGAGTTTATTGTCATGTGTCCCAGATAGGACAATGAAATTCTTGCTTTGCTTCAGCACAACAGAAAACAGTAGGCATGAATACAGAACAGATCAGTGTGTCCATACACCATTATATACATATATACACACATGAATAAATAAACAGATAAGGTGCAAATAAACTTATAAATGGTCTATTAATGTTCAGAGTTTTGTTTCAGTTAAGTTTAATAGCCTGATGGCTGTGGGGAAGCAGCTATTCCTGAACCTGGACGTTGCAGTCCTCAGGCTCATGTACCTTCTACCTGAAGGTAGCAGGAAGATGAATGTGTGGCCAGGATGGTGTGGGTCCTTGATGATGCTGCAGCCTTTTTGAGGCAGCGACTGCGATAGATCCCCTCGATGGTAGGGAGGCAGTGTTTACTACTTTTTGTAGTCTTTTCCGCCCATGGGCGCTCAAGTTGCCGAACCAAGCCACGATTCATACTGGCAATGGAAGAGATACTCATACATTTCTTGTCTGCAACTTTGGTCTGGGACCTAGACTTCCTGGCACCAGCCAGCAGCTTGTGGCTTTTATACACAGAAACACAGACTTGACCAAAATGGCCTTACAATGCATGAATCCTCTGCTCTACCACTGCTCTACCGTGCCCCCTTAATACCAATAGCAAGGTTTAGCTCAAGATTAGACACATTTTAGTAACTGCATCCTATGTCCTGGACATTTGACATTTTGTGCAGCACTTGATGGAATTTTATTAAAGACCTGATCATTTAGTCAGTCAGAAACTTAGGATGATATTATTGCACTCTCAATGTTTGTCCTCTGTATGAATGACTAGCGCAGATATTCAGATTGACGAACATCAAATGGTACGCACCTCATTGAACTGAATTGTTTAGCACATGTGAGACTAGGGATCAGTGTAGGGCCCTAAAGAGGAACTGATGCCCACACTTTAAATAAAAAGGTTCAACCATAAGCTAGCATTTTGCTCGAGATAAAAGCAGTCTCATATCTTCCAGATACGTTCTCTTCCAAATGGCCATCTCAGAGTTACCTTCCATTCCTATCTCTAATGCCCCATGGCACCTGATTGACTCCATCCTTCTGATTGCTATTACCATTAGCATTAACCCTAGTATACTGACAGTTAAAGGGAAAATGAAGGAAGGAACTGCAGATGCTGGTGTACACCAAAGGTAGACACGAAGGGAGACAAAATAGCTGGAGTAACTCACCGGGACAAGCAGTGTCTCTGGAGAGAAGGAATGGGTGACGGTTTGAGACTGAAGAAGGGACTTCTGACTGAAGAATGGTCTCAACCCGAAACATCACCCATTCCTTCTCTCCAGAGATGCTGCCTGTCCCGCTGAGTTGCTCCAGCTTTTTGTGTCTATCTTTGGTTTAAACCATTATCTGCAGTTCCTTCCTACCCATAGACACGAAGCATCTCTGAAGAAAGTTCTCGACCTGAAACGTCACCTATTCCTTTTCTCCAGAGATGCTGCCTGACCCATTGAGTTACTTAGAAACATAGAAACATAGAAATTAGGTGCAGGAGTAGGCTATTCGGCCCTTCGAGCCTGCACCGCCATTCAATATGATCATGGCTGATCATCCAACTCAGTATCCCGTACCTGCCTTCTCTCCATATCCTCTGATCCCCTTAGCCACAAGGGCCACATCTAACTCCCTCTTAAATATAGCCAATGAACTGGCCTCGACTACCCTCTGTGGCAGAGAGTTCCAGAGATTCACCACTCTGTGTGAAAAAAGTTCTTCTCATCTCGGTTTTAAAGGATTTCCCCCTTATCCTTAAGCTGTGACTCCTTGTCCTGGACTTCCCCAACATCGGGAGCAATCTTCCTGCATCTAGCCTGTCCAACCCCTTAAGAATTTTATAAGTTTCTATAAGATCCCCTCTCAATCTCCTAAATTCTAGAGAGTATAAACCAAGTCTATCCAGTCTTTCTTCATAAGACAGCCCTGACATCCCAGGAATCAGTCTGGTGAACCTTCTCTGCACTCCCTCTATGGCAATAATGTCCTTCCTCAGATTTGGAGACCAAAACTGTACGCAATACTCCAGGTGTGGTCTCACCAAGACCCTGTACAACTGCAGTAGAACCTCCCTGCTCCTATACTCAAATCCTTTTGCTATGAAACTAACATACCATTCGCTTTCTTCACTGCCTGCTGCACCTGCATGCCTACTTTCAATGACTGGTGTACCATGACACCCAGGTCTCGCTGCATCTCCCCTTTTCCTAGTCGGCCACCATTTAGATAATAGTCTGCTTTCCTGTTTTTGCCACCAAAATGGATAACCTCACATTTATCCACATTATACTGCACCTGCCAAACATTTGCCCACTCACCCAGCCTATCCAAGTCACCTTGCAGTCTCCTAGCATCCTCCTCACAGCTAACACTGCCCCCCAGCTTAGTGTCATCCGCAAACTTGGAGATATTGCCTTCAATTCCCTCATCCAGATCATTAATATATATTGTAAATAGCTGGGGTCCCAGCACTGAGCCTTGCGGTACCCCACTAGTCACTGCCTGCCATTGTGAAAAGGACCCGTTTAATCCTACTCTTTGCTTCCTGTTTGCCAGCCAGTTCTCTATCCACATCAATACTGAACCCCCAATGCCGTGTGCTTTAAGTTTGTATACTAATCTCTTATGTGGGACCTTGTCGAAAGCCTTCTGGAAGTCCAGATACACCACATCCACTGGTTCTCCCCTATCCACGCTACTAGTTACATCCTCGAAAAATTCTATAAGATTCGTCAGACATGATTTACCTTTTGTAAATCCATGCTGACTTTGTCCAATGATTTCACCACTTTCCAAATGTGCTGCTATCCCATCTTTAATAACTGACTCTAGCAGTTTCCCCACTACCGATGTTAGACTAACTGGTCTGTAATTCCCCGTTTTCTCTCTCCCTCCCTTCTTAAAAAGTGGGGTTACGTTTGCTACCCGCCAATCCTCAGGAACTACTCCAGAATCTAAAGAGTTTTGAAAGATTATTACTAATGCATCCACTATTTCTGGAGCTACTTCCTTAAGTACTCTGGGATGCAGCCTATCTGGCCCTGGGGATTTATCGGCCTTTAATCCATTCAATTTACCCAACACCACTTCCCGGCTAACCTGGATTTCACTCAATTCCTCCAACTCCTTTGACCCGCGGTCCCCTGCTATTTCCGGCAGATTATTTATGTCTTCCTTAGTGAAGACGGAACCAAAGTAGTTATTCAATTGGTCCGCCATATCCTTGTTCCCCATGATCAACTCACCTGTTTCTGACTGCAAGGGACCTACATTTGTTTTAACTAATCTCTTTCTTTTCACATATCTATAAAAACTTTTGCAGTCAGTTTTTATGTTCCCTGACAGTTTTCTTTCATAATCTATTTTTCCTTTCCTAATTAAGCCCTTTGTCCTCCTCTGCTGGTCTCTGAATTTCTCCCAGTCCTCCGGTATGCTGCTTTTTCTGGCTAATTTGTACGCATCATCCTTCGCTTTGATACTATCCCTGATTTCCCTTGTTATCCACGGATGTACTACCTTCCCTGATTTATTCTTTTGCCAAACTGGGATGAACAATTTTTGTAGTTCATCCATGCAGTCTTTAAATGTCTTCCATTGCATATCCACCGTCAACCCTTTTAGAATTAATTGCCAGTCAATCTTGGCCAATTCACGTCTCATACCCTCAAAGTTACCTTTCTTTAAGTTCAGAACCATTGTTTCTGAATTAACAATGTCACTCTCCATCCTAATGAAGAGCTCAACCATATTATGGTCACTCTTGCACTCTTACTCTGGCATTTTGTGTCTATTTACAGTAAAAGGGATTAAATTCTATCTGACCCCAATTGAAATGCAACTCGAAGAACTAGTAAATTACTCCAATTTGAAAGAAGCACATCTCAAATATTTTTCAATCGTGCAATTCTGAAAAGTTGTATTTTATTACAAAATTCCTTCATGTTATTTTACAGCCTATCATTTAAGGAGAGGACTTCCTGATTTTAAGCTATCCAAGCAAGTTTATTGCTCAATTAGTCTGATTATCATTATTGTAAATTATATTTATTTTGGTTGCACAATTGATTAGTAACTTTATCCTTAATAATATGGTAGTTGTACCTTCAAGTTGTGTCATAGATTATAGTTTCGAATTAGTAATGTTATGGATACATTAGCATTTTATTCGAAATTTGTCCAAAACAACAAGATTTACAAACATTGAACTTAGATTTTCTGTATCGCCCCTCTACTCAGTCAATCTGAAGGAGGGTCCTAATCCAAATCATCGTCTGTCTATTTTCCCCCTTAGATGCTGCCAGACCTGCTGAGTTCCTCCAGCAATTTGCTTTTTGGTCAGGCTTTCAGCCTCTTGTGTCTCTACCTTACATTTTCTGAGCTGTTTTTCTAGAACCCCATAAAATAAGTCTGAAGAAGAGTCCTGATCCAAAACATCACCTATCTGTATTCTCCAGAGATGCTGCCTGATCCACCGAGTTACTCCAGCACTTTATGTCTTTTTTTTAGAACCAAATGAAAACTTTGCTGAGGACAATGCCAACTAAAGGGCCTGTCCCACTTGGGTCACCTAATCCGTGAGATCTGCCGAGTTTGCCCTCCACTCATACTCGCAGCATGGTCGACACGAGGTTGTAGGAGGTCTTCGTAACTCTCCATCATGCTCGAGGGTGGTCTCCGCATACTCGAGGCCTCAGCTAGGTCGCAGCGTTTTTTTCAATATGTTAAAAAATGCCCACGAGTAAAAAAAGGTTGCCATGGAAAAAATCTATATATTTTTTACTCGTATGTCTAGTCGTAGTAGGTCGGCATGTTAGTCGTAGGTAATCGAGGGTAGTCGAAGGTAGTCGAAGGAAGTTATAGATAGTGTTCATCATAGTCGAAGGGAGGTCGAAGAGAGGTCAAAGGGGATCGAAGGAGGTCGTCTTCACTTTCCACTATTCGGTGTCCAATTTTCCCGAAGTTAGTCGTAGCTAGTCATAGCTAGTCGAAGTTGGTCTTCAACATAGTCGAAGGAAGTCGAAGGAGGTCTTCTACCTAGTCGAAGGAGGTCTTCAACATGACATTTTTCCAAACTCTTCTAAACTCGCCAATGAGGTCGCCCAAGTGCGACAGCCCCTTGACATCTTGGTTCTCACTCTGTTCAAATGTTTATACTTCAGCTTATCTAGTTTTGGGGGAATTCCTCATAGTTAAGGACGATTAAGGATGATGGATGTTATATCTATGTGTCCAAATATGGATGAGACAGATTGAGGATTTTCAATCTCTGTTGCAAATTGGGACATGCCATATACATTGGTTTGGGGGA
Source organism: Amblyraja radiata (assembly GCF_010909765.2). Lineage (NCBI taxonomy): Eukaryota > Metazoa > Chordata > Chondrichthyes > Rajiformes > Rajidae > Amblyraja > Amblyraja radiata. The sequence goes on from NC_045969.1 coordinate 15,122,599, forward strand.
GCCTGGTATATATATTTACAAAGATGAAGACAGAGTGCATAGGTCAAAGCTAAAAAGATAAGCCATAATGAGAATTACATTCTCTGACAGCTTTCTTCAAACATTGTTGAAGTTGAGATTCTGATCTGATACCATCGGTGGCATAGCAGTAGAGTTGCTGCCTTACAGCGTCTGAGACCCAGGTTCGATCCTGACTGGGGGTGCTTGTCTGTACAGAGTTTGTACATTCAACCCGTGACTTGCGTGGGGTTTCTCCGGGTGCTCTGGTTTCCTCCCACATCCCAAAAATGTACAGGTTTGAAGGTTAGTTGGCTTAGTAAAATTGTAAATTGTCCCTAGTGTGTGTTGGATAGTGTAAGTGTGCGAGGATCGCTGGTCGGTGCAGACTCAGTGCACTGAAGGGCCTGTTTCCGTGCTGTATCTCTAAACTAAACTAAATTACTGCAATGACTACACATTAAAAACTTACTTCATTGCCGTATGAAAGCTATAGGCCATCTTGAAGTAACTAAGAGTGTCAATGAACTAAAAGTTCCTTTTATAAGGAGATACAAGGAACTGCAGATGTTAATTCACAAAAGAAACTGCAGCACTTTGTGCCTTTTATTTCATTTTATAAGATTGATTTGTCCATGCTGTGTGCAGTTACATTGAATTGTCCCTAGTGTATGCAGAATAGTGTTAATGTGCAGGGATCGCTGGACGGCGTGGGCTCGGTGGCCCAAAGGGCTTGTTTCCACGCTGCATCTCTAAACTAAAACTAAGCTAAACCATCTTCCTCTTGCTCTCTCCCTGCAGGCTTTGAAGATCAATGGCTGGCTCTGTGGCTGCTTGGTACACAACTATTTCGCAGAGTTATTCCAATGTTAGCAGATTACTGGTCCATATCATTGAGTGCCTTATCATGTTCTGGCCAATGCAGATACACTGGGTAACAGTGCAGCTCTCTCTATCCTAAACCACTGGCTTAAATGCTTGTGGACTAGGCAAATATATCAGTCGGAAAGTCTGGAATAAGACATTCGCTCCAAGGGAAAAATATAATGCCAATGAAAAATATATAGTATTGATCATCATGAAGGGTTATGATTGTGAAGACTTGTGAAGTTAGGGATTTCTCTGCAGCTGGGAATGTTCAGGGGTGACATGCTTGAAGTCTTCAGGTTTTAGAAAGGCTACGATAAGATACATTGTGATTGTTCCACAGATCAGTGAAAACATAAACAGAGGACATTCCCAAATGAACTAAAGAGGTTAGAAAAACATTCCTTGCACAGAGTGTGGTTAGAATTTTTGAATTCTTTGCCACAAATCATTGCTGAAATAGATCTCATAAATTATTTTGCAAGGAAGTTAAACATTTGCTTGACTTGGAGATTTAAAAGGTATGTAGAACTAGAGTCAAACAAGATTATGTGGTCGAGATAGACAAGAACAGCGATGCAGATTCAACAGATAATACTTAACTTAATCAATGAAGCTCAATCTTCTCAGAGCCTCTCTCCAACATTGTATCTAATTGTATTTCGAACAAAGCAAATATTTTTGATTTTTACTATTCTGCCATCCATTTACTGCTTTCCGTGTGAGGGTCTTCTTGAAGTCTACTTCCAACCGATGCAATAACTTACATTTGTCAAATATTCTCAATTCAGCAGAGAGTTAGCATACAAACATGATTGATGTAGAATAATGTCAGAAGACCATCAAGAATGCTGTCGGATAAAAATCAGTTGCTGATATGGGCAGAGAAATGGCAGATGATGTTTAATCTGGACAGGTGTGCAGGGTTGCACATTGGAAGGTCAAATGTAGGGGAAAGTATACATTAAGTTATAGGAGCTTTAGACGTAATAATATACAGAGGGGTTTGTGGTGAAAACTCATAGCTCCATGAAAGTGGCAACGTAAGTGCTCCAAGCAATGGGTAAGGAATAGAGTGCATAGAAGGAACTGCAGATGCTGGTTTACACAGAAGATAGACACAAAATGCATGAGTAACTTAGAAGAAGAGGCAGCATCTCTCGATAAAAGGAATGAATGATGTTTCGGGTCAAGACCCTTCTTCAGACTCAGAGGAGGGGGAAACGCAATGATAAGGAAGTGAAAGGTGTGAAGACGATTTATCATTTCAAGTCAATTACCTTTCTTAAGAATCAATAACTGAACCAGGTAATAACGAAAGGCCAGTAACTCTGGTCCTTTCTCTATAGATGCTACCTAATCTGTCTGAAGAGTTTGTGCATCTTTCCCCATCTGCAACTTCAAATAGGCTTATTATCTTATTTTTCCAGCCCTGATGAGTCAAAGTCAAGAGTGTTTTATTGTCATACAGTATGTCCCAGAAAGAACAATGACATTCTTACTTGCTGCAGCACAACAGAATATGTAAACATAGTACCACTGTAAATAATATGATAAACGAGAAAGAGAAAAAAGGTAGACAGAAATGCTGGAGAAACTCAGCGGGTGCGGCAACATCTATGGAGCGCAGGAAATAGGCTTTTAAAAAAAGACTGGGAGGTAGGGAACTGGAGCTGGAAGCCATGAGGTACGAGATGGCAGTGCAGAGAAAAAAAAGTTCAGTGTGTATATTTACACATACTCACGTATATTTATATCTATATTACTAAATCTCTGATCTTGACCGCTTTTGGCCCACTGTGCTGCAATTTCCGACAGAACGCCGCCACCTACGGCTGTCATTTTTGGCCACCTCGCTCAGACCCCCCCTTCGCCTTACGGGTGCGGAGGATTTTTCCCATCGATGACAAATCAGAGAGATATTAATGTTTTTTTAAAAATCACCATTCTCTCTGCTGCCCCTGCTGGAGGGAGGGGGAGAGACTATAAAACCAGGAAATGGTGTGCCTCACTCACGCTCTGCAAGATGGATGAAGCCAAGGGTCACGTCTCTCTGAGCTCTGAATAACACTGAACAAATGTCTACACAACTGTGAGTACCCTTAATGTAGTTTGAAAATGAAAATATGGTTTGTTTGAAGTAAAAAGGCACTGCGTGCAAATGGTTGTTTGGATGCTTTGGCTTGAAGTTGAAAGGCACTACTTACTGCAAATGATGGCATTAAGTTGAAAGGCACTACTTACTGCAAATGGTGGCTTGGGAGCTTTGGCTTGAAGTTGAAAGGCACTACTTACTGCAAATGGTGGCATGAGGTGAAAGGCATTACTTACTGCAAATGGTGGCTAGGGTGCTTTGACGAAGTTGAAAGGCACTACTTACTGCAAATGGTGGCTTGGGAGCTTTGGTTTAAAGTTGAAAAGCACTACTTACTGCAAATGGTGGCATGAAGGTGAAAGGCACTACTTACTGCAAATGGTGCCTTTGGTGTTTTGGCTTGAAGTTGAAAGGCACTAACTGCAAATGGTGGCTTGGGTGTTTGGCTTGAAGTTGAAAGGCACTACTTACTGCAAATGGTGGCTTGGGTGCTTTGCTTGAAATTGAAAGGCACTACTTACTGCAAATGGTGGCTTGGGTGCTTTGGCTTGAAGTTGAAAGGCACTACTTACTGCAAATGGTGGCATGAAGGTGAAAGGCATTACTTACTGCAAATGGTGGCTAGGGTGCTTTGACTTGAAGTTGAAAGGCACTACTTACTGCAAATGGTGGCTTGGGAGCTTTGGTTTAAAGTTGAAAAGCACTACTTACTGCAAATGGTGGCATGAAGGTGAAAGGCACTACTTACTGCAAATGGTGGCTTTGGTGTTTTGGCTTGAGGTTGAAAGGCATTAACTGCAAATGGTGGCGGGTGTTTTGCTTGAAGTTGAAAGGCACTACTTACTGCACATGGTGGCTTGGGTGCTTTGGCTTGAAATTGAAATTGAAAGGCACTACTTACTGCAAATGGCGGCTTGGGTGCTTTGGCTTGAAGTTAAAAGGCACTACTGCAAATGCACTTCCTGTTTGCACTATATATTGATTTTAGATAAAACGCTATACTTACGGCTGTGATTTTTGGCCATCTTTCTCAGTCCCCCCTCCGCTGAGCAGGTGCAGAGAATTCTTCCCATCAATGAAAAATAAAAGTGTTATTAGTGTTTAAAAAAAGTTGAGAATCTCTCTCCTGTCAATCACGCCCTGAAAGCCACACCTTTTCTGGTGGGAGGGGGAGGGGTTACAAAACCCAGAAGTGTGGGTGTGGCTCAGTCTCTGCATGATGGGGGAGGGAGAGGTCATGACTCTGTCTGAGCTGTGAATCAACTGAACACACTGAATATCTACTGAACTGTGAGTTTGGTGTTTTGTGTGGTTTTATGGTGGTTTCACCCTGCTTGAAGTGGAATAAAACTGCACTGAATTTGGTGGCCTTGCACCCTGCTGAAAGTGGTATGAAACTGCACTTGAATTTGGTGGTCTTGCACCCTGCTCATAGTGGTAAGAAACTGCACTTGAATTTGGTGGCCTTGCACCCTGCTTGAAATGGTAGGAACATGGATTTGAATTTGTGAGTGAGCTGCCAGCAGATCAGGCTTGAGGGACTGAGCTTCCACCCCAAGAACCCATACCAGCACTCCAGAAAGCCCCCCCACTGGCCACCAATATTGGAATTGGTGGGAGGTGGAATATTGCGTTGGGGGACCAGCCCTCCCGTGTGAACATGGGACCCAAAGGGTCCCACTTAGTCTAGTATATATATAAAACACATACACACGTACTCAAAAAACAAACAATAGATAAACTCTTCCAGCATTTTCTATTTTTGCCACAGAACATGGCACGGTGGTGCAGTGGCAGAGTTGCTGCCTTACAGCGCTTTCAGCGGCAGAGACCCGGGTTCAATCCCAACTGCGGAGTTTGTGCATTCTCTCTGTTACCCCATGGGTTTTCTCTGAGATCTTCGGTTTCCTCCCACACTCCAAAGACGTACGGGTTTGTAGGTTAATTGTTGGCATAAATGTGAGTTGTCTCTAGTGTGCGTAGGATATTGTTAATGTGCTAATCAGAAGGCTGCGTGTTCGAATCACGTTGGGGTCACCAGTTGTAGCGGCCTGGACGAGGTCAGGAAAAGGTCAGACGTCAGGCGGGTTCGAAAGTAGTTTAATGTCACAGCGAGAACACACACACCCCCGAGCAGGACCTCGGGAAACCCCGTGGCAGACCAACGTCCCTGTCGTTCAATAGCCGAGGGGGATGATCCGAGGAGTGGCCTATCCCCCAGGGACCGCCACAGGGGATCACTGGTGGGTGTGGATTTGGTGGGCTGAAGAGCCTATTTCCGCATTGTATCACTAAACAAAACTAAACTAAATGCATGGTTGTCAGGCAGGATGTCCCCCTTTTACATTTATGCTATCCTTTTACCATCCAGTAGTTATTATCCAAATTCACTTTAGGTTCGCCAGTTTGAATTATTTATCAATAGCTAATAGGCTTTGCTAAGGTAAGATTGATTTGCCAAAATAAGATGTAGTACAAACTTTGCTTAAGATTCACAGTGGATACAAACTGTAATTCTTCCATTACAATTTATATCCTCTAAAACTCCCTCTTGTCTTCTTAATTACTGAAGACTATCTAGCATTTGGCCAAAGACATAGGTTTTAATTTATTTCAGTGTTACTGCCATGCTGATTCTAAATCCTTATGAATACAAGAAGAATGAACTGTAAATATTGGACAATAGGCTAATGTTAACATTGTCAAAATATCCACATTATATCTTCACCTTTTTGTGCATTTAATCTCTCCTGCACATTTGGGATTTAAACCATAGACACAAGGAACTGTAATCTTGCTTAGAACACAGAGTGCTGGAGGAACTCAACAGGTCAGGCTGCATCTCTGGAGGACATGGATAAGCGACGTTTCGGATCAGGACCCTTCTTCAGACAGGGATTTTAACTTGTGTAGGAAAAAACTGCAGATGCTGGTTGACACCAAAGATAGACGGAAAATGCTGGAGTAACTCGGTGGGTCAGGCAGCATCTCTCGAGAAAAGGAATATGACGTTTTGGGTCGACACCCTTCTTCAGACCGTCTGTTCTTCAACCTACACTGGGCAAGAGACTCTGTGCATCTAGCCGATCTATTCCTCTCATGATTTTGTACACCTCTATAAGATCACCCTTCACCCTCCTGCATGCCAAGGAATAGAGTACTAGCCTGCTCAACATCTCCCGATAGCTCAGACCCTCGAGTCATGCCAACATCCTTGTAAACCTTCCCTGTGCCCTTTCCAGCTTGACATCATTTTCCTATAACATGGTGTCCTGAACAATATTCTAAATACAGCCTCACCAACGTATAGTTGATACTGAGGGTTGGTGAAGTCTGGTATTTAAGAAGACTGAATAATAACATGAATAAATCATGAAGCATTAAACTAACGCCTTCAGGTCAACAAAGCAGGGATTACCATCTCTAAAGGTGAAAATTAATCTTTCAATGTGTGATGTGTTTAGGGCTAGTTGGCATGGGATGGCATTTAACAGTATGAGCATTAGGCCCTGTGCCAGTAAACTCGAAAACGGATTATAGTGGAAAAAGTCTACAAAAACACGGTGAAAGACAAAGACATTTTCTTGGTTGTTGCTCCATTCCTTCATCACTCTCCAGCATTCTTCTGGCAATATTAATCTTGGAGCAACCTGGAGAGCAAAGTTGAATGTTTTTAATATCCATCTGGTAAAATTGTCCAAGATTATACATCTGGCCTGATCATGTTAAAAAGGCCAGACAAAGACGAATCATGGAGAGGAAGTTTGACAGAATACTGTCTGGATTAGGGGGATCCAGCTGCAGGGAGAGGTTGGATAGACTCGGATTGTTTTCTCTGGAATGTCAGAGGTTGAGGAGAGACTTGATAGAAGTGTATCAATTAGGAGAGGCATGGATAGAGTAGGCAGTCAGAACCTTTTTCCCAGGGTGGAAATATCCAACACTAGAGGGCATAGCTCTAAGGTAAGAGGGGGAAAGTTTAATGAAGATGTGCAGGACAAGTTTTTTTAACACAGAGAGTAATAGGGGCCTGAAACTCATTGCCAAGGGATGGCAGATACGACAGTGGCGTTTAAGAGGCTTTTAGATAGGCACTTGGAAATGCAGGGAATAGATGGATATGGATCATGTATAGGCAGATGAGAACAGTTTAACAAGGGATCCTGTTCGGCACAAACATTGTGGACCGAAGGGCCGGTTCCTGTGCTACACTGTTCAACATTGTATTTGTTACTTACTGAGGAAAGGAAATAACAAATGCAGAAGAAAAAGTAGCCTGCAATATTTGTGGATACAATGAACAGCAAATTTACAAAAATAGTTAACAAAAATAGACACAAAGTGCAGGAGTAACTCAGCATGTCAGGCAGCATTTCTGGGCAACTTGGATAGGTGAAGTTTTGGGCCAGGACCTTCTTTAGACTGATTGTAGATGGGGGTGGGGGGGTTGATACACGAATGGAGAGGAGTGGAGCGGTGCTGATAGGCAGATGGTGGACAAAGGCCAGTGGTGAAAAGACCGAAGGTGCAGGATAAAAGGATTGAATGGTTGTAAATTGTGAAACTGGAAGAAGGGATGTAGGTGGAAGGAAAGGGAAATTGCTGGAAGCCATGTGGCACAAGATGGCAGCACAGGCAAATGTTGTGGAAACGCACGTGGCTGTGGTAGCCTGTCTGGGTCAGAACATGGTGGTAGATCAGGAGAGCAGCAGGAATCACAGAAGGGGAGCTGTGAGAAAGGGTCTCACAGAACTCCCGTAAGAGAGACGAAGAGCGATAATTCCTAATCATGCAAAATCAACTCCATTGCAAGACAATGGCACCCGAGGGTTTTTGAAATCAACCTCACATTTCAAATTGTGTAACTTTATTGGAAAGAGCTTGTCAGAGATACGGAATGAATTGCAATTATTTGTGTCAATATACACTAATTCTTCAGCTTATGTTGTAAGATCTTTGTATGCAAATATTACAGTGAATTTAATCTATTTACCATTGTAACACAGATGTGAAACTAATTGTTTTAAACAAGCAATTCATCAGTTAACATAATAAAATACAATAATTTAAACTGAATGTGAGTGGTGCTTGTAGTACAGTTTCCAGGGGAGTTATAAGTTATGGGGAGCAGATTTTCTTAAAAATAAACAGAACAATAGTTTTTTTTTTAAAGCTATGGTCCAATAAGTTTAGGGATGCAATGTTTTAAATTTGGAATTCAGCCAAAGCAAGGGCTATTATCTGTGTTTCTAAACCTGCGTTGCACTCTGGTCATTTTGGGAACATCATTGCCTAATGGTTTTCTACTGTTTGCAAAATGATGTCTGAAAAAAATCAATAACCAGAATTGCTAAAAGGGATTTTTCCCGCCCTGACATTTCATGGTTTCTGCTCTTCCCCAAGATCCATTTCTTTTTATTTGACCACTGGTTAATAATATAACATAAGTCGTATTGTACAAAAATTGAGAACGAGGATTTGGTAAACAGCCTATAGTTTAAAGTAAATTCACTAATAGCTCCAGGCAATGCCATGTTCTGCTTGGCTTACCACCAGCCTTTAAATTCGATTAAAGACATCTTGGCAAGATTGAAAGTGCCCTTGCTGGAATTGATACCAGAGCTATTTGCAAACAAGAAACTAGGAAGTCAGTGGCGTCCTGCTTAAGTTTTTTTTAAAGGTATAATTGAAAAAATGGTAGCTTGTATTTTATGGAATTGAAGATACTGTCATTTATATACTTGTTCAGATTCAATTTAATATTTTTAAAAGACCTTACCATTTGGTTGGGGATGCTTGGGTTAAATTCAATGTTCCATCATTAAATAAAAATGAATTACTCTTTTATTAATCCAAGAATAACATGCAATGCCTTGCTATGGTTTGGATCAGATAACTGGAACTAAGCTAGTCAGGAAGTCGTTCTCAGGATACTACTTGGAGCTAAACTATTCAGTGTAATTTCTGCTTCAAAATCAAGTTTACTTATCTTTCCTAAATAACCACATTGGATTTACGATTTTTGTATTCGTCTGTAAATATCTTGGGTTACACAAATGCTTTTGTATCCCTTACAAGTGAACATGATCCTCTCAAGTCCATCTAAATGGTTGCAAATTACTGCTGTACTTCCTTTTGCAAATTACACTGGCTTTCAAATGAAAAGGCAGCTAAATGAAGACTCTTTCTTCTAAGGTGCTTTTGCAAACTGTAGCTTTTACTGAGAAATAAACGCGCATCGAGAATAAACAGAGCTTTTAAGCCCAGTAATATCAGTAAACCAAAAACCAAATACTATCATTTTCCCGTTCCCCGTTCACTTTGATGTCCCATGTGACATTAATGATGGTAAATTCAGGATTGATTTTAAGGTTGTTTTTGCTAATGTCAAACAAAAGACGGCTTGTTTAAAATATCGTCAGTAACTCTTTAGGGACTTTGTTGTCTGAAGTATACTGGATTTTGTTACTTCTCTTAGCCAAGAGTTGGACACTTTTATTTCCAGAACTGTTGCTTTTTATCCAAATCATAAGACAGCAAAGTACAAATGCCAAACACTTTCACTAAATCATTTCCCCTTTTCTTGACTTGCCATCTATTCAGCTTCTTCCAGCCAGGAGTTTGTGGGCCACTTATGTTTCTGTGATCTTCATCAGTGGTTGGTTGGCAAAAGATATGAGTGAAAGCAGAATCTAATTATATTAGGTAAACAAAAGTGCTGGAGAAACTCAGCGGGTGCAGCAGCATCGGTGGAGCGAAGGAAATAGGCAACATTTCGGGCCGAAACCCTTCTTCAGACTCCAAATTATGTTAACTGTTCTATTAGTGTCTTAGTGCTGTACATCACTGAATCATGTTCTTTAGCCCAACAAGTCTATGCAGACCCATTAATGTTAATCGTACATGAATCACATTTTATTCACCCCATCACCTTCCCCAAGGTTCGAGCTACACAATTGAGGCAATTTACAGTGGTCAATTAACTTACCAACCTACTTGTCACTTAAAATAAGAATCTGCAGATGCTGGTTTACAAAAAAAGGTTATAAAGTGCTGGAGTAACTCAATGGGCCAGGCAGCTTCACTGGAAAACATGGATAGGTGACACCCCAGATTGTCTGATGAAGGTTCCCAACCAAAAAAAGGTTGCACATCCATGCTCTTCAGAGATGTTGCCTGACCCGCTGAGTTACTCCAGCACTTGTGTCTTTTTTTGCAGGTCCTTGAGATGTGGGAGACAACAGTATACCCTGAGGAAACCCATGCTGTCACAGGGAAAACATACAAACTCCACACAGACAGTATCAGATATGAAGACTAAACTAAGCCACTGTATCTATAAGGCACATGGTTTACCAGCCTGTCTATTGTGCTGCCCCATGTAGATTCGAAGATCTCGCCTTCTCTGAATTTTCAAGCTGACCCGGAGCCGAGGGCTTGATAGAGAAATGTTGGCTGCCAGCATGGGGTTAAGAGGGAAAGACCTAATTCTACTCCTATCACTTATGACCTTATGACCTTATGTCATGTGCCGGCATATACAAATTACTGCTCTGTCACCCGGCAGCAGATTCCTGTCATGATCGAACCAGGCACTGGAAGCACATTTCACCTGGCCTCTCAGTTCTGTACCAGGGAGCCCTAAGGATGGACAGCTAAGTTTATGCTCATAAGTTATAGGAACAGAATTAGGCCATTCGGCCCATCAAGTCTACTCAGCCATTCAATCATGGCTGGTCATCTTTCCCTCTCAACCCCATTCTCCTGCCTTTTCATCATTACCCCTGACACCTTTACTAATCAAGAATCTGTCAATCTGAACCTTAAGAATATCCAATGACCTGGCCTTCTGTGGCAATGACCTTCTGTGGCAATGAATTCCACAGATTCACCACCCTTTGACTGAAGAAATACCTCCTCATCTCCTTTATTATGAGGCTACGGTTGATTCTTCAGTAAGTGTCTACTTTGAAGTTTCTGGAAACCCGAAAATGAAACTTAAATTTTTGCAACTTTGCAAATGTTGTTTCACATAGATGAACATCTCTACTGTGGGAAAAATATGTTTGGCGCAATCTTTTAGAGAATTTAACTTATTTTTTCCTCTTATTTTTCCAGGTTGCCCATTGCATTCTGTCATATCTCAAATATTTGTCGCATTCTTTCAAATTATAGAGTATCTTCCTCAAATAAACCACCAGAACAAAAAAAAATCTAACGCATTGATTTTAAAATCTTCGTAACGGTTTCCTATCAAAAAAAGTGGTGATTTTCAGCAAGAATGGTAACTGTAACATAACTTTTCACCAACTTCCTCTAAAACTATATTAACCAGATGAATAGGCTGAAGCATACTGTTCATTTATCAATTACAATTGATAATTATGGTCATTGTTGTATCATTTTACACATTATGTGACGGATATGACGCAGCGTGGTGGAGATGATCAATCAAGTCGCCTCCGTCGCACTCAGTCATATCCGTCGCGTGACGGAGATGACTAAAACTATCTTAAGGCTCCAACAGTTGCTAAAGGTTGAGAACAGGAAGCAACATGATGAACAGGGATTAGTGTTTCCTTAATACTGGTGTTTCATACATTTTTTAGCATTTTTTTTCATGTGAAAATACAGGGCAGCTACTATAGATAGAATCTTGTTTACTCAGGTGAATTTTCAATACACTGTATGACAATTTTGAACAGTTCTTAAAGCAAATACAATACGTGTATAACAATTCTTAAATAACAGTTTTTAACAGTTTAACAGCGTACAGCTTAGTATGAAATTGGAGGAACAGTATCTCATATTCCGCTTGGGCAGTCTGCACCCTAGTGGTACAAACATTGAATTCTCCCAATTCCGGTTGCCCTTGCTGTCTCCTCCCCTTCTTAGCTTTTCCTCAGCCCTCGGGCTTCTCCTCTTCCTTTTTCCTTTCTTCTCCCTGCCCCCCTCCACCCTCCATCAGTCTGAAGAAGGGTTTTGGCCCTAAAAGTTGCCTATTTCCTTCGCTCCATAGATGCTGCTGCACCCGCTGAGTTTCTCCAGCATTTTTGTCTACCTTAGTATGAATCAATATTGTCCAGATGTACAAGAATTCCTTTCCAGAAATCTGCAGCAACCCGGTGATGCCTGTTGGTCACTTTCTCAGGTGGTGGTATCCAAGTTATGACATTATCATAATTATACCATATCTTGTCTTTCCATGCTGGCCCAAAAGCTGGGGGCTGGGGCTGGGGCTGGGGATCTGGGGCTAGGTATCTGGGGGGCTAGGGCTGAGGGCTGGGAGTTGGGAGCTGGGGCTAGCGTTGGGGCTAGCATTGGGGCTAGCGTTAGGGTTAGCGTTGGGGTGGGCATTGGGGCTAGCATTGGGGCTAGCGTTGGAGCTAGCGTTGGGGCTGGCATTGGGGTTTTGCGTTAGGGTTAGCATTGGGGCTAGCATTGGGGCTAGCGTTGGGGCTAGCGTTAGGGTTAGCGTTGGAGCGGGCATTGGGGCTAGCGTTAGGGTTAGCGTTGGGGCGGGCATTGGGGCTAGCGTTGGGGCTAGCGTTGGAGCTAGCGTTGGGGCTGGCATTGGGGTTTTGCGTTAGGGTTAGCATTGGGGCTCGCGATGGGGCTAGCGTTGGGGCTTGCGTTTGGGCTGGCATTAGGGTTAGCATTAGGGTTAGCATTAGTGTTAGTGTCAGGGAAGAAAAGATAAGCTGGAGATGCAGCTAGATGGAGATCTGGGTTTACGTGACGGAGGTGGCGTGATGGAATTGGTGGCCAATTATCGGGACAAGGAATTTTTGAAAAAATTGGTAGGATTTTAAATGTTATCAAGAATACAGGAGTATTTTTAAGGATGATAAATATTTTAATTATTATTACCTACCATTTAAAAGTATTTTAGTTTCAGATAGATCCCCCAGTAAATAAATATGCCGACTTGAAATTTCGTTAGTTACCATCGGGACATGCGGTTTCGAACATAACCATATAACCATATAACAATTACAGCACGGAAACAGGCCATCTCAACCCTTCTAGTCCGTGCCGAACACGTATTCTCCCCTAGTCCCATATAACTGTGCTTAGACCATAACCCTCCATTCCTTTCCCGTCCATATAACTATCCAATTTATTTTTAAATGATAAAAACGAACCTGCCTCCACCACCTTCACTGGAAGCTCATTCCACACAGTCACCACTCTCTGAGTAAAGAAGTTCCCCCTCATGTTACCCCTAAACTTCTGTCCCTTAATTTTCAAGTCATGTCCCCTTGTTTGAATCTTCCCTACTCTCAGTGGGAAAAGCTTATCCACGTCAACTCTGTCTATCCCTCTCATCATTTTAAAGACCTCTATCAAGTCCCCCCTTAACCTTCTGCGCTCCAAAGAATAAAGCCCTAACTTGTTCAACCTTTCTCTGTAAGTTAGTTGCTGAAACCCAGGCAACATTCTAGTAAATCTCCTCTGTACTCTCTCTATTTTGTTGACATCCTTCCTATAATTAGGCAACCAAAATTGTACCCCATACTCCAGAATTGGCCTCACCAATGCCTTGTACAATTTTAACATTACATCCCAACTTCTATACTCAATGCTCTGATTTATAAAGGCCAGCACACCAAAAGCTTTCTTTACCACCCTATCTACATGAGATTCCACTTTCAGGGAACTGTGCACAGTTATTCCCAGATCCCTCTGTTCACCTGCATTCTTCAATTCCCTACCATTTACCATGTACGTCCTATTTTGATTTGTCCTGCCAAGATGTAGCACCTCACACTTATCAGCATTAAACTCCATCTGCCATCTTTCAGTCCACTCTTCCAACTGGCATAAATCTCTCTGTAGACTTTGAAAATCTACTTCATTATCCACAACCCCACCTATCTTAGTATCATCTGCATACTTACTAATCCAATTTACCACACCATCATCCAGATCATTGATGTACATGACAAACAACAGTGGACCCAACACAGATCCCTGTGGCACCCCACTAGTCACTGGCCTCCAACCTGACAAACAACCATCCACCATTACTCTCTGGCATCTCCCATTCAGCCACTGTTGAATCCATCCTGCTACTCCACCATTAATACCCAACCATTGAACCTTCTTAACCAACCTTCCATGAGGAACCTTGTCAAAGGCCTTACTGAAGTCCATATATACAACATCCACTGCTTTACCCTCATCAATTTCCCGAGTAACCTCTTCAAAAAATTCAAGAAGATTAGTCAAACATGACCTTCCAGGCACAAATCCATGTTGACTGTTCCTAATCAGACCCTGTTTATCCAGATGATTATATATATTATCTCTAAGTATCCTTTCCATTAATTTGCCCACCACTGACGTCAAACTAACAGGTCTATAATTGCTAGGTTTACTCTTAGACCCCTTTTTAAACAATGGAACAACATGCGCAGTACGCCAATCCTCTGGCACTATTCCCGTTTCTAATGACATTTGAAATATTTCTGTCATAGCCCCTGCTATTTCTACACTAACTTCCCTCAATGTCCTAGGGAATATCCTGTCCGGACCTGGAGACTTATCCACTTTTATATTTCTCAAAAGTGTCAGTACTTCCTCTTCTTTGAATCTCATAGTTTCCATAGCTACTCTACTTGTTTCCCTTACCTCACATAATTCAATATCCTTCTCCTTGGTGAATACCGAAGATAAGAAATTGTTCAATATCTCCCCCATCTCTTTTGGCTCTGCAGATAGCTGTCCACTCTGACTCTCTAATGGACCAATTTTATCCCTCGTTATCCTTTTGCTATTAATATAGCTGTAGAAACCCTTTGGGTTTACTTTCACCTTACTTGCCAAAGCAACCTCATATCTTCTTTTAGCTTTTCTAATTTCTTTCTTAAGATTCTTTTTACATTCTTTATACTCCTCAAGCACCTCATTTACTCCATGCTGCCTATAATTATTGTAGATCTCCCTCTTTTTCCGAACTAAGTGTCCAATTTCCCTTGAAAACCATGGCTCTTTCCGATTTTTACTATTTCCTTTCAACCGAACAGGGACATAAAGATTCTGTACTCTTAAAATTTCACCTTTAAATGTCCTCCATTTCTCTTCCACATCTTTCCCATAAAACAAAATGTCCCAATTTACTCCTTTTAAATCCTTTCGCATCTCCTCAAAGTTAGCCTTTCTCCAATCAAAAATCTCAACCCTAGGTCCAGTTCTGACCCTCTCCATAATTATATTGAAACTAATGGTATTGTGATCACTGGTCCCGAACTGTTCCCCAACGCATACCTCTGCCACCTGACCCGTCTCATTTCCTAACAGGAGGTCCAGCACCGCCCCTTCTGTAGTAGGTACTTCTATGTATTGCTGCAAAAAACTATCCTGCACACATTTTACAAACTCCAACCCATCCAGCCCATTTACAGAATGTGTTTCCCAGTCTATGTGTGGAAAATTGAAATCTCCCACAATCACTACCTTGTGCTTACTACTAATATCTTCAATCTCCTTACATATTTGCTCTTCCAATTCTCGCTCCCCATTTGGCGGTCTATAATACACCCCTATAAGTGTTGCTACCCCTTTCCCATTTCTCAGTTCCACCCAAATAGCCTCCCTAGATGAGCCCTCTAATCTATCCTGCCAAAGCATTGCTGTAATATCTTCCCTGATAAGCAATGCAACACCTCCACCTCTTGCCCCTCCAATTCTATCACACCTGAAGCAACGAAATCCTGGAATATTTAGTTTCCAATCACAGCCCTCCTGCAACCATGTTTCACTGATCGCCACAACATCATACTTCCAGGTGTCAAACCAGGTTCTAAGTTCATCCACCTTTCTTACAATGCTCCTAGCATTAAAATATACACATTTAAGAAACCCACCCTCTCTTATTCTCTGTTTATTGTCTTTATCTTCTCTCTCCCCTACATTTTGGGTCAGAGTGCTACCATTCTCTGCCTCCTGCCTCACACACTGACTGCTAGCTTTCCCAATTTGAGTCCCTCCCCCCAACCATACTAGTTTAAAGTCTCCCCAGTAGTCTTTGCAAATCTCCCCGCCAGGATATTGGTCCCCCTCGAGTTCAAGTGCAACCCGTCCTTTCTGTACAGGTCGCACCTTCCCCAAAAGATGTCCCAATGATCCAGAAACTTGAATCCATACCCACTGCACCAGTCCCTCATCCACTCATTTATCCTCCACCTCGCTCCATTCCTACTCTCATTGTCGCGTGGCACAGGCAGTAATCCTGAGATTGTTACCTTTGCAGTCCTTCTCCTTAACTGTCTACCTAACTCCCTAAATTCTTCTTTCAGGACCTCTTCTCTTTTTTTACCTATGTCGTTGGTACCTATATGTACCACAACTTCAGGCTCCTCTCCCTCCCATTTCAGGATTTCTTGGACCCGTTCAGACACATCCCTGACCCTGGCACCAGGGAGGCAAACTACCATCCGGGTCTCTTGTCTGCGTCCACCGAATCGCCTATCCGACCCCCTGACTATAGAGTCCCCTATTACAATTGCTCGCCTCTTCTTTTCCTTACCCTTCTGAGCAACAGGACCGGTCTTTATGCCAGAGGCCCGGCCGCTGTCGCTGCCCCCTGGGAACATCGGGAATTTTTTTTTTAAATGACACAATTCATTTAGGGTTTAATCTTTATTTATGAGGATTATGATTATTAACTATATAGAAAAAGAAGAAATGGGATGGAATTACAGATTTTCCTTATATACAGCATCAAAGTAGCGGGACATCAAAGTAGACACTTACTGAAGAATCACCCCTACGACTACTGGTCCTAGACGCTCCCACTATCCATATGATGCAGGGTTTTGACCCAAAATGTCGACCACCCTTCGACCTCCACAGATGCTGACAGGCCCGTAAAGTTCCAATGACAGTTTGGTTCAAATTTTTACTCCGTACTTTTGCAGCTGCAGTCTGTTTGTGTCTCCAATTTTGAGTCCTATTCTTTAAAAAGAAAAGTCACTCGACCATTGGAAAATGTTAACTGTTTGAATTCTTTAATTTTGGTTTATTTTAATGTTGTAATAATTTACCAGTATATTAGGATTATTTTATTTAATTTTTACATTTCTTAAAAAATAATATTTTTATTATTTCAAACTATTTGTATAGTTAAATGGTGATTGCAGATGCTGGAATTTTGAGCAACAATTAAACTGCTGGATGAACTCAGCCTGTCAGGCAGCAACTGTGGAGGAAATGAGCAGAAATGTTTCAAGTCAGGGTGCTTCTTCATATTGATGTAGTAGGATAGAGAAAGCTGTATAGGAGAGGTGGGGTGGGGCAGAACCTGGTAAATGATAGGTGGATACAGGTAAGGCGGATGATTAGCAGATGGGCTAGTTAAGTGATAAAGGCTAGAGGAGAGAAATGGGTCAGATAAGGAAAGGAGAGCAGGAGTGAAATGTAAAACGAGAAAGAGGGGTGAAAAGGAAAGGGGGTACTGGAAAGAAGGGAGTTAAAGGAAAAATAGGGATGACAGGACTGTCATATGTTGATAGAATGGAGTGGATGGGCTTGTATACTCTATTTAGAAGGATGAGAGGAGATCTTATTGTAACATATAAGATTATTAAGGGTTTGGACATGCTAGAGGCAGGAAACATGTTCCCCATGTTGGGGGGAGTCCAGAACCAGGAGCCACAGTTTAAGAATAATGGGTAGCCATTTAAAACTGGAGATGAGGAAAAACTTTTTCACACAGGGTTGTGAATCTGTGGAATTCCCTGCCTAAAAAGGCAGTGGAGGTCAATTCTCTGGATGATTTCAAGAGAGAGTTAGATAGAGCTCTTAAAGATAGCAGAGTCAGGGGATGTGGCGAGAAGGCAGGAACGGGGTACTGATTGGGGATGATCAGCCATGATCATATTGGTTGGCGGTGCTGGCTCGAAGGGCTGAATGGCCTACTCCTGCACCAATTGTGTAATGTCTATTATCTATTGTTCTGGATGAGCAGGAGATGAGCAGAAGGAAGAGGGGAAAGAAACAGTTTGGTGGGAGGAATGTGTGTCCACTGCTGGGACGAAGGAAGAAAAGGGGGTTTGAGGGGTATTACTTGAAATTGGAGAATTCAATTATTTAGGGCTTTAGACTTTAAAGATACAAACAGGCACTTTGGTCTACCGAGTCCGCGCCGACCTGTGATTACCCCGTACACCACTATCCAACACATTAGGGACAATCTACAATTTTACTGAAGCCATTTCACCTACAAACCCGTACATCTTTGGAGTGTGGGAGGAAACAGGAGCACCCCGAGAAAACCACGCAGTCACAGGGAGAACGTACAAACTCCACACAGACAACACCTTTAGTCAGGTTCGAACCTGGGTCTCTGACACTGTAAGGCAGCAACTCTACCGCTGCACCACTGCACTGCTGTGCCGCACCTAAATTCATACCATTGGGTTCTCGGCTAAGTAAGCGGAATATGAGGTGTTGTCCTTCCGTATTGAGTGGGGACTTACTCTGGCAATAGAGGAGGCTAAGAACTGAAATGTCGTGTGGAAATGAAAATGGCGTCAAACCGGCGACGCTGTATGCTGTCTCAGTGTACTACTGCTACACACTTGTACTGTACCTGAGATGCGTATCTAATATGTATCTAAGTGCTTATGTATAGTGATACTTGTACTCAACTGTGCACACAAATGAATTTCACCGTACCTCAGTACAGGGGACAAATAAAGTACTAATAAAGCACCAATGCCATTGAGAAGAGGTGTTAAAATGGTTGGCAACTAGGGGTTCCAAGAGCCGTTGGCAAACGTAGAGCAAGCGTTTGTTGAATTGGTCACCTAGTCTCCACTTGGTCTCGCTGATGTAGTAGATTTTGCACTGTGTTACAAACCTTTCATTAAACAAACAATCTTCTCAATTCCGCTGAATTCTCTCATACTCTGCAGTGGAGTTCAATACATCACTTTTCTGATCCGTGACTTCCTGATAATGAAGTTTTGCTGTCTTTTAGAACTCGTGGATAAATGGAATTCAATCAAGAGTTTGTACAAATCCTAAGAGATTGTATTGTCACTGAATAAAGCACCGGTCAAAACTCATCGAGAGAACTGTGTGGAATTGTACCCGTGTAATTATAAGAAATGCGTTATTGCTCTTAGGAAGGCACTGAAGCAATGAAGGTAATTCCACTGAGAGAAATTTAAGTCCTGAGGAATGGTTTAAGAAATTGGGCTTCTTTTCATTTTGAGGCAATCTAATTAAAGTTTTAAAAATAACAAAGGGAATTGACAGTTAATCTAGATTATAGAAGACGACAATATAAATAGGTACAAGAAACAATTAGGCGGTGTTTCTGCAGAACGAAGGGATTTGATGAGAAGGTGAGGCTGTCTTTTATTACAGATGTCGCTTGTGGCCCTGACTGACCTGAACTGCTTCCAGAAATTCTCTGCTTTGAATTTGCTCGATGAGTAGTAGAAGATATTATGAATTATCTCAGTGTTCCAGGAACACCGTGGGAAGCTGGAGACGACATTGCAGGAATCCTGGCTGAGATAAATGCATCATCGTTAGCCACACTCATGTAGTGTGGGAGGAAATTGGAGCACCTGGTGTAAGTCTACATGTTCACAGCGAGAACTTACAAACTGCGTACTGACAGCACCCGTAGTCAGGATCGAACCCGGGTCTCTGGCGCTGTAAGTCAACAACTCTACTGATGCACCACTGTGCCACCCTAAAATAAGAAGATAAATAATTACCTTAAACAACTAGAAATAAAAGATAAAGTAAAATGGGCAGAGCATCTGTGAGCTGGACCTTGGCCCAACAACCTGAAACGTTGCTTCTCCATGTCCTCCAGAGATGTGGCCTGACCTGCTGTTTTTCTTTAAAACATTTAAAAAAAAAAAATTAATCAAGAGTGTAGAGTGAAGAGTGAATATGTCCCAGACAGAACAATGAAATTCTTACTTGCAGCAGCACAACAGAATATGTAAAGTAAGTACTCTGTAAACAATATAATAGATGAGAAAAAGTGTTCAAAGATATATATATTCCAATATATTCGAACGTGTATATATATATATATATATTCCATATATATATAGAAGGTAGACACAAAATGCAGAAGTAAATCAGCGGGACAGGCAGGATCTCTGGAGCGAAGTGATGGGTGATGTTTTGGGTCGAGGCTCTTCTTCAGACTGATGTCAGTGGAGTGGGTGGGACAGAGATAGAATGTAGTCAGAGGCAGGTGGGAGAACTGTGAAGTGGAGGGGATGGAGAGAGAGGGAAAGCAAGGGCTATTTGAAGATAGAGAAGTCAATGTTCATACTGCTGGGGTGTAAGCTACCCATGCAAAATATGAGGTGCTGTTCCTCCAATTAGCGCTGGGCCTAACTCTGACAATGGAGGAGGCCCAGGTCAGAAAGGTCAGATTGGGAATGGGAGGGGAAGTTAAAGTGCTGAGCAACCGGGAGATCAGGTAGGTTAAGACGGACTGAGCGGAGGTGTTCAGCGAAATGATCGCTGAGCCTGCGCTTGGTCTTGCCAATGTACAGAAGTCGCTTGGTCTCGCCAATGTACAGAATATATACATAAAATCAACAAACAATAGTGAGAGGTCTGATGCAATCTCTAGTATAGTTTTGTGAAATTCAGCTGCATTCCACTTTATTCCAGCACTGTTTAGGACTTTTATTCATTTATTTGCATAATGTAGTTTCCTTAGTAAAATATAAGTAACAAACTATCATGAAATGAAATGTTTTAGAGGGTTTGCAGTGTTCATATTATCCCCCGTGTCTTTCTCCCATACCTCACTGTTTTGGGAAATGTAGTGTTCAAAGACATATGATATAATGAGCAGTACGTTGAACACGAGATGAGTTGAGATGAGGTTGCTGATGGGGGTAGTCAATGATCTAGTGCCCAGTTCCTGTCTCAGGTTATACGGGTTCAACGCACGGTGAAACAGACAAGTCGTGGCTGACTATGGTGATTAATTGGTTTTGAAAATGATCTTGCACCTACCTTCGTCATAATGTTACGACATCCAGAAACCTGATGGTGCTGCTCATTCACTGGTGGCTAAGGGGAAATGTATGGCTGGTGTGCATTTTGACCCCTATGCTGTCAAACCGTGTCCTCTGGTTGAAACTAGAGTGTAATTGATTAGAACACTTCAAATACTCTTCCTCTCTAGCCCAGTGTGTGATTTGCTCTTTTTTTCTGTGCTTTGTGCATAGTTTCTGGTTATTTGATATCAGGCTTAAGTAAATAACAGACTAATTTTGTGCTGTGAATGTGGTTCAGTCGCACTATTATGGTGTCATTGTCGGTTACCGTGTGTGGATTATTTGCCAGGCAGTCATTGGTACTGCCGTTATGTGGAGACGGATCAGGCGTTTGGTCTGGTGGAATAAAACTCCTGGATTTTTGCTCTGTGTTCATTGCAATAAAAGTGAGTGCGGTCTGATATTCATAATAGAAGGTCCACCACCAATTTTATGGCGTTCAAGAAGGAACTGCAGATGCTGGAAAATCGAAGGTAGACAAAAATGCTAGAGAAACACAGCGGGTGCGGCAGCATCTATGGAACGAAGGAAATAGGCAACGTTTCTGAAGAAGGGTTTCGGCCCGAAACGTTGCCTATTTCCTTCGCTCCATAGATGCTGCCACACCCTCTGAGTTTCTCCAGCATTTTTGTCTACCACCAATTTTATGGCAACTGGTGGTCCGGCACACCCTTTAATCCGGACAAAATTACGAGAGCGCACTTGAAATCTCCCCTGGAAGTCCCCCCCTCCCGAAAATGTGGCACCTGGGCTGGGTGAGGTAACTGATCTCGACCTCATCGGGACTTCCGCGGCCGGTCGGCGGGTTGAATTTGCCCTCTGCGGCCAGGTCTCTGGAGCTCTGGCACGGCCAGAGCCGATAGGTCTGTCCCCCTAGCGGACTTCCACGGCTGACTTTGCATCTGTTAGTCCGGCAAAACGGACAGAACGGCAAGGCTCTGGAACCAAGGGTGCCGGAAAATCGGTGGTGGACTTCTGTTTTAAATCGGTGGTATCACTTGTGTTTTATTGTGCTTTATTATGCTCTATTGTCTAAAGCTGATGAAAGTTGCAATCCTCACATACCTAAGAAGGTTGAAACTAGAGAGCTGAGACCCATTAAGATTAATTAAATGGAGTCCAACATACAGGCCCTTTCAGAGAGGGTGGCAACGAGTGCCATTTGACATGGGCCTCATGCCTGTCTGCTTCAGGGATCTTGATTTGGGGGCATCTAAAATTGAAATTTGCCTGGGCCTCAGTTCATATATGAGAGGGCCTGCCAACTTAGCCTAATCAATCCCACTGTTAGGGAATAGGAGGCTTCAATCTTCTTTCATATTAGTTATCCTTTAGGGTTTTCCTTGGCTGTGGTTCTCACCACAACTTCAACTTGATGTCGGTCCTCAGAAACCCAATCCTCTCCCCCAAGCCCTCCTGTCTGTAGCATTATTATGTTATGTAATTACAACAATTTTAAGAGCACCATGATTTTCACTTTTAAGTACACTGTGTGCAAGTTGTGAGAGCATGCCATAGTTAAGATGAAGCATTTAGAATCAGTCCCATTTCTCCATATATGTCTGTGTATAATCTCCATTGTCAACAGGTCATGTTGGAACTTGCACTACTAACTTCTCCATTGAGTCCCCAAACTCCCTGCGATTACGGGAAAATAAATACCCTTGAAAGGGGCGGCACGGTGGCTCGGCAGTAGAATTGCTGCCTTACAGCGTTAGAGACCCGGGTTCAATCCTGTCTGTATGGTGTTTGTACGTTCTTCCCGTGACCTGTTTGGGTTTTCTCCAGGAGCTCTGGTTACTTCCCACACTCCAAAGACGTACAGGTTTGTAGGTTCATTGGCTTGGTAAAATTGTAAATTGTAAATTGTTCCTAGTGCGTGTAGGATAGTATTAGTGTGCGGAGATTGCTGGCCTACGTGGACACGGTGGGCCAAAGGTCCTGTTTCCACACTGTATCTAAACTAAACTAAACTAAACTAAACCCGTCTGAAGAAGGGTCTCGACCCAAAATGTCACCTATTCCTTTACTCCAGAGATGCTATCTGACCCGTTGATTTACTCCAGCTTTTTGTGTCTATCAAAAAACTAGACTAAATCTCCACCTCACGCACCTCCATATACCTAACAACCTTCTTTCTCATTCAGTGCCATGCATTTGTCTCATAAGGTCATAAGTGATAGGAGCCAATTAGGCTATTCGGCCCATCAAGTCTACTCCACCATTCAATCATGGCTGACCTATCTCTCCCTCCTAACCCCATTCTCCTGCCTTCTCCCCATAACCCCTGACACCCGTGCTAATCAAGAATCCATCTAACGCTGCCATAAAAATATCCATTGACTTGGCATCCACAGCCTTCTGTGACAAAGAATTCCACAGATTCACCACCATCTGACTAAAGAAATTCCTCCTCATCTCCTTCCGAAAGGAATGTGGTCTTTGTGCAAGTTCCAGTGTGTGAAGTTATGTGCCCTGCCTGGGGCCTCATGTGCAATGGAACACTGTTGAGGGAGTTTCACACGAGGCTGATGCAGAACCAAGATTTCCTGTTTATTTTCCAGCACGTTACAAATCGCACAGTTTGCGGAGTAATTATCAGTTTTCAGTTATGAAATGCTGCCTTGCATTCAGAAGCCCGATTTAAAACGCCCTTATTCTAGTAAGCAGCCAAAGCAGGCTTTTCACATCATTCTGCTGATTAAAAGGGAAGTTCGCAGAGCTGTTATGAATCAGCATCATCCCTGAACTTACTGCAAGAATTTCATTGTTCGGTTCTGGGTACATATACCAATAAAACGCTCAAGGTGACCCTTGACACCTGACATGAGGAGAGAGAGTTACGGTGGTTTTAAAATAGAACAAAATAACTGAGGAGTGACCCAGAGAGAATGCTGGTTGGGTCATTTTCAGCAAAGTTGATGGAAAGAATTCTCAAACCGTTTGAAGCTCCCTATCCCTTCCAGTCGTCTTCTCACTGTTGACAGGACGGTTACATCAAGCGGAATTTGTGAACTTACACCAAGATTTTGGTGTTGTCCTTGGATGCAAGCCAGAAGCCATTGGAAAAATAAATGTGGTGCTAGGGATTGGATTCAGTTTCTAATTACTAGCAGAATTCCTGCTCTTTAATACAGAACTTGACATCCCCGTGTCAGTCTTCCCATGGTCTACTTCTGACATCTTTGAGATGTGTGCAGGTTTGATCCAAGCCAGTACCAACTCCCAAAGCTGGTGATATTGGCCAACATGGGCTAATATTGATTTTCTGTGCAGAAGGCACAATAAGTAAGCGCGGATTAATTTGACAAGTTGATCTGTGTGGGCACGAGAGACTGCAAATGCTGGAGTTAAGAGAGGAAAAAAAACCTCCTGCGGGAACTCAGTGTGGCGAGTGGTATCTATGGAGGCACAGGGATTTGGGGGGGTATGTGGGCCAAACAAGGGTGAGTGGGATAGTGTAGATGGGGCACCTGGGTCAGCATGGGCAAGTTGGGCCAAGGAGCCTGTTTTCATGCTGTATGACTCAGTTCAGTTTAGTTTATTGTCACGCATACCGAGGCACGGTGAAAAGCTTTTGTTGTGTACTAAACAGTCAGCGTCTGTGATTATGTGATTCTATGATGGTTGTAGTTTTGGGTTGAGACCCTATACGTCTTTCTTGATTAGTGTGGGTGTCAGAGGTTATGGGAAGAAGGCAGGAGAATGGGGTTAGGAGGGAGAGATAGATCAGCCATGATTGAATGGCAAGTAGACTTGATGGGCCGAAGGGCCTGCTGCTGTGCTGATTCTATGGCAGAATTCAGTCATCGATGCGTTAGCGTTTACCTGAAGAATGGGTTGTCAGAGAAAGTGTCAGGTGGTTACCTGGCCCTTTATCTGACAAGCCATTCTTCAGGTAAAAGCCAAGGCATCGATGACCTAATTCTACTTCTATCTCTTCTGATCATGATCTCATGGGCTTCACCAGGACTCATGCAGGAATTTTCATGATCTGTTTCATTATTCCATTATTCGACTGTCTCTGATCACCAATTCTGAATGGAATAATAAAGCAGAACATGAAAATACCTCCATGAGTCCTGATGAAGATCATGATCTTAAGAGATAGGAGTAGAATTAGGTCATTAGGCTCATCAAGTCTACTTGCCATTCAATCATGGCTGATCTATCATCACAGACACAGACTGGTTAGCACACAACAAAAGCTTTTCAGTGTGCCTCGGTATGCGTGACAATAAACTAAACTGAACTGACAGCCATCCAGCAGAATCAGAAGAGGTGTAGCTAGTCAAAAAGAACGCCTCAGACAATCGGAGGATGAAAGACCACTACATGACCACTCTTTGCTACCTCAGCATTTGAAATCACGCAGAAGTTTCCTCTCTTCTGTCCATTCCCTGGATTGCAGAAGGCTCAAACTCTGGGAAGAGAGACGAGAGAAATCTCCGGAAGACATTCACATGGGAATCGATCCCTCCGAGAAACTCCCACCAGGTTCCTACCAACCGTGGATAACCTGGCGCAGTCTCAACAGGCTGCGGACAGGCATGGGAAGGAGCAAATCGAACATGCTGAAGTGGGGATATATTGAAGATGCGGCAGACTGCGAGTGCGGATGGGGCCACCAGACTATGGAACACCTCCTGAGCTGTGGCATGCTGCATGACACATGCACTGTAAAGGACCTTGCAAAGACCAATGACGTGGCACTAAATATGCTCGCTATTGGCAAACATAGAAACATAGAAACATAGAAATTAGGTGCAGGAGTAGGCCATTTGGCCCTTCGAGCCTGCACCGCCATTCAATATGATCATGGCTGATCATCCAACTCAGTATCCCGTACCTGCCTTCTCTCCATACCCTCTGATCCCCTTAGCCACAAAGGCCACATCTAACTCCCTCTTAAATATAGCCAATGAACTGGCCTCGACTACCCTCTGTGGCAGGGAGTTCCAGAGATTCACCACTCTCTGTGTGAAAAAAGTTCTTCTCATCTCGGTTTTAAAGGATTTCCCCCTTATCCTTAAGCTGTGACCCCTTGTCCTGGACTTCCCCAACATCGGGAGCAATCTTCCTGCATCTAGCCTGTCCAACCCCTTAAGAATTTTGTAAGTTTCTATAAGATCCCCTCTCAATCTCCTAAATTCTAGAGAGTATAAACCAAGTCTATCCAGTCTTTCTTCATAAGACAGTCCTGACATCCCAGGAATCAGTCTGGTGAACCTTCTCTGCACTCCCTCTATGGCAATAATGTCCTTCCTCAGATTTGGAGACCAAAACTGTACGCAATACTCCAGGTGTGGTCTCACCAAGACCCTGTACAACTGCAGTAGAACCTCCTTGCTCCTATACTCAAATCCTTTTGCTATGAAAGCTAACATACCATTCGCTTTCTTCACTGCCTGCTGCACCTGCATGCCCACTTTCAATGACTGGTGTACCATGACACCCAGGTCTCGCTGCATCTCCCCTTTTCCTAGTCGGCCACCATTTAGATAATAGTCTGCTTTCCTGTTTTTGCCACCAAAATGAATAACCTCACATTTATCCACATTATACTGCATCTGCCAAACATTTGCCCACTCACCCAGCCTATCCAAGTCACCTTGCAGTCTCCTAGCATCCTCCTCACAGCTAACACTGCCCCCCAGCTTAGTGTCATCCGCAAACTTGGAGATATTGCCTTCAATTCCCTCATCCAGATCATTAATATATATTGTAAATAGCTGGCGTCCCAGCACTGAGCCTTGCGGTACCCCACTAGTCACTGCCTGCCATTGTGAAAAGGACCCGTTTACTCCTACTCTTTGCTTCCTGTTTGCCAGCCAGTTCTTTATCCACATCAATACTGAACCCCCAATGCCGTGTGCTTTAAGTTTGTAAACTAATCTCTTATGTGGGACCTTGTCGAAAGCCTTCTGGAAGTCCAGATACACCACATCCACTGGTTCTCCCCTATCCACGCTACTAGTTACATCCTCGAAAAATTCTATAAGATTCGTCAGACATGATTTACCTTTTGTAAATCCATGCTGACTTTGTCCAATGATTTCACCACTTTCCAAATGTGCTGCTATCCCATCTTTAATAACTGACTCTAGCAGTTTCCCCACTACCGATGTTAGACTAATTGGTCTGTAATTCCCCGTTTTCTCTCTCCCTCCCTTCTTAAAAAGTGGGGTTACGTTTGCTACCCGCCAATCCTCAGGAACTACTCCAGAATCTAAAGAGTTTTGAAAGATTATTACTAATGCATCCACTATTTCTGGAGCTACTTCCTTAAGTACTCTGGGATGCAGCCTATCTGGCCCTGGGGATTTATCGGCCTTTAATCCATTTAATTTACCCAACACCACTTCCCGGCTAACCTGGATTTCACTCAATTCCTCCAACTCCTTTGACCCGCGGTCCCCTGCTATTTCCGGCAGATTATTTATGTCTTCCTTAGTGAAGACGGAACCAAAGTAGTTATTCAATTGGTCCGCCATATCCTTGTTCCCCATGATCAACTCACCTGTTTCTGACTGCAAGGGACCTACATTTGTTTTAACTAATCTCTTTCTTTTCACATATCTATAAAAACTTTTGCAGTCAGTTTTTATGTTCCCTGCCAGTTTTCTTTCATAATCTATTTTTCCTTTCCTAATTAAGCCCTTTGTCCTCCTCTGCTGGTCTCTGAATTTCTCCCAGTCCTCCGGTATGCTGCTTTTTCTGGCTAATTTGTACGCATCATCCTTCGCTTTGATACTATCCCTGATTTCCCTTGTTATCCACGGATGCACTACCTTCCCTGATTTATTCTTTTGCCAAACTGGGATGAACAATTTTTGTAGTTCATCCATGCAGTCTTTAAATGTCTTCCATTGCATATCCACCGTCAACCCTTTTAGAATTAATTGCCAGTCAATCTTGGCCAATTCACGTCTCATACCCTCAAAGTTACCTTTCTTTAAGTTCAGAACCATTGTTTCTGAATTAACAATGTCACTCTCCATCCTAATGAAGAACTCAACCATATTATGGTCACTCTTGCCCAAGGGGGCACGTACAACATTTGTGTGATGACACAAAATAATAGTGCTTTGATGATTCAAGTATTTGTTTATATACTTCTTAGATGTTGTGTGACTACCTGCCTCCACTGTGTACTACAGTTCCAACTAACCTTTGAGTGAAAGCATTCTTCCTCGGGCCCCCTCTAAACCTTTTGCCTGTTTCCCGATCTATGCCTCTGGTTATTGATACCTTCTACTATGGGGGCGATTCTTTGCTGGATTCATCTCCTTCCCCATATCCCCCTTGATGCTTTTAACCATGCCAACCGCCCCTCCCCCACCCCTCCCCACCTCCCTCCCATTGACCCAGGACAGCGCAAGGTCAATGCATTGGCTGGAGGACTGCATTCCTGTTCACCGCATTGATGCTTTATTTGAGTTTAGTTTAGTTTAGTTTAGAGATATAGCACAGAAACAGGCCCTTCGGCTCGCCAAATGCCCACTGACCAGCATTCTCCACACATTAACACTATCCTACACACACTAGGAATAATTTTACATTTACACCAAGCCAATTAACCTCCAAACCTGTACATCTTTGGAGTGTGGGAGGAAACCAAAGATCTCGGAGAAAATCCACACAGGGATTCATGGGGAGAACGTACAAACTCCGTGCAGACAGCACCCTAGCCAGGATTGAACCTGGGTCGATGGGGCTGCAAGCACTGTAAGGGCAGCAGATCTACCGCTGCGCCACCGTGCCGCCCAATCCTCAAGGCTGACGTGGGGAAGATGGAAGGAGGCTAAAGGAAGTGGTGGTAAGGTTTCATTCCATGGCCATGGTAGCGTAGGGCTATGCCTTTCCCTCCTCCCTCTCCATTTTGTCCGGGATGCAGACTCTGCAAAGATGTACCCAGATCTCAAAGGTTTCAGAAGTAAGTGAGCTTGTACCACATTAACAGACCAGCTGCCTCCTCATGCTCAAAGCACGTTCACAAGTGCTCTACAAGTAGGTCTTACTGTTAATACAGTGATAATCCTTTTGGATTTTAGTCACACTTTTCTAGCCAGCTGCAAAAATCTTGTACCATTTCTCGAAGCAAATAAAAGCAGCTAATAAATCCTTTGTTATTCCAAGCCTTTTTTTTAAATTAAGATCAAATAGATTTTCAAATGATTCCATTTAAAGTCACTAGTCTGGCTATATCTCTGCTTGATCTGACTAAAACTGCCCATTTTCTCGACGGCCTGTCATATAGGGTTAAGATAGGTCTATCCAAGACTCCTTTGAATTATGCTTCTTATCGTGTTGGTGGTGTGAATTTATAACAAAAAGAAAATCTACTGTTTGTCTGACTGGTCGCATCTGATTTAGCAGAAAGCTATGTACTGTCTTGGAATAGGAGAAGAGAGATTAAAACTCCAGCGTTAGTAAAATACCCTCAGAGCTCAAGAGGTGAGGATAAAATTACTCAGGAGTTCAATCTGGCCCTGATTCATCCTCCAATTAATTATTGACATGAAGCCAGGATTTTCCTGGAACACATCATCCAACAAAATGGTAAGGCAGTAAAAAAATGCATGAAGATATGGGCTAGATACCATCCACACTCTTCCCTCTCCTCATCACTCTCTCTGGTGATCACTCCTCATCAATGCAATGGGCCGCACAGTGGCACAGCGGTAGAATTGCTGCCTTACAGCGCTAGAGACCTGGGGTTGATCCTGACTACGGGTGCTTGTCTGTATGGAGTTTTTAAGTTCTCTTCATGACCTGCATGGGTTTTTCCCCAGGATCTCTGAGTCCCTCCAACACTAAAGACATCCAGGGTTTGTAGGTTAAATGGCTTGGTATGATTGTAAATTGTCCCTAGTGTGTGTAGGATAGTGTTAATTTGTGGGGGTCGCTGGTCGATGCAGACTTGGTGGGCCGAAGGGCCTGTTTCCACGTGGTATCTCTAAACTAAACTAAACTAAGCAAGGGCCAAGAAGAAAGTGCTTGATTTTCCTGATTTCCTCTGCCGCTTCCAATTGACTTCAGATGATAGCAGACAAAAGCCATCAGTGATACCATGGTGGAATATCAGCTCAAACCTTTCAGGATGAAAATAAGCATGTCCCTCTCCTCGTCGCTCGATAACTAACTTCTTTGTTGAGAGATACAGCGTGGAAACAGGCCTGTCAGCCCACCGAGTCCTTGCCGACCAACGATCACCCTTACACTAGTTATATGTTATTCCAGTTTTGCATCCTACACACTAGGGGCAATTTACAAAGGTCAAGCACACTACAAACGCGCACGTGTTGGAATGTGGGAGGAAACCGGAGCACCCAGAGAAAACCGGCACGGTCACAAGGAGAACGTACAAACTCCGTACAGTCAGCACCCGTAGTCAGGATTGATCCTGGTTCCCTGGCACTGTAACGCAGCTCTACCTCCCTCCTTCTGCAGGCATCTGCAGAATTCTACTGCATGTTTTAGATAGGCCTCTCGTCCATGGTAACATTGATGGCTGTGCTGTAATGGATTTTCTTTCTTGACAGCAGCAGGCTCCTTGTGGAGTGGCATTTTTGCAGGGATCCCTCAATGCTGATAATGATCCATGACTGGGAAAGACCAGTTGGGGTCAACGGGACAGGATAACGAGAGGAAATTCATGCACAGCCCCCTCCTGTGCCAACAGGGAAAGATACTTTACATTGTCTCAGAGTGGAAAATGAGGTCTGTTTAAGGTCACTTTAAGGTGTGGATACAGGGAGAGCACAAGATCCCCCGGTACCACCAAATTGTCTGTATTTTGTTTCAAAGATCTTGGGAAACTTACTACAAGTAATAAGAAATATTAAAAATGATTTTTGTTATTAGTGCTGATTTAGTGCAGACCCGAATGCATTCTCATGTGATACTGTGTTATATTCCTTTCTTAAAGCCTAAAACTAGTCACGTTTTCTGCTTATCTTCTTTAAATATATTCATCCCTGCAGAATATTTGTTTTTCAAGAGGTATTTATTGAGAGCAGCTTTACTGTGAAGTTCCAAATCTCAAGAGCTGGCAGGCTATCTGCTATTAATAAAGTCATGTGAAGATTTCTCAGTAATAATGAGCAAACAAAAGCGTTGCCATATTTCTCTCTTCATGTGTCAACGATCAAATGCTCATACTTAGATAATGTGAACAGTTCTGAACACTTTAGGATCTTTTTATATGGATTACATAGGCCCCTAAACATACAGGGATCAGGGCACACATCCCATTTGTTATGCAATTTAAAAGGTTCTTAGGTACTTGCCTGTGCAACTCAACTGTGAAAACTGATATATCTGCGGAGACGGGACTACCTGCTACAATTTCAATTTTCTTCCCATTTTCCCAGCCTTTAACTCAGAGATTCCGTTGGACGATGGGGACTAATTTCCTTTGGCATTCAATGGAAACGGTCACTGCCTTGTTTTCATCGCTGAGGTTAGATTGGTTTATATGCACCAGGCTGCAATGGAATTCTCTGTTCACATGAAGTTTCCAGAGTAAACAGTACACATAAGAGTTACGATAAATACATCAATAAATACAACAAGGTGAAAAGCATCAGAAAGGTGTAAGATTGTAGTGCAAAATCGAAAGGGTGCAAAAGAATATTCAAGTATAAAAACAGAATAACCAAATGAGGTAGTTAAGAATAAGAGTACTAAAAAACTAAAGATGCACTGTGTACCTTAACCACATCAGTGTGAAGGTTAGACTGCTGGAGATAGCAATGCCAAAGAACTTGAAGCTGTTGACCATCTCTACAGCAGCTTCATTGATGAGGAAAGGGTTGTGTTCACCCAATTGCTTCCTTCGATCCACAACCAGCTTTTTCATCTTACTGCTGTTATGGGCAAGGTTAAGGACACGAGGTGGAGAGGTACCCTGAACTAACATCTCAAAATGGGGGAAGAGAAATTGGTGAACGCAGCGGCAGACAAGCGAGCTTGCAGAAAGGAGCGCAGCAACTTCACCAGACCAGAGACCACACACAAATGTGACCTTTGCGACAGAGACTGTCACTCCCACATTGGTCTCTTCAGCCACAAGCGACGCTGCTCTAGCCGCGGTTTGGAGCAAGCAGCCAACAACAAGGGTGCATCACCCATGGTCAGCCATGAAAGAGGAGGGCCTACACATTGTGCCAACATCATGACATTATGTTCTCAATCTCTTTCCTGCACTAAGTCTCATTCCTGTAGTGGATCCACTGACAACTGTGGTGTCATCGGCAAATTTAAAGATTGAGTTGGCGTTGTACTTGGCCACTCAGTCATGGGCATGCAGAGAGCAGAGCAAGAGACAGAGCACACAACCCTGAGTAGCACCAGTGTTGAGGGGCAGCGTGGAGGAAACGTTATGAGCAATTCTAACCAACTGAGATCTATCGGTCAGGCCGTCTAGAAGTCAGATGAAGATGAAGACCCGAGTGCCAAAGTTTAGATGTTTATGGATGATCTTATTCGGAATTATGGTGTAAAATGCTGAGCTGCGTTCAATGAATGCCATCCAGACATTTGTGTTCTTATTGTCAAGGATTGAGTGCAGTGCAAGAAAGATTATCTTCTCTGTGGATCTAATGAATCCAAAAGTCTGGTGCAAATGTGAAGCATCTCTTTCCGGTGGATGTCAGAGATACCAGGTGGCATTCATTGCGACAGGTCACTTTATTCTTCTTGGGGAATGACGGAGTGACGGAGGTTTCCTTTAGAAGCAGATGGGAACAGAAGACAATTGAAGTGAGAGGTTGAAGATGCCGGCGAAGAATAATGAGGGAGTGAATACAGAGATAGGCTCAGATCCAGCTACCAGGGTTTGTCATAACTGCATCCGTGGGATCCAAAGCTAGGTGGAGGGGCAGGTAGTGTTGAGGAAGCAGGGTGTCGGCAGAAGGACTTGGACAGGTTGGGAGAGTGAGAAAAGAAGTGGCAGATGGAGTGCAGCATAGGAAAGTGTACGGGTCATGCACATTGGTAGAAAGAATAAAGGCATAGATAATTTTCTAAATGGGGCGAGGATTCAGAAATCGGAGATGCAAAGGGACTTGGGACTGACTGGTGGTGCACGATTCCCAAAAGGTTAATTTGCAGATTGAGTCGGCAGTAAGGAAAGCAAATGCAATGTTAGCATTCATTTAGAGAGGAGTAGAATATAAAAACAAGGATGTAATACTGATGCATTATAAGGTGGTGAGGCTACATTTGGAATTTTCTGAGTAGTTTTGTGAGTAGTGAGGAGTTGTGGGCTCCATATCTGAGGAAGCATGTTTGATGGCTTGGAGCCTGTACTCACTGAATTTCAAGGGGTGAGGGGAGATCTCATTGAAATTGACCAAATAATGACTGGCCTAGAAGGAGTGAATGTGGAGAGGATGTTTCCACGAGTGGGAGATTCCACGCCAGACGACACAGACAAAAAGGGCGTTCCATTAGAATGGAGATGAGGAGGAATTTCTTTAGCTAGAGGATGGTGAATCTGTGGAATTTATTGGCACAGATGATGGTGGAGGCCAAGTCATTGGGTATTTTTAAAACAGAGATTGATGGATTCTCGATTAGAAAGGGCATCAAAGGTTATGGGGAGATGGCAGGAAAATAGGATTGAGAGGGAAAAATAGATCAGCCATGATCAAATGGCAGAGCAGACTCGATGGGCTGAATGGCCTAATTCTGCTCCTATGTATCATGGTCTTATGATCTTTATTGACAGTGGACCTTGTTCTGTGCCATCATGCAAAGGGAAATTTTTTTGTGAGTTTCCATACTACCTTTACCCAGCCTGGATTCTCTTTAAACTGTAGTTCACCAGCACTGTTTCTCGTGGTGATCCAGTAATCATATCCCTTCTGTTTTCTGGGAATAACCCCCATAAAATATTGAATTTGTGAATTAAAAGTGCAGTTAAATTCTACCCATGCTCACAATGAACCTACTGATGACTAGCAAACAGTAATTATGGGCCAATGTGTTTAATTCTTCACAGACGATGTGGGGGTCATCTTTCAAAGTGCTCTTTTACGGCATTAATGGATCATTGGGAAACAGCATAATTATTGCTCAAAGCAATGAAGATCAACATTTTATTTTACAGGGTAAAATGATAACCGGAGACTAAATCAGTGCCTCATTTTTTGACGAACGTAATATTCAGCAGCATCTTTATTACATTTATAAAATAGCCGACAGCAACCACAGCCAGAGCAGTTCTGCCACCTGGGGCTTAAGTTAAAGGTGAAATGGTGGAAAAAGAAAGTGAGGGATTGTACAAACTGGCTGTTAGAATTGTTTAGGCTTTCTAACGCTATCCTACACACACTAGGGACAATTTACAATTATACCAAGCCAATTAACCTACAAACCTATACGTCTTTGGAGTTTGGGAGAAAACCGGTGATCCCGGAGAAAACCTGTGCAGGTCACGGGGGGAACTTAAAAACTCCGTACAGCCAGCACCTGCAGTCAGGATCGAACCCGGGTCTCTGGCGCTGTAAGACAGCAACTCGACTGCTGCGTCAATCTGCCGCTCTACTTCTGCGGGCCTTTTTAGAAATCTTCTGCTCGTTTTAAGATAGGTCTTTCATCTACGGTGACACTGATGGCAATGCCGCAATAGAACACTGCGCCACCATGCCGCCCACCGATCTCTGTGGGATCACAAACTCAGTCAGCTAGTTTGAATAAAGATCAATCACAGAATGCAAATGAAGACAAGAAGTCCAGCCTGACTTGTGATATTGTTTACCATGGCATCTCCAAATTAGTTGTTACTTGTTAAGATGCGTGTCCGAATATAGCCAGAGTTAGATACACAGGAAGACCACTGCTGATTATTTTAAACCTTGGAAATGTTATTTTCTTTGCTGCTGGATGGATAGAGGCCATTGGAGAGCAAAGGATGAGCTGTGGCAGCTCTCTCTTGAATGTGAGAGGGTCATAACTCTTCGGCACCACATGAGCTAGGCAGGGAGTGAAAAACCACATGGATGGCTACGTCACTAGTGAGATAATATTCTGTTTACTTACAAGCTCCCAGCTCCTCATAGATTGTTACGACCATCTTTAACTGAATCCTGACTTTACTTTAGAGATACAGTGCTGAAACAGACCCTTCGATCCACCGAGTCCGCGCCGATCAGTGATCACAGCATTGACGGCCATGACATAACTCACTCCCTCATTATTGATTATTTGCAATTATTATGATATCTCATACTGTGAATTTTGATTATTCAGCTTTAGACATTAGAGATACAGCATGGAAACAGGCCCTACACCCTACCGCATCCGAGCCGACCAGCAATCACCTGTACATTAGCACTATCTTACAGACTAGGCACAACTTACAATTTACAGAACCTACAAAACCTGTTTGTCTTTGGAGTGCGGGAGGATACCAGAGCACCCGGAGAAAACCTATACGGTCACAGGGAGAACTCCGTACAGACAGCACCCATAGTCAGGATCGAACCCTGGTCTCTGACACTGTAAGGCAGCAACTCTACCGCTGCACCACCGTGCCGCCCTTTGTGCTTTATGTATTATTTTCCGCTTGTGCATCATTTGTGCTCTCTGTGCCTGTGCAGTATCAGTAGAAAGAAAACTGGAGTAAAGGAAAAAGATTTTTTTAAACTATGTTCTCTTTTAAGAGTTAAAACTGATATTTGATATGGGCTTTCACGTCTCCACAGTGTTTCTGTCTATTCAGTCATTATTTTTTTCCTCCCCGTTATATCAATCTCCACCAATGTTTTTTGTATATTCCTTATCCACGAAGTAATGGCCTAAGAAAATAAACAGAGGCAAAATTACTGAATAGATCGGCTCATCTAAAAACAGGCTTCTGATTTATCGAACGGGAATGAATAGGAGCCTTAAGTAACTTCACAAGGCAGGAAATGTTACTATCATTTAAATGCTCGCTTGCTGAGCCCTGAGACTGAACTGTTATCCTACAGGAAGACTCACTCCATGTCCTAGCTGTTTGCACACATACTGAATGATCTACCAGATGGAGGTGCCTTGCATCTACAGCATCTGAACAAATTTACACGCTGCTAGGATCACTGTTATTGTCTGTTTGGACTATGACCAGATGTTCTGTGGTCACCGCTGTCTTGGATGTCAATGCATTGCAATCATTATCTTTGTCCTGCTTTCAGTAATGTTTTGGGGGAGAAATTCAACCATTAGCACTGAACAGTTGCTTAGGATATCAGCAGCATGTTTAGTTTAGCTTAGTTTAGCTTAGTTTAGTTTAGTTTAGTTTAGAGATACAGCGTGAAAACACCCAGTCTGCACCCGACCAGCGATCCCCGCACACTAACACTATCCTTCACATGCTGGGGACAATTTACATTTATACCAAGCCAAATAACCAAAATACCGGCACGTCTTTGGAGTGTGGAAGGAAACCGAAGACCTCGGAGAAAACCCATGCAGGTCACGGGGAGAACGTACAAACTCCGTACAGAAAGCACCTGTGGTCGGGATGGAACCCGGGTCTCTGGCGCTGTAAGGCATCAACTCTACCGTTGAGCCACCATGGCGTCCTATCTGGTTGCACTGTCCTATTGACAAACAGTTCCACTGAAGTCAATACACAAGTGGCTTTTTCGTATTAATCATCATGGACTAATTTCTATCCCTCTGATGTTACCCATCCTAATACACTGAAGTGTCAGATTGGGCCAGTACCATGTATCTATGAAAAGAACAAAAAATGCAGATGAAATCTGAAATAAAAAATCAAACATGCTGAAAACAGTCAGCAGATCCGACAAACTTGAGGAAAATAGAACAAGATTTAATGTTTCTGGTCCATGTACTTCATCAGAACTCACAAAAGCCCTTCTATCTGAAATGTTAAACCTGGTGATATTTTAGTTTAGTTTAGTTTAGAGATACAACACAGAAACAGGCCCTTAGGCCCACCGAGTCCAGGGGTCCTCGTACACTAGCATTATCCCACACTCTTGGGACAATTTACAATATTTACCAAAGCCAATTAATCTACAAACATGTACATCTTTGGAGTGTAGGAGGAAACCGGAGAAAACCCACGTAGTCACATGGAGAATGTACAAACTCCAACTCTGTCACTCGTGATCCTGCTCTTACCCTGAGATCAGAAGCTATGGTTCAAGTTCAACCATAAACATAGGTGCAGATATTCTGCCTTACACCTCAGTACATAATTCCTGTATTTCCAGAGGTGCCATTGTTCAAATGACATTTTAAATCATGGTCTTGTGAATGCAAAGGAACCCACAGCAATATTTGAAAAATACCAGACACCTCTATGGCCAACATTCTTAGCTTAACTAATATAATTGGGAACAAACTATTTGATATATTTGTGGCTTCTTTGTAACATTTATACACATAGGAACAGTGATTATACATTGATTTCTAACTTGCCATTTGTAACTCACTTTGAAAATAGAAAAATGGTATGTAAGATTGCTAAGAATTCAAAATTATATATTTTCAAACCACAAGCTTGCAATCACAGCCATGGTATAATTCACTCAATTATTATTTATTATTTGCAATTATTATGATATCTCATACTGTAATTTTTCATTATTCAGCTCAGTGAGACTGCAATGTCTGATTCTAGACACTCAGTCACATTTCCTTGGAACATTTCATTAGACTTTAAACTTTAGAAGTACAGCGTGGAAACAGGCCCTTCGGCCCATCGAGTCCACGCCGACCATCGATCACCCCCATACACTAACGCTATCCTACACACTAGGGATAATTTACAATTTACAGAAGCCAATTAACCTACAAACCTATAGGTCTTTGGAGTGTGGGAGGAAACTGGAGCACCCAGAGAAAATCCATGTGGTCACAGGAAGAATGTACAAGACAGCACTGGTAATCAGGATTGAACCCGGATCTCTGGCGCTGTAAGGCAGCAACTCTACTGCTGCACCACTGAGCCACCCTAAAGTCCACTGTGCCACCTTTATTAGTCACAATAGCATCCCAGATCACCTCTCAGGAATATAATTAGATATAACACCAATATCAAACTAGATCAGAAAGCACCAGGACAGGTGTCCAAATGCTTGGTTTAAAGAACGATAGATAAGAAGAGAAAGTTTGAGAGGTATCGTGGCTTAGGTGGAGATTTCACAGTCTATTCATTGAATGCCTGTCCACACAAGGACAAGGAAGCGGGGGATGAACAAGGTTACACAATTAAAGACATTCTGTATTGTATCCTTGCTGTGTAGATCTAAATTGCGAGGAACAAGGAACTGCTGATGCTGGAATCTTGCGTTATCATAAAGTGCGGGAGTAACTCAGCAGGTCAGGAGGACATGGACAGGCGTTATTACAGGTCAGGACCCTTCAAATTCAAGTGGCTGTTAAACCAGTTATTTCAAATATAGTTTGTGACTTTATTGCAATAATGGATCAAATAATTCATCTGATTTCATCAAATGTAATTGAAATATAATGTTCAGCGCGAGTGTGAGATGTAAGTGCATGGTATTGGCGAAGCAGAGAATTACTTCTTTCCTTCAGGCACCCAGTCACATTTTAAATTGCCTTCTGTTCTTTCTGAGACTGACTGGTATCTGTGGAAGGTGAGTGGGGATTGTCTCTTTATTGTTGCTAAAAACCACACGTTAAAATATTAGATTTTTAAAAAATAATCATAATCCTATTGAAATATAGAGCAAAAAGTTTAAACCATCTTCAAGAGAAATTATTTAACTGCATTACTGGATTGTTCTTGAAGCACC
Organism: Amblyraja radiata; assembly: GCF_010909765.2. NCBI lineage: Eukaryota > Metazoa > Chordata > Chondrichthyes > Rajiformes > Rajidae > Amblyraja > Amblyraja radiata. Next base: position 15,161,397 of record NC_045969.1, read on the forward strand.
ATTTTGTGAGTTTGTGAGTTAGGTCTTTTAGTTTGACTTTTGAGTTTAGTTTATTGTCATGCGTACCGAGGTACAGTGAAAAGCTTTTGTTGCTTGCTAACCAGTCGGTGGAAAGACTATACATGATTACAATCGAGCCATCCACAGTGTACAGCTGCACGATAAAGGGAATAACTTGAATAACATTTAGTGCAAGATAAAGCCAGTAAAGTCCGATCAAAGATAGTCCGAGGGTTTCCGATGAGGTACTGTAGATAGTAGTTCAGGACTATTCACTTGTTGTTGGTAGGATGGTTCAGTTGCCTGATAACAGCTGGGGAAAAAAACGCATGAGTGCGTAGTATTCAGTGGAAGTCTGAGGAGGATGATAAAGTAAGTTTAAAGCTCACAAAGTCTGTTATGTTTCCTCACAGTACTTTAACCACCTACAGCTGATCTGTTGATCTTGTTGTTATGCTGTAATATCTTCTGACCATCGCCACCATTTTGCTTTAATTCATACATTTATAAAATATCCTTGCTGCAGTCATTGTTAGGTCTCTAACTTTAAGTTAAACATTGATCATCATTGGTAGCTCCGTCAAGAATGGTGGTGTTAGTTCAAATGCAGTTTCTGTCGTAGAGTTTGAAAAAACATTCCTTTGATTTCCAAAAATTCCACAGACATATCAGGTTACTTTGTGCAGACACACAAAGAAATCTCCTTCAAAAGTGTGTTGTAAATTGGTTACTTGGATATTGATTTTTAGAGACTAGACTTTAGAGATACAGTGCGGAAACAGGCACTTCGGCCCACCGAATCCACACCGACCACTGATCATCCCATACACTAGGACTTTTCTGTACATAAGGAACAATTTACAATTTTAATGAAGCCAAATGACCCACAAACCTGTACGTCTTTGGAGTGCGGGAGGAAACCAGAGCACCGGAAGAAAAGGCACGCAGTCACAGAGAGAACATACAAACTCTGAACAGAGAGCAACCGTAGTCAAAATTGAACCCGTAAGACAGCAACTTGACCGCTGCGTCACTTTGCCACCCTAATGAAGATAAAACTTGATGAGATACGTGGCTTTACATGATAAAAATGAAAATGCAAACATATTCTTAAAGAATCCTTTGGTTGCACAGGGAAACGATTAGAGGCCCGAAGTCTGAAGAAGGGTTTCGGCCCGAAACGTCGCCTATTTCCTTCGCTCCATAGATGCTGCTGCACCCGCTGAGTTTCTCCAGCATTTTTGTGTACCTTCGATCTTCCAGCATCTGCAGTTCCTTCTTGAACGATTAGAGGCCAATGGTTTAGGAGAATCGCAGAGATTTCTGCGGTTGTCTGGTAAGACTCAGAGAGATTAAAGCGAAGGCTTGTATCTTTGACAACCATTTATTGAATCAAACCAAGTGTGGCAGCAGAAGGGTGCAGAGTTGAATGATGTCTCTATTCAATTATCAGCACTGGCAAATTTCTTCACACAGGAATGACCTGGGGGTCAGTGTAGGCAAGTAGTATTTAAGGTGTGAGCTCACCTGTCCTTCATGCATCCTGCGATCTTGAATCTCTATCTTAGAAATTACATGGTGGCGTGCCCCGAGGAATTCCTTCATATGCAAAGCAATGAGCTCTCATTATATCTGCAGCTGTACAAGCAAACATGATGAAAATTGCAGCACATCTTTAAGTAGCTATCAAGAAGACTTCAAAATATTTCAGTCATTCCCTTTGCGCCAGAAGACTAAAATGGTGAGGTCGTGGAGTTATTTCCTCTGAATTTTAAGGATGAAGCCTCTGAGCGGAGATTTATAGTGCAAAATATCTATTTACACCCTACACCTGTCTTTACATTAATTTAATGGGAGTCACTCCTTTAAATATATTCAGAAGCAATATTTGTGCTGGCCATTTGCACAAACAAGGAACAAGCATTGTTTCCTTAAGCAGTATATAAGTAGATTTTAACAATACGCACTACCAATGTTGTTCAGCCATGCATATCTTGAATTTGCTGCACATTATTATCCATTTGTTTAACGTGTTTTCATTCACTCACAAATTTCGAACATGAGGATTTGTTGAGTAGATATTCCTGTCAGGATTGCACATTAGCAAAGTCATTCATTTTTCTACTATAATTAATTCCAGTATAAGTCACCAAAACTATTTGAATGGAAGTGGTTGTCATGATTAGCAGACTGTGGCTGGTGAATTAGTAAGGGTGGCACAGTGGCGCGGCGGTCTGTACGGAGTTTGTACCTTCTCCCTGTGACCGTGTGGGATTTTTCCGGGCGTTCTGATCTCCTCCCACATTCCAAAGACGTTTCATGGTTTTAGGTTAATTGGCTTCTGTAAATTGTCCCTGGTGTGTAATATAGAACTAGTGTATGGGTGATTGCTGGTCGGTGTGGACTCGGTGGGCAAAATGGTCCATTTCCATGCTGAATCTCTAAACGTAACTAAACTAAACAAAATGAAAATAAATGAAACTAAACTAATCTGAACTAAGTAAAACTAAACTGAAAAAAACGAAACAACCAAATTATACTTGCAACTGCCTTGTAAAGCTATTAAAATATGTTTGCCACTGACATGTCAGTGCTGCATTGTTCGATTTCTGTTTACGGGTTCAAGTCACAGGAAATCAGGCAGATTCTCCAGTGCAATGGAGAGGAGATGCCACACTAACCTTCCGTAGTTTGGATGAGATATTCACCGATACTCTCTTTGCTCTCTGCCATAAAAGATCTCATCAGGCTCTTTTTAAGAAGGGAGGGGTGAAGTGTGATTATTCCCCATTCAGTACGGAGGGAATGTTACTCTGGTCTGCCGTCTTTCAGATGAACCTTTTAATGAATCTCAGCTTCACCCTTAGGGGGCCAACAAGTTCCTATTGTTTTTCTATTTGAGGAGAGGGGGGAGGATCACCTATGGCCTATTCAATAATCACTCCTCGAATAATACCATTAAAATTGATCTTCGTGACTTTTACGTTAATTTTTAGTGGGATATTTGCTGTGCAGAAATTGGTGATTGTGATCACTACACGCTTAGCTTGACTGCAGATTAAAGGTAGATCTTTTAGTTCAGCTAGTTTAGAGATACAGCGTGGAAACAGGCCTCTCGGCCTACTGAGTGCGCCAACCAGCGATCCCCCCCCCCCCCCCCCCCCCCCCCCATTCACTGGCACTATCCCACATACTGGCGACAATTTTACAATTTGACCGAAGCCAATTAGCTTACAAACCTGTACGTCTTTGTAATGTGGTAGGAAACCGGAGCACCCGGCGGAAAAAACCCCACGCTGTCATGGAGAGAAAGCACAAACTCCGTACAGACAGTACCCGTAGTCAGGATCGAACCCGGGCCTCTGGCGCTGTGCAGTAAATCTACCGCTGCGCCACCATGCCGTATTATTGGCTCATTGGCTATAAGATGCTTTAGGATAAACTCCCCGGTCTTTGGGGCTGAGTGGGGCATTGTCCGAACATCCCCCCTGTCGGATGCGGCCAGGCATGTCTTTTTTCGGATCAAACTTTTACCATCATATATTGCCATTTGGTTCAAAGTAAGACAGATAGAATGGGACAGCTTGAGAAGGTACAACTTAAATGTGAGCAACATGAAACGTGAACAGCAACGGAGCAGTTATCAAAATGATTAAAAATGAGTGAGCTGCAAAAGTGTGCATTGTAATTTAAAGTATAAAGTATAAAGTATGTGTGATGTGACTGGAGATAATTATGTGAATTACAGGAATATTGGCATGCAGGTGCAGTTTTAATACAGAATAGATGTATTTCCAGCCTGCTGACATGTCAAAATGCATTGTATCACAGGCTGTGGCTGAAAGTAGTGTCCTTAGTTCCCGTTGGTTACTAATTATGATTTATTTTACAAATGGACAGTAAAGTTAAAATGTTCTACTCTTCGGTCCCCATGGGAAGAACACAGCCATAAATTATTCCACTTCATCGGAAAAAATAATACAGTATTACATTCTTTACAAGCTGACCAATCTAGAAAGCGTTCATGACAAAGTTACAGGGTTCCATTTTGAAAAGTGAAAAATATAGATCGTGGAAAACAGAAAATAAAACATAAAATGCTTGGAAAAACGCTGTTAATGGTTCAGGTTGATGATCTCTCATCAATCTAACAAAAGTTGCCAAATACTTTTACTCCCGTTCTCATTCACACACTGATCTTTCTGTCCTGGGCCTCCTCCACTGTCAGATTGGGGCCAAATGCAAATTGGAGGAACAGCAACTCATATTTCGTTTGGGCAGCATACAACCCAGCAGTATGCGTATTGATTTCTCTAATTTCAAGTAACCCTTGCATTCCCTCTTTCTCTGTCCCTCCCCCACCCTAATCGTCCTACTAGTTTCTCTGTCGCCCTGCTTAGTTTCACTGTTTGTATCTACTCGTTATCACCTTTTCAACGGAAAACTATGGACGATTGTAGGCTTCACTTTTCCTTGATCATCGCTTCTGGCTTTAAGTTATTCTTTTCAAACCTTTCATTCATTTGTTCCTTGTAGCCTTTCATGCCTTTAGTTTCCCTCTCGACCGACTCTCAGTCTGAAAAATGATCTCAGCCCGAAACGTCACCTATTCCTTTTCTCCAGAGATGCTGCCTGACCCACTGAGTTACTCCAGCATTTTGTGTCTATCTTTTACTCCAGAGATTCTGCCTGACCCTCTGAGTTACTCCAACATTTTGTGTTCATCTTTAGCAAAAGTTAGAGATTGATTCTTTTTTCAGTGACCAAGAAGGGTGGGTGGAGTGTTTATATGTGTGTGTATATTTATATTATGGTATATGGACACACTTATCTGTTTTGTCGTAAATGCCTACTATGTTCTGTGTGCTGAAGCAAAGCAAGAATTTCATTGTCCTATACAGGGACACATGACAATAAACTCACTTGAACTTGGAGTGGAGGGGGGATTGGAGAGAACAAAGGGAAATCCTACGACATGTGGAAAACCAAGAGGGATTGGGTGATACTGATAGAGCTGGTGCCAGCTAAGATGGGACGGTCATTGAGAGTCATGGAGTCATGCAGCATGGAAACAGACCCTTCGGCCCTTCGGTCCAACTTGCCCACATTGGCCAACATATCCCAGATACACTAGTCCAACCTGCCTGTGTTCAGCTTATATCCCTCTAAACTTGTCCTATTCATGTACCTGTCTCATTGTTTCTTAAACATAGCGGTAGCAGGATAGCAGGATGGGATGGTGGAGGCCTATAATCTGTCTGGAGTAGATCTTGAATTCCAAAGCTGTAACACACCTCAATGCAAGATGCTGCTCCTTGATCATATGTTGGAATTGAGTGGAACGCTGTAAGAAGCCGAAACACAGAGGCATCAGAATTTGAGTAGGATGGAAAATTAAAGTGACAGACAAGTGAATGCTTGTCATTTTAATTAGCCCTGAACTAATTGGCTCAGAACTAAGTAGGAAGTCGGACAACAAACTACATCGATATAGCAGTGGATTCAAATGGCAGATTGATGTTTAGTTTAGTTTTAGTGTAGAGATATGGTGCAGAAACAAGCCCTTCAGCCCAATGAGTCCATGCCGATCAGCGATCCCCATACACTCATGTTATCCGAAAGGCTACGGACAACTTACAATCTTTACTGAAGCCAATTAACCTACAGAGTCTTTGCCACTCTGCCTTCAGAATCCACGTAATTAGCTTTTGCAATCAATAGCAAATAAACAAGGGTAAATGATAACCATGTTCCATGTGACTTTCCAAGGGACTTGTTTGGGACTTGCATGAATAAGATAAATGTTTCACCTTAACATTATCTTCTTTCTTTGTACGATATGGAAATGCTCACACTGGGATTAAAAAGAATGCTCTCCTGAGATACCAACTGAAGAAATTATGTACATCCTGCAACAGACTTTAAAGGGTAGGTTGACGTGATGTGTTCCATCACTTTGCACATGCATGCAGAGATTTGAGGAAGCCCAGTGGACCTTCAATGATTGCTTCTATATTCCTTGGCTAAGTATGTATCCCGATATAATCCAACTGTGGGACTGACCATTCATTTGAAAAGCTTTCTCATCCCCTATGATCTATTGGTGCTTTGTCTTTGTTATTACGTTGATTCTATTTCACAAGCAAGACGAAGATTCTTTGAAAAAGACAAATCCACCTTTAATGCATAAATTACTTTTTGAATAGACACAAGAGGACATGAGTTCTTATTTCAAACAGAAGGCTTGTCAACGAATTTAGCCAACATCTGTTTTGTGCGTAATTTATTCTCATCAGGATTACTCATTTTTTTTTAAAGTAGTCAGATTGATTGAAATATTTATAAAGTCTGGTATGTTCATTGTATTTCAAGCTGAAAAAATCATTTCAACAGGAGCTAATCAGAGTCTGATGGAAAATGTGTTCTATAACGTGAGTTTAAGAAAAAATAAAATACGAAATTTTCTTGTCATATTCCATTTGAGTGAGCTGATTATATAGAGTTAAGCACAAGAGAAACAGAAAATGCTGAGAACATCCTCCTGTTCACAGAGCTTCAATGGAAAGAAAAAACAAAGTTAACATGAAGAAACAAGGAACTGCAGATGCTGGTTTACCAAGGAAACACAGCCTTTAATGTCAGGTGAAAAACTCTTCATCCAGCATCTGCAGTTTTGTTTGATTTTCATTAAGTATGCAAAGAACCTAGTTCTAAGGTTAAAACCTTTATGGAGAGAAATTCGTCGTCAAGTCAAGTCAAGTTTATTCGTCACATACACATAAGAGATGTGCAGTGAAATGAAAAGTGGCAATGCTCGCGGACTTTGTGCAAAAATACAAACAAACAAACAACCAACAAACTACAATCTGGCCAATCTGTTTAAAGATTGTACTCACTTCTGCACGTTCAACTAGGGAGTGGCTCAGTGGCGCAGCTGTATTGCTGCCTTACAGTGCCAGAGACCAGGATTTGATATTGACGATGGGTGCTGTCTGTAGGAAGTATGTATGTTCTCTCTGTGACCATGTGGGTTTTCTCCGGGTGCTCCAGTTTTCTCCTACACTCGAAAGACATGTAGGTTTGTAGGTTAATTGGCTTCTGTAAATTGTCCACAGTGTGTAGGATAGAACTAGTGCATGGGTGATCTTTGGTCGGCATGGACTTAGTGGGCCAAAGGACCAGTTTCTACACTGTACCTCCAAAGTAAACAAAACAAAACTAAACTCTGCTGGTGTCAAGTGAATTTGTGGAGGTGATTAAAATGACCAAGGATTCCCTTAGCACTACAGAGGTGTTGGGTGGGAGTTTGCAAGAAGGTCCATGCATTAACCATCAGTGTCATCTTTGTCATGAGCCTGTTGTAGCAAAATTCAAAGGCAACCAAGTTGTCAGGTGCCACCATACCTTTAGGCACTTTCCTTGCACTGCACCATTGCAGAGCCTGTGTCGGATGTATCAGCTACGACCAGAAATGTGGCCATGTCTAAAGGTGGTTGTAAGGAAAAGAAGGCCGTTGATGGGCAGTAGAGGTGGGGCCCTGTTTACTGGTAGAAAACTTGGTCAGTTGGATGAAGTTGGTGCCAGAGTTTGAGGGAGTGAGGAGCAATAGAGGTTTGAAGTCAGAGGAGGTTTGTGGGTGTGTGGTGATGAAGGAGTCAGCGTCAGAGAGGCAGAGACGCCATGAGGAGTGATCTTGGAGTTGATTGATGAGTCAGCTGATATCTGGCAGGCGAGGTTGGTGGGTTAGATGCAATCAGTACCATATTGATGAAAGGGAGGAGCCCAAAGCAGAGCAGGAAAGTAAGGGAAACTACCTGCATGGCAGTTCCAAGTATTCAGAATCTGCATTAGCAATAGTGCAACTGATAGTGTGTGAAAGCGTCCTAGGGAGGAATTGCTAGCACATTTCCTGGGGGATTACTTTATTCCTCGTGTGTCCGAAGCGAATAGAATGTCAATGGAACAAAGAGAATTTGCAATCAGAGGTACCCAGTTGAAGTTTTGGAGTGGACCAATTTGCTCAAGAAATCATTGCAATCATGATCTACTCTGGAAATAATAGATTTAAAATAATTTATTGTAAATAAAAATAATATTACACATACAAACTTACAAATGTTTAATACTGGTGAAAGACAAAAAATGCTGGATTAACTCAACGGGACAAGCAACATCTCGGGAAATATGGATAGGTGATGGGTTGGGTTGGGACCTTCTGATGAATTTCTCCTTTTGACTTCCATTGCTACATTGGTGACTTCTCTAACTTTAAGTAATCCTTGCTTTCCCTCTCTCTCCATCCTTCCTCCATTCTAGTTCTTCGACTAGTTTGACTGTCCTTCTGATTACATTTTTACTTTGTATGCCTCGATGTCAACTTCCACCAGCTAACAATGATCTAGTCTACATTTTCCTTGAACCTCATCCTCTTTGATGCCTCGTTTTCACACCTTACCCTTCCATATCTCTCGTTTCCTCTCCCCTGACTCTCAGTCTGAAGAAGGGTCTCGACTAGAAACGTCACCCATTCCTTCTATCCAGAGATGCTGCCTGTCCCGCTGAGTTACTCCAGTATTTTGTGTCTATCTTCGGTGTAAACCAGCATGAATTAATGAATACGTTTATTGGCCAAGTATATACACATACAAGGAATTTTTCTTGGTGCTCCGCTCGCAAGTAACAACACGACATACAGTAACAATTAAGAATAACACATAAAACATTAAACATTAATAATAAAACATCACAGTTTAAACATGTGAATGAAATAAAATACCAGCGCAAAGTGAGGCTACAGACTTCTGCCGTTCCTTCCTACATATTTTCTGGTGTTGGTTCCAGGAGTGCAGAGCAATTCCTATTTTATTTCCCATAACGGAGAGTGTTCAGAATAGACTAGATGAGGTATTTTAAACAAATCATAAAGTTGTGTATTGAATTCGCTGTAATATTTCATGAAGTAGAATTATATATAAAGTTTATTATCAGACATTTATGGAATTATATAGAGTACTTGTAAAGATTTTATTCAGGAGAAAGACAAATAATGTCATTAAACACTGACAAAAATTAAGAAGTTTTAAATGAATAGCAAAATCCATTTTAGGTTTAATGCTGATATACATTGATAGACACGAGGCTGATTTTACTTGCAAGCTAGTAGGAGACATGGCTCATTAACTTTGTACTACCCTATACTAGTGCAAATCAAGGATATTACATCCAGATTGGCAAAGGAATCTGATGCACAATCAAATTATGTGATGAATAATCAGGCTGGCAAAAAATGTGGTCTGCACCTAGAACGGAAGCAGATTACTTCCATCAAAATTATGGATATCAAATCTATGTCTCAAAAAGCAAGAGATATCATTGCTCCTTACGCATAAAGATATTTTAAAATGATCACTTTGAATTTTATGGTAAAGAATCAAACTCAGTTATAGCTTGGTGGATGTGCGGGAGTGGGCGCCGTCTGTGTATGGCAGCCTGCCCGCAGTCCGTCTCTACTCCTTTATTATTTTATTTTATTTTAAGTCCTGTTAAAAAATGTTAGTGGAGGTCTTCTATGTGGGGGGGGGGGGGGGGTGGGGGTGGGGAAGGGGGAAACTTTATTTCTTAGTCCCCTACCTGGTCGGAGAGGCAGCATCCCTCCAAGCTGCTTCTTCACCCTGTCCTCGCGGCCTACCATCGAGAATGGAGCGGCGTTTCCTGTCGGGACCGGCCGGGACTACAGCTTCGGCGGCGGTGGTGCAGCGCTGGGATACCAACAGGGAGCGGGCGATGCCTCACCGGGTCGCCGTGCGGTAAGCTCCAGAGCGCTGTGGCTGTCGATCCCAACATCGCGGAGCTGGGGCTGCGGGCGTCCGGCTGCGGGTGGCGCTGGATTTGGAGCGCCGCAGAGCCAGGGTTCGAGTTCGCCGGGGTCGGAGCTACAACCGGCGCGGCCTGTGGACTACGAGTGCCCCGGTCCCCAGGGAGGAGGCAGCCGCTCCAGACTTCTCCAAGCCGCTGAGGAATGTTCCACCCGACGCCAAAGTTCCATCTTCACGGCAAGAGGGCTCTGAAAATCATCGGACTGGCTGCAAGGCCACAAATGGGCCTCGACCTCAGGTGTCTCACAGAGGAAGAGGACTTAACTTTCTGGTGCCTTTCCCCACAGTGGAAAGTTTTGATTCTGCTGTGGGGGGACGTTTGTGTTGAACTCTAAAATGTGTTGTGTCCATTTTTATTCTTTTTTTTTTTTTTTTTAAACCTTTTTCCATGGTTTGTAATGGAACTTATTATTTAATTTATGTAAAGCACTTTGCTGTTATGTTGTCTGTTTATGATGTCTTGTTTATTCTTCTGTACAGCACTTTGGTCAACATTGGTTGTTTTAAAGTGCTTAACAAATAAAGTTGGATTGGATTGGATTGGTGGACATTAGATTAGATTAGATTAGATTAGATTCGTTTTATTGTCATTCAGACCTTTCGGTCTGAACGAAATTTTGTTTCCCTGGCAAAAACACACAATCAACACAAATTTAACATCCACCACAGTGAGTTCACCAAACACCTCCTCACTGTGGTGGAAGGCAAAATCTTAAAGTCTCTGTCTCTGTCTCTTCCCCCTTTGTTCTCCCTCTGCGCCGAGGCGACGGTTCAAACTCTGCGGGTGGTTGCTGCCTCCGCCACAACTCCAGGGCCGAGTCGGGTCTCCGCCGCTGCTGCTGCTGCTGCCGCCACCGCAGCTTCGGGGCCGAGTCAGGTCTCCGCTGCCGCTGCTGTTGCTGCTACAGCTCCAGGGCCGAGCCGGGTCTCCGCTGCCGCTGCTGTTGCTGCTACAGCTCCAGGGCCGAGCCGGGTCTCCGCTGCCGCTGCTGTTGCTGCTACAGCTCCAGGGCCGAGCCGGGTCTCCGCTGCCGCTGCTGTTGCTGCTACAGCTCCAGGGCCGAGCCGGGTCTCCGCTGCCGCTGCTGCCGCCGCTACAGCTCCAGGGCCGAGCCGGGTCTCCGCTGCCGCTGCTGCCGCCGCTACAGCTCCAGGGCCGAGCCGGGTCTCCGCTGCCGCTGCTGCCGCCGCCACAGCTTCTGTGCCGAGTCCGGTCTCCGCTGCCGCTGCTGCCGCTGCTACAGCTTCGGGGGCGAGTCCGGTCTCCGCTGCCGCTGCCGCTACAGCTCCAGGGCCGAGCCGGGTCTCCGCTGCCGCTGCTGCCGCTGCTACAACTCCAGGACCGAGTCAGGTCTCCGCTGCCGCTGCTGTTGCTGCTACAGCTCCGATGTCGCCAGCTCCGCCATTAGGCCTCGGCGCAGACGGAGACGGGGAATACGACCGAAGAAAAAGTCGCATCCCCCGAAGGAAGAGACCAAAACATGTTTCTCCCACCCCACCCACACACATACACAACTTAATAAAACAAAATTAACTAAAACATGACAATGAACAAAACGAAAGAAAAAAACAGACGGACTGCAGGTGGGCCGCAGCTGTTAAGCCAGCGCCGCCATCTTGGACATATAAAGACAGGAAAAATAGAGTTACATCGGTTTGAAGGAGAGGTCCTGTATATGGTCCAGCAATTAAGTAGGCAAGAGCACATTAGTTTAGTTTAGTTTAGTTTAGGTTATTTAGGTCTCACCGAGATACAGTGAAAAGTTTTTGTTGCGTGCTCTCCGGTCAGCAGGAAGACAATACATGAATACAATCGAGCCGTTTACAGTGTATAGATATATAATAAAGGGAATATCATTTAGTGCAAAGTAAAGCCAGCAAAGTCTGATCTAGGATGGTGCGAGGGTCACCAAAGAGATAGATAGTAGTTCAGCACTGCTCTCTGGTTATGGTAGGATGATTCAGTTGCCTGATAACAGCTGGGAAGAAACTGTCCCTGAACCTGGTGGTGTGCGTTTTCACACTTCTATACCATTTGCCTGATGGGAGAGGGGAGAAAAGGGAGTGGCCAGGGTGCGACTCGTCCTCGATTATGCTGCTGGCCTTGCCGAGGCATGAAGGAGTGATGAACAGATCATGGAAAAGACAATTCATTATCACATGCACTCACTGGAATCTCAATCGAATTTAAAAAAAAAACAGTTTGCATCTTGCTTCCAACTCGAAGCTTCCATTTTATTTTATTGCTTAATGGCATTGTATAAAGCAGATACCACCAAGGAAAACCATGCAAAATGTAGAAACATAGAAACATAGAAAATAGGTGCAGGAGTAGGCCATTCGGCCCTTCGAGCCTGCACCGCCATTCAATATGATCATGGCTGATCATCCAACTCAGTATCCTGTACCTGCCTTCTCTCCATACCCCCTGATCCCTTTAGCCACAAGGGCCACATCTAACTCCCTCTTAAATATAGCCAATGAACTGGCCTCAACTACCTTGTGTGGCAGAGAGTTCCAGAGATTCACCACTCTCTGTGTGAAAAATGTTTTTCTCATCTCAGTCCTAAAGGATTTCCCCTTTATCCTTAAACTGTGACTCCTTGTCCTGGACTTCCCCAACATCGGGTACAATCTTTCTGCATCTAGCCTGTCCAACCCCTTAAGAATTTTGTAAGTTTCTATAAGATCCCCCCTCAATCTTCTAAATTCTAGCGAGTACAAGCCAAGTGTATCCAGGAAGCCTTATATCAAAAGAATGACTGAATTGCCCCATTATTAATGGGCTTGTTTACTCATAGTAATCTCACACTTCGCAAGATCAGATATCTGCTCTTTATTCTGTAAACCAGCCCTGAGAGTGGGTGTTTTTCAGTACAATTAGACACATATGTTAGCAATAGGAAGTTTGCTTGGTGTCCTTGATTTATAATTGAGAAGCAGTAATCCTGAAATCTGCAGATACTAACTATTTTCATATAGTCATAGATCCATACATCATGGAAACAAGCCCTTTGACCCAATTTACCCTTGCGGATTAAGATGCCCCATCTACACTAGTTCCACCTGCCTGCATTTGGCCCATATCCCACTAAACCTTTCCTATCCATGTATCGTCTGAATGTCTTTTAGATGTTGTTACAGTTCCTGTTTCAACTACTCCTTCTGGAAGCTCGTTCCATAAACCCACCATCTTCTGTGAAAAGGTTGCCCCTCAGGTTCTTATTAAATCATAGCCCTCGCACCATAAATATGACCTCTGGTTTTTGATTCCCCTACTATGGGCAAAATACTCTGTGCATCTACCCTATTTATTACCCTCATAATCAAGATCTATAAGTTCACCCTTGATCCTCCTGAGCTCCAAGGAATAAAGGAATAGCCTGAGGAATAAAGTCTAATCCTGTCCAAGTCCTAGTCATTCTCGCATTGTGGCCATAGCAGTGAATGAGGATTACAAAGACAGCAGATTGATCGATTACAGTTTTGCAGTGATCATAGTAAGTAATAACCCTAATTATGTGCCTGGAGCTGGAGGATGGCCAAATTCGGGTCTCTGGCTCTTGCCAGGAACTGACACAGATGTATGTAGGGCATTAATAAATATGTTCAAAATATGCACAGCGCTGACTCTAATCACATTAATCCTGAGAGTTCACACTATTTCTAAATCACATAAATAACCAGAACTTATTAAGTAAATGTCAAACTTACAGGTGGTAGGAACTGAAGTTGAGAGTGCAGAAGAGCCAATGAATCATAGAACAACTGATATATAGTTTTAAAAGGATTAAAAACGTAGCAGGCGAAATACAAATGAGAAATTGCAAGGGGTTAAATATTGGATGTAAAATGGCATGTGAGTGACTTTGAACTGGGTATGAAGAGGCTACAGGGTATTCTTCAGCAACCAGGGATGCATTTTACTATGTTGTACCGCAGTATCTGTCAAAGCAACAAGAACACCATGAAGACACAAAGAACCGCAGATGCTGGTTTAAAAAAAAACCCCGCAAAGTGCTCAAGTAACTCGGCGGGTTAGGCAGCATCTGTGTAGAAAACGAACAGGTGACGTTTCGGATCGGGACCCTTCTTCAGACTGATGCCATAATCAATGCCATGAATATCTGTAATCAGCGAGTCGATGTAATTCTTTATTCAGCTGGTACTTTGTGATATTTAAATAACATCCACACTTTTTGGAAGCCTTGGATAGAAAGTCTAAGAGGAAGTTTGTAGATTCCTAACAGGACACGGATATCTCTGTTTAGTTTAGAGGTACAGGCCCTTCAGCCCACTGAGTCCGTGCCGACAAGCGATCCCCGTACACTACCACTATCCTACACACACTAGGGACAATGTACAATTACACAAAGCCAATTAGCTTACAAACATGTACATCTTTGTGGGAAGAAACCGGAGATCCCGGAGAATCCCACGCAGGTCATGGAGAGAACGTACAGACAAGCACTCGTAGTCAGAATTGAACCCGGGTCTCAAGTCAAGTCACATTTATTTATATAGCACATTTAAAAAACAACTCTCGTTGGCCAAAGTGCTTTACATTTGTTATAAGAATAGTATAAACAAACAAACTACATACATATATACATATAGCCCTCGCTCAGTGGACGTCAGGAAAGGAGTATAGATAAGTTTTTAGTCTTGACTTAAAGGAGTCGATGGAGGGGGCAGTTCTGATGGGAAGGGGGATGCTGTTCCACAGTCTAGGAGCTGCAACCGCAAAGGCGCGGTCGCCCCTAAGCTTATGCCTAGACCGCGGGATATTCAGCAGCCCCAAGCCAGCCGATCTGAGGGACCTGGAGGTGGAGTGGTGGGTGAGAACACTTGTAATGTAGGAGGGAGCAAGCCCATTGAGGGCTTTGTAGACATCGAGGAGGGTATGGCAAGACAGTAACTCTACCGCTGCGCCATCGTGCCACCCTAAATTGCCTTGAGAATTGCTTGAAGCACTGCAATCCAACTGGTGAAGACTATTGACTAGAGTGTTTCAGGGTATTGCACCAGCATCAATGAAGGAATGGAGTGTGGCTTGAAGGAGACACTGCACGGTGTAGTGTTCTCATATAGTGGCTTGGCTTTGTTCTCCTCCTCCGTAGAGGTCACAGGTTTAGAAAGTGCTGCCAAAACAGACTTGATGTGTAGTTGCGATGCATTTTGCAGATGATACACACTGCTCTTATGTTGACAGGGTGAGTGAGTGCTTAAGACAGTGGATGTGTGGTACAGAAAGTGGGCTGATTGTTATTAGATAGCATCAAGCTTCTTTTACATTATTCGTTGCACACATCAAAGCAAACAAGAGAATTGAACTGAGGCTTTTAAGGGATCAGGATTCAAAGGAGATTCAGGTAGACAATCCCAGTGCAATATCCACCTCTGGGTTCTGTATATGTATAAAGAAAATTGCAACCTTAAATTGAAGTATTGCAGTTCGGCCTACTGCAATGCAATGTCATTTAACCAGTAGTAATTACCTTTCAATTAATGCTATGGATAGTTTGTTTAGGGATCATCAAAAATACTCCTAGTTTCAATTCAATTGATGGTTCTCCTATGTGCGATGTTGTTTTATGACATGTAAGGTCTCCCAAAGAAAACAAAACAGTATCTCTTGTCAAAGAATGTCCCTATGGCATGCACAGGTTAACTTACTGGGAAAGAAAAGCCTTGAAATGCAAATCTACACCAATAACCTAAATATGGCCAAAATGAAGCTATTAATCTTTGATTAAAGACTCAACTATGCAACTGAAAGTATCATTGCTTATCAATAAAATGGAGATTAGATTAGATATTGTCATTATAACTCTTATAACTAAGTTTGGTAAGACAAATTATTTTTTAATGTCAAAACTTGTACCTTTATCGGTTTAGTTTAGTTTAGTTTACGAATGTTTAGTTTGTATGGCTCAACAAAGGCAAAGGTCACACCAACAACTAGAGAGCAGTCCAGAACTACTATCATTGGAGACCCAAGATAATTGAACTGAATTGAATTAAGGGATCAGGATTCAAAGGAGATTCAGGTAGACAATCCTATCTTTGATTGGACATTGCTGCCTTTATGTTGCACTAAACCTTATTCCCTTTATCGTGTATCTGTACACTGTGGATGGCTTGAATGTAATCATGTATTGTCATTCTGCTGACTGGTTAGCATGCAATAAAAGCTTTTCACTGTACCACGATGCACGTGACAATAAACTAAACTCAAATTTGAAAAAAAAGGTCAAAATTGATTTATTTATTTTTGCTTGATGATATTTGCTTTGTTTGTGTATGCCAATCTTGAAATGAATATAAAGGAATTTGATTGCTTATTCTTTTTATAATTGCATTTTATCCATTCCTCATTGACATTTCTGATTCATTGTGCCCTTAGTGGGTCAGCGATAGGTTTAGCAATTTAACTTAATACTTGAGGTAAAGAGGACCAAGCACTCTTGAAGAGTAATACGTTTGAAAAGGTTCGCACTATTGATGTGTTTGGTGTAAGGCTTTTACAAATGGATAACTTATCATTCCAAATATCTTAAATATCCTGTTGTCATGTTGCGGGAATGAAGACGAGGCCCGGAAGGAACGTCTTTGAAGGAAAGTTTTGCTTGAAGAATATTTGACAGTAAACATCACTTGATGCAGCATCAGGGCTCCAAGATATCTCTTAAGGCAAGATAAGAGTTAGAATAAGTTCACATAACCATCAAACTGAATGAAAATAAAATCCCCAGTCAATTCCCTGACATCTTTGTGGTAATAATGATATCAAAACTCTGTGGTAAAAAATAGCACTGCAAAGTAAGACGTAACATATATAAGTTGTAAATAACAGATAGTTTGAAATATATAATTTTTAATAAACCAATATTTCGGACTCACAACGGCTGAAAATATCTTGTAATTCTGCAGTTCTGCTGTCTCTGGCAATTTTCCAGTCACTGAGCTGTGTGTGTGTTCGTCATACAGAGTGCGGGAAGGGACTGCTGCCATGTAATTTGCCCGTGGACCACAACAACTCAGCCTGAGTGCGTCCTCTCTTGACATTCCCCCGTGCATCTTTCAGCGAGCATGTCACTGAACAGCAGCCAGGAACACCAAGGCCAATGAGAGAGGTTCCACTGCCGCAGCAATTCTCAGCTGCCGACTCAGCGCAAACCGAGGGTGGGGGGGAGGGGGGAGGGGGGGGGTTCACCTCTGCAGTGCTCCCAGTTAATGTGACATAGAATGAATCGGCTACTCGAAATTGCAAAAACATTTTTGCTTGAGAATATGCACAGAAACGGCAATTGTTGGGCAATGTAGCATAGTGAAGGGCGATGTAGCATGGCATATGAGAAGCGATTTGACAGGTAAATGAATAGGACAAATTTAGAGGAATATGCGCCAAACCCAGGCAGGTGGTAGTAGTGTAGATGGGACATGTTGGTCGGTGTGGGTAAGTTGGGCCTGTTTCCATGCTGTATCACTCCTTGACTCTATGACATATTGATTGTACAATCTAGAATACCTGAGGCTAAAGGCCAATAGACCTGAGTTCAAATCTCACCGCAATAGTTGGTATTTGAACTCAGATAAATTCCTGGAATTGAATACCCGTAATGATGACCAGCAATGAAAGAATGATTGACTGAACTCCGTATCTTATCACTTTTAACTTTGGTGGAAGGTCCTCTATTATCTTACTAAGATAGACACAAAATGCTGAAGTAACTCAGTAGGTCAGGCAGCATCTCTGGATAGAAGGAATAGGTGACATGTTGGGCCGAGACCCTTCTTCAGACTGAGAATCAGGGGAGAGGGAAACTAGAGGCATGAAAATGTACAGAAAAAATCAGAGCCGCCACCAATGAACCAGGAAAAGTAGAGACCACAATGGTCCGTTGTTGGCTGTGGAAGAGGTGATAACAAAGGCATACAAACAGTGGAACTAACAGGATGACAAGGGTGGGAGAGAGACGGAGCCTGGTCTCTAGATGCTTCCAAATCCAAGTAAGGCAGTCATGTCTCAACTGCCCTCTGAAATGGCCTGGCAAATGGTTCAGTAAAATGGCAATTAGGAATGAACAATTAAATTAGGCCTTGCTACTCACACCTGTATCTTTAATTGAGTTGGGATGTTGTGTTACTACTGTACTAGTTGTCAGTGAGACCACAGTTAAGAGTGTGTTATTCTGGTCGTTTAACTACAGGAAGGATGTACGGGTGTCAGGGGTTATGGGGAGAAGGCCGGAGAATGGATTTAGGAGAGATAGATCAGCCATGATTGAATGGCGGAGTAGACTTGGTGGCCAAATGGCCTAATTCTGCTCCTATCACTTATGACCTTGTCACTTATTAAGCTAGAAATGATGCAGAAAATTTTCACAAGAATGTAACCAGGACTGGAGGGTTTGAGTTACAAGAAGAGACTAGATAGGCAGAGATTTCTATCCTTGGAGAATGTGAAGCTGAGGGGTAACCTTAAATAAACTGATGAGAGGCATAGATAAGGAGGATGATCGTAGTTCCTTTCCAGGGGTAGGGAACGCATAGATTTAAGAGTGAGGGAAAAGAAGTAAAGGAGACATGAGGGTCAACATTTTCATACAGAGAGTGGTGGGTACATGGAAGTTTGTAGGCAAATATAATGACAACTTTTAAAAGACAATTGGATTAGGTCATGGATAGGAAAGGTTAAGGGATATGAGGGGAATGGAACTAGATCAGTTATAAAAACCTAGTGGGCAGGATAATATGGGCCAAATTGTCCCAAGTGCTGAAGTTGCTGAAGTGTCCAGGGCACTTAAACATTAAATATTTGTCTTTCCATAAATCCTGTCTGGCCTGCCGAATGTTTTGCTGCATTTTCTGTTTTTATTTCTAATTTCTGGATTGCGCTCTTCTCAGAAAGCTGACCAGTTACAGAAAGTATGGATGTGCTTTAATTGCTAGTTTTACTACCAGGAATTTCCTTGAAGGTTCTTCAATCATCCATCATGATTAGTCAACTTTAAGACGGCCGATCAAACAATTCTATGCATAACTTCTTATGCAAGCGAAAATAAGTGGAGTATTGTGAGCAGTTTTGGGCCCCATATCTGAGGAAGGATGTGCTAGTGTTGGAGAGGCTCCAGAGGAGGTTTACGAGAATGATCCCAGGGATGATTGGGTTAACGTATGATGAGCGTTTGATGGCACTGGGCCTGTACTCATAGTGTGTCATAGTCATATTTTGTTTATTAATTTCAGTTCCATTGAAATAATTTGAACTGATTTTCAGAAATGCAATTCAATGCACGTACACGGTGACACCGAGTGTTTATCACATGAGACCAAGGGATGAATATCTACCCCTACCACATTACCGCAATACATATCTGGGACAGGATGATATATAAACGTTCCTATTTGTCAAAGGAACCATCGTTGTATTCTCATAAGATCCTGACCAAGGAATGTTATCTACCCTGAACTTCCATGAGTGCATTGTTAAATATGTTTCCGTAACATCGCTCCTACAGTTAATTTTCACGTATTAATCTAGCTATTGAGTATTAGTAAGATGGGGACAATGGGAAAATCACATGCCCGCGTCTATTGGAAATTAGCTACTGGCTACAATCTTGCGTATTACATGTAAATGTTTATTAATATGCACTGTCCCTAATAAAATCAATTCAATTCAATCCTTACAGTAGTTACATGTTAGTCACTTTCGAACAGCAACTATTAGACAGCTATGACGATCAGAAAATTGATAGATGTTTCTTCTAAGGAGAATAATGGATAGGTGCCGTTTCGAATCGAGACCCTTCTTCATTCTGAACATTGACCGAAAAAACAACCCGAAACATTACCTATCCATGTTCGCCAGGGAGGCAGCCTGAGCTGCTGGGTTACTCCAGCAATTTGTGTCCTTTTGCGTATTAGCCAGCCATCTGCAGTTCCTTGTTTCTACAAGGGGGATTATAGACCTGGCCACTTTAATACCTAAAGGAGCTAATTCCAAGCAGACTACACTCTAATATTGATCTTTCCAGGTCTGCATGGCTAAAAATGTAACGGGCTGGTGCTTTTAATGCTCTCTTCTGTTAGAGCTTGTTTGTTGTGGCGATGTGTTCATGTGATTTTGGTAACATTGACCTGCAGGGCTGACAAGTTCTCTTGCATTTGTTGTGTTGAGCTTTGTCTGATTCAGTGGGATTTATTAACTGCTTCTGAATGCCTCAAAGGATTTGCTGTATCTGTTGAATTGTTTTCACTGTCCGAGAGTTGTCTGCCGCTTCTGGAATGCGTAATTCATCTGTTCCCTATGGTTCATCTAGCGAGAGAGACTCTTTTTTTCCGAGAATAATATTTATTCCAGCTCTTCTGGATCACAGTCACTATATGTTTTTGCCTGTTTTATTTACTCTGTATTTGCATTCTGCAACTCCCACCAGCTTTTCATTGGCAAGGCTTAAGTTGTATAACATTCCTGGTTTCTTTTGAAGTTCTCCTAAAAGATAAACCCAAAAATGTTGTGCTCCTTTGTTTTTAGTTACCGTAAGAGAGGTCAGATTAAATGTCAACCATCACTGCATATGCACAAGAATGCACAATAATGCATACATTTTAAGATTCACAGATAGCAACTGAACAAAAAAATTCTATGCAAGTTTAAAGCAGTTTAACATTACATGTCAGCAACTGGTATGTCACTATCTTTATGATATAATGGTCTGAAGAAGGGTCTCGACTCGAAACATCACCTGTTCCTTTTCATCACATCAGTTCAGTTTCAATCCAATTTAGTTTATTGTAACGTGTACCGAGGTACAGTGAAAAGCTTTTGTTGCGTGCCATTCGGAGATGTTGCCTGACCCGCTGAGTTACTTCAGCAATTTTGCGTGTCTTCAGTGTAAACCAGCATCTACACTTCCTTCCTACACTGTTTCCATGCTGTATGATTCAATGATTTCAGTCATTCAATTAATTGAATAAGAATAACGTGAATTCTTATTCTTGACTAAGAATAAATGACCATTCTCCTGTTTACAATATATTGCCCCATATAGAAGATCCTGAGGAAGGGGCTCGACCCGAAATGTCACCCACTCCTTCGCTCCAGAGATGCAGCCTGTCCCGCTGAGTTACTCCAGCATGTTGTGTCTATCCTCAGCATGGAAACAGTCCTCTTGTCCAACCCACCTCAACCATCAAACATTCATTCAAACTAAGCCGATTTTATTCTCCCCAAATTGCTGTCAACTCTCCCCAGATTCTACCACTCACCTACACTGGGGTCAATTTTCAGTGGCAAATTATCTTCTCTAACTGCGTATTTTTGAGATGTGGGAGGAAAAAGGCCACTGGAAGAATGCACAAAAACGCAGAGACAGCAATGGAGGCAAGGATTGAACCTGGGCCACCAGACCTGTGGCAGAGCTGTTCTATCAATGGCACCTATTGTAATAAGTTTAGAGCATGTCTAAAATATTGAGTAGGGCAGATGGCACCACTGCTTCCACAACTCAAAAAAAAATTCCTTAAATAGAATCCCAAATTTCCTGGAATTTGATGGTATTTCCTGAAATGTTCTAAGCCTTCCCCAACTGTGCAAGTGCGACTGCCGCCCCAACTGTGCATGCGCGGATAACGGGCCCACTGCGCACGCGTGGGGAGACAGCGTTATTTTGCTTCCCTACCGCGTCATCGGCGCAATTTTACCATGTGACGCAGCTGACGGGCCTCCCCCAACTGCGCAGGCGTGAATGGTCGTAAATATTTTTTTTCCCCCCAAATCATCCCGCGGGCCGGATTGGACCCCTTCGCAGGCCGGATGCGGACATTTCCTGAAATTTCCCGAAATTATTTCATTTCCCTAAAATGACCCGAAGCCAACCAGAATTTCCCGAATTTCGGGTAATTTCCTTCATAGTGGAAGCACAGCACTGGGGAGAAATAAGTTAAACGTGTGTATTTACTCTGTGTTACTCTGGAACAAAGATGGAAAATAAACAATGTTGCTCTGTCATTTACCCCTGATTATAATATATCTATTGGGATGACGTTTTATATCCAAAATTTGTTTTTGTTTGGGCACCGATTGAACGGTTGTGAAGAGGACAGAAATTAGCAGAATTTTCTGGATCGGCAATAATTTCAATAAAATACAGGATGGGCAGGATAAAGAATAGGATCTGTATGTTGTTATTTTGCTTCTTTTCCTAAACCTTTTATCTAATTTTGCATCTTAGTTTTAATTTAGTTGACAGATACAGCTCGGAAACAAGCCCTTCGGTACACCGAATGTGCGCCGACCAGCGATGCCCGCACAATAACACTATCCTGCACACACCAGGGACAATTTACAATTTTACCAAGCCAATTAACCTGCACGTCTTTGGAGTGTGGGAGGAAACCCGAGCACCCGGAGAAAACCCACGCAATCACACGGAAAATGTAAAAACTCCATACAGACAGCACCAGTGGTCAGGATTGGACCCAGGTCTCTGGCGCTGTAACTCTACCGCTGTGCTGCCGTAGCGTCTCTTCCTGTCAAGTCTTTATTAATTTTAATTCATTAATTGGGAGTAATTTGATGTTGGTAAATTTAGAAATTAGTGCTTGTTTCAGTAAAAATTGAATGGTGCAAGGTCAGAACTCAATCAATTGCTACATCTGTTCATTAATAGTTGACACAATGTTTCCTGCTGTTGCGGCTTGAATGTGGCAGAATGACAAACCTGATTTGAGAGGTATTTAGTCGGAAGAAGCATTGGGAAACTGTCCATGATACATCATTCTTACAGAATCTAAACTCCGAATGAACTTTGGTCTGACCTATCCATCTTCACTGCTACACCGAAGGCTTGTGGAAAACCATTGTGTAGGAAAGAACTGCAGATGCTGGTTTAAATCGAAGATAGACACGAAATGCTAGAGTAAAGGGCCTGTCGCACTTGGCCGTCATTTGCGCCTCATTTACACGTCGTATGTAAAATAGGTCGACGCGTTGTTACGCACGACATCGCGCGCAAATCACGCGTCATCATGCCTTCTGGTGCGCGTGACGCCATTAGAATACGGTGACGTAACCATGCGTCACCACGCGATACATGTGAGACGTCGGGATGACAGCGTGCATACCCAATGCGTCAGCTTGCGTGCGGGATGCGTCACGCAGGTGGCGCGTGGGGATTTCATGCAGCACGAAATCCTGGAGCACCGCGCACAGCTCCACACTCCTCCACGCCTCTCCATGCGCCCATCCCGTGCTACCCACACTCTACCCGTGCGTCACAACGCGACGACCACATTTTTGGAGGTCGCGTAAATGGCGTGCAAATGACGGCCAAGTGCGACAGGCCCTTAACTCAGCGGGTCAGGCAGCATCTCTGGATAGAAGGAATGGGTGACGTTTCGGGTCAAGACCCTTCTTCTGACTGAACAAGGATCTTTTTATGTCTAGCTGGCTTGTTACTTCCAAATGTGTAGTCTCTACTGAGTGTGAACTAAGTGAGTTTTTATAAATAATATTTTAATTTGTTATCTTATTTGGGTGGCACAGTGGCGCAAAGGTAGAGTTGCTGCCTTACATCGCCAGAGACCCGGGTTCAATCCTGAATATGGGCGCTGTCTGTACTGTGTTTGTATGATCCTCTCGTGAGTGCGTGGGTTTTCTCCGGGTGCTCCAGTTTCATCCTGCACTCCAAAGACGTGCAGGCTTGTAGATGAATTGGCTTTGGTAAGTTGTAAAATTTCCCCTGGTTAGGTTAGTGTAATGGCCGGTTCTCACGGTGCGACCTGACGCAAGATGTCACCAGAGTGAAGTGGTCGTGGTCCAGCACGAGTTCCGCACGATATAACGGGGGGTAGATAAAGAGTTCCCACGGTACTCGGCAATTCTGTCATTTGTGCGAGTGACTTGTCCGTCTCCCGATCTTTCCCGTTAATCGTGAATGAACATCGTGGACTGTAGTGTAGTTAATCACGTGGCACAAATGATGTCACTTTTTTTCACACACTATATAAATATCCTCCGTTCGTAGAATTGGCTCATTTGCAGACATGCCTATACAAAGTTGGTTCGAGTACAGGCTGGTTGTTATTTTCATTGACGCGCTGTATGCATTAGCGCAACATGTGCATCGAAAACGCTTGCGTGAAGGCAGAAGGGTGAGATTAATTAAAAAGAGAATTAAGAGGAAGTCTCATTGGGTTAAGCCCATGTTTCAACGGAGACCTCAATTTGGACAATATGAGCAACTGCTTAATGTGCTGTGCGAAGAGGATAAAAGTGCATTCAAAAACTTTGTCAGAATTTCACCCGAGCTCTTTAATGAGTTAAAGAATAATTTGGGACCTCTGCTGAAGAAGACTGACACTGTAATGAGAAAGGCACTGGAACCAGGGTTGCGCATAGCAATCACCCTCCGCTACTTGGCCTCAGGCGATTCTTATAAAAGTCTATCTTACAACTTTCTTGTCGCCACCAACAGCATCTGTGGTATTGTCCGAGAAACCTGTGAGGCGATCATCCAATTTTATTCAGCTGAAGTGATGGAATGCCCCAGTACACCAGATGCGTGGAAGAGAGTTGCACTGGGGTTTGAAAACAGGTGGAACTTTGCTCACACATGTGGGGCTTTGGATGGCAAGCATGTGGCAATTCGTAAACCACCCGGATGGCTCAAATTATTTCAATTACAAGAAATTCCACTCAATTGTACTCATGGCGGTGGTTGATTATAACTACAACTTCCTGTATGTGGATGTGGGCACACCTGGAAGTGTTGGTGATGGCCGGATTTGGAAAGAAACCTGGCTTGGAAAGAAAATGGAAGGTGGAACAGCAGGCATGCCTGATCCAGAACCTCTGTCAGGAGAAGACAGCCCGGACATCCCATATGCGATGGTTGCTGATGAAGCCTTTGCACTACGGCCCTGGATTATGAAGCCATATCCACAGAGGAATCTAACTAGGGAACAGAGGATCTTCAATTACAAGCTGTCAAGGGCCAGGAGGGTAGTAGAAAATTATTTTGGCATCTTGGCAAACAGATTTAGATACTTGCTCAAGACAATGGAGCAGAGGCCCAAGAATGTGGAGAGTATAGTATATGCAGCATGTGTTCTGCACAACCTGATCCGAATGAGAGGTGCAGCTGCTGGATCAGCAACATCCATCCAGGACGGTGACATAGTGGACAGTGACACAGGGGAAGTAAAACTAGGTGCTTGGAGAAGTGGTGCGAACAAGTTGAAAATGGTCTCACTGCAGCGTTTGAAAGGTAACTCGGGCACATCCAGTGTGAAAGAGCAAAGAGACCATCTCTGCGCTTACTACAATTCACAATTGGGGAGTGTGCCGTGGCAGGACAGCTATATTGATGGGTAGCCGACCACAGGAACACTACTGCATGTTATAAGCTGACTTCCTAGTGTTGTCCTCTGAAAAGTGCTTCCTATAAGATGTTCGTCCGCAAAACCTGCCGTTTAGAACATTGCATTGTCCCTTTAAATGCCTGAGTTCACGCTTGTAGATGCGAAAGGATTTAAAAGGAGTAAATTGGGACAGTTTGTTTTATGGGAAAGATGTGGAAGAGAAATGGAGTACATTCAAAGGTGAAATTTTAAGAGTACAGAATCTTTATGTCCCTGTTCGGTTGAAAGGAAATCGTAAAAATTGTAAAGAGCCATGGTTTTCAAAGGAAATTGGACACTTGGTTCGGAAAAAGAGGGATATCTACAATAGTTATAGGCAGCATGGAGTAAATGAGGTGCTTGAGGAGTATAAAGAATGTAAAAAGAATCTTAAGAAAGAAATTAGAAAAGCTAAAAGAAGATATGAGGTTGCTTTGGCAAGTAAGGTAAAAGTAAATCCGAAGGGTTTCTACCGCTATATTAATAGCAAAAGGATAACGAGGGATAAAATTGGTCCATTAGAGAGTCAGAGTGGCCAACTATCTGCAGAGCCAAAAGAGATGGGGGAGATATTGAACAGTTTCTTTTCTTCGGTATTCACCAAGGAGAAGGATATTGAATTATGTGAGGTAAGGGAAACAAGTAGAGTAGCTATGGAAACTATGAGGATCAAAGAAGAGGAAGTACTGACACTTTTGAGAAATATAAAAGTGGATAAGTCTCCAGGTCCGGACAGGATATTCCCTAGGACATTGAGGGAAGTTAGTGTAGAAATAGCAGGGGCTATGGCAGAAATATTTCAAATGTCATTAGAAACGGGAATAGTGCCGGAGGATTGGCGTACTGCGCATGTTGTTCCATTGTTTAAAAAGGGGTCTAAGAGTAAACCTAGCAATTATAGACCTATTAGTTTGACGTCAGTGGTGGGCAAATTAATGGAAAGAATACTTAGAGATAATATATATAAGCATCTGGATAAACAGGGTCTGATTAGGAACAGTCAACATGGATTTGTGCCTGGAAGGTCATGTTTAACTAATCTTCTTGAATTTTTTGAAGATGTTACTCGGGAAATTGATGAGGGTAAAGCAGTGGATGTTGTGTATATGGACTTCAGTAAGGCCTTTGACAAGGTTCCTCATGGAAGGTTGGTTAAGAAGGTTCAATGGTTGGGTATTAATGGTGGAGTAGCAAGATGGATTCAACAGTGGCTGAATGGGAGATGCCAGAGAGTAATGGTGGATGGTTGTTTGTCAGGTTGGAGGCCAGTGACGAGTGGGGTGCCACAGGGATCTGTGTTGGGTCCACTGTTGTTTGTCATGTACATCAATGATCTGGACGATGGTGTGGTAAATTGGATTAGTAAGTATGCAGATGATACTAAGATAGGTGGGGTTGCGGGTAATGAAGAAGAGTTTCAAAGTCTACAGAGAGATTTATGCCAGTTGGAAGAGTGGGCTGAAAGATGGCAGATGGAGTTTAATGCTGATAAGTGTGAGGTGCTACATCTTGGCAGGACAAATCAAAATAGGACGTACATGGTAAATGGTAGGGAATTGAAGAATGTAGGTGAACAGAGGGATCTGGGAATAACTGTGCACAGTTCCATGAAAGTGGAATCTCATGTAGATAGGGTGGTAAAGAAAGCTTTTGGTGTGCTGGCCTTTATAAATCAGAGCATTGAGTATAGAAGTTGGGATGTAATGTTAAAATTGTACAAGGCATTGGTGAGGCCAATTCTGGAGTATGGTGTACAATTTTGGTCGCCTAATTATAGGAAGGATGTCAACAAAATAGAGAGAGTACAGAGGAGATTTACTAGAATGTTGCCTGGGTTTCAGCAACTAAGTTACAGAGAAAGGTTGAACAAGTTAGGGCTTTATTCTTTGGAGCGCAGAAGGTTAAGGGGGGACTTGATAGAGGTTTTTAAAATGATGAGAGGGATAGACAGAGTTGACGTGGAAAAGCTTTTCCCACTGAGAGTAGGGAAGATTCAAACAAGGGGACATGACTTGAGAATTAAGGGACTGAAGTTTAGGGGTAACATGAGGGGGAACTTTTTTACTCAGAGAGTGGTAGCTGTGTGGAATGAGCTTCCAGTGAAGGTGGTGGAGGCAGGTTCGTTTTTATCATTTAAAAATAAATTGGATAGTTATATGGATGGGAAAGGAATGGAGGGTTATGGTCTGAGCGCAGGTATATGGGACTAGGGGAGACTATGTGTTCGGCACGGACTAGAGGGGTCGAGATGGCCTGTTTCCGTGCTGTAATTGTTATATGTTATATTATATGTTATATGTTGTAGCGGAGGTTGATGGATATAATGTGTTTTAAATAATCTCGCGTGCCTCATTTGTTGTATTTCGTGTTTGCGAGGCCCTTTTACAGACAAATGTTTTGTGTGATGCATCTCCTCTCAATATGTGACAGAATTCGTCTTCTTATATTGTCAAATAGGAATAAAGACTTTGTATCACATTTACTGTGCTGATTGTCTTATTTCATTTTCTACCAAGAGGTGAAGAACACGTTTAAATAGCTGAACATTTCAGGGTCCTGCACACTCAAAAATGTAAATGAGTGAAAATGTGATTATATCACCTCCATTAAGGTATTTTGTGTTTCAGCATGAGAGGGATTATAACATTAGATACATTCATCTTGTAGTGATGTATTAATGACGATTTGCAGACATCAAGCTGATAGTAAAAAATAAATTTATTTAGCAGTGAGGTAAACAAGCAATGACAATCAAAATGCTGAGGTAAAAGCTTTATCACACTTCAGGATATAATAAAATGTGGAGCCACCAACAGAAAAAAAAATGCACAAGAGTAAAGGATCACCCTCTCCCTGCTCCAAGAAGCCCACAGGCAGTGGTATCTCTGGCATCTCCTCTTGCCTCTCCACCTGTCTCTCTTGCTGAGTCTCCTCCTCATTTACCTGCATGGCTAAAAACGTTCTGACTTTCTTTGACCCCTTTCTTTGCGCTTTTCTGAGAGGCATCTCTGCAAGTTTTACTGTGAAAAAGATTCTCAAACAATGACAATTAGGTGGGACGTCCTCGATGGACACATGGTCCATTGGCGATATTGAGACCACCTTTTTTACTCACCTTATGTCCCCTCTGTCAAGCTTCCGGGTTTACCGTTCGCAGGAGTTCCCACGGTACCCGCAAGAGTCATTACGGATATCGTACGGATATCGCACTGGCATCTGCGTTCATACAATGTTGCAACGCTCACCAAAAAGTGCTCAAGTCACTCTTGGAGAAATTCAAAAATTTTTGAATTTTCTCCCGACCGTACAAAGTTACACGACTACCTGCCGTTAGCGCCACGGGGGTCCTCGGTGGTCCACAAATGCTGTACTGTTATCGCAGGAGGTTCCCACGATGTTAAACTCTTGTTAAGTCTTGCGTCAGGTCGCACCGTGAGAAAGCCCTTTAAGGGATGATCGCTGGTTGGTGCAGACTTGATGCACTGAAGGGCCTGTTTCTGTGTTGTCTCTAAAAGTAAAGTCTGATGTCTAAAATCCAGAATTTCCACTTTGGTCGTATAAAAAAAAAAATTCCGCATTCATCCGGCCCATTGTCGTATTTTCTTTCCCCGCATCTAAACGTGTAGTTGCAGCGGCTGCGGTGCCTGCTGCTCAGCGCTCCTCGGAACCGTTCCGGCCAGCAGGCATATTTTCTTTTCCCACACCTGTCTTGGACTGTGGGTGCTGAGTTCCTTCAGTGCTCTGTTTTTTACCGGTAGTTTTCGCGACCTGGGAACTGCAGCCATTCCCGGGGCATGCAGCCGACCTGGGTGTCACATCCAGACATGGGGCAAGCGAGCTGACCTGGGCGCTACAGCTAGACCTGCCAGCCGATCTGGGCGCTAAACCAAACCCTACAACCTTTTTTCAAAATTTAGGAACTCAAAATTAGGGTGCGTCTTCATTGCCAGGAAATACGGTATGTAAAACCGGAGAAGGGGCTCGATCTGAAACGTCATCCATTCCTTCACTCCAGAGATGCTGCCTGTCCCACTGAGTTACTCCAGCAATTTGCATCTACCTCCGATGTAAATCAGCATCTGCAGTTCCTTCCTACATTGTTCTAGTAACTCTTGTTTGCGCTCTCTGCCGTGCTTTCGCGCTGTACAGTGTAGTGCAAAAATATTCCAGCCTTAATGAAACCAATGTTTTAATGAAGTTCAACACAAGCTCCTTGCCTTTGTACCCAGCACCTTCATTTACGAACCCATGCAAATGGATGGCATTGTTGATGCTGCGTATTTTGCACAGTGCATCTACTGCTTAGTGGAGTATCTTGCTATGATCTTTATCCGGTGCACCGGGTGGCATCCTCGATGGGGCGGGATCTATGTGACACGTAATTTGTTGCCTGCCATCCGGGGCGGGATCCATGTGTGCACGCGTTGGATGTGGCCCGCCATCCGCTCACAGACATGCGTCTGGCCCCTATGCAGAACAAGGTTGCCGATCCCTGACCTAAACAGATTCACATGATGCTATAAAAGATAATCCTAAATTGAGGAAAAATTTGAGGCTATGGGAATCTTTCAACTGGAGCAGGGAAATTTAAGAGGTTCAATAGAAATTTCCAAAGTTATATTCCGGTGGGCGGCGCGACTCACGTCGCAGCGGCCTCTGCAGTCCGTCTGTCTTTTTGTTATTTTTTGTCCCGTTTTAATGTAGTTTTTATTTTTTTTTTATGGGGTATGTGTGTGTGTGTGTGTGTGTGGGGGGGGGGGGGGGGCGGGGGGTGGGGGTGAAACTTTTAAAATCTTTCCCCTGCACGGAGAACCCGACCTTTTCCCTGTCGGGTCTCCGTTGCCGTTGGGGCTGCAACGTGGAGCGGCCTCCGGCAGGAGCGACCTGGGGCTCCAGTCACGGAGCTGCGGACTACTTACCATCATGGAGCTGGCCGAGTTCGGAGCGGGTGGAGCTGTGGTGGCGAGCTGCTGTGGCCCGACCCCCGGGGATTCGGAGGCTCCGGCCGCGGGTCCGGTGGACGGTGATATCGGGAGCCCGCGGGTCCCTGCTGGGAGACCGCTTTTCGGGGCTTCCGCAACGGCGACTTCTCCCGCCCGAGTCGCGGGGTCGAGGAGTACCTGGAGCAGGGCCTGACATCGCCGCCCGGCGCGGCTTGGAATGGCTGCGGGACTTTGCTAGCGCCTGCCGGGGGCTCCAACAACAAGACCCGGAGCGCGGCCTTGCATCGCCCGGCGCGGCGTTAATGGCCGCGGGACAATTGCCATCGCCCGCCGGGGGCTTTGACTTTGACTCTGACATCGGGAGGGGAATGGGAAGTGCAGGGGAGAGATAAGTTTTTTTGCCTTCCATCACAGCGAGGGGGAGATGCGCTGTGATGGATGTCTGTGTAAATTGTGTTGTGTCTTGGGTCTTTTTATCTTGTGTGTATGATTGTAGAAACAACATTTCATTTGAGCCTCTATGAGGTTCAAGTGACAAATAAATTGTATTGTATTGTATTGTATTGTCTTATAAAAGATCTAAGGTGATGAGAGCACCAATACCAGCAGATGCAGTAAAATGGGGGATATAATATGCCAATATTGATTTCTCTAACTTCAAGTAACCCCGGCATTCCCTCTCCCTCTATCCTCCCTCACCAGGTCGCACCAGCTTCTTGTTCTCACCCAACAAACAGCTAACAATGGCCTGTATCCTTTATCGTCGTTACTTTTTTTTGCATTTCTTTCATTCATTGTTCTTTATCTCTCTACATTATTGCCTATATCTCTCATTTCCCTTTCCCTTTCCCGTAACTTTCAGTCTGAAGAAGGGTCTCGACCCAAAACGTTACCCATTCCTTCTCTCCAGAGATGCCGCCTGTTCCGCTGTTACTCCAGCATTTTGGGTTTATCTTCGGACGGGATATTGGTCTCCCTCCAGTTTAGGTGCAACTTGTCCCTCTTGTACAGGTCATCTGTAACAATTTGTTTGCAACTCAGGATTCCAGCACCTGTTGCCTCTTGTGTCTCCACCCTGCAAGTTATTTTCTCAATTCTTGATGCTTCAACTTCAACCATTAATACTCCAGCTTTGTGGAATGGACTGTCCAGGGCAATATAAGCAATCTGTAATGTTAAAATGCAATACCACATTATGGACTTAATTTATTACTTGCAGCTTAAACAAGCTGAAAGGCCTTGACAAAGGCACGGCTATTGTGTCACTGTTTCCTCCCTTCACTCATCTTCCACAAGCTTTTACTGTGCTCTTGCTCCCTGTAATAGAGTTTGTACTTTGGGCCTCAAATCCACTTCAAAGGTGGTGAGTTGTGGATTATTTATACAGGTTAGGGGAAAACCTCCCACCTCTGAACCATAAAGGAGTATACTAGCTCTTATAGGCCAAGAAAATCAATTGCAAGCTGCTTTGCGATGTGTTTTTACATCACAATGGCATACCAGGGGAAATTTGAGTTTGATTTCTAACCAACGTTTTTTTACACGCATTATTATAAAGCGCTTTACTTCCTTCGCAGTGAATCTGCTGGAGGGAAGGTCAACTGGAGACCATTCCCAGAAGTGAGTGATCACTTTGTGCATCTGCCATGAATATTTAACTGCAAGTCATCAAAGGACATAACGGATATGTCATTGCTGCCAATAAGCACTGATAAATATCCTGAGCAGTTGGCTGGTTGGCTCATGATTCAAGCATACTGACTTATAACAGGTGTATTCCACCTGCAATAATGTTTGCAGATTACTCTGCTGTACATGATCTCTTCCTGTCCCAATGATTGTAATCATCATGTATTGTCTTTCTGCTGACTGGTTAGCACGCAACACAAGATTTTCACTGTACAATGCACGCGACAATAAACTAAGACAATAAACTAAAGAATTCCAACAGCAACTTTAGGATTTTAATAAATATTGCAGAATTTTTTTCAGTTGCTTGAGAATTACTGTTGAGTTCAGTTCACCTTAGTTTATTGTCACGTGCATTGTACAGTGAAAATCTTGTGTTGCGTGCTAACCAGTCAGCAGAAAGACAATACATGATGATTACAATCCATCCATTTACTGTTCCTATATCCTGACAATATCAAATCTTCCTTTAGACATTAGGCATATTTTAGACATATAGCGTAGAAACAGGTCTTTTGGCCCACCGTATCCGCACCGACCAGCGATCAACACTATCCTACACACCAGGGACAATTGACAATTTTTTACCAAAGCCAATTAACCTACAAACCTGTACATCTTTGGAGTGTGGGAGGAAACGAGAACCTGGAGGAAGCCCAAGCGGTCACAGCAAGAACGTGTACAGATAGCACCAGTTGTCAGGATCGAACCTGGGTCTCTGGCGTTGTAAGGTAGCAAATTTATTGCTGCACTACTGTACCGCACTAACAAGTTGGTGCCATCTAAACAAGTTTGATACATTTTGCTAGTGTTGATTTATTTGTAATCATTTTCAGTGAAGAGTCAGTCATAGAATCACACAGCTCACAAACAGGACCATCGGCTCACTGTCCATATCGAACATTTACACTACACTAATCCCATTTAATTTGCTCTGCATTCCCATTGTTTCTCCAGGTTCTACCATTCACCTATGCACAAGAGCCAATTTACAGACACCCATGAAAATACCTGCTTGCACAACTTTGGCATGTGGAAGGGAACCAGAATAGCTGGAGGACAACATGCAAACTGCACGGACAGCACAGGAGGCTTGGATCAATGGAATAGTGAATCGGCAGCTCTACTAGCTGTGCCCTTGTGCTGTATTAGGCTGTGCTTCATTATGTGCCTTTAAATAAATAATTTCAAGACTTGAAAACTCTACATCCATCAATATCTTTAACCACATATTAATAATTTTTAAATACCACAGAGGTAATGATTGCAGTCAGAATCTTTGCATTGGACATAGAGGATCACTCTATAAACCTTGGAGAAATATTAAACATTTGGCATTGTGGCACAGCACAGCAGTTATTGTTGGGTTAGTAGTTGGAGTTCTGTACCACATTCCCAGGTGTAAGTTTGTAACCCATCACAGCAGTTCGGAAATTAAATAAAATAATGTGCAATTACAGTATTTACAAGCATGGCAACAATGGGACAAGTGAATTGTTCCATAAACCCATCTGGTTCAGGAACAGGAAGGAAATCTGCCATTATTACCTGGTCTGGTCCCAATGTGATTCCCAGTAATATGGTTAATTCCTGTTGCTTCCTTAGGGATGGGCAATAATGCTGGCATTCTGGCAGTTCGATCAAATGCACATCCTGTGAATGTTAAAAGTTAAAAAAAGTAAAAAAGATATATCCTTACCTATTTGTCCTATTCCCCTTTGGGTCATTCAACCCAAAGTTAGGGTTGAATTGAAATCTTGCTGTATATATTCAGTTTAATTTAGTTTAGAGATACAGCGTGGAAATAGGCCCTTTGGCCCACCGACTCAGTGCCGACCAGCGATCACCACACACACTACCACTATCCTACACATGCTAGGGACAATTTTCAATTTTACCAAATCAGTTAGCCTACAAACCTGTACATCTTTGGAGTGCGGGAGGAAACCAAAGCTCTTGCAGAAAACCCATGCGGTCACGGGGAGAACGTACAAACTCTGTACAGACAGCACCTATAGTCAGGATCGAACCCATGTCACCCACATATTGGTGTGAGGGAGAACTCAATAACAGGTCTCCCTATAGAAGTCCAGTCTTAACAGAGGGATAGTAACATTCGGGAGGAAAAGTAGTCATTTAAGGAGTAGTACCCCTCAGCAAAGAGTAACCTAGGAAGGTGAAAATCTTCGGTATCAGAGGGAGAGGTTCACTGAGTGATAACAGCGTGACACGGTAATGAGATTGAATGTTCGTGAACTGTGCGCTAGTGCTTTATATCATTTTGTAAATTGTAAAAATCTTGCTTTTCATATTATTACTGGATCTGGATCATGTAAATATTCTGCATATGTAAATATGCAGAATATTAGAGTGTATTAAGATTTAGAAAGTTAAGATTTAGACCGTGTTAAGTCCACGGACAGTTATTTGTGTTGCTGCTTGTGCGAGTGTTTATGGATTTAGTTACTTGAAATAAGAGTGTGTTTGAGTTAAATAATTGTAATTATTTTAGAGCGTGGTGTTGTAAGAATCAAAATCGGCGTGGTTCAATCAGGGGAGGAGTCTTTCCGCTGACCGATCACGCCACAAGGAGGATTTCTTGGAGTGCATGATTTGTAATGTGAATGTTTGTGATTTATGCAGGAGTGTGGTTAGGTATACTTCTGATAAGTGGACCCCTTACCATCCTGCATATCAGTCTGAGCCTAGATTGGCTGGCGCCAATCAAAGCCTGTAAAGTTCAGCTGACGAGTGTTAAGCAATTCTGTGCAGGGATCCTCCATTTTATGGTGTCTTTAATTTAGCCAAAATTAACAGCAGCATCTCTGGATAAAATGAATTGGTGAAGTCTCAGGTCGAAACCCCTCTTCAGACTGAGAATCGGTGGGGAGGGAAACTAGAGGTATGGAAAGGTTCAGAACAAATCAGAGCCATCGCCGATGACCAAGGAAAGGGGAGTTTCCCTCCTCACTGACTCTCAGTCTGAAAAAGGGTTTTGACCTGAAATGCCTGACCCGCTGAGTTGTTCCAACATTGTGTGTCCATCTTCGCTGCAAACCAGCATCTGCAGTTCCTTTCTACACATATTTGATAAGCTCAGCGGTTCAGGCAGCTCCAAAATTTTGAGTCTTTCTTTGGTAAACCAGCGTCTGCAGTTCCCTGTTTCAACATATCTGATTAGTTATTGGTAATGAAACACAGATAGAATCCATGGTGAAATCCATTACTTTCAGTAGTCCAGGCAACGTTAATAGTTAATGTGTAAATGCAAAAGATGTTTAATTGGCAAATAGACATTAATTATGAGCAGCTGAATAATCCTACCACAACCAGAGCGCAGTGCTGAACTATTATCTATCTCTTTGATGACCCTCGGACTATCCTTGATTGGACTTGCTGGCTTTATCTTGCACTAAACGTTATTCCCTTATCATGTATCTATGCACTGTAAATGGATCGATTCTAATCATGTATTGTCTTTCTGGTGACTGGTTAGCATGCAACAAAAGCTTTTCACAGTACCTTGGTGCATGTGACAATACACTAAACTGATAAACTAAACTGAAAATTTCAATAAAATGTAAAGTGCAGCTGCTGTGTTTAACCTTTCTTTTGTGTTCTTCATGTTCCTCAATGGAGCCTATATTGAAATAGTTTGCTGTATTGTACAGATCATTATTCTAGCCTGAAATGTTGATTTAGAAAATAAATGGGATCTCAAAAGGGAGTGTTAGTTCAACAAACCCCTTAGCTCAGTCAACTACGTCAATACTGTGCAAGACCTCCACTTGCTTCACTTTAGAGGAATATCCTTTGTTCAACTGATAGCTTTGATCATCTGATCGGAGGTATCACAGTGCCAACTTTTCCATTTAATTTGCCTGTGCTGGCTGTGATCCAGCTATTTCCGCCAACATTTTTACCGCGTCAATAAACTGACATTGAAAGTGAGATGGTGTTTGTGCAGTGAGTACCTCAAAATGGAAATAGCGGTAAGCAGAGTGTGGGGTTGCAGGTGTGGTGGGGGAGGTGGGAGGAGAAGCGACATCTTGGATTACAAGCAGTTTTAATGTGGGATCCTCATGAATAAGAACCACTATACATAAAGAACGTACATGATAGCTGTATCTCCAGCCATAGAGCCTGTCAATAAACCATGTCAAATCTCTCTGTGTTGAATGTCAGAGAGAACAATAGGACGTCTAATTTTTAAAGTAGTTTAAAAAAACGCTATTGATACACAAATGGGCAGAAAATGTGAAGTCTGTAACATATACGAAAAGGGATTCTAAGATATCTCAATATTTTTAGCATTTCATTTAAAAGCATGGTTAAGCAGTCCAGAGTTTGTTAAAGCCTCAATGTGCTCCCTTGGGAATTGATCATTCTCCAGACAAGGCAGTTTGAAACAATATTAATGACTAAAAGCTTCAGTGCATCCAAGTATAATTTGAATTATGTTCTCAGAGTGGTCATTCCTGACAGCATGCTTGATTGTCGAGCGTTAATCATGTTCCATTAGTTTATTTTCTTTGTAAATTGGAATCTTCGCGAAGGTTTGCAAAGCATTGCAGAGGTATTGTTTCTATGAATCATTTCACAATTGCAAATATTTTGCCTCATTTAAAATCTGCCATCAGCTGGAATGGCTTCTTGTTCTTTTAACGTTTCTTCCCAAGTGGGTGGCATGGGGGCACGGCGGTAGAGTTGCTGCCTTACAGCGCTTCCAGCGCCAGAGACCTGGGTTCGATCCTGACTACGGGTGCTGTCTGTGTGGAGTTTGTGCGTTCTCCCCGTCACAGCGTGGGTTTTCTCCGAGATTTTCGGTTTCCCCGCACGTTCCAATGACGTACAGGTTTGTAGGTTAATTGGCTTGGTATGTGCAGGATAGTGTAAATGTGTGGGAATTGCAGGGCGATGCAGCCACGGTAGGCCGAAGGGCCTGTTTCCGTGTTGTATCTCTAAACTAAACTAAACTGCTCATACTGACCTCTCAATCAATCCAACCCCATCAGCTCTTTGGAAAAATAAATGTCACCATGTTTCTCAATGTCACTGCCACAGGGGAAAGCGAGGCACAAAGATAAGGTTACCAACAGTCCCATTTTTGAGAGGATTTCTCAAATCGCTGTCTGAATGGAGTTTGCGCATTCTCCCTGTGACTACGTGGGTTTCTTCCTATCCCAAAGATTTGTGGGTTTATAATTAGGGTCATAGTCATACAGCATGGAAACAGGCTCTTCAGTCCAGCATATCCTTGCTGACTAAGAAGCCACATCTAATGTTGCCCTATTTGCCTGCATTTGGCCTATATCCTTCTAAACCTTTCCAATCCATGTATCAGTCCATGCCTTTTAACTGTTGTTATATTACCTACCTCAACTACCTCCTTTGATAGATTCTTCCATATACCTATCATCCTCTGAGTGAAAATATCGCCCTTAAGGTTCCTATTAAATCTTTTCCCTCTCACCTTAAACCTATGCCCTCTGGTTTTTGATCCTCTAATCTGGCTTTTTTTTTAAAAACGCTGTGCATTCACCCTATCTATTCCTCTCACGATTTTACAGACCTGTGTAAGTTTGCTCCATCAGCTTCCTGCGCTACAAGGAATAAAAGTCCTAACCTGCCCAAACTTTCACTGTAGCTCAGACCCTCAACCTTCTCTGCACTTTTTCCAACTTAATGACATTTTCTTATAGTCTCTGTAATATTGGCCTCTCAAAAATTGTTCCGAATGTTCAGTCGTCAAGTCACTTTTATTTTATAGCACATTTAAAAATCAACTCTCATTGTCCAAAGTGCTTTACATTGGTGGAGGTACTAACATTATACAACATTAGTTCACAGATTAAGTACATACATAAATACATACATATAGCCCTCCCTCAGAGGACGTCAAGAAAGGCTTGAGAGTAAAGATGAGTTTTAAGTCTCGACTTAAAAGGGAGGGGATGAGAAAGTGTGATAACGTAAAAGTGGTGTGAATGGGTAATTGGTGGTCCACGTGTACTGGGTGGGCCTAAGGCCTGTTTTCATGTTGTATCTCTAAAAATATAGAAAGCTTTACTGTCCTCAGTGGCTGAAGGTGGTTCTAGCAATTCCTAAGATATACATAAACCATAAATAGAGAATCCCATGAAACACAAAACAATTTACAACAATTGGACAACCTACAACTAGTAGTGAGCATGAATACTTGCCTATGGTCACATTGCTGATTTGGATTACTTTATTCCCAATCATTGACATTGGGACCACATCCATAGTCTCACCTGTGGATGGGTCAGGAGAAGAAGACAAGAGAGACAATGGAGATTCAGAGCATTGGGGAGACAATGAAGATTGAGAGGACTAGGGAAACATTGAGAAAATGAGACCTTGGAGGTTATAACATTACTTGCAACTCATAAGGCACAGATATCCCACCTGTCATTAAGCAGATCTGGTGTGCTGATTTATTTATGACCCTGTGTGAATTGCTGTTAGCAATGTTACTGGCCGCTGAGATGTATGGGGAGTTCAGCAACACAGTCAGGTATCTGGCTGATCAGAATTCTGACCGTGTGGCTCAAATCACCATTCATAATAGTTTCTATTTTCCTCCTTACCCGTATCCACCTATCACTCGTTAGCTTTTGCCCCATTCCACTTCCTTATTCATTTATACTGGCTATTGACCCTCTGCTGTGTCGATTGAAACAGCTTCTGATTAAAGACAGCATATGCTGATGGTTATGAAGCTATCAGCTGGTGGACCTTAGGAAGATATGCCTCATGGGCACAATGATATGTCCACGCAAGCTGTCATGATATTCACTCGCAAGCTGTCTCTTATTCTTGAATACAATGTTGACAACCCTACATTCTGAAGAATATAAGATGGCACTGTGCAGCACGGTGGTGCAGCGGAAGAGTTGCTGCCTTACAGCGCCAGAGACCCAGGTTCGATCCTGACTACGGGTGCTGGCTGTATGGAGGTCATACATTCTCCCTCTGACCACATGAGTATTCTCAGGTGCGCTGATCTCCTCCCACACTCCAAAGATGTACAGATTTGCAGACTAATTGGCTTTGGTAAAAAAAGTGTAAATTGTCCCTAGTGTGTAAGACAGTGCTAGTCTATGAGGCAAACGTTGGTCGTCACGGACTTAGTGGGCTGAAGGACCCATTTCCACGATGTATCCCTAAAATCTAAAGTCTTAAGATCTGATGTTGTGTAACTATTCAGGGACATGACCTTGTTTTGTATCTTACAAAGACATTACATCCATCAAGAATAGCCATGCGCCATACAAGACTATTAGATCACAGGCTCAGAACCAACACTATCCAACAAAAGAATGGCTTGCCTATTGTTGATATCTTTCAGAGGCATTGTGATAAACAACAGTACACATTTGGCACAAGAATGGATAGCTCCAGGTCAATTCTGACCAATTATTGAGGATTTGGATGTCAACACTTTATTATGGATCAATAAAATAAATTTATGCTTGAACTAAATTGAAGGTTAATGCATCAAAAGAGAAATGCGAGTCAGAGGCAATCTCAGTTGATTTTTATTGAGAGGATGGTTCAATAATCAAATTATACATTAATCATTTATTAATGTCATGGTGGCGCAGCAGTAGAGTTGCTGTCTTACAGCACTTACAATCCCAACTACGGGTGCTGTCTGTATGAAGTTTGTACGTTCTCCCCGTGACCGCATGGGTTTTCTCCCAGATCTTCGGTTTCCTCCCACATTCCAAAGACTTACAGGTTTGTTGGTTAATTAGCTTGGAATAAAATGTAAATTGCCCCTAATATATGTGGGATAGTGCTAATATGTGGGGATTGCTGTTCAGTGCAGACTGAAGAGTCTGTTTCCGTGCTGTTTCTGTAAACTAAACTAAACTAAATATTTGAAAATCATTGCTAACATCAAAGCTGTCTTTCTGGATCTCACCTTGGGCATGGGTTAGTTCAACAGGAGCTGGTTTGCAAGTTAACTTGGTAAAATAAAATGTTCTCATACATCATAACTTTAGAAAATGTAATTTTCTTCTTCTTCTTTTCGTATCCATCTTGTTACAAAATGTTACACTTTGTTTAGCATCAGTAAAGGAATTTCACCTTATCAAATTCAAATTTCAATTTAAATCAAAGACAATAGCTAATGATTTTGTGAAAATGTACACAGGCTTCTAGAAATTTTAGACTCCGATCAAACCAATACAAAATCCTCTTCACAGACACAAAAGATATCCCTTCTTACAGCTTTCTGCAGTTCCTAGCTGTGGGAACTGCTAATCTTCTCCTTCAGTTCATTACGGACTAAAACAAAATTGATCTAAAAAGGCTGCTTTCCAGTGGTTAGTCAGACAAGAATCAATTATCTCCAATGAAAAGCAGAAAAGCATTTTCAACCACAGTTCATTTCTACTTTCTTTGAAGCTAAAATTAGATCAAGATAGCTTTGCACATTCGAAGTGAAGAGCATGAACCATATTTAGATCATTGGCTGTTTGTTAGACATTGCTGTGTTGAATATTTCATGATGATTAAACAGTTTACAATGATGCATTCAATTTTTATAAAGAATCTCAGATATCGGGTGGAAACATAATTATTTTATAAGGACCAGAATATGAAGGGATGGGAGCTCCATAATTGAGCTGCAAACTGCCTGGGTATCACTGTGGGGCAATTCAGCCCTGATTAGTTGTACTAGATACCATGTAAAGTTGTGTCAACAAGTTGAATGAATTTACGGAGATTAGCAGTTCCCACAGCTAGTAATTGAAGAAGGCTATTGAATTTTAGTAAAGTAAAGTAAAGTATCCTTTATTGTCATTCAGACATTTCAGTCTGAACGAAATTATATACCTTGCAGTCATAACATAGAATAAAATAACAAAACACACAGTTAACACAGTTTAACAACCACCACAGTGAATCTACCAGGCACCTCCTCACTGTGATGGAAGACAAAAGTCTTAAAGTCCTTGTCTCTTCCCTCCTCGTCTCCCTCTGTGTTGAGGCGATCCAGGCTTCCGATGTTGGGACCCCGCCGGGTGATGCTAAGTCCCGCGGCCGCATCCGAGCTCCGCGAACGGGCCAGTTCAAACTCCGCGGCCCGGGCGGTCGAAGCTGCCGAAGCTGCCGAAGCTGCCACCCTCCAGTCCAGCGGACGAAGCTGTTGTCGTGCGAGCTCCGGAAAAACAGGTCACCAACCTGGGACCTGTGAGCTCCCGACGATGTCGTCCACTGGGCCCGCGGCCGGGCCTCCGAGGCTCCGAAGTCGGGTCGCTGCCACCGCAACGCCACCACAGCCCCGAAGTCGGCCGGCCTCGTGTTGGAATGTCCTGGCTCTGCCTCCGGAGCCTCGAGGTCGGTCCCAGTTGGAGGCCGCCAGCTCCGCGATTAGGCCTCAGCGCAGACGGAGACAGGGGATACGACAGGAAAAGGTCGCATCCCCCCGAAGGAGGAGACTAAACACAGTTTTTTTCCACCTCCCCTCACATACACAACTAAAATAAATGAAATAAACTAAACAACAGGACAAAAAAAAAGTAAAGACAGACGGACTGCAGGTGATCCGCAGCTGCTTGGGCAGCGCCGCCACTTCCGGATCTTTCTCTCATAGGTAACTTCTACTTACACTCCCCTCCCCTCCTCTTTCCCCCTTGCCCCATTCCTGCATTCTAGTTATTTTACCAGTTCCACAGTTCTCCACACTGCTCTCCTCTAGGGATCACATCTTCCCTTGCCAACACTGCTTACCAGGCTAGACGCAAAAAGCTGGAGTAACTCAGCGGGACAGGCAGCATTTCTGGAGAGAAGGAATGGGTAATGTTTCAGGTCGAGACCCTTCTTCAGACCCGAAACATCATCCATTCCTTCTCTCCAGAGATGCTGCCTGTCCTGCTGGGTTATTCCAGTATTTTTATGTCTATCTTCGGTTTAAACCAGCTTCTGCAGTTCCTTCCTACACATGCTTACCAGGCACCACCCTGCCTAAGGTCATTTGTGGCCGGCCTTGATCGGTCCTGGTCTATTCTTGCCCACAGCTCTTCACCTCCCCCCACCATTCTAAAGAAAGGTCCGACCCGAAACGTCACCCATCCTTCTTCTCCAGAGATGTTGCCTGACCCGCTGAGTTACTGCGGCACTTTGTGTCTGTCTTTGGTATAAACCAACACGTGCTGTTCCTTGTTTCTAATATCTATTGAATTGAATACTTTATTGTCACATGTGATAAGTCACAGTGAAATTCTTCGCTTGCATACGCAAGGTGTGCAACATCTATCATGCACATATAGTATCTATCAATATCTACATTTTATACGTATGTATGCAAACGCTATACCAATACTATATATCTACATCAATATAATACATATATGTCACATATGTGATTCTATCTACATATATTATATGGAGCCACGAGGAACTGTAGATTCTGGTGTACAAACAAAGTGCTGGAGCAACTTAGTGGGTCAGGCAGCATCTCTGGCGAACATGGATGGGTGACGTTGCAGGTCAGGATCCTTCTTCAGTCTAAATCTCAATTGCCCACTCTGACATGGAAGCCGTCCGTGATGCCTTCTTTCTGCAGAAGGGTCCCGCCCCGAAACGTTACCCATCCATGTTCTCCAAAGATGCTGCCTGATCACTGAATTACTCCAACACTTTGTTTTTTTTAATACATATACTATACATCACAGTGTATTTTATACATATACTATACATCACAGACTTCATGGTCCGAATGTCTCAATTCTTTTCTCACATCTTACGTAATATGTGAAGAAATGCAAATTAGTTATTCTACGAGGTTCAGTGATGTTTTCCATATTCTCAACAACAGGAAGACATTATCTGATCTTCAATCATTTTTTCTGGGTGATTCTGTCTCCACACACACACGCACACACGCACACACGCACACAAAAAAAACTTGAATAGCAGCAACCAACTAAATGACAAGATATCTTGTGAACCGTTAAAAAAAATACTGTTTGAAGTGTGGAGGGACGTTTCAATGGCAATGCTACACAGCCAACCAGGGAAATTATGCTGTCAAAGATGGCAAACTGTGAAGGAACAAAGAGGTCTTAGATGTCCATGGATCCTTGGAGTAAATATTCGAGTTAGGAAAGCATTATGGAATAGCTCCCATGTCAGAGTGGTTAATTGAGATGGATTTAAGGTTATCAATATGATTAAAAGAGAGTTTAGTTTCGTTTTAAATTAGAGATACAGTACAGCGCAGAAAAAAGAGCCTTCGACCCACCAAGTCCGCGCCAACCAGCGCTCCCCACACACTAACACTATCCTACACACACTAGGGACAATTTACAGTCTTACCAAGCCAATTAGTCTACAAACCTGTATGTGTGGAAGGAAACCGGAGCACCCGCGAAAAACCAACGCGGGTGATAGGGAGAACGTACAAACTCCATTCAGACAGCACTCATAGTCAGTATCGAAATTGGGTCTCTAGCACTGTAAGGCAGCAACCCTACCGCTGCGCCACCGTGCCGCTCAGAGTTGTGGAAAATATTTTCAGCCCGAAAGTAGTGGGTGTCTATAACCTATCGTAGATAAAAGGAACTACAGATGCTGTAGTTATAAAAAACACACAAAGTGCAGGAGTAACTCAGTGGGTCAAGCAGCACATCTGGAGAATGTGGATAGGTAATAATAATAATAATAAATTTTATTTAATGGGCGCCTTTCAGACATCTCAAGGACTTTGGTCACATCTAAAGTAGGGTCCCAACCCGAAAAGTCACCTATCCATGTTCTCCGGAGATGCTGTCTAACCCGCTGTTACTCGAGCATTTTGTTTCCTTCTTTGTCTGTAACCCATTGCCTGGGGAGGTGGTGGAGGCAGAAATCTTCATTACATTTAACAGCATTTGGATGTGAACCTCAAGGCCTATAACCCACAGAAAGATATGGATCAAGTCTGAAGAAGGGTCTCAACCCGAAACGTTTCCTATTCCCTTTCTCCTGAGATGCTGCCTGATCCGCTGAGTTTCTCCAGTTTTTTGTGTCTATTGTATGGATCAAGAAGTGGGATTTGCTCAAATGCCTCTTTTACTTTGTCCATTGTGGGCGATGGGATGCTCTGAATCATTACTCTTTGATTCTATGAATTGGTTAAATAAAAATTCCTCTCCCCCACATTGAAATGGAAGTGTCTGCTAAGTGCATTTCCACGACGCGTGTAATAAAAATGCACTCACTTCATCTAGATATAAAACATATGGAATGCAAGGTAAATTCATATGGATCAAACTGCTTTTATAAAGCTTAGCGATGTTTATTGACCTCTCACAGTTCATAAATTTGAGTGGAAATTGATCTTGGAGTCAACTACATTCGCCTGAAACTAAAATAGGTTTGCAGATGATCATTGTTCAAAAATCATCAAATGTATTATTTAATGTTCACATCTTCACAAGATGATTCATGCAAATCCCAAGGCACCAATGGCTCTTCTGTTCTGGCTGGTCTACCTCTGGTGGTTTTGAATGGGCTGAAAGATAAATATTCTGAGGGGCAGTGCAGAGGGTCCCGATGTTTAGAAGCACTTCCATCCCCGGAGCAAATGAGAGCAGTGAAGAGGAGGAAGACACATTTGGAGAGACATGGGATGTCAAATGAACAAGTTAAAACTCAGGAAACATAGAGGAGGACTCAGGAAACATAAACAGGAGGAGGAGCCATCTTGGGGAGCGGCTGCTAACCAGCAGCCGTCCGTTTAATTCGCTTTTTAAAAAAAAAGTTTTGAGTAAGTCCTGTGTTTCGTCCGTTGGAGAAATTGACTTTTTAATGTGGGGGGTAGGAGGCAATTCTACTTCTAGGTCCCTACCTGGTCGGTGAGGCAGCTTTTTCTCCGGGCTGCCCGTCGACCCGTCCTCGTG
This sequence comes from Amblyraja radiata, assembly GCF_010909765.2. NCBI lineage: Eukaryota > Metazoa > Chordata > Chondrichthyes > Rajiformes > Rajidae > Amblyraja > Amblyraja radiata. The sequence continues at coordinate 15,206,235 of NC_045969.1, forward strand.
GCCTACCAGCGGGCTTGGAGCGCCGTTTCCTTGCGGGGACCGCCCAGCACCTCGGCTTCGGTGGCGGCACAGCGCTCGAGCGCTATCGTGGAGCGGAGCGGGCGATGCCTTGCCTGGGTCGCTGCGCTGGATCGACGCGCTGGAGCTCCGGTGAGCTGTGACCGGTGAGAACGGCCAGGAACATCGGGCCTCCGTAGAGGCAATTGCGGTGGCCTCAATAGGCCTGACTTTGGGTGAACTGGGGATGGGGACTGGACATTGTGCCTTCCCCCACAGTGGTAACCATTGTGGGGGGATGATTTTTTTTTGTCTGTAAGTATACCTGTTAGTCTTTGTCCAAGATGGTTGTCGGTAGGGAGAGTGGCCGCTGGCGCGCATTAGCTGCCGCTGCTCTCTCTTCACACTGTGTTTTTGATTTTTTGTTTTTGGACTGAATTCTGTTTTTAATTTGTGTTTCTGTGATGTCTTTATTATTTATTTTATTCTGATTATATGTTTTATTATTCTTGTTAATCTCTGTAAGGTGTCCTTGAGATTTCTGAAAGGCGCCCAAAAATAAAATTTATTATTATTATTATTATACTGAGAGAGTTAAGCATCGACCCTTTCACTCCAATAGGTTCGATTGGAGACAGAAGGTGATGGGGGAACGTGGGAAAGGGAATCAGATCTTCTATAATGAGAGCTTTAATATAGTCATCTATCTATCTATCTATCTATCTATCTATCTATCTATCTATCTATCTATCTATCTATCTATCTATCTATCTATCTATCTATCTATCTATCTATCTATCTATCTATCTGTCTGTCTGTCTGTCTGTCTGTCTGTCTATCTATCTATCTATCTATCTATCTATCTATCTATCTATCTATCTATCTATCTATCTATCTATCTGTCTGTCTGTCTGTCTGTCTGTCTGTCTGTCTGTCTGTCTGTCTGTCTGTCTGTCTGTCTGTCTGTCTGTCTAACTATCTATCTATCTATCTATCTATCTGTCTGTCTGTCTGTCTGTCTGTCTGTCTGTCTGTCTGTCTGTCTGTCTGTCTGTCTGTCTGTCTGTCTGTCTGTCTGTCTGTCTGTCTGTCTGTTCGTCTATCTATCTATCCTCATTATTAACCCAGCCACAAAAAACGGATAACTCTTTCTATTTAATTGAAGCATCAAGCCATTGCTAACATCAAATTACTGCTGGCAATGTGAACACATGAATGCATAATACATTTGTGTCAACTTCTTGCCTGCTATTTTGATGGAGCGCTTATCCATTTAAAATGAATTTTGTGACAATGTATTAAGGATCCGTGTTATAGTATCACTGAAAGTAACTTTGAGCAATTAATACTCAAAATCTCTTACAAGGGAGAATGCCCTTAAAGAGTACATTCTAAGCAAGCAGTTTTATTCTAATGTTTCATTTTGCAGAGAGGTCACAAAGTTATGTAACATGCAATTTTGTGATTAATGCTTCATATTCAGCTCTGATCTAATGCCAAGGATATCAGAAGAGCAAGCGTGTTTGTACTGTTCTCGTTCTTATAAATGCTCTTATACGTTACAATTTTAATATTAGCATGAGTAAAATAACATGGTTATTTGTATTCAAAATATCCTAATTCTTACACCAATGTTCACATTCCACCACTCGTCGATCACCTTGATATTTCTGTAGTCATTCCCCACCTGAAAATAGCTGTCATTCGGGCAAACTGTTGGTGAGATTAGTCAGTGTGTTCTGGAACTGACTGCCATGTGTTTGAAAGGTTGGATATTTCAAGCTGATATAGGTGCATGGATATGCAGGGAATGGAGGAAGGGAAGGATACGGATCATAGGCAGGCAAATGAGATTGGTTTACCTTGGCATCATGTTGGGCCAAATGGCTTGTTCCTGTGCTGTGTTATTCTATGTTTTATGTTCTATATGCCAACTCTCCATTGTGATGAGCCTCCTTCAGATATTAGAAATGAACTAAATTTCCTCAGCGACATCCGAGAACTCTCTAAACACACCAAATGAAGTTGTGCCGGCTGGGAAGTTAGAACAGAGAAGAAATGATGGGGGGGGGGGGGGGGAAACCATCCAGACCTCCCATTAATTTAATGAATACTTTGTCAGGGTGGAATGCCAAAGGTGTTTTTAAACCACGAACAGCAGCAAAATCGTATTCTATCATGCATTTTAATCAGTTTAGGAAAGAACTGAAGGTGCTGGTTTAAATCGAAGATAGACACACAATGCTGGAGTAACTCAGCAGGACAGGCAACATCTCTGGAGAGAAGGAATGGGTGACGTTTCGGGTTGAGACCCTTCTTGAAACTGAAGAAGGGTCTCAACCTGAAACGTCACCCATTCCTTCTCTCCAGAGATGCTGCCTGTCCCGCTGAGTTACTCCAGCATTGTGTGTCTATGCATTTTAACAATAGACAATAGACAATAGATAATAGGTGCAGGAGCAGGACATTTGGCCCTTCGAGCCAGCACCACCATTCAATGTGATCATGGCTGATCATCCATAATCAGTACCCAGTTCCAGCCTTCTCCCCATATCCCCTGACTCCACTATCTTTAAGAGCTCTATCTGTCTCTTGAAAGCATCCAGAGAACCGGCCTCCACCGCTTCTGAGGCAGATAATTCCACAGATTCACAACTCTCTGTGAGAAAAAGATTGACCTCACCTCTGTTCTAAATGGCTTACCCCTTATTCTTCAACTGTGGCCCCTGGTTCTGGACTCTCCCAACATCGGAAACATGTTTCCTGCCTCTAGCGTGTCCAAACCCTTAATAATCTAATATGTTTCAATAAGATATCCTCTCATCCTTCTAAATAAAGGAGTATACAAGCCCAGCCACTCCATTCTATCAACATATTACAGTTAATGGCATGTTGGCCTTCATAACGATAGGAGTTGAGTATAGGAGCAAAGAGATCCTTCTGCAGTTGTACAGGACACTGGTGAGACCACATCTGGAGTATGGTGTGCAGTTTTGGTCTCCTTATTTGAGGAAGGACATTCTTGCTATTGAGGGTGCAGCATAGGTTCACAAGGTTAATTCCTGGGATGGCGGCACTGTCATATGATGAAAGAATGGAGCCACTGGGCTTGTATTCACTGGAATTTGGAAGGATGAGAGGGGATCTTATGGAAACATATAACATTATTAAGGGATTGGACACGCTAGATGTAGGAAACGTGTTTCCGATGTTGGGGGAGTCCAGAACCAGGGGCCACAGTTTAAGAATAAGGGGTAGGCCATTTAGAACTGAGTGGAGGAAAAACTTTTTCACACAGAGAGTTGTAAATTTGTGGAATTCTCTGCCACAGAAGGCAGTGGAGGCCGATTCACTGAACACAATCGAAAGAGAGTTAGATAGAACTCTTAGGGCTAGCGGAATCGAGGGATATGGGGAATAGGCAGGAACGAGGTACTGTTTGTGGATCATCAGCCATGATCACATTGAATGGCGGTGCTGGCTCGAAGGGCAGAATGGCCTTCTCCTTCACCTATTGTCTATGTATCTATGTACAGTATCTATGTATCTAAGTGTAACGAGTTAACCAGCATCTGTGGATGGAAATAGACAATATTTTGGATCTGGACTCTTCTTCAGCCAGCTTCCGTCCTCCGGCACTTTATTTTTTTGCTCAGTGATCCAACATCGGCAGTCTCTTGTCTTGATTATTTAGTATCCTTAATCTTCATCTTCATTTCCTCCATGACTGGTGCACAATTCTAGTGATATCCATAATCCCATCAATTACTGTGATGGAAGAAATTGCAGATGCTGGTTTATACAGAAGATAGACCCAAAATGCTGGAGTAATTCAATGGGTCAGGCAGCATCTCTGGAAACTTCTTCAAAGTAGGCATGCACAGTGGAGCAGACAAAATGTGCAGGAAGGAAGTGCAGATGCTGGTTTATCCAGAAGATAGACACGTCTGATCCGAAACGTCACCTATTCTTTTTCTCAGGAGATGCTGTCTGACCCGCTGAGTTACTCCAGCATATTGTGTCTATCTCCCATAAATTACTAAATGGCATGCACACTCTGAAACCACAGGTATACTGATCCCTGAACTGCAGGAACAGCACCCACTTGATGACAAACTTTGTCCATGAAAGAGGAAGACATTTTCTTTGTATGCATTATGGCAAGAGTTTCCGCATCACATTGCAACTGTTCGAAGAGGTGGAGCCTTGTTAACAATCACCATCAGTCAAAAAACGAGGTAAGAGAAACATCCACTTTCTTTCCCTTATCTTTTTCCTCTATTCACCCATGTTTAGTTTAGTTTAGAGATACAGCGTGAAAACGAACCCTTTGGCCCACCAAGTCCGCACTGACCAGCAATCCACGCACATTAACTCTACCCTACACACACGCCAATTAACCTGTAAACCTGTACGTCTTTGGAGTGTGGGAGGAAACTGAATATCCTGGTGAAAATCCATGCAGGTCACGTGGAGAACGTACAAGCTCTGTACAGACAAGCACCCATAGTCAGGATCAAACCTGGGTCTCTGGCGCTATAAGGCAGTAGCTCTGAAATTGAATCGGTTAGGCTGCCATCTGGTTTCGAGTTTCCTTCTGAACATTCTTCAGATCATCATCTGCATTTTTTTTTTTTTTTTAATTTTGGATAGCCACGACTGATCCATATGTTTCCTTCTGTAGGTTTGTCAAGTGGCAGGCTGCCAAAACATGAACTATGCCAATGCGCCGTATTTTTTACTTTCCTTTTGAACAAATCTGTGGAAATCTTTTCCCCAAAGCCAGAAGCTCAGGGCTGAGAATAACACTTCTGGGTCTCCTACAACTGCTTCAGTGTTAACTTGTGTGAAGTAACACTCCGAAAGTGCCAATCACTTGGATTCTCAAAAGTCTATAGAACGCTTGAGGATAAAAAATTACTATTCATAATTGAATAATTTGAAGGTCAAATGCAGCACATTTAGAGGAGACAGAATGTGTTTTTTGTTAATGACATATCCTGGTCATTTGTTTAGGACATAGAGATGGATAAAGTATTCAGCAAAGCATTTATAACTGTGATCATTTCCCCGTTGTCCTCTGGTGAGTAGGTGTGCTGTTAACCACCAAGAATGCTACTCTGGCAGAATTTGAAACTTATGTCAAGACTTATTTATAAACAAACGCTGCAGAAAATTTACTCGCAGAACTTAAAAAATTGTTTTGCATTCCATCTTCACTTTTCACCAGAGTGGCGTTACATGCACTTGCAGTTCATTTTTTTTAAAAATGCGATAGGAAAAATGGAAGCATTTCAAAGATCAAAAGTAGAACTCCAACGAGATTAATGCGAAAGACTGATGAAAAAAGTTCATAAATAATCTATAAAATATGCAGAAGAGGCCAAGATTTTGTGGTAATAGAAAAATAATGCACTCAACATGATAAATGATTGCACACTTTCTCACAGAAAGTTTGTTTCTGTCCAAATGGTTGCGAATTGGGTTAGATTTTTTAAATTAGGAAAGACATTTTCTGTGAATTATATGTTACGGAATCACAAATCCATCGGGACAGTTTTTTCTCTTGGTGAGTGAGTTGAAAAATGAGGAATAAAGCAAATGGAAATCGCCTGTATATTATAAAGGACAAGCACTCTGCTTCTGTAGGCCATTGCTCGGGTTGCAAAGTTTAAAATTGCGTCTTACATGTACTGAGCTTGTAAAAGGTTTAATAATGAACATGATTAGGTTAGAACAAAGAAAACAGAACAGTATAGCACAGGAACTGTCAGCCCATAATCTCTACATTGAAGAAGTTAAACTAAACGTTTCTACTTGCACGTGATCCACATGTCTCAATTCCCCACATATCCACATGCCTATCCAGATGCCTCTTAAATAAGTTAATACGTTCATAAGTGATAGGAGAAGAATTAGGCCATTCGGCCCATCGTGTACTGCATTCAAACATGGCTGATCTATCTTACCCTCTTAACCCCATTCCCCTGCTTTCTCCCCAAAACCCCTGACATCTGTACTAATCAAGAATCTATCTACTGTATCGGCCTTAAAAATATCCATTGACTTGGCCTCCACAGGCTTCTGTGGCACTATGCCACTATCTTATCTGCCTCCACCACCACCCCTGACAATATGTTACAGATGCTCCCCAGCATATGTAGGGGGTTACTTCCTGTGGACTCTTGCCTAAGTTGGATGTCATGTAAATCGGAAACGGAAGTGCTACGGAAGGGCAGCACAGTGGTGCAACAGTAGAGTTGCTGCCTTACAGCACCATAGACCTGGGGTTTGATTCTTACTATGGGTGCTGTCTGTACGTTCTACCTATGACCATGTAGGCTTTCTCCTGGTGCTCCGGTTTCCACCCACATTGCAAAGAGCAAAGGTTCAAAGGTCTGTTTATCGTCACATGTTCCAATTAAGGTACAGTGAAACTCGAATTACCATACAACCATACTTAAAAAAAGCAACAAGACACACAACTACATAAAAGTCAACATAAACATCCACCATGGCGGATTCCCCACATTCCGCAAGGTGATGGAAAGCAATAAAGTCTAATCTTCTTCCTCTTTATTCTCCTACAGTTGGGGCAGTCGAACCATCTGCAGTTGGGGCGATCGAAGCTCGGGCCTCGGGACGGTCAAAGCTCCTGTGGCTTGGAGCACATAAAGTCAGTCTCTAACCAGGGATCACGAGCTCCACGATGTTAAAGTCTGCAGGTTCCCAAGCTCCAAGATGTGCAAATGTGTAGATTAATTGGCATCTGTAAACTGTCCCTAGTGTATAGGATAGAACTAGAGTACAGGGGATCGTTGGTCTGCGTGGACTTGGTGGGCTGGAGTGCCTGTTTCCCACTGTATCTCTGAACTAAACTAAACCAAAACTTAACTACTGCGTACGCGTAAATTTACTGTTCAACACGGAGACCACGTGGGAGCTCCGACGTGGAGACCACGACGGAGCTCAACACGGAGACCACAGTGGTGCTCCGTCATGGAGACCACAGGGCAGCTCCGACGCGGAGACCACGGGGGAGCTCTGATGCGGAGACCACCCAGCATTAGTGAGCTTAAAGAATTGCTTATGTAAGTGTGAGTTTACGTAAGTCACCTATGATGTTAGTCGTGGAATGCCTGTATAACTGTATACAGTAACTTTGTACAATAATCTATCCATTAAATCTTAAGAAATCAGTCTGAAAAAAACAATGAAACTGTTCCAATTAAAACTGGCTCCTTGTACCAAACCTCAGGTGAAATTCATCATTATTTCGAAACCTGCACTGGTCCCTATAGAAGCTTGCTCATCATTAAATCGCCAATAAACATAATCATTGATTTTTTTTTTTGCTGCGTTTTCTTAGTTCCAACTTGCTTATCAATATTCAGGTCAACTGCTTCAATCTGCCACAGCAATCACATTCACGATGATTATACACTCAGTGTTGTTAGAATTGTAGCATTATCAAATAAGTGCATAGGGCCACTTGTGACTGCCTGGCAGCTGTGCATGGGTCAATTGAATGCTAAATGGGTCAGATCAACTGGTAATATCAAAATCAGCAAGTAACATATTTTGAGTTTCGAAGAAAGAGACGCCACATGAATTACACCGTGTGTTAATAATATTCAAAGGCAATATCCCTGCATTATTTATTCAGCTTCACCTACAAGAATCATTCAAATTCGAATTGCGAAGATTAAAATAATTTCAAATTTGGCTGTCGCTTAATTATTGAAATGAAGGTACATGCGTTAAAACTCGAGAAAATTCAAAAGCAGTAACTGATCACCAGACCTAAAAACATGGTACTTTTAACCAAATCGAGCTTTTGCTCCTGCAAGTCATTCCAATTGCTTTTCTCCAGATACAAGGCATAAACCAGGATGTTGACAAATAAATAATTGCGCCTCTAACATTTTTCAAGAAGCTCAACAAATCTACTTGCTTGATTGGCAATCTAAATGTTCATTCTCCTCCAGCTCTAATCTGTCTACAAACTGCACTGTTGCTATTCACCCAGGCCACGCTTGACAATACTTGACAAACCTGCAACCTCCCACCACCAAGAAGAACAAAAGTTGTCAGGTCATTGTAAATCACTAGAGCCAGGATTTTGCCATAAATGCCATGTGCTTTCATGCCTTTTTTTTAAATGATTTCACCAGGATAATGCGTTTTTCACGATCGAGTGCCTAAATCAGCTTTTTTTTTGCCATTTTGCTAAAAGGTCGTGCTGTATTCTCTAGTTATACCGTGATTACAATTACATTTTCTATGTTAACACATTAATATTAATGTTATTATTAACGTGTTAACATAGTATAACTTACAAGAAAACTTCCAAAACCGGGGCGAAACCTGGTTACCGTCGGTCGTTCATTCGTTCATGCTGCTGCCTGCTGGTTCAGTCTTCTCCAAGATCTATTTAAGAAAGAACTGCAGATGCTGGAAAAATCAAAGGTAGACAAAAAATGCTGGAAAAACTCAGCGGGTGAGGCAGCATCTATGGAGAGAAGGAAATAGGCGACGTTTCAGGTTGAGACCCTTCTTCAGAGTCATAGAGTAATTGAGCATGGAAACAGGCCCTTCGGCCCAACTTGCCCACACAGACCAACATACCCCATCTATACTAGTTCCACTTGCCTGTGTTTTGCCCATATCCCTCTAAGCTTATCCTATCCATGTACCTGTCCAAATGTATTTTAAACATTATCTCTGTACGTGGATGAACTGCTATCACCAAGTTTTCTGCCTCAAGCTGAACTGGACTGTTTCCAAAGATAGACACAAAATGCTGGAGTAACTCAGCGGGACAGGCAGCATCTCTGGACAGAAGGAATAGGTGACGTTTTGGACTGATGTCTTCAGAATGATCTACTTCCACCTTCTTCAAACTTCACTTTGGATTCAATTCTTAAAGGACCTGTCCCACTTACGTGACTTTTCAGCAACTGGCTTCGACCTTCAAACTCGAGGGCACTCGCCTGAAAAACCTAGAGTTGGATCGACCGTCAGCACACACACACACACACGCACACACACACAAACACATTGCAAAAGCGGGGGCCAGGGAAAGTGGGGGAGCGCTGTCTGATATTCACACCCACGATGAACAGGAAGGTAAAAGACGGCTGGCACAGTGTACGGTAAGTCCTTTAGAGAGCGGGGAGGGTGGGGGCGGAATGCCGTTGAATGCCTCCTCGATCACAAATATAATTTCACTGAAACAGAGCATCATTAACTTGAGGTGAATTGATTCTAGCATTGTTGATTAAATGGAATTCTGTTCTACAAGCTGTGCTCTGCAAATTATTTATACCGACAGAGAATTAGTTTCCCTGACAGCAGTTAGTTAGTTATTGCCTTCAGATGTAATGGACAAAAATGGTAGGCACATTATGTATATATGTTGTTTACTTTAGTTTAGTTTAGAGATATAGCGTGGAAACAGTCCGCACCAATCAGCGATACCTGCACATTGACACTATCCTACACACACTAGGGCCAATTTGCACTTATATAAGCCAATTAACCTACAAACCTGTACGTCTTTTAAGTGTGGGAGGAAACCAAAGCTTCCAGTGAAAACCCATGTGGCCACAGGAATAACATAACAATTCCGTACAGACAGCACCCATAGTCAGGATCGAACACTGGTCTCTGGCGCTGTAAGGCAGCAACTATACCACTGCGCCACAGTGCCACCCTAATTAATTCTATGAGATGAGGAGATAATTGTTCATCCCAGTTATCCACATAGTCAGGATTGGATTCACAGGGGGTTAGTCAGATTACAGGAATAGTGGCCATGGTGGTCATCTACTAGAACTAAGATGTAGTTTTATTTTGGTATTTTCTCTTTGTTGTCAGAGTGTATTCACTTGTATGATCCTTAGCACTGACTAATCATCACAAGTACCTCTCCTCAATAATTGTTTTGTTCAGGCATCCAGCATTCTTCTGACCAATTCTAATGAACCTATCAGAGTTAATAGGTTTAGTTTAGTTTAATTTCGCTTAGAGATACAGCGTGAAAAATGGCCCAGCGAGTCCTCGTCAACCGACGATCACCCGTACACTAGCTGTGTGTTATTCCAATTTCACACCCTACATACTAGGGGCAATTTACAGAAGCCAATTAACCTAAAACCTGCTTTGAAATGTGGGATGAAACCAGAGCACATTTCAAGACAAAACCCACTCGGTCACATGTACAAACTCCCCACAGACAGAACCCATAGTCAGTATTGAACCCAGGATCCTCACGCTGTAAGGCAGCGACTCTACCGCTGTTCCACTGTGCCACTGTGCCACCCAATTACTCAGAACGGATATAATAAGAACTACAACTCAGGAAGAAAGAAGTTTACACAAATTCCTTAAGAGTGAACTTAAGTCATATTTTTTTACTTTTGAAATGGTTTCTAATGAATATATAATTTGAAATATTCAACCGTATTGTACAATGGTGATTTCTTCATGTGTACCACATGAGGGGAATAGTCCTTCAGGGACCTTTTAGTGGTTACATGGTGAATGAAGGAAGCTACTGAAAGTGGCGAACATTGCCCAGTCCATTTCAGAACACCCTCTCTCAATGCTCCTCCTCAGTGATTCCTCCTGCTCCCCAATCTGAGAGCTCGATTTAGACCATTGTGGACTCCAGCATCCTTCATCACCTATTCCTTTTCTCTAGAGATGCTGCCTGACCCACTGAGTTACCCCAGCATCTTGTGATTAACTTTGACTATTAGATCAAGTCCACCTGACCTTTGGAGTCATTTGACCAGCATAGTACTGAACGAGCTGCCTTGTTAGAAGTCCTGCTCTTTAGTTGTCATGTTAATGACCCAACCTGACATTTCCAGTGTTTTAGAGAGATGCTAACGCCTAATGATGAACCGTGAGTGAGGAATGGTTTATTGCTGAGGATGTGTAGATTGACAGCTCAGCTTGTGTAGTTGTTGGCGGAGCAACTCCTGATTGCTCGCTGGTAATTGTTTGTTCAAAATTGGAAGCAGTTCAGTTTCCCAACATGCGCGTAAATCAATAAAATGACAGATCCAGAACAAGGTGCAATATGCAGCCAGCGATTCGACCATGTCACCACTTCATCTATCGTGCCAATCTTTTTTTGATCAGAGAGCGAGGAGAAAGCGCCCCAGTGCTTCTCTTTGCTCGATTGTCCTACAGTTCATTAACCGTCGACTTCGAGGGGCAATTTTTGCCTTATCCTCTCATGAACATGAAGTCGAGCGATGAAAACATCTCCGTGATGCAGCGACATCTAATTACTCATAAAAACACACACCCCAAAGGCAATCCGTGTTTTCTGTTAATTGCGCCAGACGCGGGCGTGTAATGCATCACTCTTGATCAACAGTGACATTCGATTGTCGTTCAAGCCTGCGCCCAGGTAATTTGCCAGCTGAAAATGCCACAGTCGCTTTCGGATTTGGCCTTCAAAAAAAAGCATGCAAATTAAAAGCTGTAATTAGCGCTGACCTCTGGCTAATGTTGTGTGTGTCAATCAATATTTCATTCAGCTCAGCGAGTGTATCCAGCAGATTCAAGCCAACAATTACAAACAAGTCAAACGCAGAATTGGTTCGGCTGAGAGAAATTAATACTTTGGAGAAATTATTGCACCGAGTGATTTCTTCAGAGACACGCAGTTATGAAAGGCAGTTTAATAAAATGTGATAGCTCGCGGTGTAGAGGTGAGAAACCTTTCTTTTATTGTTGTATCATCATTTTTAATTAACACATCCTGTGTCATAAAATAGAGTAGGATGAAGGCAAAGTGATTAGAAGGAATGCATAATCCTAATCAACAGAAAAACAATCATGTGTTGCTTGTGCTATTTTGTCATCTGTTGTTTGCTAATAAGTCATGAGCCTACACCATGTAATCTAAGAGATAGCCACTTGGATTGAATGTAACACAAAAACATAGGAAATATAAGCAGGAGTTTGTCATTTATCTTCCAGAGACTCCTCCGTCATTTGATAAGATCATAGCTTGTCTTCGGTTTCACTCTCATTTTCTTGTGCTGAAGCCATATCACTTGGTTCCCTTAATCCTTTGACAGCACCCAATAAAATATTACTATGGAACAAGTTAAAATCTTCACGCACAATGAACTTAAAAAGCAGGTATTTAAAAACAGATATTTAAATAGTTAGAAACAAGCCAATGCAGATGCCTGTTTACAAAAAAAACAAACCCAAAATGCTGGTGAGACTCAGCAGGTCGGGCAGCATCTCTGGTGGACATGGAGAGGTGACATTTCTGGTTGGGACACTTCTTCAGACTAATTGTGGGCTGGGGTGGTAGAGAGAGAAAGCTAGAAGAGTGGAGGGACAGGACAAAGCCAGGGAAGGTAATAGATTGATACTGGTGAGGAGGGTTTTTTTGATAGGCAAATGGTTGGATAAAGGCTGACGATGAAACGATGAAAAGACAGAAGGTGTGAGACAAAAAGATTGAAGAGTTGAGACTCTGCATAAATACTTATGCATATATTACATTTGTGCAGTATAACATTTGCAACAAAATCTATGTTTCCTCCATTTCAGTGAAAATCCATTACAATGGTTCTGAATTTTCAGACATCTTGGACACACCTTCTAAACCTATCCTACCCATGTACCCGTCCAAATGTCTCTTAAATGTTACGATTGTACCTGCCTCAATTACCTCCTCAGGCAGCTCGTTCCATATACCCAACACCCTTTGTGTAAAAAAAGTACCCACCAGGTTCCTATTGAATCTTTTCCCCCTCACCTTGAACCTATGTTCCTTTATTCTCCAATCAAGGCGAAAGACTGTGCATTGACATGATCTATTCCTCTCATGATCTTGCACACCTTTGTAAGATCACCCCTCATCCTCCTGCACTCCCAGGTATAAAGTGCTAGCCTGCTCAATCTCTCTCTATAGCTCAGGCCCTCGTGTCCTGGCACCATCCTCATAAACCTTCTCTGTACCCTTTCCAGCTTGACAACATCTCTCCTATAACATGGTGACCTAAACAGAGCATTATTATTCTATTATATCGTACTCTAACTTCTTTGGTAATGCTTTGAGGTTATTGAGGAAAGCAATGACATATTATCAGTTAGATTTCAAGTTGGAATATCTAGGAGGTGGTGAGGATATAGAACATTGTAGCAACTGGTTACAGTGAGTTGGCAGAGAGTCACATCTTAATCAATTATAATGTTGATATGACATTGCAAACAAAATCCTTACAATGGCAATTTGTGTGTTCACAATTGGAATCAATAGTGTACATATTACACAACATTGTTTATATTGCTTGTATATCTTATAGGCTAATATGCAATTTTTAATGTATTTTTTGTATCTCATACTGTATGATGTGTTATATGGACCTGTGTCTGAAATAAAGCTTTATTAAATTACACGTAAGAATGAAATATAGTTAATGAGGAAGATTACAGATTCAAAACGTCACCCATTCCTTCTCTCTAGAGATGCTGCCTGTCCCACTGAGTTACTCCAGCATGTTATGTCTATCTTTGCTTTTTCAATAATCTGGAAGTTACCTGCTCAGAAACAGTGGTACTAGCTTTCTATTTCAGTCACTTCGTTAACTGAATTTAAATTTCCCAGACATCACGGTGGGATTTTAACTGAAGCCTCCAAACATTAGGTCGGTCTGGATTGGTAGTCCAATATGTAACCGCTTTGTATCCATTCCCAACCATCCAAATCTGTCTCACTGAATGTACTCAAAAAATAACAGAGCTGTGTAATATTTCATAGGACTTAAAAGAGCACCTTGAAAAAGAAAAGATGTAGGGAAGTGTACAGAAGATATTTGAGAACAAGGCCTAGATGTTGCTCATCTAATGTGCATCAGGGAGTGCAAGATTAATAATGAATTCAACGATGGATATTAGAATGGGATCAGCAAAAAGTGGTGAACACTGCCTCACGGGTTCTGACCTCCCCACCATCAAAGGGATTTACAGGTGTTGCTGCCTCAAAAAGGCAGCCAGCATCATCAGGGACCCACACCACACTGGCCACACTCTAACTTCATTGCTGCCATCGGAAAGAAAATAAAGGAGCCTGAACACGGAATCCAGGTTCAGTAATGGCTACTTCCCTACAGTCATCAGGCTATTAAACACTACAACCTCCAAGTAAGCTCTGAACTACGTAGACTCGGGGGCATTGGTTTTGTCTTTTTGCAATATTATTGTATGTTTGTTTATATGTGTGTGCTTATGTGTGTGTATGTATGTATGCATGTATGCATGTATGTATGTATGTATGTATGTGTATATACATGTAGATAGAGTATATACATACACACATTCAGACACACACACACATACACACACATACGCACACACACATAAAAACATAAAAATCAGTCTGAAGAAGAGTCTCGGGCCGAAAAACGTCACCCATTCCTCCTCTCCATAGATGCTGCCTCACCAGCTGAGTTACTCCAGCATTTTGTGTCTACCTTCGATTTTACCAGCATCTGCAGTTCTTTCTTATACATGCACACATACTGTACATACGCACACACACATGAAAACAAACGATAATATGGCAAAAAGACAATATATGTGTGTATATTATATGCACTGATCCTTTTTTCATTTATAATACTGTTTACATATCTGTTGTGCTGCTGCAAGTAAGAACATTATATGACAATAAAACACTCTTGACTCTTGACTCTTGAACTGGACGAACTGAAGCCTACAGACAGTGGAAGGTGTGGAACCAGCCAGGAGACCTTGAACATCTTTAACTTATTATGACTGTACATCTTAACTGGAAGAATCAGAAATATCAGTAATCAGCAACTCAGCAATCCCTGCATTATTATTGCATAGGCATTGTTTAATTTTAGACTGTCCTCGGAGATTACTGAAGGACTAAGAGGTCATACATTTATAGTTCATTTTGTACATCACCATCATTCCACGTGACTTGAAAATAAATCGCTTTGTTAGATATATTTCACTGTAAAATTAAACCATGTTGCTTTTGTGGTATAATACTGCGCCAGTCCCTGTTTGCTAAAAATAGAGTTATGAGGAAGGATGCAGAAATTCGAACTGGATCAAACTAGGCCAGTCGGTGTTTATGGCCAAAAAGCTCACTGTCAGAAAATTGACATATGGATGCAGAGAAAAATGGAGGAAATTAGAATCGGCAAATGTGTATAATAAATGGAAAATAAATCACACAAAGATAACTGCTCCCACTGTGAAATGATAAATAACAAATGGTAATTTTTCGCTGCAAAAATGCTTGAATGTTTATGGCAAGACAAGTTAAAATTATGGCATAAACACATTCCACAGATGGCAAGTGGAGTCTCAGTTTTAATGTATCCGAACAATCATTCTTGTAGCCCTTTGGGATTTTTTAAATATTAGAAAAAGCTATGATTTGAGACACTGATACTCAGAAGCGATTCATTATCTGTTTGTCTTCCAGACATAATACTGCTGCATTGTTAAGTGTTTTTGAAAACTTAATTATCTAAACACATGGTACCATCAGCAAAAGGCCCATCTTAAAGGGTAGTTATGGCAAGTTGCAGGAGAGAAATAATTTATTGCGAAGATTGGTTATGCATTTACCGAATAGTAGATGGTAATGGTAATAAAATATATATTTTTGGAACTGTTTAAAACACTCATAATAAGTTTACTGTAATGGACAGATGCCAAACAGTTAACAGCTAGTATAGTGCAAGTGATATTGTGTAATTTTCACTTATATCCTCAAATAGGTTCCTTATTATAATATTTATATGCAACATAATAGGAAATTAGACAAATTGGGCATATAATAACATTCCAAAATGTGCAGCAAACAGACTTGACAGAGTTATCCCACCTCTTCCAACTACTTCACATGGAATTCTACTTCACTGGCTATGAATGGGTGGAGAATCAATTGTGAACCAACATTCTTGAGCAAAATGGAGTATGTTTGTATTTCCTTCCACAGAAGAGCAAGAGAATAGCTGGAAAACTGTTTGTATCAGTTGTCCACGTATTGCCAAGCTGGCCACGTATTGTGGCAGGCCCTCAGCTGACGAAGCCAAGGACATGGGTGTGGCATGAACTCTCTGTTTCCAAGATTACAACATCTTCAGCACCAGGGAGAGAAAGTAACACCAACCTTTGCTTCTGAATTCATGAAGGACCAAGCCTTTCTTGGACCCTGATCATAGAAAATTTGGACATTTCGGGAGGTCATTTAGCACATTGTATCCATGTTGAATATAAATAGACTTTTGCTTATTCCCACTTCCCAGCATGTTGTTGATCTTTAATAGCTCATCTAGGTACTTCAGAAGTGCAGTATTGTTTACTGCTCCATTCCATCTCTCGGATGGGCTGTTTCAGGATCGCAGATGCCCAAACTTTCCACCAACATCCATTGAATGACGTCTTGTTTAAAAACTTCAGAATTTAAAATGGTTGATGAAATGGTTGACAAGTCGGTGAGGACGTTGCGAGATGGCTGCCTTGCCAGCAGCGTGTTTGTCATTTCTACTTTTTTGTTTTTTTTAGTGTGCCCAAATGTGTGTTTTAATGTATCTTTGTGTGTCTTGTGTGGGGGGTGGTGAGTGGGGGTAAGGGGGAACCGCTTTTGGTCGCCTCCTCCACGGAGAGGCAACTTTTTCCATGTCGCCTCCTTCGTGGCCTAACACCATGGATTGGTGTGGCCTTTCCCGGAGTCGGGCCCGGAGTTTCAGCAGCGGGCACAGTGTGGACTTTTCATCGCGGAGTGGGCGAGACCTTGCCGGGGTCGCCAAAAGGGAGTGCTCCGATCACTGGCCCGCGGAATGTTACAGCATGAAACCACGGTCTGCAGAGCTTCTAGCCACGGGCACGGCGTCCGGAGCCTAGGACCCCTTGCTAGGGATCGCCGCAGAAGAGCTGCGACCGCTGGCCCGCAGCCGATAACATCCTGAACTGCGGTATGCGGAACTTCTAGCCACGGGCGCAGCGTGGACTTACCATCCGGAGTGGGATCTCTTGCCGGGGATCCCTGGAGCAAAGCTCCGACCGCCGGCCTGGGGCCTACAACATCCTGAAGCCACGGTCTCCGGTAGGGAAGTGCCGATTCAGGACTTACCGTCCTTACGAGAGGGCCTATACATCTGGCCGCCCGCAGCGGCGACTACGGAGGTTTATGGCCCCGAACACGGGTGAACAATGGAGGAGGACTGACTGTACTTTGTGCCTTCTGCCACAGTGAAGAATGCTGTGGTGGATGTTTGTGTTAAACTTTTATTATGTAATGTGTGTTCTTTTTTGATTGTACCGCTGCTGGCAACATTCATTTCACTGCACTTTATTGTGTATGTGATAAATAAATTTAATTGATTGATTGATTGATTGATTGATTGATTGATTGATTGGTTGGTTGATTGATTGATTGATTGATTGATTGATTGATTGATTGATTGATTGATTGATTGATTGATTGATTGATTGATTGATTGATTGATTGATTGATAGATTGATTGATTGGTTGATTGAACTGTTTGAATGACCTATGCCAATTGGGGCAATCATCACAACCTTTTCCATCAAGAAATTTTAAGATTCGCCACCATTTGAGTGAAGCAGTTTCACTTCCTCTCCACCTTCTGTATACGTGGGCCTTTCTTCATTGCGTCTGGCCCAGGCAAAGACTCGGCAGACAATCAGGTCTCTGAGATAACCCAGCCTGCAATTGTGATGCAGACCACCCTATAGATAAGATTAAATTAGATTAGATTAGATTAGACTTTATTAATCCCCTTATTCAGGGGAAATTCAGATGTCCTTGCAGCACACTAATAAAATACAACATAGCATTCAAGAAGTTCAACACCAAAACACAAAAACATCCCCCCACAGTGGTTCCCACTGTGGGGGAAGGCACAAAGTCCTGTCCCCATCCTCTTGTCCACCCAGAGTCGGGCCTATTGAGGCCTTCACAGTCGCCGCCACGGTGCCCGATGTTCTCGCCGGGTGATGGTGCTCCGGCGTCGGGAGAACCCTCAGCGGCTTGGGGTACCAGGAACGGCCGCCTTCTTACCGGAGACCGCGGCTTCCAAGCCAACAGACCGCGTTTGACGGAGCTCCACACACTGGCGATCTCGGCGAGAGATCCCAGGCTCCGGGATGTAAAGTTCAGCGCCGCAGCTGGCCGCTCCACAGAACCGCGGCTCCACAATGTTTTCATCGGCGGTCCCAGCATACTGGAGTTCCAGCGGGCGACCCAGGAAAGGCATCGCCCGCTCCGCAATAGCGCTCCAGCGCTGTGCCGCCGCCAAAGCCGAGGTTCTGGTCAGGTCCCCTCAGGAAACGTCGCTCCAGGACCCGCTGGTAGGCCGCGAGGACAGGTCGAAGGTGCTGCTCGGAGGAAGGCAGCCTCTCCGACCAGGTAGGGACTTGAAAAAGCAGTTTCCCCCTTCCCCCCCACCACCCCCCACACATAAAAAGATTAGACCCCCCGACTACACACTTTAACGTACTAAAAATAATAAAAAAGAAGTGAAAAAAACGGACAGCTGCAGGACAGGCAGCCGTACAGGACAGTGCCTCCTCAGGAATAAATGGTTGCAGACACTAATTAATGCTATTGTAAGGATGAGAATGCATCCCTGTGGAGCACTGGTGATCAGAATTATCGTGAAGGATGGTGGTTGCCCTTTCCTTACTGATTGTGGTCAGGAAGTCAAGGATGCAGTGGCAGAGGGGGGTAGAGCTATAGTCAATAAATAAGAATCTGACATAGGTGTCCTTGTTATCTAGCTGTTCCAGCTATGCATGTAGGATTAGAGACATGGCATTGGCCATGGACCTCTAGCAATAGTAGGGAAACTGCAGTGGATCTGGGCTGTTTGGGAGGCTGCAGTTACTGTGCTCCATGACCAGCCCCCCCCCCCCCCCCCACCACCACCTCAAAGCACTTCTTGATGGTGGATGTCAGAGCCATTGGACAACTCTGCAAGACCTGTCCTTTCACCTCTTTCCTTCCCATCATTCAGGAACCCAAACAATCTTCCTAGATGATGCAGTGACTCACTTAGTTTTCTTCCAAGATTCCTGACCCAAAACGCCACATCTCCAGGGATACGGCCTGACCCGCTGAGTGACTCCAGCACTTTGTATCTTTTAATGTATTGCATTCAGTGTTCACAATTTGGTCCTCTTAGAAACCAAACACAGATTGGGTGATAGTTTTGCAAAGCACATGTGCGCAGTCCTGAGGAGTAACCCTGAGCTGCTGGCTGCTGGTCACTTTCATTCATCATCCTACTCACTCTGACCTTCCTGTTTGCAGCTTACTGCAATGTTGCAACAAGACCCGACACAAGCTTGAGGAACAACATCTCATCTTCGAAGACAAAAACGAAAAGCTGGAGAAACCCAGTGGGTCAGACAGCATCTCTGGAGAAGGGGAATGGGTGACGTTTCAGGTCGAGACCCTTCTTCAGACCTGATATGTTACCTAAGATAGACACAACAAGTTGGAGTAACTCAGTAGGACAGGCAGCATCTCTGGAGAGAAGGAATGGGTGATGTTTTGGGTCGAGACCCTTCTTCAGACTGGTTAGGGATAAGGGAAGCGAGAGATACAGACAGTGATGTGAATATGTCACCTATTCCTCTTCTCCAGAGATGCTGTCTGAGCCACTGAGTTTTGCATTTATCTTTGGTTTAAACCAGCATCTGCAGTTCCTTCCAAAACATCTTATCTTCTGTCTGAGCACCTTGCATCCTTCCAGATTCAAAACTGAATTATCCAATGTTAAGTAACACACTCAGTCTTTCTGCTAGTATCAGACCAGTCCGTCAGTATCTGGGCTCTATTTTACTTTTTCTGTTAGTATAATCTGGCCGGCCAAACAAGTTCAAGTTCAAGTTCAAGTGAGTTTATTGTCATGTGTCCCTGTATAGGACAATGAAATTCTTGCTTTGCTTAAGCACACAGAAAAATAGTAGGCATTTACTACAAAACAGATAAATGTGTCCATATACCATGATATAAATATATACACACATGAATAAATAAACTGGTAAAGTGCAAATAACAGAAAGTGGTTATTAATAATCAGAGTTTTGTCCGAGCCAGGTTTAATAGCCTGATGGCTGTGGGGAATTAGCTATTCCTGAACCTGGTTGTTGTAGTCTTCAGGCTCCTGTACCTTCTACCTGAAGGTAGCAGGGAGATGAGTGTGTGGCCAGGATGGTGTGGGTCTTTGATGATACTGCCAGCCTTTTTGAGGCAGCGACTGCGATAGATCCCCTCGATGGAAGGAAGGTCAGAGCTGATGATGGACTGGGCAGATCCTACAGCCTTGCTATTAGCAACTCATTGCACAGATAAAGAGGAAAATCTGATCTCCAACTGGTACATTTAGAGGCAGCACAGTGGCGCAGCGATATAGATGCTGCCTTACAGCGCCAGAGACCCGGGTTTGATCCTGACGACGGGTGCTCTTTAAGGAGTCTGTACATTCCTCCCGTGACCAGCGTGGGTTTTCCCCGAGTGCTCCGCGTTCTTTCCACATTTAATTGGCTTTGGTAAAAATTGTAAATTGTTTGTAACGTGTAGGATAGTGCCAGTGCCAGCTGGTCGGCGTGGATTTGGTGATTGCATCATGAATCCTTTAGATTTGGTGATTGCATCATGAATCCTTTAGATTGTGACCATCCCCTTGTCTGCTTACTCCCACTAACGTTTCAGACTATTTGTATCTCTGATTCCATCAATAGCATTAGCTGAAGTACCTTGACCTACAGATAGTTATTGCACATGTGGTTGTCTGTGATTGCAAAGCTTTCTATCGGTTGCAATTACTCACTTACCATAACCCATCAAACCTTGTCTTATTTATTGGATGATATCAAGGTTGTGAATTTAATCAGCCTGCACTAATAATGTTCAGACTTCTTAAACTAATAACATGATCCAGTTTAAATTTTGGTGGATTAAATTTAAAATCTATCTGTGATTTACATAACTGCAATTAGACTGAAGAAGGGTCTTAAATCAGAATGTTGCATATCCATGTCCTCCAGAGATGCAGTGTGACCTACTGAGTTACTTCAGCATTTTGTGTCTTTGTAAACTAGCATCTGTGGTACCTTGTGCCTCCACAGATGCTGCTTGACCCTTACTAGAATTACTAGAATAATACTAGTTTAGTTTATTTTTAGTTTAGACATACAGCGTGGAAACAGGCCCTTTGGCCCCCTGAGTCCGCACCGACCAGTGATCTCCGCACATGAACACTATCCTACACATACTAGGGACAATTTACACTTATACCAAGCCAATTAACCTTACACAACTGTACGTCTTTGGACTGTAGGAGGAAACCGAAGACTCCCACGCAGTCACGGGGAGAATGTACAAACTCCGTACTGACAGCACCGTTAGTCGGGATCGAACCTGGGTCTCAGGCGCTGGAAGCGCTGTAAGGCAGCAACTCTACCGCTGCACCACTGTTCCGCCCATTTTAGCATCAGCAGTTCCTTGTGTCTCTCTTTGTAACTTACATCCTGCCATTGACAATGAGCCGTGACACCGCAAGCATTTTTACTTCACGGTCCCAGCTGCTTCCTGACTCCACTCCATTATTTTATTGTTCCCATTAATTAACACCGGAATTAACTTTATATTTACTTCTCGCTGCCTTACCGAAAATATCCAACAAATATCAGTGAATATTTTGAGGGGTTTACAAGTAAATGATTCAATGATTCAATGGTTCAATGGTGCTATATTATCACATATGCAAAGGCATGGTGAAATTATTTTCTTACAAACAGTCCCGTAGTGTATTATCATACCCAGGGACATTCCCCATTAGCAACGTGTACAGAAATAGTTCACTGAGCTCAAGGATGGCTGCAAGAGGAACCATGTTTTGGCACAATTTTCAAAGTCCAGTCCAAGCTCTAGTTACTATGAGCCCAACACAGGTGGCCCCAGGATGCTGCGGGCCACCAGCCATTGCGTTCCTTGGGCCTGTGCGTCAACCTGTGAACCCACGTCCCATTCCTCACCCGTCCACCTTTGTTGCCCTGGGTGCCTCTTGCAGCCGTCCTTGAGGGCGCAGTAAGCCAGACCCAAGCCCCTCTCCTGCCGGACTCGCTCCTCGACGTTCGCATCCGTTGTCATCGCCGCTTCCATCTTTAGGGAAGAGCAGAGCCTGCTCCGCGCCTTCACCCCTACAAACCGTGGCCCGCCGGGTCTCAGTGTGTCTTGATTTCCAGGTTGAATTATTCACAGGGTGCATGATCATCCTTGCGTACTTATATCCTCAACCGGTGTGCTTCGCTAAGTCATTTCAGATGCCATTTAAGATTGTGGAGGAGATAGTAGTGGCATTGCCTCATAGTGGCAGAGACCTCGGTTCAATCCCATTCTGCGTGGAGTTTGCATGTTCTCCCTGTGACTGTGTGGGTTTCCTCCTCCAGTTTGCTCTCGCATGCCGAAACCGGTGATTGCTCAGTTAATTAACAATTGTAAATTGCACCGAGTGAGTAGGTGGGCGGTACAATCTTGAGGGAGTGGAGACTAAAATGGGTTAGAGTAGGATTAATATAAAAATGGGTGCTTAATGGTCAACATGGATTTGATGAGCTGACAGGTCTGTTTCCGTGCTATACCTCTCTATGTCTGTACAATGTTGTTTGTTTTAGACTTTTAGACTTTCAGAGATACAGCGCGGAAACAGGCCCTTCGGCCCACGAGTCCGCTCCGACCAACGATCCTTGTACCCCAGTTCTACCCTACACACTCGGGTCAAATTTTTACAAGAGCCAATTAACCTCCAAACCCGCATGTCTTTAGGATGTGGGATGAAACCAGAGCCCTTGGAGAAAATCCATGTGTCACAGGGAGAATGTACAAATTCTGTACAGACATCATCTTCAGTCAGGATTGAACCCGGGTCTCTGACACTGTAAGGCAGCAATTCTACCGCTGCGCCACCATTCTGCTTTTGTTGTTGGGCTAGAGTCACATATAACCAGATTTACTTTTACCTTCCCTGAATGGCATTGAGCAAACAGCTGGGATTTAAAAAAATAATCCAGCAGTTTCACGGTCACCATTTGTAATGCTACTTTTCTAATTCCAGATCTACATAATTACTTGAATTCAAATCCTCACTGCTATGAGAATTGAACACATGTCTCCCAGATTAACTAAGCAGTGCTTCTCAATGACTAGTGGTGCAATTCACTACAAGCCTGATCCACTGAGTTACTCCAGCTTTTTGTGTCTATCATTGGTTTAAACCAGCATCAGCTGTTCCTTCATATACAGTGATGTAATTTAACTGCTATGCTTCTTGAACTCATGAACATTAGCTGTAAGTTGAAATATATTTACCATAGGTCATCTGTTGTAAAATGTTGCACAAACTCCTTATTAATAAACTTAACAAACAGAAATTATTGTTGACAGGATTGCTTTGCTGTTTCAAGACATTTCTTAGAGTAGGAAGGGTTTCAGGGCAATATTGAGAGAAACAGATAATATTGATGGCTTAGATATGTTTCAGTTGTAGTTTTAATTGTAATTTGTGGAACCAGGCCCTTGGGTCCATGGTGGCGCAGCGGTAGAGTTGCTGCCTTACAGTGAATGCAGCGCCGGAGATCTGGGTTCGATCCTGACTACGGGTGCTGTCTGTACAGAGTTTGTACGTTCTCCCCATGATCTGCATGGGTTTTCTCCGAGATCATCGGTTTCCTCCCACACTCCAAAGACGTACAGGTTTGTGGGTTAATTGGCTTGGTAAATGTAAAAATTATCCCTCGTGGATGTAGGATAGTGTTACTGTGCGGGGATCGCTGGTCGGCGCGGACCCGGTGGGCCGAAGGGCCTGTTTCCATGCCGTATCTCTAAACTAAACTAAACTAAGTCCACGCTGATCAGTGATCCCCATACACTAGTTCTATGTTACAGATTAGGGACAATTTACCAAAGTCAATTAACCTACAAACCTGTATGTCTGTGGAGTGGGGGAGGAAACCGGAGCACCCAGAGAAAACCCATGCAGTCCGACCATCAATTCCTTCTTTATATTAGGTGGCAATAACATTGAGAATGGTGTGTGCAACATTCCGATATAAAAGCAAGGCTTCAAATCAATCCAACTCGAAATTCTCTTCTGTAAAAAATACTTCCATTGTGTTTATTATAAAAATATAAATGCTTCCACTACAAATTGTTTTACATTAGTAACTCGCCATCTACATTTGCACACACCGACCACTATGTGATTGAGGGGAAACATTGTGGAGAGAAAAGCACATATCAAAACAAATAGATATCAATTAAAGTGAACTTCTAAACATTTCAGATCCGTAACTTCATTTAATTATTAACACTCGGTATAAAGGCAAATGAACAAATACTTGTACTGCATAATGTCAACAGAAATAAATAATACCAGCATATTATGACAAAAACTATAACATGATACATTTATAATTGGAGTATTTGTTCAGATCAAGCTTAGTTAACTACTTGGTTACACATTGTAATACCACAGTTCAGGTACAAACAGATGGCTCACTTCATTTCAGTACCTCTAATGCACTGTAAATTATCTAAACTATGCGTGTGTAGAGAGAATTAGAAACATAGAAAATATAGAAACATAGAAAATAGGTGCAGGAGTAGGCCATTCGGCCCTTCGAGCCATTCAATATGATCAGTATCCCATTCCTGCTCTCTTCCCATAACCCTTGATTCCGTTAGCCCTAGAAGCTGTATCTAACTCTCTTGAATACATCATTCTGGAAGAGATTTCAAATATTTCATGGGTCAGTAGAAAAATTACAAGCAACTGCATTTTTTATGTTCAAAGATGTACATTTTTCCTTTGTCTGCATACATAAAGAAAAAAACCAATGTTGTGGAATAGTGGATGGGCGGAATGCGCAATAAGCAAGTGGAGCAAGTAAGCTGTAGTTTATACTAATGCATTTCAAACTCAGAGTTGATTTTGCACCATGTCAATACAAATATTGTGTGCCTCCTGTATAATGTTATATTATCTGTGAATCTGTTTTTTTTGGTTGCAGTTCTCATCATGTCCCTTTCCCTCACCCACTCCTAAACTGCCACCACATTTGACATCTTTTGAAGGATCTATCTCATACTTGGATTTTGTTCGATGGTCATTATATAGTCCACCAAAGTCTGCATTCTGATATCTGAGCCTGCAGGCTTTTTTTACCATTACAATGGAAAATATGTGCCCGGTCCTCCCAAGAATTGTTTATATATACATGCGCAGGCACACACACACACTTATGCAGACACACATAGATACACACACATGCAGAGAAACATAGATTAATCCCCTATTATGGTATCTTTCTTAGGTAAGTCCATTGATCCTGGACCCCAGGTATAACAAAACTCCAACTATTTAACTGCCGTCCTGATTGAGTCTAACACAGGAAAGTGAATAAACCTGGGAATGTTCTGATTGAATGGTTCCATAAAACACACACTTGAAGGAATCAGCTTTCATTGACCAAAATTAAATCATTAAATTTGTCTGGATCCATTGGGATGTATTAACTATTCTCCAAAATCTTGTACATTAAGAATAAGTCAAAATAAAACTTGGTTATTTTTGGATTGCAAATTGCACCTCACTTCAAATCATACGTCTGGCTTATTCCACCATTGGAATAAGAATGTAAATGAATATTTTCAGGACTGTACAGTACTTTTTTCATTCTATTTACACCAATTTGTGAGAATATTTAACTAATTTAGAAATTCTCACACTATTTTAAATAAAGGGTTAAATTCAACTTGAAGTTTCTGGGCAATAACAAGTCAAATTGCTGTGCAAGACTGGAGCAGACAAAGCTCATAAATCAAGTAGCTGGATGTCCTATTTCTTGCCTAGATTTCATCTGAGGACTTGTGTGTTAGTGGCTCAGGCTTCTACCTGTTCCACCAGAAAACACGTCCATATATCATAACTGAAGCTCTACACAATATGTTTTGGGTATCAATAGGACAAGTAAAGATGGTCCTCACTGGTCACATTCTAGCCAATTAAGATGGAAGTATTTAATTTTAGACTGCTCAAAATTCAATAATTTGTGTAATTTGAATTACATTCATCTGAATGTGAGACATTCCTCCTGACTCTTATCAATCTGAAGGGTCCTAGCCTGAAATGTCACCTGTCCATTCCCTTCACCATTGCTGCCTGACCAGCAGAGTTCCTCCAGCACTTTGTGTTTCGGGCAAATCTCACTTATACTTCGAGAATCTCAAAAGTATGCCAAAGATTTACTGAATGATCTGGATAGAATGGATGTGGAGATAATCACGTCTACTCCGCCATTCAATCATGGCTGCTATCTATCCCTCTCAGCCCCATTCTCCTGCCCTCTCCCCATAACTTCGGACACTCTTACTAATCAAGAATCTGTCAATCTCTGCCTTAAAATATCCACTGACTAGGCCTCCACATCCGTCTGTGGCAATGAATTCCATAGATTCACCATCCACTGACTGAAGAAATTCCTCCTCATCTCCTTTCTGATGGTACGTCGTTTTATTATAAGGCTATGGCCTCTGGCTGTAGACACTCCCACTGTTGGAAACATCCTCTCCACATTCACGCCAGATAAAGGGCAGAGATGAAAAGACTAAAAGTGTAACATGAGGATAGAAGAAGTGTGAATTGTGAATCCAGAGAAAAGGGGGAGAAGGAGGGGGAGATGAGCCAGGTGGAGCACAAAGTTGAGTGGGGGAGGGGGGAATTAATAACAACTTTGAATAGTATTGATCAAGTTAATGTCTATTAAAAAATATCTTTCTTTTTTTGTGTTACTTTATACCAATGTGATTCAACATGGGTTTGATATAAATGTTTATATTTAGGTTTAATGAAGCTTATAAAAATTTGGAAATGTAATATTAATTCTTGTTGGAGCGAAAGAATGAGGCATCACCTTTACCTATTTAAGAAATGTCAGAGTCCAGCGTTTGCAATAGCCGAGACACGGATCAGTGAGATTTCAATTGCACCCTTTTCACACTGTAGCCAGTTTGGTAAGAAAATGTCTGGCCTTTTGCCCTTAAATCACTCAAGAGTTCATTCAGATCTTGTGGAGTCTCTTGTGGATCAGAACTGACTTAAGCCTCAAATCAAACCTAGGACTTTCCTGATGGTATTTTAGGCCTTGGAGATTAACCTGACCACAGAGGTACTTTGCCTTAGATTGCTGATAATTCACTTCTGTGCTGGGATGCCGAACGCTGACAGGGAGAGCCAAGCACGACAAATGAGCTGGAATGCAGTGAGACCTGTCCCTAGCAAGCTCATTTACAGGTGAAGTTTCCATAAATCAAATCTTTCAGACGATAATTCCCCACTGTTATTCTTTTTCGCACATTCAGCTTCAAATCACGGCTCATTGTTGCTGCCATGCTTCCTGCTTAAGATCTCAAACATAGTTTAGTTTACTTTAGTTTAGAGATACAACGCGGAAACAGGCTCTTCTCCCCACCGAGTCCGCACTGACCAGCGATCCTCGCACAACAACACTATCCTACTAACATTGGGGCAACTTACATTTACACCAAGCCAATTAACCTACAAACCTGCACGTCTTTGGAGTGTGGCAGAAAACTGAAGATCTTGGGGAAAACCCATGCTGTTATTGGGAGAATGTACAAACACATTCAATTACAAGCAAAATCAATTTATTTCTCTCTGCAGCTGAACTGTTGTAAACTGAATATGCATTATTTTTTAACAAAAGGAGATGAATCGTGAATAAGATTTTCACAATAACAGGTTTTCGGTGAATGGGGGCGCTTGAGCAAGTATAGAATGCACTTGTTAAATTTGAAGGGGATTATTTCCTGGATATTTTGTGGTAAAGAATAGATGGACAAGAGGTGAAAAGGACAGGAAAACAGTGGCAATTGTACGTAAGCTGATATTATAAAATTACAAACAGTCTTTGATACACTGCCAAATGAATCCTTCAACCAATCTCCCCCACATATCTTCTGACTATCTCTTCAAGGTTCATTTTATAAATTCATCATGTCCTCATTATATGTTACAGTCCCCAGAAATTGGCATGCGACCGGCTCTCTGTATTGGGTGCTTGAGCCATTAATGACTTCCATCACCACCAATCCTCAGAACTTCAGAAATAGCTCCAGGTGTATAGCTAGTGGAAAAAATGCCTGATCTGCCAATCAATGAAACTTTGGATTGGCAATACCTGTGGAAGCCCTCTGCCTAATTGTGAGACACATCAGAAGCAAGACAATAGCCATTAAAAGGGATTTCTCACATTCATATTGCTGGTTGAAAAACATTGAGGGAGCAATAAGTATGAAGGAGCTGCAGATGCTGGTTTAAACCAAAGACAGACACAAAAAGCTGGAGTAACTCAGCGGGTCAGGCAGCACCTCTGGAGAAAAGGAATAGGTGACGTTTCACATTGAGACCCTTCTTCAGCCTCAGACTTCAGTCTGAAGAAGGATCTCATTCGGAAACATTACCTATTCCTTTTTACCAGAGATGCTACCTGATCCACTGAGTTACTCCAGCTTTTTGTGTCTGTCTTCGGGTCAATGAGTATGTTTGGGCCTGACATCTTACACTGAATGTTTGTATTCCTCCACAAAAGAAGGGAAGCAATATATACATATTTAATTGAAGCACCCAAAGGAACACATAACACATTGTAATTGACATTGACAGCAGGAGTCACTGCCATTTTCTCAAAGGCAATTAGGGATGGGCATAAATGCTTGGCATGCTACTGGTGCCTGTATCCAATGAATGGAGGGAAGAAACCATGAGAGTGCCAAACACTCTTGGAAATAGTAGATTTGCGTGGAATACTTCCAACGGCTTGATGGGCTCCTAGAATAATTGAGCGACTGTTTCCAAGCCTTCTTTGAATGGATGTTATTTTCCCCATCTTCAGTGGGTCTCACATGAACATTTTACTCAGTTTAGTTCAGTTCAGTTTAGTTTACAAATATAGTACGGAAACAGGCCCTTCGGCCCACTGAGTCCATGCTGACCAGCGATCCCTACACAATACGAATATCACTGTACCTTAATTGGTACACGTGACAATAAAATACCTTTGAAACCTTTGAACACTAGCGACAATTTATAATTTTTACCAAAGCCAATTAACCTGCACACCTTGGAGTGTGGAAGGAAACCGGAGCACCCGGGGAAAACACATGTGGCCACATAGAAAAACTCTGTACAGACAGCACCCGTAGTCAGGATCGAACCCAGGTCACTGGTGCTGTCAGGCTGCGAGTCTATTGCTGTGCCACCCCTTTATTGAAGCCATCGAGGCAGTTTGCAAATTTGATGCATCCAACATAAAAATATTGCCGTGGAAGAACAGGGGAAAATGTAGATTAGTGGTGAATACAGTTTGACTTGAGTCCAGAAATATTGTCCAAAAATATTTTAATTAAAGTTATGGATACTCTGTATCCCAGTATTTATAAAATGATTTCAATGAGAAATGGAAACTACTGCAACTGATGTCAGTTAATTGCACTAAAGAGCTCTCAATTTTCATAAGAATGGTGGAGAAAATTATATTCTATTCAGTAATGTTCTTCAGACTGTGTAATCAGTCAGCTCATTTCTATACATGCTGAAATTTGATTTTTTTTCCAGTATTTCTAAGAGCCTAATCAAACCCGTAATTTATTGCTATTTTATAATCTTTTCTCTGTGTTTTCTCAAATCTCTGAAACTATTGGGCTTGATTTTGAAATTTGTCCATCACATCAGTAAAGTGTAATAGTCGGCTCACAGTTATGGTGAAGATAGAGCATCCTGACACTTTTAAGATGTTGTTTCATTGAAAATCATCAGGAGATGCTGTAGCTGATTCTAACCTGAAAAACAAGCTTCACTTAAGTCGGAGCTCACAGGGTAGGTTGCGGAGGGAGGATTTTCGGAGGCTTGAGATGGTCTGGGTGTAGAGGGAGCACTTAAGACAGCAGTATTATTTTGTTGGGTCCCAATTATTTAGTTTTAGTTTAGAGGTACAGCATGAAAACAGGCCCTTTGGCCCACCAAGTCCACGCTGGCCAATGAACACCCATACTCTAGTTCTATCCTGCAGACTAGGGACAATTTACAAAATCCAATTAACCTGCAAACCTGCACTTCTTTGGAATGTGAGAGGAAACCGAAGCACCCGGAGGAAACCCACACATCACAGGGAGAACGTGCAAACTCCCTACAAACAGAAACAGTGGTCAGGATCAAACCTGGGTCTTTGGCGTTGTAAGGCAGCAACTCTACCACTGTGCCAATATACCACCCTATATGTGGAAAAGTGGAAAAGCATTATTTACAATGTATCCTTGGAAGGCCTTGTCTCATTGATTGCCAACAGAATTTAGTTCAGGTTAGTTTAGAGATCCAGCGTACACAAGGGGCAATTTACAGAGGCCCAATTAACCTACAAGCCCCACACGTTTTTGAGATGTGGGAGGGAACGAGAGCACCCTGAGGAAACCCACGCCGTCACAGGGGGAACATTCACACTCCACACAGACAGCACCCGAGGTCAGGATCGAACCGGGGTCTCTGGCACTGTGAGGCAGCAGCTCAACTGCTGCGCCCGGTGATGGAAACAATCAAACATGGAGAAATATCAAGTAGGATTATCATCAGAGGACACCCATCTCATATCAAAAGGGAAAATAAAAATCTAAAAAAGTTTGCAGATGCTGGAAGCCCGGATGCTGGAAAATTAAAACTGAAAATGGTGGAAATACTTAGCAGGTCAGGGAAGAGAAAAATAGTTAATAATCTGACAAATGATCTTCGATCTGAATCATTAACTCTTTTTAATTTATTTTTCCACAGATGTAGTCTTTCTGAGTATGTCTCTGAGCATTTCCACTTTTCCTGTAAGGCTCCCAGTTCTTGAAATGATTGAATGCGGAGTAGACTCGATGGGCCAAATGGCCTTATTCTGCTCCTATGGCTTATCAACCTCTGAAATTAGCATTATGTGTAAGAAAGAACTGCAGATGCTGGTTTAAATCGTAGGTATACACAAAATGCTGGAGTAACTCAGCGGGTGAGGCAGCATCTCGGGAGAAAAGGAATAGGTGACGTTTCAGGTTGAGACCCTTTTTCAGACTGAGTCAGGCTGCAGAGAGCCCCTGGACTCAGTCTGAAGAAGAGTCTCAACCCAAAATGTCACCTATTCCTTTTCTCCTGAGATGCCACTTGACCCGCTGAGTTACTCCACCATTATATGTAAATCTTCGGTGCAAACCAGCATCTGCAGTTCATTCCTATACTTTTAAGAAACATAAGGAATGGGCGACATTTCTGAAGAAGTGTCTTGACCTGAAACGTCGCCCATTCCTTTTCTCCAGAGATGGTGCCTCACCCGCTGAGTTACTCCAGCATTTTGTGTCTACCTATGAAATGAGCAGATACTTTGCTCATCTAAAAGGGAGTCACCTTCCAAAATATACCTTGTTGCATCACTCATTTCAACAGAATACCAAAGCTATGGACCAATTTTGCATCTAGTGCTGAGCAAAGACAGTGGCAATCGATTCTACTGTCCTCTAAATGGTAGAAACCTCAGCAGTGCCATAGTTATGTTTCTTAAAAGTGTAGTCAAGGGCTCTCTGCACCCTGACTCTCAGTCTGAAGAAGGATCTCGACCTGAAACAACACCTATTCCTTTTCTCCCGAGTTACTGCAGTAATCTCGTTGTATGTGACACATGCGATGACAATAAAGCATTCTGATTCTGATTCTGATTCTGATACTGCCTGACCATCTGAGTTACTCCAGCATTTTGTGTCTATCTTTATGTTTTTTAAATACTCAGAAGCCTCATTTATGTTTCCTAAGTACTCAGGAGCGCCCAAGTTATGTTTCTTGTCATTTTAATAATGGCACAAAGCAGTCCAGTTAATCCAAATGAAATGCTATACTTTCCTGGATTTATTTTGGCATCCATTCTATAACAATATAGAATAGCAACTTTGGTTACATGGTTAAACAATAAAATAGTCTCTGTTGAATTCTGTGACCTTCTCTGGAGAACGATTGCTATGTTTAAACCAAAGTTTAGTTTAGTTTAGAGATACAGCGCGGAGACAGGCCTTTCGGTTCACCGAGTCCGCACCAACCAGTGATCCCCGCACACTAACACAACCCTACACATGCTAGGGACAATTTTACATTTATACCGAAGCCAATTAACCTACAAACCTGTACGTCTTTGGAGTGTGGGAGGAAACCGGAGATACCGGAGAAAACCCACGCAGGTCATGGGGAGAACGTACATATAGCACCCATAGTCAGGATCGAAACTGGGTGTCTGGCGCTGTAAGGCAATCGCTCTGTCGCTAGTGCTTTTGAAATGTAACCTGTTCCACACGCAGCTGTTAATATCTGCGGGAGTACCCTGAACTGAAGTTTCACTATCATTTTGGCTCTGAAGGGGGAACTGTTTCTGATCTGGAGTGATGAGAAAATGGCAACATAATATCAGAGTCTGAAATGCACTAAAGTCAAGATAGGTGTGACTGTTCCATACTCTCATTGAAAGGCCATTTCACAACTGCCTCAGTGTTGTTACTGAGTTAAACCTAGCAAGGTGGCTTGGTTTTAAAACTAAATTCATGTGGTTCAGAGATCCTCTGGGTGTTATTTTAAGATCTGAAAGAAAGTGGATTCTTCCACCTGCACTTTCCACTAAGTTAAATTTTACTTTCTCTACATCTGCAAAGCTTGTTTCGAAGCCCAGGTGATACGATGTATAGGAAGGAACTGCAGTACTGGTTTGCACGGAAGATAGACATAAAATGCTGTAGTAACTCAGCAGGTCAGGCAGCATCTCTGGAGAAAAGGTGATGTTTTTGGTCATAACCCTGATACATGGTTTACATTCAACAGCTACTTGTCCTGGTCTGGTAGCAATTGCATCTTAACACACTCTGTATATGCCTCAAATGCTAATACATAACAATTAAAGAGACCAAAAACTGTTGCAAAGTGATCTAGACTGGAAGGCCTGTTTCCATGCTGTTTGACCCTATGACACTCTTTGACTCTATGACATCCGATTCTGACTGTGAACAGGAACCTGGTCATTCTTAGCCAAGTGCAAAATCCATAATCATTCATGAATCTAGAATTTTACATTCTGATATTAGTATGTTGTCATCATTTAAATTATTGTTTGCAGCTGATGGCAACCACAACAATATGATCAGCACATTTTAAGAGTTTATAATCCATACACCTGACAAGTTGTGATTGCTTATACTATTGTTCTATTAGGTTCAATGAGCCATTTCCTTCAATATTGGGGAAGAAAACATTTACAAAAAATCATAAATCTGCCTGGTGTTGTACCATCCTACTGCCCCAAAGTTTTACATATGAAATGTATTTAAGGTTTGGTAATTATAACTAAAGAACCAGCCCACACAATTACTTGAAACAAATAATCAACATATATTTTTGGGCGGCACAGTGGCAGAGCAGTAGAGTTGCTGCCTTACAGTGCCAAAGACCTGGGTTTGATCCTGACTAAGGGTGCTGCCTGTATGGAGTTTGTACGTTCTCCCTGTGACCACGTGGGTTATCTCTGGGTGCACCGGTTTCCCCCCACACTCCAAAAACGTACAGGTTTGTAGCTTAATTTGGCTTCAGTATAAAAAGTTATAAATTGTCCCTTAGTGTGTAGGATAGCGTTAATGTTACATAGGGGATCACTGGTCAGCGTGGACATTATGGGCTGAAGGGCCTGTTTCCATGCTGTATTTCTATACTAAACTAAACTAAACCAAATCTTTCTATTAAAGGAAGAAGGCATCTGGT
The DNA here is from genome assembly GCF_010909765.2 of Amblyraja radiata. Classification (NCBI taxonomy): domain Eukaryota; kingdom Metazoa; phylum Chordata; class Chondrichthyes; order Rajiformes; family Rajidae; genus Amblyraja; species Amblyraja radiata. Next base: position 15,240,179 of record NC_045969.1, read on the forward strand.
GCAAATATTGCCAATTGCCGAGTGAGCAGACGGTGAGAATAACTTGGTTCATAATTCACTGAAGGGACGGAACACCTTCAGTACTGAGGATGTGCCAGTCATTCAAACCTCAGCCTTGACCCAGAGTTGAGTGAAGGGCCTTTCCCACCAGCATGCAATTGCATGCGTCTAGCGCGACCAAACGTGGTCGCTTGAGGCGTACGGCCTCGCGGGGCCGGTCCCAATTTGAACCGCGGAGGCATATGGAGTTGTGCGGGGCTGGTCCCGACATCATACTCACCAATCAGCTGGGTAGGAGGCGGGCCGACTGAATTTGGACGTCGCACGGCATTGGGCGATGACGTCATCACGCAATGGCACGCCGGGCAGTGACGTCATCGCACAACGCCACACGCTAGGTGTACGCCGTCAAGACGCTGTGTAGGACGTCAAGACGCTGTGTACGACGTCAAGACGCCGCGTACGCCCGTCGAGGCGCTGCGTATGGCCTCAATGCGGCTGCGTGCCAACAGGCCGTTGTCGCGCGGGATTTTCGGACAGTGCAAGATTTTTGGAGCCCCGCACGATGTCGGGACCAGCCCCGCACAACTCCATACGCCTCCGCCCATCGAAGCGAAGTGGGACCGGCCCCGCGAGGCCCCTCAAGTGACCACGTTTGGTCGCGCTAGATGCATGCTATCGCATGCTGGTGGGACAGGCCGTTGAGGCATCAAGTAAAACCACATATACTTGAAGAAGGGAGTTCTGTTTAAGATGCTTATCATTTTCGCATCTCTTTTGTCCTTTTAATATTGCCACTTTTGCATTCTAATCACACTCACCATCTGACATTTTCCTTATATAAATGTTGCCTTGGTGTAATAAATGGTAGCATGCAGCTGAACTTACTCGTGGAAAGTCCATCACTCTCCAGAGATCCAGGCATCAATTCTGGAATGGCAAATTGCCAGTACCAAGAATAGAGACCTATCTGAATTGAAACATGATCTGAATGACATTCACAGTAATATCTGATTAAGGTCATTCTAAATCCACTTTCACTGCACACTGGTAAAAAGCCACAGGAAGAAAGCTTGTGAACAATAAAGCATACACATTGTAAAGGTCTGAAGTCTGCAATTTGCGTTGACTAACTCATTAGTGTTAGATTTCCTGATGGATTTAACTCCCAGTATTAATTTATGAGCTATATAATTTCTCCTGAGTCATCTTTTCTTTTGTCTGCAACTGTATTCAATGTTGGTAGATGTTACAAACACACTGCACTAGCATAACCCATCGGTGGATATTAAGGCTTCCAATTTGTAACAAAGAATTACAGGGATTTAGGAAAGATTGCAAAGAAGTTATGAATTCAACAAAATATCTGAAGAGCGCACAAAAGCAGCATGTGGTACATTGAACTCCTAAAAAAGAATCTGTCCATGCTTTGGGATGGAATAAAAAGTATCTGAAGGTATTATGGTGCCTTTTTGAGGTATATTCTTTGAATCTGGGTCCTGGTCTACATTGTGATCTTCAGAGCACTGTTAAATCTTTCCTTCTGCTGTGAAATTCACTATTTTCTTCACCTTCTGTAAGCTCTCATGCTGACTCTAATGGAACCGGCTTAGAACAATGTGTCAAACACATTGGTAGAGTCTGCGATTATGGCACATACAGAAGGACTTGGAAACTTCTGATCTTATGTTATTTTTGGACTGGGTGCAAAATAAACACCTTCTTTGTCCAAAAGGGGATCGGGAGGAAGAGGTACACACATATAGCATGCAATGAGCTTCTGACTGCGTACCAACTGGCTCAGACATTAAACAACTTTGACTGGGTAGGCCATGTTTCTGCTTAAAATCCAAGTGGTGTAGCTGCTACACTTGATGTGCATGTGTGTGTTAATAATGTGAACATTAAAATATAAGCACTTGCAAAATATTGTGGCAAAAATAGATAAAAAATTTAATGTAGATAATTCATATTTCACAACATTTTCAATACCGTGAGGGAAACAGATTTCCTTTCTGAAAAATGAATTAACATTTTAAGACGTGAAATGATGTTACCTTGTACAGGATAATGTTTAATGATCGCTGTGCACACCTTAACATGGCAGAACAATAGGAAAGACTGAGGGATGGGGCTTCACTCTGACAGCAAAGTCTAAAATATGGACTATAAATTGTTTAAGACATAATGCAGCAAAGATATTCATTAAACTTCTCAATCACTGTGAAAAATCTACAGTATTGCGCAACATTTTAATCGGCCTCATTTCAAATAATTTAACCAATTTAAAAACCGAAAGCCACACGCACACCTGCACCATTTCCATTGCTTCTAACTCACAGATCAGTTTACCACTGTCCAAAAGTTCGATTACCTCTCTAACTAATATATTTTTCTTTTATTTAAAACAAAAAAGAAATTACTTTCTTTCCCATGACAGATTTTAACTACATTTTTTTTTCTCTTGCCTGCGATTGTGATTTTGATTTTCTTACCATCATAAATAATACTTAAAACAGACCACCTTTTTTAAATATATAAAAAAGGTAGAAAAAAGAGCCATCGTTCCTTTTGCTTAAGGCATTTACACTTAAAGAGCTTGAGAGTCTTTCATGCACCACATCAACTGACCAAACCAGGTTTCCTATATCGTGACCTCCATGGCGTTATCAGATTCCAAATCACTGTGGTATCAATCTCAGTGGTTCAATCTTGGTTGCATTGCAGTCTGACGCACAATGGCAAGGTTCGCAGTTTACACTGGGACCGGGCTGTTCTTTGTGTGCATTTCCAATTGCTTTATGCTGCTCACCATCTTTTTCTGATGTCCAGAAAGAGTAACTCCAAGCTTCATTATATCACTGCAAAAGAAAACACAACAACAATAAGTAATGGTGTTAAGAAGTCCACTGTGTTTATATCGATAGAAAATGGTTTCCGGGAAACAGACACCAAATTCGCAGCACAACTCGAGAGGCTAGAGTTTTGTGAAAGCGAAAGCAACGAGTTTTCCTTTGGAAGTCTTTTCATATCAGCGTGAGTGAGCTCTGCCTGAATAAAATGAGCAGATTTCTTCCAATGTTGTGCCCTATTGTGCTGACAATAGCCTGCCATCTACTGACATTGAACTGTAGACAAATGGAAGTTGAAACCAATTATTAATTTTATTGCATCTACACGTTAAACTTATTTCTTTTCAACATCAGAAATGCTGACCTAGCTGAGCCAAAGATGTACTTAGTGATATTGGAAACTAATAGCAAAAGCACGTGGGGGCTTCTGTTCAACGCTTTGATCCATGTGTGACAAACAAAATAACATGCAGCTTTGTAGTCTGGGGTCAATGAATAAGACCTGGGACTGAAAGAAAAACAACATCACAGTTTGATCAGATGTAGTCTGGTGAAATAGCCTTGTACAATATCATAGCCCAGGAATGAGTAGCGTTTGTTGGGACTGGGCCTGTGCTCGCTGGAGTTTAGAAGAACGAGGGGGGACCTCATTGAAACATACAGAATAGTGAAAGGCTTGGATAGAGTGGATGTGGAGAGGATGTTTCCACTAGTGGGAGCATTTAGGTCAAGAGGCCATAGCCTCAGAATTAAAGGATGTTCTTTTAGGAAGGAGATGAGGAGAAATGTATTTAGTCAGAGGGTGGTGAATCTGTGGAATTCTTTGCCACAGAAGGCTGTGGAGGCCAAGTCAGTGGGTATTTTTAAGGCAGAGATAGATAGATTCTTGATTAGTACAGGTGTCAGAGGTTATGGGGAGAAGGCAGGAGAATCGGGTTAGGAGAGAGAGATAGATCAGCCATGATTGAATGGCGGAGTAGACTTGATGGGTCAAATTGCCTAATTCTACTCCTATTCCTTATGACCTTATGATCTTATGGGTACAAAATAAGATGATAATTTCAACACTTTTGCTGAGCGTCAGGATCGCACGTTGTAAGAAGAGTCCTACTCCCCCTGATCCACTATGAATTCATCATCCCCTCAAATCGAAGGTTCATCCCTTATTTTTATGGGCAGCCTTTAGCAGCCTACTACACATCCTGCCCTCTTGTACCTAGAAATCGCAAACAGGTTCCTATAGTTCTCTGGGACTTTATATTTCACTTGTAAATATCTATTTGCCTACTTGGGGGGTAGGTTCCCAGTTAAAGGCCCCAATGAGGCAGGGCCTGGGCACTCAGGGAGTGGTTGCTGTTTTTCTGCCATCGTCATCTTCATTAAAAATGGGTCCCAAGTGGTTTGTTTTTGTAATTTTCAGGGAAACATGGTAGAATATGAAGGCAATGTGCCAGAGCCTAAAGGGCTATTTTCTGTGTATAAACCACAGTAGATAAAGCTGGACTCTTAATTGATCAGCACCATTAGAACTGTACCTGATGCTGGCCTGTCAAATGTACTTGGACCTCAAAGGATGGCAATTGGAGGTGGCCCATCACCAGCAGCGGAGATACTGAGTTCTCATAATAGTGTTCTAGTGTTTGCACCTTTAGCTATAACACATTTAAAAGGCACTTGGGCAGGTACATGGACAGGGAAGGTTAAGAGGAATATGGGCCAAATGTGGGCAAGAGGAACTAGTGTAGATGGTGCATCTTGGTTGGCACAGAGAAGTTGGGCTGAAGGGCCTCATTGTAGGACTCAATGTTTATATAACTCCATGGTTGAGATCAAATGGTTCAGTGGGCGGTAGGTCAGACTTGGATTGAACACCACACAGGCAAACACATCTGAATGTTTTGTTGATCTGCCTTTGACACATGTTCAACAAATTACTACTGAAGAGTTGGAAAATGTTTCTGGTCGTGTCTTGGAATATTCAACCTAATATTAGAGCTCTTAAAGTAGTCAATGTAAACTTGACCATCTTTGTATTACATGGTCAGAAATAATATCAGTTAAGTGAAAAAAGTGTGGAGGTGTTTAGGTGGATTGGCAACAGGTTATGAGACCGAGAGAAAAGTCTATTCTCCCTGCTGGATGGAGACACCTCACACCAAATTAATTGGGCTGTTTCAATCCCAGCAGGAGATACAATGAGCTATAGATATTGCAATCTTGAGCAAAACACAAAGTGCTGGAGAGACTCAGTAGGTCAGGCAACATTTGTGCTGGAAATGGACAGGCAACGTTTCAAGTCGGGAGCATTCTTCAGACTCCTCAGGTCCAGCCTTATACCAAAGAACTCTCTCAACTTCAGCACTAATTAATGTTAGAAAGACCACCGATTAACTGGTGCTGGGAAAGGAAACAAAATGTTCCACTGATTCATAACCACCGTTCTTTTTGAGTTTGAAGCAGAGGCTAAGGACATCTTGGGGCAGACTATGTAGTCTAACTCTGTAGAATGCTGCCAGGTTCATGACCAAGAAGTGATGATGTTGCGAGGTCTTCTCCATGTATGGGATTATTTGGCTATGTAGTATTGTATGCTAATTAAATGCCTTTTCCAAAATGAGTTTCACTGAAGTCAAATGAAGTTCACTATATTTGTGCCATTGTATTACACATTGAATGGCCACAACTAAAACAGAGGATACGTTTCCACCCTGAAACCAATAAGCATACAAAATATAATCAACATTTTAAAAAGCGACTGAAGGAATCTTCTCGGAATTAAACAGAAGCTTGATTGGTTTTTTTTTAATTGATATTTCCTGGGTAAATTTGCCTAGGTATGTGTCGTTTTGTCTGTGGCTTCCCTTTTACTTAAACTGCAATTGGCTTCTTTACTAAAAACAAACCCTTTCAAATTTAGCCAGATTGCAAAGGTGTGCTTTTTTTTTTCAAATACACTGCAGACTGAAGAAGCTACGAGCCGCGGACATAGGCACAGACTAAAATCAATCTGCTCATTCTTGGCCCAAATAGTCAAGTATCTGATTTCCATTTCTATTTACAATTCTTAATTTTTAACAGCAGTGTTTATTCCTGGAAAGGGTAACAATTTGCAGTTCAGTAAACTCTCAAGGGTCCTTTAGTGAGCTGCTAGTCTTCAATCAGAACTTGTTAGGTACAGTAGCGCACACTTCCTGTTTTGAAATTACAGGGTCAAAATCTATTTGCCTTATTTTTATAGGTTTGTTTGATGCTCAGAAATATTTATCTTGCTGTCAATTTTAACATTACTCTGCAATAGTTTAAAATATGCAACAGGCTTCTTTCCAAAGTTTCAACCAAGGTTCCCACTTGCGCACATGTAAGAAATCCTGATCGTTTATTTAGTTTTAGAGCTAGAGCATGGAAACTGGCCCTACGGCCCACCGAGACTATCATTCACCCGTTCTCACTAGTTCTCATCCACTCCCTACACACTAGAGACAATTTTATGGAGGCCAATTAACTGACAAACCCGCATGTCTTTGGGAGGTGGGAGGAAACCAGAACACCCGGAGGAAATCCATGTGGCCACAGGGAGTCAAGAGTCAAGAGTATTTTATTGTCATGTACCCCAGAGAAGAATGAAATTCTTACTTGCAGCAGCACAACAGAATGTGTAAATATAGCACTCTGTAAACAATATAATAACTTTTAAAATCTTATTTATATATATATCTATAATGTTCCATTATCCGTTTTATATATATATATATATATATGATTAGTAAGGGTATCAAGGGTTATGGGGAGAAGGCAGGAAAATGGGATTGAGAAGAATTGAATTGAATAAATATGTATGTATGTACACATACAAGGATGTATACATACAAGGAATTTGCCTTGGTGCTTTGCTCGCAAGTAACAACACGATATACAGTAAACAATTAAGAATAAAACATTATAATTTAAACATGTGAAGAATGAAATAAAATATCAGAACAAAAGGAGGCTACAGATTTTTGGTTGTTGAGTAGAGCTACTGCCCGTGGAAAAAACTGTTTTTATGTCTGGATGTGATGGCTTTGACAATCCGGAGTCACCTTGCAGAGGGCAATGCTTCAAAGAGTTTGTGGCCAGGGTGAGAGGGGTCAGAGAGGAAAGATAGATCAGTCAAGGTTGAATGGTGCAGTAGACTCGATGGGCTGAATGGCCTAATTCTGCTCCTATAACTTATAAAGATATGAACTTATAAACACACACACACACACACACACATGCGCACACAAACACGCGCGCTCACACACACACACACACACACACACACACACACACACACACACACACACACACACACACACACACACACACATAAAAACAAACAAACAATAATTGTGGACGAAGATAAAATTAAAAAAACATGCAAACTCCATGCAAACTGCATCGAGGTCAGGATCGAACCCGGGTCCCTGGCACTGTGACGCAGCAGCTCTACTGGCTGCGCCACTGTGCTTCCCATGGTGTCCCGTAACTGTAATTTTGGAAACTAATCTAAGTCTTGCCTCTTTGTATAGCTGAAGACCAAACTTAAAATAATGTTCTTAAAAATACTACATGAGGCAAATTTGTTGTACTTATCAAACTTCATTTTCTGGCAAAATGTTTCATTTAGCTTATTGCAGGAAAAGGTCAGTATTCATTCAGTGTGAACGTGTGGTTATCTTGTGGGCACTTCAATAATCCCGAGTGATTGCAGCACAAATCCATCTCAAGAGACATTTTAAAAGTCCTCAAAATGGGAATTGAACTTTCAATTCATTTTGCTATCCCTAGTAAGAGCCATCTCGTTTTAGCGAACGGAAAAATCCTGGTGATATTTGTCTGCTTTATTGAAGGAAAAGAAACTTAAATTATGTGCCGCAGTTCTTAACAACAATGGAGCTGAAACACACTGCAGAGTCTTTTTTAAAGCAATTAGAAATATGGTTACTCTTGTCTCATGCCATTCATAAGATTTTTAATATTAAATCTCATTACATGCTTTTCTCTTGGGACATTTTTGACTCAATCGCAACCACTCTGGGACTTGACTGTGTCTTTTGATAAAAATAGGAAAGGCGGGATTGTAAGCCAACACCACTCGTAACAAAGGCAGAGTTCCCCTTGTCCTCACCTTCCACCCTACCAGCCGTCACCCTATTCTCATAAAGATCAATCGGTAGTTCTAGCCTTCAATCTCTCTATAAGCTAAGGTCAGCAACTATTCTGTGGGTTCATACAGCTACTTTGAAGATCAATGCGCATGCGGTCTGGCGGGCTTCTTCACGTAATCCCTCATCGCAACTTCTCATAAAATAAAGATCAAACTTCAAACTGGTAAGTTCTTGTTTAATCTCTCTATTAAACTGCTGATCAATTTAGGCTGGCACAGTGGCACAGCTGGTAAAGCTGCTGCCTCAGAGTCCCAGGTTCGATTCCCAGCTCATTGTAGACTTTAGGAAGTCTAGGGGCGGCACGCACACCCCCATCCACATTAACGGGACGGAGGTGGAACGTGTTTCCAGCTTCAGGTTCCTGGGGTCAACATCTCCGATGACCTCTCTTGGACCCACAATACCTCAACTCTGGTCAAGAAGGCTCACCAGCGTCTCTTCTTCCTGACTAAAGGAGACTAAAGAAGGTCCATCTGTCTCCCCAGATCCTGGTGAACTTCTACCGCTGCACCATCGAGAGCATCCTTACCAACAGTATCACAGTATGGTATGGCAACTGCTCTGTCTCCGACCGGAAAGCACTGCAGAGATGAAAATTGCCCAACGCATCACCGGTTCCTCGCTCCCCTCCATTGAGTCTGTCCAAAGCAAGCGTTGTCTGCGGAGGGCGCTCAGCATCGCCAAGGACTGCTCTCACCCCAACCATGGACTGTTTACCCTCCTACCATCCAGGAGGCGCTACAGGTCTCTCCGTTGCCGGACCAGCAGGTCCAGGAACAGCTTCTTCCCTGCGGCTGTCACACTCCTCAACAATGTACCTCGGTGACTGCCAATCACCCCCCCCCCCTGGACACTCCTCCCACAGGAAAAACACTATGTATGTATACATGTAAATAGTTTTTTTTTAAATCATATTCTATGTCGCTCTTCCAGGGAGATGCTAACTGCATTTCGTTGTCTCTGTATTGTACACTGACAATGACAATTAAAGTTGAATCTGAATCTGAATCTGATCTTGATCTCGGGTGTGCATGTGGGATTCCTCTGGGTGCCCCGGTTTCCTTCCATATTTCAAAGACATGCGGGTTTGTAGGTTAATTGGTCTCTGTAAATTGTCCCCTAGTGTGTAGGGAGTGGATGAGAAAGTGGGATAATATAGGGCTAGTGTGAACGGGTGATCAATGGTCGGCGTGGAATCAGTGGGCCAAAGGGCCTGTTTCCATGCTATATCTCTGAACTAAACTAATCAGAATGGGACAGTCGGCAATATCAACCTCTTTATAAACCTGCTCCAAACTGCAGGTCTGGTTTCAAACCTACTTATGATTCCATAAGTAACTTGCAAAATGCATTTGAAGAATGCTGGTGAAATTATGATTTATTTAAAGATCCAAACTGGACCTAGTGCCAATTTAAATCTCTTAACTGTGTGATTCCATTAAGCGATCAGCTCTAAATGTTGGGCAGGTTTTATGACCTGCACTTAGCAAGCGATTCTGTTTCCATGATATCTGACGCTCTGTATGTGTAATAAAAACAACCATTTTCTCACAATCTTTAAAAACATTGTCACCAGTTCATGAAGAAGTAGAGCAATTGATTCATACAACACGGAAAAAGGACCTTCGAACCAACTCTCAATGCCGACCAAGTTGCTTAACTGAGCTAATCCCACATGCCTACGCCTGGTACATATCCTATCCACGTACCTGTTTTAAATGTCAGAATTGTACCCACTGATTTCCCTCTCAAATGTACTCTAACACCCCCTGTACTCCGCAAGGGATTCATTTGATTCCAACTCTCTATACCCAACATATACCTCCTTTTTCTTGACCAGACCCTCACCATCTCTTGTCTTCCTAAGTTCCCGTCTCCTCCTAGCCTTCACTGTAACAGGAACATCTTGGATCTGAACTTTTGCTCTCTCACTATTAAAAGCCTCCCACCTCCCTCCCCCAATCAACTTCTGAAAGTTTCTGATTAATACCTTCAAAATTGGCCTTGCCCCGGTTTAGGTGGAGGTAACCCTTAACAGTTAGTCAAAACCGAATGGCTGGAGGAACTCAATGGGTTGGGCACCATCTGCGGAGCCAAAGGGAAGGTCGATGTTTTGGCTTGAGACCATGCATCACAGATGCTGCTTGATCCGCTGAGTTCATCCACCATTTTGTTTTTCTTTTGCTCCAGGTTGCAGCATCTGCAGTTACTTGGGGCTCCAACTTGATCTGCTAATCCTTTCCCCGAAGTGAACAAAGGCCAATTGTACCGACCATACCGCTCTATGACTCAGGTTTTCATTCACAGAACAAATCTTCTTTCAAGCCTGGTCGGCCTTTTCATATATCGTAGAACCGGCCTCACCCATTCCATTCACCTGCTGAATGATCAGGAAACCTGAGTGGATTCTTTCAGAGGATATCACTTGAACAAGGAATCAATGATTCCAATTGTTTCCAGCACCCGCACAACCTAAACCATTGACATCAGTTTTCTTCAGTAACATTTCGAGTATTACAGTCGTGTCGATATTCATTTTCTTCAATGTATAAAGGCGCAATTATCTTTGTGCAACACAATGCTTACAAAGCACAAGGGTCACTTCTGGGTGCGAGCATTTTGTACAACTTCTCCAAAACATTGGGGCAATGGCGGTAAATGGTAAACTTACTCTGAGGACAGTTTTGCCACCATGTCGCAAGGGTGGTACCCGGCCCCCATGAAGTTGTCCTTGTACTGTCCCATCCTCATGCCGTCGAGCCAGTCGCCCACTGAGCGGAACGCCGTGATGTCTCCGTTGCTCCGGTCCAGCAGCAGATTCGATGGCCTAATCAGAAGGAGATCAGGAGGCCAGGAATAAGTAAAGAGCACCGTACGTCATAGCAAGAAAGGACGGCACAGTGGCGCAGCGGTAGAGTAGCTGCCTTACAGCGTCAGGGACCCGGGTTCAATCCTGACTGCAGGTGCTGTCTGTACGGAGTTTGCACGCTCTCCCCGTGACTGCGTGGGCTTTCTCCGGATGCTCCGGTTTCCTCCGACACTCCAAAGACATACAGGTTTGTAGGTTAATTGGCTTCCATAAAATTGTAAATTGCCTCTAGTGTGTAGGATAGTGTTAGTGTACCGGGATCATCGGTGAGCGTGGACTTGGTGGCCTGAAGGGCCTATTTCCACGCTGTTTCTCTAAACTAAACTAGACTCAGTGGGGGTTGCCAATTACAAACATGTATCTGTAACTCTGGCTTCATCTGTTTAATCTGTCGTATTGTAGCACTGACTGACCACAGTGCAGTCATCAGCTCAGAAATACCCTGTTATGGTTATATTTTACTGAAGCAAAGAATTAAACAAAACTATTAGCAAACAAAAAATACTAGAGTATCTCAGTGTTTAAGAAAGAACTGCAGATGCTGACAAAATCGAAGGTAGTCTTCTTCCCACCCCCCCCAACCCCACATCAGTCTGAATAAGGGTTTCAACCCGAAACGTCACCTATTCCTTTGCTCCATAGATGCTGCCTCACCCGCTGAGTTTCTCCAGAGCATCTCAGTGGGTCAGGCACCATCTCCAGTGGACATGGATAGGTAATTTTTTGGAACAAGACGGAGTGCATTAGGGGAGAAAGTTGCAAAAGAGCTTCCCCTCTACAACAATCAGTCTGAAGATAGGTCTCGGCCCGAATCACCACCTATCCATGTAGAAACAAGGAACTGCAGGTGCTGGTTAATACACAAATAATGCAGCAAAGTCAGGCAGCATCTCTGGAGAAACTGAATAGGTGATATTTCCGTTCTGAAGTAGGGTTCTCATCCGAAACATCACCTGTCATATTCTTTAGAGATGGTGCCTGACCTGCTGAGTTACTCCATGACTTTGTGTTCTTTCATCACCTATTCATGTTTAGTTTAATTTAGCTTAATTTAGTGATACACCGTGGAAACAGGCCCTTCGACCCACCCAGTACGTGCCAACCAGCAATCGCATTGTTCACCTATCAGATTAACAGAATTTACCGAAGCCAATTAACATACAAACCTACACTTCTTTGGAAAGTGGGAGAAAACTCATTCTGTCATAGGGAGAACGTACAAACTCCAAATAGACAGCACCCGTAGTTAAGATCAAACCTGGCAGCAACTCTACCACTGCCCTGCTGTGCTGCTATGTGTCTCCAGAGATGCTGCTCGACCCGCATTTGTGTTTTTTTCCCCCGTAAACCGGCATCCGCAGTTCCTTGTGACAGCATTTCTCTGTATTAACAATCCTGGAAAAATTGGTACTTGACAATTGATACAATTGTACACTTGTAAAAAGCCCCAGTTAATGCTTCATAATGTTCACCACAAGACTCCCTTTGGAATGAGGGAATGACCCTATCCTTCACATTATCCCTGGTCTCCAACTGCCCACAAGGTGCAGCTAATATAAGAGGCTTCTTCAACCCTGCTGCCTGCTCTGCTGAGGAAGATATCTGACAAGTGGAATCCTCTAACCCACAGGGTGAGCTGTGACTGGAATTGAGACTGGGTGGGCTGCAGAATTCCTGAGATAACCCTACTTCCCCTCTTCCTTTCTGTTATCGGCCTTCTGAACCGTCCCCATTGAGGACATTGGACTCTGTCTGTGGAAGTGTTGCACTACCACACCGAGAACTAAATTTGCACCCTGTATCTTCCCCTTTGCTCTCTCTATTATATTTGAGTTTGACGTGATTGGATTTACGTATGGTATATCCCGTCTGTTTGGGTAGCATGCAAAACAAAGCTTTTCAATGTTCACTCATTACAAGTTACAATAACAAACCTAAACCTAGGTGGAAACCCAGTGCTGAGGTTACTGAAAGTCAACTTCAATTAAAAAAATGACAGCCTTTGAAGATGTGTCCCGCTGAGCAGGTGAGCCGGATACCTTATGCAAGGTGATAAATTTACAACAGGGTTGACAATTTCATCGTCAGAGTCTGATTCCAATTTTAATCCAAAGACAAAGTTGGAACGCCATTTTGTCTGCACTGCAAAGCCAATTAGGCAGTGTGGATGAAACCAGAAGAAGCTTAGGAAGCTATTTAATTTACTTATTTTTGTTACCTTTTGGACCACGCGAAACAAAATGGTCCTTCCAGTCCCATGGGCACGTATTAAAGATCATTTGTGTCCCGTACACCCGTCTGCCTCCCACTATCATTCCTCTGGACTCCATTTCTCTTGTTTAGAGGGAGTTAGATGTGGCCCTTGTGGCTAAGGGGATCAGAGGGTATGGAGAGAAGGCAGGTACGGGATACTGAGTTGGATGATTAGCCATGATCATATTGAATGGCGGTGCAGGCTCGAAGGGCCGAATGGCCTACTCCTGCACCTAATTTCTATGTTTCTATGTTTAGTTTAGAGATACAGCACAGAAGCAGGGCCTTCGGCCCACTGAGTCCACTCCGACCAGCGATCCCCGCATGTTAACACTATCCACGTTAACACACACGGGACAATTTACATTTATACCAAGCCAATTAACCTACAAACCTATACGTCGTTGGAGTGTGGGACAAAACCGAAGATCTCGGGAAAACCCCACACGGCTACAGACAGCATCCGAAGTCAGGATCATAGAAACATAGAAATTAGGTGCAGGAGTAGGCCATTCGGCCCTTCGAGCCTGCACCGCCATTCAATATGATCATGGCTGATCATCCAACTCAGTATCCCGTACCTGCCTTCTCTCCATACCCTCTGATCCCCTTAGCCACAAGGGCCACATCTAACTCCCTCTAAAATATAGCCAATGAACTGGCCTCAACTACCCTCTGTGGCAGAGAGTTCCAGAGATTCACCACTCTCTGTGTGAAAAAAGTTTTTCTCATCTCGGTTTTAAAGGATTTCCCCCTTATCCTTAAGCTGTGACCCCTTGTCCTGGACTTCCCCAACATCGGGAACAATCTTCCTGCATCTAGCCTGTCCAACCCCTTAAGCATTTTGTAAGTTTCTATAAGATCCCCTCTCAATCTCCTAAATTCTAGAGAGTATAAACCAAGTCTATCCAGTCTTTCTTCATAAGACAGTCCTGACATCCCAGGAATCAGTCTGGTGAACCTTCTCTGCACTCCCTCTATGGCAATAATGTCCTTCCTCAGATTTGGAGACCAAAACTGTACGCAATACTCCAGGTGTGGTCTCACCAAGACCCTGTACAACTGCAGTAGAACCTCCCTGCTCCTATACTCAAATCCTTTTGCTATGAAAGCTAACATACCATTCGCTTTCTTCACTGCCTGCTGCACCTGCATGCCTACTTTCAATGACTGGTGTACCATGACACCCAGGTCTCGCTGCATCTCTCCCTTTTCCTAATCGGCCACCATTTAGATAATAGTCTGCTTTCCTGTTTTTGCCACCAAAATGGATAACCTCACATTTATCCACATTATACTGCATCTGCCAAACATTTGCCCACTCACCCAGCCTATCCAAGTCACCTTGCAGTCTCCTAGCATCCTCCTCACAGCTAACACTGCCCTCCAGCTTAGTGTCATCCGCAAACTTGGAGATATTGCCTTCAATTCCCTCATCCAGATCATTAATATATATTGTAAATAGCTGGGGTCCCAGCACTGAGCCTTGCGGTACCCCACTAGTCACTGCCCACCATTGTGAAAAGGACCCGTTTACTCCTACTCTTTGCTTCCTGTTTGCCAGCCAGTTCTCTATCCACATCAATACTGAACCCCCAATGCCGTGTGCTTTAAGTTTGTATACTAATCTCTTATGTGGGATCTTGTCAAAAGCCTTCTGGAAGTCTAGATACACCACATCCACTGGTTCTCCCCTATCCACGCTACTAGTTACATCCTCGAAACATTCTATAAGATTCGTCAGACATGATTTACCTTTCGTAAATCCATGCTGACTTTGTCCAATGATTTCACCACTTTCCAAATGTGCTGCTATCCCATCTTTAATAACTGACTCTAGCAGTTTCCCCACTACCGATGTTAGACTAACTGGTCTGTAATTCCCCGTTTTCTCTCTCCCTCCCTTCTGAAAAAGTGGGGTTACGTTTGCTACCCACCAATCCTCAGGAACTACTCCAGAATCTAAAGAGTTTTGAAAGATTATTACTAATGCATCCACTATTTCTGGAGCTACTTCCTTAAGTACTCTGGGATGCAGCCTATCTGGCCCTGGGGATTTATCGGCCTTTAATCCATTCAATTTACCCAACACCACTTCCCGACTAACCTGGATTTCACTCAATTCCTCCAACTCCTTTGACCCGCCGTCCCCTGCTATTTCCGGCAGATTATTTATGTCTTCCTTAGTGAAGACGGAACCAAAGTAGTTATTCAATTGGTCCGCCATATCCTTGTTCCCCATGATCAACTCACCTGTTTCTGACTGCAAGGGAGGGACCTACATTTGTTTTAACTAATCTCTTTCTTCGAACCCGGGTCTCTGGTGCTGAAAGTTAGTAGCTCTACCACGCCACCACCGTGTCAGGTACATTTGCTTTGACCTGCTGCCTGTAGCCCTGCTCCCAATTCCACTGCAACCAGAGAGCATTCCTCACACTGTCACGCTGAGAAACTGGCCACGTCTCCACTGACATTAACATTTCTTCTTCTCCACGCCCGTGAAGCTTTGGTCAGTTTCCATTCTGGGTTTGGCTCTCAGCTGTACAACTCCTGCAGCGAGTTATAATCCATGACTGGATCAGAACTCAACGTAGTTACACGCAAGGTTCTTGGCTAAGCAGTCTTAGGAACACATGCTTCATCAGGTTCTTAATTTAATTAAAACAAAGAGATTTTTTTCTCCAATAAAATCCATATTTTATTTGGATTAATAAAATAGATCCAAATAGTGAGATTCTTAGATTATTTATTTATTTTTGTACAATATATGTTTGCCTTCTAATTCTTGGTAAAATTATATTTGGATAAAATTTCAATTGCAATAAAAAATATTTCTAATACAAACATATTTAAAATAATATGTCAGATGGAATTAACAAGCAGTAAATACCAAATAGACGGGGCTGGATATTTCTGGATCTCACTTCTTTTTTATAATTTCATCTGTTAACAACAGGGGTCCATCAAATAATTTAATCTTCTGACTCGATCTCCTGTAATTCCACTAGGCAACAAGTTCAGCACGGGCATTGCGGGCTGAAAGGCCTGATCCTATGCTGTACTGTTCTATGTTCTATGATAAGTTGCCCGAGGATGTGATTGACAGCAGCAGTTCTTTCTACTATTTGATGAACACTCTGCTGCATTTTGTTTTACTGCGGACATAGAGATGTATTTAATGGACTGTCCCTTTAAGATCATAAAAAATACATTTGCTGCTTGGGACAAATGCAGATTAATTGCCGTGCTGAAGGAAGTTTGCAGATTGCCCGGGCTTGTAATTGTCTGGCTCCCGGGCATTTTACAGGCATACCTCAACAGAATCAATTAACCTAATTGACCTCAGGACGAAGCAGCTGCCTATCTTCCTCTTTCCCTTAATGATCTGACACTGTGAGCTGTGGCATCTGGAGTACGCCAGATGCTCTCGAAACGTTCCTCATGGCTCTCGCGTGGCGTCGCTTATATTGTGTTGGCAAAGGCACAAAGAGGGAGAAGGTAAAGAAGGTAACCTTCGACGCCAGCGTGAACAAGGCCACAGTCAACTCACTTCATCCCACGCCTGACTGGCTTCTGATGGAAAAGGGATGCAAGGTGTGCAGGGAGGAACTGCAGACACTGGTTTAAACTGTGGACAGACACAAAAAAGCTGGAGTAACTCAGTGGGCCAGGCAGCATCTCTGGAAAGAAGGAATAGGTGACGTTTTGGGTTGAAACCCTTCTTCAGACTGAGAGTCAGGGGAAAGGGGAACGGGAGCTATCTGTGTTACTCGTAACACCAAACAACAGACCATTGTGGGCTCCATGTTTCCTTGATTATCATTGCTTTCTGCATATCTTCCATTCATTTGGTCTAAGTACCATCTATATCTCTCGTTCCATTTTCCCCCGAATCTCAGTCTGAAGAAGGGTCTCCACCCAAAACGTCACCTATTCCTTTTCTCCAGAGATGCTGCCTGAGTCGCTGATTTACTCCAGTTTATTGTGTCTATCTTTGCTGTAAAACCAACATCTGCAATTCCAAGTTGTAGACAGATTTAGATTGATCAAGATGGAGGGATAACAAACAGGAGACAATATTGTTGGAACAGCAATCACAGTTGAAAATAGACTCTTCACGAACAAATTGAACCTGCTGCAAACAAAAACAGTTACTTATATATTAACTGAGGAGTGAATTAAACCCTTCGATGTAAGTTAAGGAAAAATAAAGAATGTAGGAAGCACTTCATTTGGGAATTGTATCATCCATTTGGCTTTCTGCTGCACTATGATTTTGGGGCTAATCGATCTTAACCCCACTGCACATATTAATATCAGTGGAAGGTTCTGCTGGCTTAGTTAACTTTGCCTGGAGGCTGTGAAACAGAGCTGGGAGATGATGTTAGGAATCGATGCTTGAATTAAATGCTGGTCAATTTGTACGGAGGCTTCCCAACCGGCCCTGACTTATTGATTATCCTTTTACAATCAAGGCCAAAACAAAGGTTCCCTTGAAAAGTAGCAACGTCTGTTGTGTGTGGTTAAGTGGCGAACTCTACAATCCCAATCAAAAGGTCCTGCCCTCGGGCATCTTCAGCAACCTAATACTTCAAACAAGGAACCTCAGCTAATCCGATCGATCTGAAACAGTTCAGTTTTAGTTTATTGTCACGTGTACCGAGGTACAGTCAACAGCTTTTGTTGTGTGCTAACCAGACAGCGGAAAGACAACACATGATTACAATCGAACCATTCACATTGTACAGGTACAGTACATGATAAAGGAATAATGTTTAGTGCAAGGTAAACATGTAGCAAGCAAATGTCCATAGACGTTCATCTTTTTTAGATGTAATGTTTTAAAGATGTCTGGAATGAAGATGTTTTACAGCTAATGTAGATCTAATGTTTACTGGATATTTGTAGGTGAGGGAAGATTGAATGTTGTTATAGTATCATAGAGTCCTACATCCCATCTACACTTGTCCCACCTGTCTTCATTTGGCCCATATCCCTCCAAACCTATCCTTTCCATATACCTGTCTAATTGTTGCGATAGTACCTGTCTCAACTACATCCTCTGGCAGCTCAGTCCATACACCCACCACCCTTTGTGTGAAAAAGTTACTCCTCAGATTCCTGTTAAATCTTTCCCCCTTCAACTTAAAGCTATGTCCTCTGGTTCTTGATTCCTCTACTCTGGGCAAGTGACTCTGTGTGTCTACCCCATCTGTTCATCCCATGATTTTATACACCTCTGTACGATCACCCCTCATCCTCCTGTGCTCCAAGGAATAGAGTCCCAACCTGGTTCAATCTCTTCCTATCCTATAGCTCAGGCCTGGCAACATCCTCGTAAATGTACTCTGTACCCTTTCCAACTTTACATTGTTCTTGAAAGATCGCAGAGATTTGCAAACTATCAGAGACCTCTTCATAAGCAGGCACCAAGTTGCACTTTGAAGATCGACACATCCAAGCTTTATTGTGTTAGATCAACACGTGGTTTCTACCGAAGATAAACACAAAATGCTGGAGTAACTTAGTGGTTATGTCTCCCCACCCACCACCATCCCGCTCCCCAACCTCTACTTTCAGTCTGAAGAAGGGTTCCGACCCAAAACTTCACCTATTCTCTTTCTTCAGTGATGGTGCCTGACCCGTTGAATTACTCCAGTATTTTGTGTTTATCCTCCTATCTTTGCCATCTGTCAAACCTATCAAAAGACGTATGTCTTTTGCGATAAAGGAAAGCAGGATTATGGCTATGATAGTAACCATGTCTTGTATGACTTTAATCCAGCACTTTGTGCCTATCTTCGGTCTAAACTAGCATCTGCAATTCCTTGCATAGGAAAGAACTGCAGATGCTGGTTCAAATCGAAGATAGCAACAAAATGCTGGAGTGACTCAGCCTGAAGGGTCTTGACCCAAAATGTCACCCATTCCTTCTCTCCAAAGATGTTGCATGTCCCGCTGAGTTACTCCAGCATTTTTTGTCTATCTGCAGTTCCTGCCTACACATGGTTTCTAGCTTCAAATGACCTTGAGTTTTCCCCCCATTCAGTGGAAACTGTGGCCTGACAACCTGCAAAGGGCTTTCGTTCATGCCTTGATACAGGACAGATCGTGCTCCTGAACCTCACAGGACACGTGCACATTTTAATTGTGCTGTTTCTATCTGGCACAAGATTGTGAGATGGGGTGATGAGATGCAGGAATTTTGCTCTGGTAAGATTGCATTCGAGGTGGTGATTTGCTTTCATCTAGGGAAGTAAAAATCTGAGGTAATTAAACAAAAACGCATTTTGTGTTTAGTGGCAATCTTTTTTTGTTTCCTACAGAGTTAAAGGCCTACTCAATTCATCAAATGTCAGCTCCAAGCTGTACATTAAGTGCTACAACAGAGCAATGTTAGAACATAGGGCATGTTTTTGATGGGTCCCACAGCTTGTAGGAATTACATTCAAGTGAGTCTCACATATGGGCTCTCGGCTCCCTGAGTAGCACACAACTCTCATGTAACTGCCAGTCCTAGTATCTGTTTAGTCAGCAACCATCTGCCTCCTTATGTATTTTGCAACGTTGTGAAGAGGTTCACTTCTAATATTGATTTTGCAGTGAAAATCTTGGCATTCGTTATGGATGTAAGCATCGCGGACTATTTGAAAATAAGATTTCCTATTATTTCCTATTATTAGAGATGGCTGTGATAACAAATCAATTGATTTGGGTAGATTACAAAAGGTGGAGTAACTCAGTGGGACAGGCAGCATCTCTGGAGAGAATGAATATTGATTTCTCTAACCAGGTAACCCTTGCATCCCCTCTCTCTCCAACCCTCCCCCACCTAAGCCGTTATATTAATTGCAAAGTGGACTTGTTGAGTCTCATTACCTGTAATTCGTTTTCACCCAGCCCACAGCTGACAATGTTGTTTATCGTTATTACTTTTTTGCATATCTTTCATTCATTTGTTCTATATCTCTCTACATCATCGTCTATGTCTCTTGTTCCATTTCTCCTGGCTCTCAGTCTGAAGAAGGGTCTTGACCTGAAACGTCACCTATTCCTTTTCCCCAGAGGTGCTCAAGAGCGAGTTTTCAAGAGACAGTTAGATTTATCTCTTAGGGCTAATGGAATCAGGGGATATGGGGAAAAAGCAGGAACGGGGTACTGATTTTGGATGATCAGCCATGATCATATTGAATGGTGGTGTTGGCTCAAAGGACCGAATGGCCTACTCCTGCACCTATTTTCTATGTTTCTATGCTATTTGACCTGCTGAGTTACTCCAGCTTTTTGTGTCTAAAATTGATTACACCTTTTTGATTGATAAATGATTCTACAAAATAACCATTAGCTATGAGATAGATACAAAGCTATCTTTCATTCATTTGGTCACCATCTCTCCATATCACCGTCTATATCTCTCGTTTCCCTTTCTGACTCTTAGTCTGAAGAAGGGTCTCGACCCAAAAAGTCATCTATTCCTTTTCTCCAGACCCGCTGAGTTATTCCAGAATTTTGTGTCCATCTTCGGTTTAAACCAGCATCTGCAGTTCCGTCCTGCACATTAGCCATGAGACATTTGCTCTCAAGTGTCAAAAGTGTTTAAGTGTCAGACAAGGGAACAATGACATTCTAACTTGCTGCAGCTTAACAGGCCCATTAATGCACTAAAACACAAACAAATGTACAATAATCAATAATACGATCAATTAATAATCAGTAATACTCAGTAACCAGACCAAAACCGAAGCACATTGGGCAACCAGAATAAAGTCCATAGTAGGTCATGGATGCTAAGATAGGGTTGTGATTAGTGTTCAAGAACCTGATGATCATTGGGAAGAAGCTTTTCTTGAACCCAGGTAACTGTTTTCAGACTTCCCGTACCTTCTTCATGATGGTAGAATTGAGATGAGAGTATGCCCTGGGGGGCCTTAAAAAGACAGTCAATATTGGCAAAGACCCACATCACACTGGCCATGCTCTCATTTCACTCCCACCATCTGAGAAACAATGACCACCAGGTTCACGAATAGCTTCTTCCCAACAACCATCAAGCTCTTGAACACTACACACTAATATCAACTATGAACGTCCATGGATCCTCAGTTGCACTAAGGACTTTGGGGATTTTTTGTTTTGCTCTAGTACTCTGTCATTTTAATTTACTGAATTTGGATTTATTATATATTATCTGTGATTTTGCACGCCTGCTATGCTGCTTCAAGTAAGAATGTTATTGTTTTGTTGTCAGTACATATGAAAATTAAATACTCTGGACTCTTGACCCTTGATGATATTCAATGAGCAATGCATCCTATAGATCCCCTGCCACCTACATTCCTTCCTCTTCCTTCACAACTCATAACTCTTCAATTATTTTGTCCTACACCTTCTGTCTTTTCATCTCTGGTCTTTGTCCACCAGAGTATCACCCCTCACCTGTATCCACCTATTACCTGTCAGACTTTGTCCTGCCCCGAAAATAGACACAAAATGCTGGAGTGACTCAGCAGGACAGGCAGCATCGCTGGAGGAAAGGAATAGGTGACGTTTCGGGTCGAGACCTGTCTTCAGACCTTTGACCTGTCCCTCCTCTCTTCCAGCTTTCTTTCCCCTCCCCACCTCACAATCAGTTTGAAGAATGCCTAACCTGAAACATCACCTATCCATGTTCTCCAGACCCGTTGAGTTACTCAAGCACTTTATGTCATTTTTTTGTAGACCAGCATCTGCAGTGCCTTGTATCCATCTGTTAGACTACTTATCCCTCAATCACCTTTCTGGAATGGTTGAATGACATGCACAATTAATGGCACATTTCCTGAATTTCCTGAACTCGGAAATTTGTAGTTACAGCATATTAAAACATGCAGCACAGGAACAGTCAGCCTATGATGTCTGTGTCGAACATGTTGCCGAATTAAGCTATTTTCTTCTGCTTGCATATTATCCATATCCCTCCATTTCCTGCATATTCATCTGCCCATTTAAAGGCCTCTATGGCACCTCTATCGTATCTGCTTCCACCAACACCTCCGAGTAGTAGCATGTTCAAGAAACTATCACTGTGTAAAAAAAACTTCGACCCGCACATCTCTTTAGACTTTCTCCCACCGATCTTAAAGCAAATCCCTCTTATCTCTCTAGTTCCGAATGTCTACCCTAGCTATAAAGGTCAGGGACAAATTCCCAACGGCAATTCGTTGACCGACTCGGCCGTGGCTGGTTGAATGATGAGTTCGCCCGGGTGCTGGACTGCACACAAAGCCCAGCCGGCGGGCCAGCTGAGGAATTTTGGCCCGGGCGCCAATGATCGGCCATGAGAAGGCCATGGTGTCGGCGGTAAGCGAAGGTCCGAAGGTCGGACAGCTGGCCGAGCTGCCGATGGGCGGGGCCATGGGCGAGGCACTTTTGCTGCAGTCCATGGGCTGCACTACGTCGGGATGGTGAGGCAAGGCCGGACGCGGCGCTCCAACCCGACAGTCCCCTCGACCCGAGTAGTAGCAGTCAAATACGGGACAAGGGTGGTCCTGTATGGGACAAACCAATTCAGCCCAATATACGAGATGTCCCGGCTAATACGGAACAGTTGGCCTCCTAACCCCATAACCTTTCATACCCGTACTAACCAAGAATCTATCTATCTCTGCTTTAAAAATACCCACTGACTTGGCCTCCACAGCCTTATGTGGCAAAGAATTCCACAGATTCATCACCCTCTGACTAAAGACATTTCATCTCATCTCCTTCCTAAAAGAACATCCTTTAATTCTGAGGCTCTGACCTTGTCCTAGACGCTCCCACAAGTGGAAACATCCTCTCCACATGCACTCTATCCAAGCCTTTCACTATTGTGTACGATTCAATGAGGTCCCCCCTCGTTCTTCTAAACTCCAGCGAGTACAGGCCCAGTGCCGCCAAACACTCATCATATGTCAACCTACTCATTCCTGGGATAATTCTTGTAAACCTCCTCTGGACCCTCTCCAGATCCAGCACATCCTTCCTCAGATATGCTGCCCAAAATCTCCCACACTAGTCCAAATGCGGCCTGACCAGCGCCTTGTGGAGCCCCAACATTACATCCCTGTTTTTAGTATATAAACCCTCTCAAAATAAATGCTAGCATTGCGTTTGCTTTTTACCATATTAACATTATCTATCAATAAGGAGGCCATATTGTTCCTGACCATCAGCTTTATCCTGTTATTATAAAATACAATTGTCTTACATTTCGGGTCACTTGCAAGGCTCTCTTCATATTGCCTTTTAATAGTTTTTTCTACCTGTTTTCTGGTCATATTATGATACAGAACCTGTCTTTAGAGACACAAAAATAAATTGCCATAGAAATTAAAGAGGGCGGCACAGTGGCGCAGTGGTTGTGTTACTGCCTTTTCAGTGCCAGAGACCTGGGATCGATCATGACTACGGGCGCTGTCTGTACAGAGCTTGTATGTTCTACTCGTGACACCGTGGATTTTGTCCAGGTGCTCCGGTTTCCTCCCACACTCCAAAGTGGTACAGGTTTGTAGGTTAATTGGCTTTGGTAAAATTGTAAATTGTCCCTCGTGTGTTTAGGTTAATGTTAGTGTGCGGGGATTGCTGGTCGGCGCGGACTCAGTGGACCGAAGGGCCGGTTTCCGCAATGTATCTTCAAACTAAACGTTTAGGGACAACATATAAGTAAAAGAATAAAATCATTCATAAAGGCTTTGACCATTTTACTATGGCCAGATCACATGCACAGCTGCTCAGAAACTTACAATGTCTAACCATGGTTTTCATTTGATTTAACTGAGTGAATTAGTGGTAAGAGCTTAAACGCCCTGCTGCAACCATTTTATAATGTATTAGAAATAAATACATAATTTGCCAATACGTTTGGCACCATCCCAGCAATGACACCATGGATTACTTCATCACCACCTAATCTCTCAGCAGTCACTGGTTGTCTGTCATCCAGTAATGAAGGTGCACAAATTCCCTTTATCCAAACACTGGGAAAGATAATGCCATTGTTGATTGGCTTGGCCACAGAATCCATCCCTTATCCATTGTGTCGACTGTTTGAGATCATTTACAATCTTGATAGGACAGGCAGCATCTCTGGATAGAAGGAATGGGTGATGTTTCAGGTTGAGACCCTTCTTCAGACTGAGAGTCCCAGTCTGAGAATCAGTGGGGGTGGGAAACTAGAGGTATGGAAATGTTCAGAACAAATAAGAGCCATCGTCGATGAGGAAGGAAAGGAGAGTTTTCCTCCTCACTAACTCTCAGTCTGAAAAACGGTTTTGACCTGAAACGCTTGTCCCGGTGAGTTACTCCGGTGTTTTGTGTCTATCTTCGGTGTAAACCAGCATCTGCAGTTCCTTCCTACCTTGGTGGTATATTTGAGCTTTGGACCATCTATTTCCACCTCTGTAACATCATCCTTGCCCTTCACTCAACTCATTCTGCTGTTGAAGCTTTCAGCCATGCATGTGACGCAAGCTTTATTTGTCCCAAGGCCAAATCTAAAATGCTTGAGCAGGTATGGTGGATGTTAGGAGTTGAATTTCCTGTGATGGCAGCAGCTTTCCCCACACCTTAGACTTCAGGAAGTGGCTCTTAGAGGATCACATCAGAATGCAACCAGCACTCTTTCATCTAGGGAAGCATGCTGAGAAGGAATGAGTGTGTGCTACAATCTTGGAAGATGAGAGCATTCACAGGTTTCTACGGTGCACAGAGAATGCAGTTTTGTTAGTGTAAAGGGAAATTGTCAGGGAGTTATCTGTAAGGGCGTGAGAACTCCGTGCATGCCTGTACTTTTAGTAGCTTGGCGACGCAGCCAAATGCCCCTTCAGGGTACAAAGCAAAAGATGCCTTGACCACAACTCAAATGTTCTCTGCCACTGAGTTATTTTTCATTTCTATAATGCTGCAGTGATCAGCGGTATATTTAATCTGGCTAAATCCACCGTAATGATTTCAAGGTAAGGTGGAGAGAACAAAGGTGACCAAGATTATGACTGAGAGCAGTGCAGGTGTATTTATGAGGTTGGACAAGGTTTTCAGGTGGTCATAGATGCCTTGTGGCATAGAGTGTCCTGGAGTCTCACAGTGTGGAAACAGGCCCTTCACTCCAATTTGCCTAAACTGGACAACATGTCCCAACTACACTAGTCCCATCTACCTGCATTTGGCCCACATCCCTCTCCTCCATGTACCTGTCTAAATGTTTCTTAAATGTTGTGATATTGCATGCCTTAACTACCTTCTCTGGCAGCTCGTTCCATACACCTACCACTGTGAAAAAGTTGCCCTTCAGTTTCTTATTATATCTTTCCCCTCCTCACCTTCAACCTACTGAATGTACTCTGGTTCTCAACTCCCCTACTCTGGGCAAGAGACTCTGTGTGTCTACCTGATCTATTCCTCTCATGATTTTGTATAGGATCAAATTCTGGGCAATGGGCAGGTGCCATAGACCTGCACGGGAAGGTAGACGCACACCCCCCACAAGTCTCGGGCAGATGGGGCTCGTCAGCCTGGGAACGCAGTCCATTTAGTAGTGGGAAAACTCTGATTTAAAACCTCCACTGCCTTGTGGCCATATCCAGTCATGGAAAAGGCTCCAGGAGTAAACCTCAAGAAAATCCGGAGTCGCAGCCCCTAAGGCAGTTCATCGTTGTCTACAACCTCGCTCTGGCAGCTCCTGCGATGGCGGTGGTGCCAAACTGTAACGGCCCTGCTGTTCCTTTGGATCGATCAGCGACATGGAGAGGGGGGACATGCTGCATGGGCAACAGCCTGTCCTCCATATGTCATCGCCCAGGCTTGCATCTGACCAAGATGCATCACCCATGGTCAGTCATGACCGAGGGGAGCCTACTACCACCCCTCATCCTCCTGCACTACAAGGAATAAAGTCCTAGTCTGCTCAACCTCTCCCTACAGCTCAGACCCTCGAGTCCTGGCCCCAAATCCTTGTAAATCTTCTCTGCACCCTTTCTAGCTTGACAACATCTTTCCTCTAATATGGTGCCCAAAATTGAACACAAGATGCCTTGTGGTTGGACAATCCATATGGACATTGAACCTGCACCAAATGTTGATTAGCGGGAGCCTCTCTGTAAAAGTTGGCTGGTGAAGGTTTTCTGGTACTACCTCTACTGTCAGGTTTGTTTCTTCTCTGCTTTCCTCGTTATTCATCTGATAAGGTGTCATAGAGTAATTCAGTGTGGAAACAGGCCCTTCATCCCAATTTGCCCACACCAGCCAACATGTCCCAGCTATACCAGTCCCACCTGCCTGCGTTTGGTCCATATACCTCCAAACCTGTCCTATGCATGTACCTGTCCAGCTGTTTCTTAATAGTTGGGAAGTCCCAGCCTCAACTACCACCTCTGGCAGCTTGTTCCATACACCCACCACCCTTTGGGTGAAAATGTTATCCCTCAGATTCCTATTAAATGTTTTCCCATGCACCTTAAGCCTATGTCCTTGATTCACCTACTCTTGGCACGCGATTCTGTGCATCTACCCAATCTATTCCTCTCATGATTTTATACACTATTTTTGTAATGTTCCTTTGGAGTATTCTGCCCACTAAATGTTGATAACATGGTGAATACATGTCACACTGCGATCACTTCGATCCCAGTTTAGGTCAGTCTACGTAAGATTTCCTTGCATTGTATCTCTGATTGCAGGAGAAGTGTGTCAAACTATTTAATTAATTTAATACTGACTCCTCAGTATTATTCTAAATAGGTTTTTTTTCCTGAGAGTGAACAGTATCATTCACTCTCAAAAGCAACATGATCTTAACAGTATTGAACTTCTGGACTACTTTCAAGTTCAAGTTCAAGTTAGTTTATTGTCATGTGTCCCTGTATAGGACAATGAAATTCTTGCTTTGCTTAAGCACACAGAAAATAGTAGGCATTTACTACAAACAGATAAATGTGTCCATATACCATGATATAAATATATACACACATGAATAAATAAACTGATAGTGCAAATAACAGAAAGTGGTTGGTAATAATCAGAGTTTTGTCCGAGCCAGGTTTAATAGCCTGATGGCTGAGGGGAAGTAACTATTCCTGAACCTGGTTGTTGCAGTCTTCAGGCTCCTGTACCTTCTACCTGAAGGTAGCAGGGAGATGAGTGTGTGGCCAGGATGGTGTGGGTCTTTCATGATACTGCCAGCCTTTTTGAGGCAGCGACTGCGATAGATCCCCTCGATGGAAGGAAGGTCAGAGCCGATGATGGACTGGGCAGTGTTTACTACTTTTTGTAGTCTTTTCCTTTCCAGGGCGCTCAAATTGCCGAACCAAGCCACGATGCAACCGGTCAGCATGCTCTCGACTGTGCACCTGTAGAAGTTAGAGAGAGTCTTCCTTGACAATCCGACTCTCCGTAATCTTCTCAGGAAGTAGAGGCGCTGATGTGCTTTTTTGATGATTGCATTAGTGTTCTCGGACCAGGAAAGATCTTCAGAGATGTGCACGCCCAGGAATTTGAAGCTCTTGACCCTTTCAACCATCGACCCGTTGATATAAATGGGGCTGTGGGTCCCCCTCCTACTCCTTCCAAAGTCCACAATCAGTTCCTTGGTTTTGCTGGTGTTGAGGGCCAGGTTATTGCGCTGGCACCATATGGACAGTTGCTCGATCTCTCTTCTGTACTCTGACTCATCCCCATCAGTGATACGCCCCACAATAGTGGTGTCGTCAGCGAACTTGATGATGGAGTTCGCACTGTGGTTCGCTACGCAGTCATGGGTATAGAGTGAGTACAGCAGGGGGCTGAGCACGCAGCCTTGAGGTGCTCCCGTGCTGATTGTTATTGAGGCTGACACATTTCCACCAATACGAACAGACTGTGGTCTGTGGACGAGGAAGTCGAGGATCCAGTTGCAGAGGGATGCGCAGAGACCCAGTTCTGCGAGTTTGGTAACCAGTTTGGAGGGGATGATTGTGTTAAATGCCGAGCTGTAATCAATGAATAACAGCCTGACATATGAGTTTTTGTTGTCCAAGTGGTCCAGTGCGGAGTGGAGGGCCAGCGAGATCGCATCCACCGTTGATCTGTTGTGGCGGTACGCGAACTGCAGTGGGTCCAGGTTTTTGTCGATGTAGGAGTTGATTTGCTCCATGATCAACCTCTCAAAGCACTTCATCACCACCGGCGTTAGTGCCACTGGTCGATAGTCATTGAGGCATGTCACCTTACTCTTCTTGGGCACCGGTATAATTGATGCCCTTTTAAAGCAGGTGGGGACCTCAGACCTCAGAAGTGAGAGATTGAAAATGTCCGTAAAAACTCCCGCCAGTTGGTCCGCACAGGTTTTTAGAACACGGCCGGGTATACCATCAGGACCAGGTGCTTTTCGGGGGTTCACCCCTCTGAAGGATTTCCTGACATCGGCCTCTGTGACTGAGACTGAAATGCCATCGCAGCGAATGGGGGATCGGGAAGGCACATCAGTATTCTCCCTGTCAAAGCGTGCGTAAAACGCATTGAGCTCGTCAGGGAGTGATGTTACACCGGCATTCGAGCTGCCTCCTGGTTTTGCCTTGTAGGAGGTGATTGCATTCAGACCCTGCCACAGCTGCCGAACATCTGTCTCGTCCTCCAGTTTGGAGCAGAAGTCCCTTTTGGCCTTTCTGATGGCCTTACCAAGGTCGTATCTGGTCTTCATGTAGGCCACTGTATCATCGGAGGTGAATGCCCTGTGTCTGGACTTCAGGAGAGTGCGGATCTCAAAGTTCATCCAAGGTTTCTGATTGGGAAACACTCGGAAGGTTTTTGTAGGGATGCAGTCCTCCACACATTTCTTTATGAAGTCTGTAACGACTGTGGCATATTCGTTCAAGTCCGTTGCCGAGTCCTTGAACATTGCCCAGTCTACAGACTCCAAACAGTCCTGGAGTTGTTCTTCTGCCCCTACTTGGTAGGAAAATGTCTTTACTTTACTAGACATACAGCACAGAAATAGGCCCTTCGGCCCACGGAGTCCACGCCGACCAGCAATCACCCCGTACACTAACACAATCCTACACACTAGGGACAATTTACAATTTTACCGAAGCCACTTAACCTTCAAACCTGTAGGACAAAAACTCTACCATTGAGCCACTGAGCTGCCCCTGCTTGGAGCATAGTGGAACGAGGGGATTATAACGACAGGGTGACCATAAGGGTCATGAAAAGGTTACAATCACCGATGAGACTTTTACAATCGTGACTGCGGGTGCTGTGTGTATGGAGTCTGTACGTTCTCCGTATGATCGCATGGGTTTTCTCCGGGTGCTCCGGTTTCCTCCCACACTCCAAAGACATACAGGTTTGTAGGTGAATTGGCTACAGTAAAAAAAAAAATAATTATCCTTCGTAGGGTAGTGTTGGTGTACGGGGATCACTGGTCGGCGCGGACTTGGTGGGCTGAAGGGCCTGTTTCCGCACTGTATCTCTAAAGTAAAAGTAAAGTCTAAAATAACCTTCGTTTTTCCTATTTTAGCATCACTTGATTTTAAATTACTTCAACAGCAGTGGCTGTGCCTTCAACTGGCTCTGTCCTGATCACTGAAATGTATTGCCTAAATCTTTCCTTTACCTCCTTTAGAATATTTCCCAATTTAAAATGATCCCGTTGCTTGACTTTTAGCTCTTCTGTATTGATCATCATCAAACCTTGTTTGACTACATTCCTGTGAAGAACCTTGAGACAGTTTTCTACCTTAAAAGAGCTGGATAAACATGTTCCTGGCGTATCATTACAATTTCAGGCGTTTGCACTTGGGCAAAATGATTGTAAGCAGCAGAGATAGAGATCTAACTGAACGTTTAGACACTGAACTCTCATGCGTTTGCACTGGGAAGAAATAGTTTTTAGCAGGAAAGTTAAAGATCTAACTGAACTCTTAGCGATATGAAACAATAACATCAATATTAAGGGAAAATCCTGGTTTGATTCAGACTTGGTTTCTTCTTAAAGAAATATACTTCCTACAAAGGGATATCCAGCTTACTTTGCTATTTGCAGGGTGTAGAATATTTTATTTGAAGTTTCACAAAAATGAAATTGTTATTACCCTGATCTGGTTCGGATATATTTACGTTTTGTTGGGTTACAATTAGCCATTCTATTAGGATTCTGCACATAGTAAATGCTTCTTCCCACTAGAATAGTCCTTGTATTAATACCTATATAAACCATAAAATATAGAGGGGGTTGAGAGGGGAGGGAGGGGGGAGGGGGGAGGAGGGGGGGGGGGGTTGTGGGGGGTGAGAGGGGGGAGAGAGAGAGGAGAGAGGGAGGGGAGGGAGAGAGAGGGGGATAAGGAGAGAGATTTTGGTTTAAACCAAAGATAGACACAAAATGCTGGCGTAACTCAGCGGGACAGACAGAGAGGGGAGGGGGGGGGATAGGGAGAGAGAGGGGGGAATAGGGAAAGAGTGGGGGAGGGGGGGAGAGAGGGGAGAGAGGGGGAGAGAGGGAGAGAGGGAGAGAAAGAGAGGAGAGAGAGGTGGATAGGGTGAGAGATGCTGGTTTAAACCAAAGATAGACACAAAATGCTGGAGTGAGCAGGACAGGCAGAGGGGGGGGGGGGGGGGGGTAGGTAGAGATGGGGGGGGGATAGGGAGAGAGAGTGGGGGGAGAGAGGTGGAGAGAGGGGGATCTAAGTCTAAAAGGGGACGAATCTGTCAGGAATTTCTATGATAAAAATTGTTGTTTGCCATTTCAATCTTTCAATGTTGAAAGAAGGAAAATGCCAGAAATGGGAAATACAAATAAAATTAAGAATTCGGCTTAAAAAATATAGCTTTTGAAAATGGGTGTGTTGAATTGAATATCAATACACTTTCAAAATATGCAACCACTGAGAATTAAACTATTGATTAATGTGGTGTTTGAATAAACTTGCAAATAAAATCGAAGATCGCCAGCACTTGGAGAAAACCGCACTTGGAGAAAATGCTCCCCCAACACCCCTGGTGTTTAGAAAGGTGTATTTTTCCCCCCTTCTTGAGGGAAGACATCTGGACAATTTAATGGTCCAATGGAATTTGAATCCAGCTGTGAACCTCCATGATGTCTCCATGCGAGCATTAGCGAATGGTGGTATATTCCGGAACAGTATCATGACCAGCATTGACCCAGATTACTTTCTGTGGCCCTGGACCATGCAATTCATTGACTGGGTCATGCATCCTATTGATTTAGACAGGAACAGACAAATTGGGTATGTTTTTCTCTCTGCTGCACTTACTAACCGCGTTGCCATCCTGCTGTTTCCTACTGAGCCATTAATGCCTCTAATAAATCACCAGTGCTAAAGTTCTGAAAGTTGGGGATTAAATGGATTCCGGAACCAAGATAAATTAACACATCTTGCACTAAACGTTATTTACAGTTTTCCCTTTATCATGTATCAGCACGCTGTGAATGGCTCAATTGTAATCATGTATTGTCTTTCCGCAGACTGGTTAGCACGCACCAAAAGCTGTTCGCTACCTCGGTATACGTGACAATAAACTAAACTTGACTGTCAGTAGCTACCTGAATAAATCTAGATGTTAAAAATGCAACGGTATAATGAAAATGGTCTTTGGTTTAAATATCAACCCTTTGCCACCTTTATGGAGGCACAGTGGCACAGCTAGTTAAACTATTCTGCAGCAGCTCCATTGACCCAGGTCTGATCCTGACCTCCAGAGCTTTCTGAGTGAGTTTGCATCAACCCCCTGTGAACATGTGGGTTTCCTCCAGGAGCTCATATTTCCTGCCATATTCTAAAGGTTGGTACGTTAATTGGCCACTATAAATTGCGGCCACTCTGCACTGGACTGAAAAGCACATGTCCTATCCAACAGAACATCGCCTATTCACGTTCAAAGACACCAGCAGAGGATAGAAAAATCCAGGGTCAGACTATCAAAGGTGTGGCAATCAAAAATGAGCAGGACACAAAGTGGAGAAAATGCAGAGATTGCCAGAAAAATTAAATAATTTTCAGACACTTAAAGTAATTTATTTAAATAACATCCTTAAATTTTTTTTTTTCCCCATTGGCGTTGAATAATAAATTTTATCATAACATGCAATGCTCCCCTCATTCTAAAGTGGTTGTGAAAGAAAAGGTTGTGTCTGATTAACAAGGTGTCCTATTTTGATGAGCCATTTAAGGATGGGTGGGACTTGTCTGACACGATTAATTATTCCAAAGCTGGACACAAAATGCTGGAGTAACTCAGCGTGTCAGACAGTGTCTCTGGAGAAAAGGAATAGGTGATGTTTGGGTCAAGACCCTTCTTCAGACTGAGAGTCAGAGGAAAGGGAAACGAGAGATATGGAGAGATGGAGACCAAATGAATGAAAGAGATGCCAAAAACTCACGATGATTTGCTGGCTGTGGGCCAGGTGAAAAGGAGTTACAGACAATGAAACCCACCAGGACGTCATTGAAACATGTACAATGACGAGGATGGGGGTGAGACGGAGAGAGAGGGGATGCAAGGGTTACAAAATCAGAGAAATCAATAATCATACCGCTGGGTTGTAAGCTGCCCAAGAGAAATATGAGGTGGTGTTCCTCCAATTTGCATTTGACAATTGAGGAGGCCTAGGACAGAAAGATTAGTGTGGGAATGGGTAGGGGAATTAAAGTGTTTGGCAACCGGAAGGTCAAGTAGACTTGAAGTAACCGTGAGATCAGATAGATGGACTGAGTGAAGGTGGTTTGGGATTTCAATCTAGAGGAGGTAATCATGATGGGAGATTGAACAAGCCAGTGTCTTTAATTTTTAATTTATTACCGTGCTTTAAGGAAGGTGTGCATATCCTCACTAAATCCATAGTATAAATAAAGTAATTAACTTTGTGTGCTTCAGGGGGCCCTGATTTCAAACACAATTTACAATGCCACACACATGGATGGAGCAGCATTAATTAACCTGTTGTTAGTGGTTTATTTTACAAAATGAGCTACATTGAAATGAATGATCATGTTTGATCAAATTTGTGCCTCTGGCACTAAGTTGCATACTATTACACTGCATAACTGATGCATTACCATACCAACAGTCTGATTCCACAACCCCTGGGATTCCACTTAAAACCAGCTTCATTTATGTATACTCTATAATCCTTAAATCACTTTATTCAAATTACACATATTACAGAAAAATAATAGTGGAGCAGGCCCAATATGCAATTTGGGATTTGAAGCTTAATATTTTTTTATAATGAAGTTATTTGAACAAAGAACTGTATTTCGTGTTAAAATTAAATGCACCATTACAATTGGGCGAAATGTAAGAGCAACAAAGAACATTCCTAATTTTAAGGTGTAAATGGGAATAAAAGACAAATGTTTTATGTAAAGAGAATTATGATGCCTCTCATCTCCTATTATTGTTCCAAGTCTCTTTCAGAATGAATAAGTCATAGAATCATAGTCATATAGCACAGAAACAGGTGCTTCATGACCCAACTTGTCCATGCTGTTGGTTGCCTATCTAAGTTAGTCCTACTTACACATGTTTGACCTGTATCCTTCCAAATTGCAATGGTGTATGAAAGTGCATAATTTCCCAAATCCATTTCCCTCTGGCAAACCTTATATCGCAGGTGACTGTGCATGATGAGCATTTTTCACCTATTCAAATGCTTAATTGCAGTGGGCATCTGCACCACTCATGATCCCAGGAAAACATAAACCTTGCATATTGAAGAGAGGAAAATCGCCTCTGTTTTAGTTTAGTTTCGGTTAAAGATACAGACAGATGCGATAGGCCTTTCGGCTCACTGAGTCCGCACCGACCAGCGATCCCCGCACATTAACACTGCCCTGCACACATTCTGGCCAATTGTACAATTACACCAAGCCAATTAACTTACAAACCTGTACGTCTTTGGAGTGTGGGAAGAAACCGAAAATCTCAGAGAAAACCCACGCAGGTCACGGGGAGAACGTACAAACTCTGTGCAAACAAGCACCCATAACCAACATCGAACCTGGGTCTCTGGCGTTGTAAGGCAGCAACTCTACTGCGACACCACTGTGCCGCCCCCTGTTGTACATGCTAAATACATGGTGTAGGAACATAGTGGTGCTGAACTTGGCTTCTGAAACTTAATGACAACAAATTTCAGAATGGGAGCTCAGCAGGCACTTACTGCCTCAATAAATTGTAATAATTGCCTCCATATTTAGCATGTACCACAGAAAATACATTTCTGCCCTAATTTAGACTGAAAAAGGAATAGTTTTGCTTCACCTTGCTACAGCGTTGGCGATGATCTTCAGACTGCTGGGATTCCGAATCAACTTGTCGAGGATGCTGACAATCTGTTCAAACTTGGGCCTGTTGTTCCTGTCCTTTTGCCAACAATCCAGCATCAGCTGATACAGGGCAGCTGGGCAATCCATGGGGGGCGGCAGTCGATATCCTTCGTCCACTGCTTTAATAACCTGAACGTGGATACAATCGAAGGCAGCGTCAGAAACCGCTGGAGAACAATTGAACACTCTGAGAGGAATAGATCGGGTAGACGCGCAGAGTCACTTGCCCAAAGTAGGGGAATTGAGTAGCAGAGGGCATGGGATTAAGGTGAGGGGGGAAAGATTTAATGGGAACCTGAGAGGTAACTTCCTCACGCAAAGGGTGGTGGGTGTATGGAATGAGCTGCCGGAGGAGGTAGTTGAGGCACGTACTATCACAACGTTTGAGAAACATTTAGACAGGGACATGGATAGGAAAGGTTTAGAGGGATATGGGCCAAATGCAGGCAGCTGGGACTAGTGTAGATGGGCCACGTTGGCCGGTGTGGGCAAATTGGGCCGAAGGGCCTGTTTCCACGCTGTATCGCTCTATGACTCTACTGCTCTCAGAAACATGGGGAAATTAAACATGCATGAAAAATATGTGTGTTTGGCCTGGGTTTTAAGGCAGAGACTCCACTGGCATGATGACCGATACAAAATGCTGGAGTAACTCAGCAGGTCAGGCTGCGTCTCTGGAGAAAAGGAATAGGTAACGTTTCGGGTCAAGACCCTTCTTTAGTGATGCTGCCTGACTCGCTGAGTTACTCCAGCATTTTGTATCTATCTTCAGTATAAACCAGCATCTGCAGTACCTCCCCTCCATTCGCATGAAGCAGGTCTCAGGTGGTAGGCACTGATAAACACTGATGTGTTGAAATCCAGTCGAATGTATCTTCTAAAATCCTCCCCATGCAGGAAGCACCAGTTACAGACTTATTGCCTTTATCTCTTAGTGTAATCTAACGATTAAAAAGATTAGCAGACACACATGACCATCATTTCAAATAAACATCACCAAGGCTAGCATTTGTGCTGAATTTGCACTAGGAGCAAAATAGAACTTGGCTGCACTCTGGAGCGTCTGCACCTGAAAGTTAGGACCTAGTTCCAAGTTCGATCTTTCTTTCAAGTCACCCAAATCAAAGCAGAGACATTGGCAATTATCATCCAGAAACTCAGCTCTCAGTTTCGCTCAGGATGGATGGAGAAGTTTTAGTTTTAGTTTTGGAGATACAACGCAGAAATAGGACCTTCGGCCCACCGAGTCTGCACCAACCAGTGATCCCAGGACACTAACACTATCCCACACATTGGGGACAATTTACAATCTTTACCAAAGCCAATTAGCAAAGCGGCACGAAGGCACAGCGGTAGAGTTGCTGCCTTACAGCGCTTGCAGCGCCGGAGACCTGGGTTCGATCCTGACTAAGGAGGCTGTCTGTACGGAGTTTGTACGTTCTCCCCGTGATCGCGTGGGCTTTCTCCGAGATCTTCGCTTTCCGCCCACACTCCAAAGACGTACAGGTTTGTAGGTTAATTGGCTTGGTATAAGTGTAAATTGTCGCTAATGTGTGTAGGATAGTGTTAATGTGTGGGGATTGCTGGTCGGTGCGGTTTCGGTGGGCCAAAGGGCCTGTTTCCGCGCTGTATCTCTAAAAAAAACGTTTCTTTGCAGTGTGGTAGAAACCGGGCACCCGGAGAAAACCCACGTGATTACAGGGAGAACGTACAAACTTCATACAGACAACATCTTTGGACAGGATCAAACCCATGTCACTGGTGCTGTAAGGCAGCAACTCTACCGCTGTGCGACTGACTGTGCCGCCCAAGTACCATAGTACTACCATTGTGCCACGCCACCATGACATTGTAGGTATGGCATTTGACTGATAGAAATGCCTGATGTACTAAACTTTTAATGCTCTCTACGGAAAATATAATTCAGCCAGGTAATTTAGTATAAATGGTACATACATTGAATCTCGCCAGCTCTCAGCTCAAGCACACCAACAAAATTTTCCTCAGATCAGCAAAGTGTGAATTGAATGTTCTCCGAGTGTTTTTGTAAGTGCAGGGAGTGTGTACTGTGAATGAGTACCGTGTAAGTGGAGCTTTTGAGATGGCCATTATATTAATGGAATAATTGTGATGGGGGCATTTTTGACTTGCTACTTTGGAA
Organism: Amblyraja radiata; assembly: GCF_010909765.2. Lineage (NCBI taxonomy): Eukaryota > Metazoa > Chordata > Chondrichthyes > Rajiformes > Rajidae > Amblyraja > Amblyraja radiata. The sequence goes on from NC_045969.1 coordinate 15,276,841, forward strand.
ACTGCTTAGTAGAATAAGGAGGAGTTAGATGCCATAAATAATCCTCTCTACTATTAATAGAATGATATTAGTAACCATGTGAATTATTGCCATTTAAAAAAATTCATTCAAGGCAGCCGGAGTTCCCTAGCTGAGTCAGCATTTAATTGCCCATTCCTAGTTGCCCTTGAGAAAGTAATGATGAGTTGACTTCTTGAATTGCTGCATTTTTTAAAGTGCGGGTATACCCTCAAAGCTGTAAGGGAGAGATTTTGATCCAGTGACATTAAACGAACGGTGATATATTTATAAGATAGTTGGCTTGTGGCTTATTGGGAGCAACTTACAGGTGGTGGTTGTGTGTAGGAAGGAACTGTAAATGCTGGTTTACACCGAAGATAAAGACAAAATGCTGGACTAACTCAGCGGGACAGGCAGCATATCTGGATAGAAGGATTGGGTGACGTTTCGGGTCGAGACCCTTCGTTAGAGACGGGGACAGTGAAACGAGAGATATAGCATGGCATTATAGAGAGATATAGAACAAAGAAATGAAGATATGCAAAGTAACATGCAAGAAGGAACTGCAGATGCTTGTTTACACCACAGGAAGACACAACATGCTGGAGTAACTCAGCGAGACAGGCAGAATCTCTGGAGAGAAGGAATGGGTGACGTTTCGGGTCGAGACCTTTCTTCAGAATGATGAAGGCATTGATATATGTGCAATGCAGGCCTGAGCACCTTTTGCAAGATTTGCGAACCGAAATGTCACCCATTACTTCTCTTCATAGATGTTGCCTGTCCTGCAAAAAAGTAACGATGATCAAGAAAATGGTTCATTTTTAGCTGCGGGTTAGTTGCGGGCTAGACAATGAAACTCACCAGGATGCCAGTGAACTAGCACAACGATTAGGGTGGGGCACTGATGGAGAGAGAGGGGATGCAAGGGTTACTTGAAGTTAGAGTAATCACTATTCATATCGCTGGGTTCAGGTGGATGTGTTCATATATGTTTTATGTATTTAAAACATGAGAATTGCTGACTAATTCCTCAAACTTAAAAGGCTGAATCCGCAGTCCTGCCTGTTTTTAGCACAAAAGTAATTTGATAAAATTACCATGAAAGAAGAAAAGGTAAATTGAATTAAAGTATGTGGTCCAGGTGCTGACAAGGAAGGAAATAGACGGGATTAGAAAGAATTATTATGGGAAGGATGTAAGTTGGAAAAAGCTAAAGAATTGGAACTTAATCGGAAACCCAGGTCTGGAAATTCTCCGGCAACGGAAAAGCCATCTTGATTCATAAAACCACAGGTAAACAATGGACATTTTTTTATCGTGAACATGTCTGGACCAATATGTATTGTAGACAAGTGGCAGGGACCCTGCACGACTATTCTGTTGTGCTGCTGCAAGTAGGAGTTTCATTGTTCTATCTGGGACGTATGACAATAAAACACTCTTGACTCTACTGGTTGCACCTTGTGTATATTTGGAGCCAAAAGGCCTTTGCTTTGGGGTCTCCACAGATAGAGGATGAATGAAAACGTGTTATGGTTTGGGCGGCACAGTGGCGCAGCCGTAGAGCTGCTGTCTTACAGCGCAAGACACATGGCTGCGATCCTGACAACGGGTGCTGTCTGTACGGAGTTTGTACGTTCTCCCCGTGACTGCGTGGGTTTTCCCTCCCCTCTCCAGCTCCCCGCCCATTGCACCAGCGCGGGGGGCTTTTCACTGTCTTCACGTCGGCGATGCCAGCAGGTCAGTGCCCGTCACCGGAGACGTCAGGACCAACGGGACCCCCGGGCCCCAGGCCCACTGCAAGCACGGAGATCCCAGAGACCCACAGCCAGCAGCAGCCCAGCCCCGTTCCAACTACAGAGGAACACGCTCCCCTTAGGGACAGAAGCTGATGGTGTGCAAGGTACGTCTTGTTCTTGGGGTTGCGCAGCTCGGGCTGTGGGCGAACTGCCACTTGTCGCCGTAGCGGCCCATCGGGGATTCTTGGGGTTGCGGATGAGGGGGCGCAGCTCGGGCTGTGACATCTCCAGCCACCCCCCTGTACAGGAGCTGAGACTGGGAACTGTGGGGTTGTTTGCAGTTGCAGAGGGAGGGGGCAAGGGCGGTACAGTACCCAGTATCAGCGGCCCATCGGGAAGTGGGTTCCTGTTGGTACTGACTTCTCCGGCCACCCCCCTGGACAGGAGCTGAGAGACGTCAGGACCACCAGAAGCCGCTCCCCAATGGGCCGCTACGGCGACAAGTGGCAGTTCGCCCACAGCCCGAGCTGTGCCCCCTCATCGGGACACCGACCCCCAGGCCCACTGCAAGCACGGAGATCCCAGATCAGCAACTCCAGCCCAGCCCCGCTCCAACTCCAGAGGAACACGCTCCCCATAGGGGCAGTAGCTGATGGTGTGCAAGGTACGTCTTGTTCTTGGGGTGGCGCAGCTCGGGCTGTGGGCGAACTGCCACTTGTCGCCGTAGCGGCCCATCGGGGAGCGGATTCCTCTGGAGTTGGAGGGGGTGGGGGGTATTGTGCTGTTTGATCGACCCCTACTATCCCAGGGACAGGGAGACACAGCGGCTTTTGAGAATGGTGGGCAATCACTTCCAAAGTTCTGCCCACACAGTCAGTACACCTCTCCTACACTTGTCTCCCGCACTAAGATCATCTCGCAGAGAATGATCCCAGCCTAACCCTCCCTATTCTCTCCTATTCTGCAAGAAAAAACTACATTGAAGACTCAAACTCGCGATCGAGTAACTGCCGGGATCGAGGCGCAAACTCGCGACCTTGCGGATATGAGCCGAGCACTCTACCACTGAGCCAGCCGTTAAAATCTACGCTAAAAATCTTCCAATCCGAAAGCCGAAAAATTCCGAATTACGAAAAGTGTCTGGTCCCAAGGCTTTCGGATAAAAGGTTGTGCACCTGTACTAAGAAATACATTTCCCAGGCCTGACTAGATATTTTAAAGGCTGGGAATGTGAAGATTATTGACATGTTTTAAACAATTGTTTTTTTAAGGTTAGGAATGGATGTCATGGTGCTTTGTGACGGAGTGCTGAAGATTTTGTTTTAAACTGCCTTGAACTGTAAACGATCTTCTAGTTCTGACAGAGGAATGTAGTTCTTGAATCGGAATGGCACATACATGCATCACACGCTGGTGTATACACCCGACATGCTGTGAGAAACAAACTTGATGCGCACAATTTATGACGTTGGACAGAATTGTGATTTTGATGTATGCTCTGCTGTATCCTGCCGTTGATATATCAGCTCAGAGGGATATATTTTCCAACCTACCCTGTTCCTGTGCAACTTCATAATGCGTTCTTACCAAAGCCTCCTGTGTATTCTATTAACCCGAGCGCTAACTTGGTCGAACACACATCTCATATATTCATTTGATGGTTCAAAGCAACAGTTAAAGCTGCTGAATATTAACTTCCACCTTGCTTTTACATTGATATATTGGATTTCTACTGAGAGTCCAGGAGGAAATGGCCTGTGTGGGTCAACAGATGCACAAAGAGCTTTTCACCCCAGTAACTGACAAAATAACTTTGTTTTTATAATGCTTGCAGTTTATGCAAACAAAATTAATAGCTGCTTCGACACTGCAATTTTTTTTCTCCATTCCATTCAATTTCCCCTAGAATCTTAAGACTGGGCTTTGCCCATCACTTAAGTAACCATCGGTGTGAACGTGATGTGTTGCACTAACAGATAGGAGTTCCACAACCTCTCCATGTTATATGAGCAAAGACTAGTGCCTGGGCTACTAGTAATCTTTTCTAAGGAACTACTGTCCCAAATTTAACATCTTCCCAGACAGGTAAATTGAGTTATGGGGGGCATGGATAGGGTAGACAGTCAGAACCTTTTCCCCAGGGTGGAAATGTCCAACATTCAATGGCATAGCTATAAGGTGAGAGGATGAAAGTTTAATGGAGATGTGTCGGGCAAGTGTTTATAGGCAGAGAGTGGTGGGGGCCTGGAACACATTGCCAGGGTGGCATGAGGGGCAGATACAATGGTGGCATTTTAGAGGCTTTTAGAAAGGCACATGATAGTGCAAGGAATAAAGGGATATGGATCATGAACTGGCAGATGGGTTCAGGTTAACTTGGCATCATGTTCGGCACAAACATCGTGGGCTGCAGGGCCCTTTCCTGTGCTGTACTGTTCTATGTAAGTAGGAAATACAGTACGTAGTTCTCTACATTGTATTTTTGCCAGTCTTTTGTTAGTGATGTGAAGGTCTACACTTTACTTCCAATCTACATTTGAGAATTTTAATAACATGCTTAAGCTATCCTCCAGCCCCAAGAATATTCTTTATATGCCTCCTCGATTCCTCTCAATGACAGAGAAAAGAACGGCCACCCTTGCTTTTCTTCCAAACACTACACAAGTTATTTTCAAACCAACAATTCACGGAATGAGGGGAAGCCCAGAGGCACAATGGTAGATTGGATGGCTTACAGTGCAAGGGACACGGGTTTGATCCTGATCCTGACTATGGGTGATGTCTGTATGGAGTTTGTGCATCGTCCCTGTGACGGCATGAGTTTTCTCCGGGTGCTCCGGTCTACCACACTACAAAGATTTACAGGTTTGTAGGTTAATTGGCTTCTGTAAAGATTGTAAATTGTCCCTAGTGAGTAGGATAGTGCTAGTTACTAGGATCACTGGTTGACACGGATTCAGTGGGCCAATGGGCCTGTTTCCATGCTGTATCTCTAAAACTAAAACCTCTCCATCCCTTTTAGTAAGTTGTAAAACATTGTCCTAAGTGTGTGTAGTTTAGTGTACGGTGTGATCTCTGGTTAGCACGGACTCGATGGGCCAAAGGGTCTGTCTCCGCGCCGTATCTCCAAAGTCTAAAGAAGATACTTACATCCTGGTTGGACATTTCCCAGTAAGGCCTCTCTCCGTATGACATCACTTCCCATAGAACAATCCCATAACTCCATGCATCACTGGCAGAGGTGAACTTGCGATAGGCTATGGCTTCTGGTGCAGTCCATCGGATGGGGATCTTTCCACCCTGGGAAAGGTATTTAAAGAATGGTCACACATGAACATGTTCTTGTACAATCTTACAGGAAAATCACAAATCTGGAACAAAACATCTGGGTTAAATAGGCATTAAGCAAAATGCCATGAATCTTCCAATGCCTGCTAACTTAAACATTGTATCATTCATGAAAAATAGGAGCGTGAGTAGGCAAGTTGGTTGTTTAACCTTGTCTAGGAAGGGACTGCAGATGCTGGTTTAAACCAAAGATACACATAAAAAGCTGGAGTAACTCAACAGGTCAGACAGCATTCTGGAGATACTACCTTTGGTTGTTCAAGCTTGTTCCACCATTCATTATAAAAGGACTGATCACCTTCTGCATCAGTTGAGAATTAAAATGCATGGTGTACCTAAGCTAGACAGCATGATATCAATCTAATGCTTTAAAGGCAATTCATTGTATTTAAATTCCACTCAGCCTACTACAACATAAATTTGTGGTCTTAACACTACATGTGAGCAATTTAATGAGCCTGTACCTCAGAGTGACATGGGGCAACGTGGCATGGAGCTCAATAATGCTGGCAACCGTGGGCAGGAGATGATAGGTGGGCGGCCACACACACTGAAGATCAGCATGAATCCTCTCCTTCCCTTTCCCCTTCCCCTCCCAATCTCTATCTACAGGTCTGCATTCTGCTGCTACATTGTGGTCGCCTTTTCAGGAATTGCATTTCAGGCCAAACATTTCTTAAAGTGCTGGAGTAACTCAACGGGACAGGCAGCATCTCTGGAGAGAAGGGATGGGTGATGTTTCAGGTCGAGACTCTTCTTCAGAATGATAGTCACTCTCACCTGACTCTCAGTCTTAAGAAGGGTCTCGACCCAAAACAGCACCCATTCCTTCTCTCCAGAGATGCTGCCTGTCCCGCTGAGTTACTCCAGCATTTTGTGTCTGTCTTCGATGTAAACCAGCATCTGCAGTTGCTTCTGACACATGTCTTAAAGTGCATCAGCTTTACAGTTGACCCAATCTGTCAAGCCAAGTGGAGTTTATCATCGTTTACACAAGTATAGTGAGATTCAGGTACTATTAATAATCTTGCTTGCAGCACCAGCACAGGCACTGAGAATCAGTCAAATGGCAAAGACAAATAATTCATAGGTTTAAGGTGAGGGGAGAAAGATTTAATAGAAACCTGAGAGGTAACTTTTTTACTCAAAAGGTGGTGAGTGTATGGAACAAGCTGCCAGAGGAGAGCATTGAGTCAGGAACTATCGCAACGCTTAAGAACATTTAGACAGTTACATGGATAGGATAAGTTTAGAGGGATATGAGCTAAATGCAGGCAGGTGAAACAAGTGTAGATGGGACATGTTGGTCAGTGTGGACAAGTTGGGCGGAAAGGCCTGTTTCCATGCTGTATGACTCTATGACATAAACTGTACATAAATTACGCATACAATTTCTAAAAGAAAGAAAGTATGCAAAAAAAAGACATTATGCATAATTACAATTAGGAAACATAATTAGAAAATCACAATTAGAAAAATAAGTCTATGGTAGTGAAAAAGATGGACCATAATGATTGTTTGTTGAGGTAGGATTGGGTTGTGCAGGTTGGTTCAAGAACCTGATAGTTGTAGGAAGATAAGTAAAGTAAATTAGACCATGATGGTGTAAAAACCAAAGTATGTAGAGCAACCATGGTAGTGCAAAGTCTGTGGTAGTTCAGTGGTGAAGTAGGATGTTGTTAGCTTTGTGCAGTGATTCAAGAACTTGATGGTACATAGAGCAACTATATTAGTGCAAAGGCCATAGTGGTTTGGTGCTGAGGTAGGACTGTGGTTAGAGCTGTGCAGGGGATTTTGAGAACTTGATGGTTGACTGGAAGAAGCTGTTCTTGAACCTAAAGTTATACTGACCCAAAGGTAAAACCAGAAATGTTGTAAATAAAGACAGAGATGTTTTTGATGTTTTAAGGATGGCACAATGACACAGCAGCAGAGTAGCTGCCTTACAGCACCAACGACCTGGGTTCGATCCTGACAACGGGTGATGTCTGTATGGAGTTTGCATGTTCTCCCTGTGACCACATGGGTTTTCTCCGGGTGCTCCGGTTTCCTCCCACACTCCAAAGACGTGCAGGTTAGTAGGTTAATTGGCTTTGGTAAAAATTGTGAAACTTGTCCTGAGGATATTGTTAGTGTATAGGAATCGCTGGTCAGTGTGGACTCGGTGAACCGAACGACCCGTTTTCACACTGTATCTCTAAACAAAACGAAACTAAGTGGTGACCCACATTTGGTTTCAAAAGGTTAATACATTAAAATAGCTGGCAGAGGATTTGGATTTACCCAGCCCACCATAAAATTGAACACGAGCTGACCTGAATTCCAAAACAAAAAACATACTGAAAAACCTGGTGAATCACAAAGTGGGCTATCAAGTGCTGCTAAACTGGGTTGTAAAGCCCGCCGTTTAAAAGAGGTAGTGTTTAGCTGAGGGAGAAGAGGACTGTCACAGACTCTAGCTGTACAACAGAATGAGTTAGTGGAATTGCAATGCCTGGCATTTGTGCCGAGAATCCTTTGCAAGCTCTCAATTGCTGAAGCCGAACCTTCCACTCGGCATAGAAAACACAGCTGGGTGTTAAACCGACTAAATTAATTTGAATATTTTACGGGTCTGGAAACCTATTTATTTCTCCTTCTGAAGCGGTTTACATCTTCATATTATTGCTCCTTAAAGGCTTTCAGCATATTTTAAACAAAACTACTATTTTACATACTAATTAGATGCAAAGCAACATTCAAATCAGAATATTATGATCAGCAGTGGTTTAACCCTTACATTGTAAGTCCAAATGAACCATCTATTCAGTCGGCCAAATACCTATTAGTGTCCCCATTTCTAGTCTAAAACAATCATTGTGTCATGAATGGAATTCTAATACCAGGAGTAGATTTATCATTCTATTCTTGATTCCAAGCTACAAATGTAAATGTTTAGAACAAATGTTTAGGGTTGTGCAGCGGTAGAGTTGCTGTCTTACAGCGCCAGAGACCCAGATTCGATTCTCACCATGGGCGCTGTCTGTATGGAGTTTGTATCTTCTCCCCATGGCCTGCGTGGGTTTTCCCCGGGCACTTCGGTTTTCTCCCACACACCAAAGACGTAGGTTACTTGGCTGAGGTGAAATTGTAAATTGTCTCTAGGGTGTGTAGGATAGTGTTAGTGTGCGGGGATCGTTGGTCGGCGCGGATTCGGTGGGCCTGTTTCCTGCGCTGTATTGCTAAACTCTAAACTAAACAAACAAAATTACTATCGCTAAAAGCCCTGTCCCACGGTACGAGTTCATTCAAGAGCTCTCCCGAGTTTGCCCTGATTCAAACTCGGAGATTTACGGTAATGTCCGCTCGCAAATACTCGGGACTCCCGTGGACATTTTTCAACATGTTGAAAAATCTTCACGAGTCTTCCCGAGCTTACCGCGTTTCCCGAGTACCTGCCGTTAGCATTACGAGCCACTAAGAGACGTCCCCTAGCTCCGACGTACCTGCTACGTTCATTCTACGTGCTTACCACGAGTTTGATTTTTTTTTAAACTCGGGAGAGCACTTGAATGAACTCGTGCAGTGGGACAGGGCTTTAAAACTTAAGCATTTCCTGCATTCCTTTGCCAGCATTCAAGTTGCTATTTTAAGTGAATCTTCTTCTCTAGCCCTATTATTCTTTCTAAACCGTAAAGAATGCGGCAAAATAATTATTTGAAAGGAGGAGAAAATCATTCTTCCAAGTGAAGAAATGGCAAGAAACTCAGCAGACAATGCGGCTTGCGAATGTGTGATCTGCGAGAGTGGGATTTCTTTAGCGGCATCAAAGAAGTAGCCTTGGATCACATTCATCGGCAATAATTATTCTTTATCACTGCTCAAGCAGCTAATGAGTCTCCGAACCACAATCAATTTCAAAAACCTCAATAATCCAGCTGCCGATTGTCAGAAAAGGTGTCAGTTCAGTAAGGAAGTGAAATAATTATTATTTACTGGCAAGGTCACATCAATACAAGTATCTGACGAAGAGTCTTCGACCTGAAATGTTAGCTCTGTTTCTCTTCCCATACTTGCAGCCTGACCTGCTGAGCCTTTCCAGCATTTTCTGTTATAATTATAGATTTCACACATCTGAAATGTGTTTTTGATTGTCAATGCAAAAAGTCTCTTGGGTTGCAAGCAAACTCCAAAGAAGATGGCTAACCATCACTCAGCACATTTGACAGCAGGTCCAAAAGGAGACACATAACTTAAACGTTACTGAGGAATAACTTTAGGAGCATTGGACATGTACGCATGAGGTGGTGAAATATCCTAAAGAGTATGAGTACCCTCAGGTTTGAAAGGAGTAAAGTGTTGAGAATAGAAATCACCCCATTTTGTTTGTTACATGGTGGATGTCAAAGCAATTTCCTGGAGAGGGTACATGGGGATTACCAAGATGTTGCCTGGGATGGAGCAGTTCAAGCTTGATAAGAGACTGCAGGAGTGTGATCAGTGTTGGAAGGAACTGCAGATGCTGGTTTAAACCGAAGCTAGACACAAAATGCTGGAGTAACTCAGCAGGACAGACAGCATCTCTGGAGAGAAGGAATGGGTGACATTTCGGGTCGTGATCCTTCTTCTCTGGTTCTGGATAAGGGAAACGAGAGATATTGTGATGGTGGGGGGGCTGCGAGTCGGCTGCCCTGCCAGCAGCGTGTTCGTCATTTCTATTTTTTGTTTTTTTTAGTGTGTCCAAATATGTGTTTTAATGTCTCTTGGTGTGCCTTGTGTGGGGGGTGGTGAGGGGGAGTAAGGGGGGAACCCCTTTCGGTCGCCTCATCCACGGAGAGGCGGCCTTTTCCATGTCGCCTCCCTTGCGGCCTAACATCATGGATTGGTGCAGCCTTTCCTGGAGTTTCAGCAGCGGGTGCAGCGTGGACTTTTCATCGCGGAGCGGGCGAGCCCTTGCCGGGGGTCGCCAGAAGGGAGTGCTCCGATCGCTGGCCCGTGGACTATTACAGCCTGAAGCCGCGGTCTGCGGAGCTTCTGGCTGTGGGCGCGGCGTCCGGAGCCTGGGACCCCTCACTAGGGATCACTGGAGAAGAGCTCCGACCGCCGGCCCGCGGCCGATAACATCCTGAAGCCGTGGTCTGCGGAGCTTCTAGCCATGGGCGCGGCGTGGATTTACCATCTGGAACCTGGATTCCCTCACCGGGGACAGCCAGAGAAGAGCTCCGACCGCCGGCATGCGGCCTACAACATGCTGAAGCCACGGCCTCCTGTAGGAAAGCGCCGATTCGGGACCTCCAAGCCGTGGAGTGTGTTCGACCGTCCCGACGTCGGAGTTTCAACCACCCCGACGAGAGGGCCTGTACATCGGGCCGTCCGTAGCGGCGACTACGGAGGTTTATGGTCCCGACCATAAGTGAACAATGGAGGAGGACTGACTGTACTTTGTGCCTTCCACCACAGTGAAGGATGCTGTGGTGAATGTTTGTGTTTAATTTTATTGTGTATTGGGTGTTCTTTTTTGATTGTACCGCTGCTGGCAAATTCATTTCACTGCACTTATATGTGTATGTGATGAGTAAAACTGATTAATCTATTGATTGATTGACGTAGAGGGACAAAGAACAATGAATAAAAGATATGCAAAATAGTAACGATTACAAAGGAAACAGGCGGAAACGAGAAGCTAGTGCGACTTGGGTGGGGGAGGGATAGAGGGAGAGGACATGCCGGGGCTACCTGAAGTGAGAGAAATCAATATTCATACCACTGGGCTGTAAGCTGCCCAAGCGAAATATTAGATGCTGTTCCTCCAATTGCAGATGCTGGTGTACACCAAAATTAGACAACAAATGCTGGAGTAACTCAGCGGATCGAGACGTCTCAACCCGAAATGCCACCTATTCCTTTTCCCCAGAGATGTTCAGTGACCCGCTAAGTTACTCCAGCATTTTTTGTCTGTCTTTGGAGTGAGATCTCCCCTTTTCCAGTTTTCTTCTCCTCCCCTACAATTAGTCTAAAAAAGGATCTCGACTTGAAACGTCACCTATCCATGTTCTCCAGAGATGCTGTCTGACCTGAATTACTCCAGCATTTTGAGTCTATCTTTGGAGCGAGTACTGTTCTCCCTGCAATAGAGAAGGTTAGTGAGGTGACACGATTCAAGTGCACAAAAGTCAAATTGGTGAAGATAGAGTGGACTACCAGAAACATTTTCATATCCGAAGTAGATAAAGCTAGAGACCATAGATTTTTAGGGTATATGCGGGAAGGGAATTAGAGCGATATGAAAGGGACCTTCTTCACCCAGAGAGTGGCAAATATCTGAATGCATTGCTTGAGTGAGTGGTTGAACTTGGTTTGCTGACAGTATTAAAAAATTGTTAGGATAAGCATTTGAATCATTTTGGCACAGAAGGCTATTAGCCAAGTGCAAGGTGGTGAGATTAATATGGAAGTGATCCCACTGGCTGGCATGAACGAGTTGTGCTGAAATGGCTGTTTCCATGTTGTACAATTTTATAACTTCAAAGGCACTAACTTTCCTTCACAAAGCCCATGTGTATTACCAAGGTCCTTTGGTCACTCCTATGCCAACTTCTCCTCCTCCTGTTCCTCTGCAAGTCCTCTCAAACTGAACATGTCTTTGTACTTGTCACTTCCTCTATTACTGCGCTGCTGTTATTATGTCCTTGCTTATATCGTCCTAACTTCAGGTCCAACAATGTAAATCGTGTAAATCATGTAACTCTGTAAAAAGCTCACAAGTGACAACTGTTGATGATATTTCTAATGAGTGAGTGTCACAGGGAAACATATTACAGAAACAAGGCCTTCGATTCACTAGGCCTACACTGTCCGTCTTTTACCCATTTCACTAATCCTACATTAATCTCTCGTTCTTTTCTCCTCGCATCAATTCCCACCAGTTTCCACCACTCACCTTCACACTTGGGGGCAATTAACTTACCAGCCTGCATGTCTTTGGCATGTGGGAGGAAACCAGAGCACCCAGAAGAAAACCATGCGGTCACAGGACCAATGCTGCAGAAAGCGAAGCAGGTCAGGCTGGTACCTAGGTCCCTGGTTCTGTGAAGCAGCCATTCAGTGTGCCACCCAGTTGACTACTGTGTCTCTTATTTAAGTTATTCCAACCCATTTCTCCCCCTTTAGTTGGGGAGCTGGAATGTTGCCAACAATAATATTAAGTTGATTCAGTAGGGGTTGCTTTCCCAATGAACCTAAAACATCTTCCTCTGGAGGAATTAAGGGCAGCATGGTGGGGCAGCGGTAGACCTGGGTTCGATCCCGACTATGGGTGCCAACTGTACTGAGTTTGTATGTTCTCCCCGTGACCGCGTGGGCTTTCTCCAAGATCTTTGTTTGCCTCCCACACTCGAAAGATGTACAGATTTATAGGTTAATTGGTTTGTAGGTTAATTGGCTTGGTATAAGTGTAAAATTGTCCCTAGAGTTTGTAGGCTAGTGTTAATGTGCGGGGATTGCGGGTCGGTGTGGTGGGCCAAAGGGCATGTTTCTGCACTGTATCTCTAAACTAAGCTTGAACTAAGATTATATTTCAGTTGATTCTTATTTACTGGGTTGTTTTCTTCTTTTCCTCTGGCTTAATATACAAAATGCTGGGGTAACTATGCGGGTCAGGCAGCATTTCTGGAGAAAAGGAATAGGTGACGTTTCGGGTCAAGACCACTTTCTCCAGAGATGCTGCCTGACCGGCTGAGTTACTCCAGCTTTTTGTGTCTGTCTCCAGTGTAAGCCAGCATTCGCAGATCCTTTCTGCACATCCCATTAATTAATCTGCTCCAAAAAGACTTTCCCATGGCTAATCAACAGCTCAGAAATCATAAGATGCCAATAACGATCAGTAAAACTAAAATGTTAAACTTTATCATGTCAAGAGGAGCCTTTAACACATGAGTAAACTCTTTAGAAACCCATACTATGAATGCACCTGAGCAATGTACACTTGGCTGTAATAACAGTTGAACTGATTTAGGTCTTTAAAATTACTTTAGCGTGGCATTGGTATACCAGCTCCAGAGAAAGGGAATATTAAGGAAATATAACAAGGAGTCGACTCGACGGAAATAAATCAAAGTGTTAATTATAGCTCTCACCTTCATCAGCATAAACTACATGCCAGCTGTCAGCTTACAGCTATTTAGAATCCTTTTATTTGTTTCATTTTATCTTGTGTGCATGAATAGTTCATATTCTTTGCCCATTTCAAGTCATAAATTGATGGGTTTTAAAAGCAGTTTATCATCTTCGGTCAATAAGGGACACTGAAGAATGAAAGCTTTTGGTACGGACGAAATGTGTAGGAAGGAACTGCAGATGCTGGTTTAAACCGAAGATACACACAAAATGCCTGAAGAACGTCACCCATCCCTTCTCTGCAAAGATGCTGCCTGTCCTGCTGAGTTACTCCAGCATTTTGTGTCTATCTTCAAAGCTTTTGGTACAATTTGATTGCTCTAATCCTGACTGGCACAGCCCGAAGAACTGTCACAAAGCCGGATGCCTCAGAAATGTGACATAGGTTGCAAAGAGCCTTTTGAGGTGTTGTTGTGTGACAACACAATCGGCTTCCTGCAATGGCTTTCATCCAAAGGATCGGGAAATGATTGACTGATCAGTTCATGTTTAAACTGTAGGCCAGAACAATACGCTAACGGTTTACGTTAAGAGTGGTGAGTATTATTCTGATTGCTTTTTGTTTAATTTAGTTGAGTTTAGAGATGCAGCGCGGAAATAGGCCTTTCGGCCCACTGAGTCTGCGCCGCCCAGCGATCCCCGCACACTAACACTATCTTACACACAAGGGCCAATTTACAATTTTACCAAGCCAATTAGCCTACAAACCTCGTGACGCGTAAATGATGTTGCGTAAATTACGCGCAATTGACACCTAAGTGGGACAGGCCCTTAAGTGGACGATAAAATGGGAAGGAAGAATAGGCTGTAATGCATACGCTGTGTGAGAGGAGCAAGAGAACAAGCATCAGGGGGCACTGGCCATCATTGTGAACTGAAGGGCCTGTTCCTGTGCTGCACTGTTCCAGGTTGTAGAAAAATCAGACCTTTTTATGTATTTGACCTCTGGTAACCTTTATGCTTTTAGAGCTTACAATTACTCTAATTTACAGCGCGACTGCACGTCAAAATGCAATCAAATAGACTTGGACTGCTTCAAAATAAACTCTCATCTTCTACATAGTGCACACCTTGATTTTTATCAAGGTATTAAATATGATACTGACACATAAGAGAGAGAATATTGAAAGGCCTGGACAGAATGGATGTGGAGAGAATGTTTCCACCAATGGGAGAGTCTAGGACCGGAGGTCCAGGCCTCTTAATTATAGGACGTTCCTTTAGGAAGGAGATGAGGAGGAATTTCTTTAGTCAGAGGGTGGTGTATCTGTGGAATTCATTGCCACAGAAGGCCATGGGGGCCAACTCAATGGATATTGTTAAGGCAGGGGTACATAGGTTCTTGATTAGTACGTGTGTCAGGAGTTATGGGGAGATGACAGAAGAATGGGGTTGAGAGGAAAAGATAGATCAACCATGATTGAATAGCAGAGTAGACTTGTTGGGCGGAATGGCCCAATTCTGGTCCTGTCACTTTATGAACATGAACTTATGAATGTATCTGAAGCCATTCGAACTCCCAGAACTCAGTGAAGACTGTTTGAATTTTGGCCCTTTAAAGTTTCAATGAAATCGATTAATAAAACCTTATTGTGCAGAGTAAATTTTTAAAAATCACTTATGGACTTATGAACATATGAACTGACAGCATAATGTGGATAGGAGAAGAGTTGCTTACCCGCGTTGTGTACGCAGCTTCTGGGTCGTCTTCAAGAACCCTGGAGAGCCCAAAGTCAGACACCTTGCACACCAGGTTGCTGTTGACGAGAATATTGCGAGCAGCCAGGTCCCGATGCACGTAGCCCATGTCGGACAGGTACTTCATGCCTGAAGCGATGCCCCGTAGCATGCCGACAAGCTGGATGACTGTGAATTGGGCATCATGTCTCTTAAAGAGAATGGATGAGTTTTTGCATTCAGTCTAAGTCAAAAAAAGTAGGGAGTTTAACTTGAAACTGCTGTACTTTAATAAATCATCAGTCGGCTTACCCTGAGAAAACTGTCCAAGGAACCGTTTTCCATGTATTCTGTCACAATCATGACAGGTTTACCTGTAGAAAGGTTGCAATTGCAAGTTCAATGCATTGTGATATCGATTAAAACACATTATATTTTTTCAGCACAATTTACATGGTAGAGTAGTTGTTACTGTGATTCTAATACAATGATACTTTATTGTCACGTGTATCTAGGTACACTGAAGTGCTTTGTGTTGCATAAAACCTGATAAAATCACACAGCAGACCTCACCTAGGCAGTACACAAGTGTCGCCACGTTTAGTTCCGACAAAGTTGCAAACATTCACCAAACATTCCTATCTACTGCCTGCCGGCTCATGTGGCATCCCCACCCTCGCCCCCCACTGGGTTCCCCCTTTTGTTCTAGACGGCCCCCCCACCGGGTTCCTCTTAGTTCCTGATGGTCCCCTTGCCGTATATCCCTTTGTTCTCAATGCCCCCCCCCCCCCCCCCCCCCCCGAGCCAGGTCTCCCCATTGTTAATAATACCAAGTAATAATACTAAGTAATCAACCAGTAAGTATGTCCTGGATGTGTAGGAAGGAACTGCAGTTGCTGGTTTAAAACAGAGATAGACACAAAATGCTGGAGTAACTCAGCAGGACAGGCAGCATCTCCGGAGTGAAAGAATGGGTGACATTTTGGATGTTCTTCAGACTGACCCATTTCGGGTCGAGACTCAGACTAATCAGATGCTTCCTGTCCTGCTGAGATACTCCAGCATTTTGTGTCTATCTTCAGTAAGTATGTCCTGTCCTTTTCACTTTAGATGAACCTGAAAGAAAGTTGAAGTTATCTGATAAAAGGAACTGCAGATGCTGGTATATTCCGAAGATAGACACAAAGTGCAGGAGTAATTCAGCAGGTCAGTCCGCATCACTTGTTTCAGATCAGGACCTTACTTCAAACTGAAGTGTCCGGACCCAAAATGTTGCCCATCCTTTTTCTCTAGGGCTGCTGCCAGTCCCGCTGGATCACTATGTGTCCATCTTAGACATATTTGTGCACTTGCAATCACTGT
Organism: Amblyraja radiata; assembly: GCF_010909765.2. Lineage (NCBI taxonomy): Eukaryota > Metazoa > Chordata > Chondrichthyes > Rajiformes > Rajidae > Amblyraja > Amblyraja radiata. Next base: position 15,293,124 of record NC_045969.1, read on the forward strand.
GGACAAAGAGGAGTTAAGAAGAGAAGCAAATCAAACCCTTATTATGTAGAAATGTAGAATCCAGGAAGTGTGGTAGCAATTGCCATAAAAATAACCAGAAAGCATTTTATATGGCCTGAAAGAACATCTCTCTGTTTAAAACCAAATCACTGTACCAGTTGTAGAAGTAGCTTAGTTAGTGACATAGACAATACTAAGAGTATAATGCACCTTGAATATTGTGCATTGTGGTAACTAAACCCATAGTGGTAGACACAAAAAGCAGGAGTAACTCAGCGGGTCAGGGAGCATCTCTGGAGAAAAGGAATAGGTGACATTTCGGGTCGAGAACCCTTCTTCAGACTGAGAGACAGGGGAAAGGGAAACAAGAGATATAGATGGTGATACATCGAGATAAAGAACAAATGTATGAAAGATTTGCAAAAATGTAACGATAATCTCGGAAAGGTGGAGCCCGCAATGGTCCATCGTTGTCTGTGGGCTAGGTGATACCGAATTATACAGACAATTAAACTCAACAGGACAACAGTGAAACATTTGCTTCCCCTCCTTTCCATTGAAGAATATTAGTAAAAATGCTGCTTCAATGAAGACAGGCCCCTTACATTTTGTGACCACCCCTTCCAGATGGATGATGTTTGGATGGTCAAACTGTCCCATGATGCTTGCTTCACTCAGGAAATCCCGTCTTTGTTTCTCCGTGTAACCAACTTTAAGGGTTTTGATGGCTACTGAGATCTCCTTTTTGGAGGGAAGCTTCAGACGTCCACTGCACACTTCTCCAAATTCTCCTGTGATATAAAAATACAATATTTCTGGCTGTAATTTCAAACAGTGCTGTGTCTCCCATCCCTCTCTCATCACCTGCAGTGGTAAGCAAGTCAAAAGCATTTGTACGGGTGTCAGAGGTTATGGGTAGAAGGTACATCATCATCGTCTACTCCACCATTCAATCATGGCTGATCTACCTTTCCCTCTTAACCCCATTCTCCTGCCTTCTTCCCATAACCCCTGACACCTTTAACTAATTAAGAATCTATCAACCTGTGGTTTAAAAATATCCATTGATTTGTCTCCACAGCCTTCTCTGGCAATGAATTCCACAGATTCACCACCCATCTTAAATGTGTATGTTATTGACATTATCAATGGTCTAGATCATGGTCACTCTTATTATCCCAGATGGTTCAAGACTATTAATCTCTGCCACGTTGCACAGTTTGCTGCTGACTGGTTGCGTTTAGGAGGTCATCTAAACTCCATGATCAAGGATTGAAGATTTAATTTACTTTTTCTTCAGCCTACTAGACCAGGCAGGGAGCATGTTTCCATCTTTAACTCACCCATTTATTAAACAACAACACTGCTCTGTAACTGGAAAAGAGTTGCTTATATTGTGGAATATCCTTTTAACAGCTGCCTGTGGGGTTTAGACTTGTGATGTTAAATGCTGACAGTTCCCAGAACATGTGATTCACTGGCAGGGAATGCTACACTCAAACCCACAAGTTTTAGTGTGATGTTGGAAACATGGAACTGCAGATGCTGGTTAATACATAAAAGGACACATAGCCTTGGAGTAACTCGGCACGTCAGGCAGCATCTCTGGAGTACATTGTAAGGTGACGTTTTAGGTTATCTGTAGAAGGATCTTGACCCAAAACATCATCTATCCATGTTCTGCGGAATGCTGCCTGAACTGCTGAGTTACGCCAGCACTTTGTGTCTATAGTATGATGTTGCATTGGGAAACCATGCATTGGGAAACCATTACAGTTCAGTGAAGGTTGAATAAAGGTATCAGTTTGTGCGTGTCTTTCATAAATAGCATTAAGGTGTCTCTGAAGATAGACACAAAATGCTGGAGTAACTCAGTGGGATAGGCAACATCACTGGAGAGAAGGAATGGGTGATGTTTCGGGTCGAAACTGAAGAAGGGTCTCAACCCGAAATGTCACTCATTCCTTCTCTCCAGGAATGCTGCCTGTCCCACTGAGTTATTCCGGCATTTTGTGTCTATCTTCAGTGTAAACCCGCATTTGAAGTTCCTTTCTACACATTAAGGTGTCACACATCTGTACTATCATGACACCAAAAGGCAGCAAAGCCATTTCTGGCCCCAAAAGAGTCTTTCTTGCCCCTGCCCCATCCCATGCCATGGTACAGATGGGACGGATTTGTTGATACCCAGAAAATTTAGAACCATGCATCAGGATCTATAAGGCCGGAGACTGCGATAAAATTATCAGTGGAGGCTCACACTGCTGTGTCCAATTAGATGCAGAGCCCAGAGAGCGGTGAGATAGCCACCGATTGTCCTGAGAGAGGAATATGCACTAAAAATAATCATTTATAAAGTTTAGTACCTGCACCAACAACTTTGTCAATGGATATGGAGGAAGAATCCAGCTCCTTCGCAAACTCATGGACAGCCTGGCTGGGGTCTTCGTATGTGTGCGGGTCCACATATGTCCGTAGACCTGGAAGTTTAACTGTTTGCAGAAACATTGAGAAATATCACACATGCCCTGGGTATCAACACAACACAACCATATTCTCAACACTTATGGCTTCTACAGGCAATCATTCTGGAGAGAAGAGATCCTAAAATTCCTGAGAACTAGTCAACCTGCCACAAACCACAAACAGGTTTGGTGGAATTACTGAATTTTAAAGTAATGAATTGGACTTTGGTTTTTATTCTTGTGCTGGCTCGAAGGGCCGAATAGCCGACTCCTGCATCTATTCTCCATGTTTCTTCATTTACCAATTCAGCACTTTACCATTCTCCAACAATTGACTCTCCATTTGAAGAAGGGTCTCGATCCAAAACATCACGAAGGAGGGCAGTGAGATGTCTGAAGAAGGGTTCCCACCCAGAACTGTGGAGGCCAATTCATATATTTAAGGCAGCGATTTATAGATTCTTGATTAGTAAGGGTGTCAGTGGTTATGGGGCAAAGGCAGGAGAATGAGGTTGAGAGGGAAAGATTGATCAGCCATGATTGAATGGTGGAGTAAACTTGATGGGCCGAATTACCTAATTCTGCTACTATAACATAAACTTGTGAAGCATCACCTATTCCTTTTCTCCAGAGATGCTGCCTGACCAACTGAGTTACTCCAGCTTTTCGTGTTTATCTTTGTCAAAAAATATTTGGCTGGCGAGTCACACTTTCTCGGTTTCACTTTCCATCTCATTCAACCAAAATATGTAAGAGGTGGTCAATAACTCACCCATGCTTTTTTTCTTTACAAAAGTGAGTTATAAAGGTCCACACACATCTAAGGTACGGGCAAATTAGTTTTGTTTAGTTTTAGTTTAGAGATACTGCGCAGAAACAGTCCCTTCGGCCCATCGTTTCTGCACTGACCCGCACATTAACACTATCCCACACACACCAGGGATGATTGTACATTTATACCAAGCCAAACCTGCACGTCTTTGGAATGTGGGAGAAAACCGAAGATCTCGGAGAAACCCACGTGGTCACAGGGAGAACGTACAAACTCCATAGTGTCAGCCTCCATAGTCAGGATCGAACCTGAGTCTCTGGCGCTGGAAGGCAGCAACTCTACCGCTGCCCCACCATGTCACTGAAATGTGGGAATGTAGGTGGTTGTCACGGGTTTCATGCAGAAATGACAGGGATATTTAGGGTCTATTCGAATCAGGTATCTTGGATGGACATGAAGATTTAGTGTCTGCTAAAGATCCGTTCAGATCCGAGGTTTTCAGGAAGACTGACCCTTTGAAATTCAATGATAGATGGTATAGTGTTATGGGAAAGGAACATTTGGTGAATTATATTAATCTGTAGTAGAGGAACACGAGTTATACGTTTAAAGTAACTCAAAGCCACCACTGCTTTTCAGGAAATATGTTTTTACAAATAGCATGGCCCATCTATATACATTTCTGCAAGGAAGTGACAAGTTTTTTACACAGTGAGTGGTGGGTGCCTGAACGCGTTGCCAGGAACAGTGGTGGAAGCAGATACGATCGTGGTGTTTACGAGGTTTTTGCACATGGATGTGCAGGGATATTGATCGCATGCAGGCAGAGATGATTAGTTTAACTTGGCAGTTTTGTTTGGCACAGACGTTGTGGGCTGAATGGTCATTTCCAATGCTCCACTATTTTATATTTCTATGACTCCTGTCCAAATGACGTATTGCTAGAACTTTCCTAACATGCATTCCTATCATGTGGAAAATTAACAGTATTTCTCTAATTTCGTATGGGGTGACACAGTGGCGCAGTGGTAGAGTAGCTGCCTTACAGCGCCGGACACCCGCGTTCGATCCTGACCTCGGGTGCTGTCTGTATGGAGTTTGCACGTTTTCCCTGTGACTGCATCGGTTTCCTCCGGGTTCTCCTGTTTCCTTCCACATCCCAAAGACATGTAGGTTTGTAAGTTAATTGGCTTCTGTAAATTGTCCCTAGTTTGCAGGATAGAACTAATGCATGGGTGATCATTAAGTTGGCGTGTATTTGATGGGCCGAAGGGCCTGTTTCCATGCTGTGTCACTAATCGAATCTAAACTAATCTAATCTAAAACTCTTAACTAAGTAACAGTGGACCAAAGACTTACTAACAACCACTGGTGGCTTGAAATAATTTAGATGTATAAAAGATCCAGGCTACTATGACCCTTTACGATGAATGAGTTTCTCTTTGAGTTATTTATTGCTCTAACGTTGTCATTTAGGATACACTCCTTCTGATACCATCCTTTTCAAACATGCTCACAGCAAAGCCAAATCTCCTCAGATATTATGCATCTAATCCTGAAGACTTGTGTTTGAACTTGAACTTGAACTTCTGCAACACAACATTATAGAGGTAACTTTGAACCAGATGCCTGTAAAACCCAAGATAGACATAAAATGTTGGAGTAACTCAACGGTACAAGCAGCAGCTCTGGAGAGATGCTGCCTGTCCTGCTGATTTACTCCAGCATTTTGTGTTTATCTTCCATTTAAACCAGCATCTGCAGTTCCTTCCTGCCTGTTGAACCCTCCAGTTTAACCACTTGAGTGCCTTATTGATTTCAATGGGAAGTGAAATTGGAGGGTTTGTTAAATGGGCTCTTAAGCCCACTCTGTCCTATTTCTGCTGAGTGTGTTAAGTTAAACTCTCTAGTCAAGGCCAAGCTTACAGTAGTACAAGGAAAACCTCCTACTGTTCTCTCAGGCTGAGTTCCTTTCTCTCTTTCAATGCCGAGCTGAGAGCAGGCAGGTGTTGTACTTAACGGTGCTGCAGTAAAGATCCACTTAAAAGGAGTTTATTTTTGCTCTGGGAATACAGCAGTAAAGAGTAGAAGAAAAGAAGTTCCAAGGTACTGGAGATGGTGCTAATTGCTATAATATAAACTCTGATGGGATGTCTGGGTGAGCTCTTTGAACAGAGTAATGGCTTAAGAAAACTATCAGAACAGTATTGAGTTTAATAGAAAAATTGAGGTTATACTTCAATTTTAGGTTAGTTTAGAGATACAACATGGAACTGAGTCCATGCCGACCATCGATTTACCCGTTCACACTAGTTCTCTGTTAATCCATTTATGCACCCACTCCCTACATGCTAGGGATAATTTACAGAGGCCATTTAACTTACAGGCCAGCTTGTATTTGAAATGTGGAAGGAAATCGGAGGATCAAGAGGAAATCCACGCCTCCACAAGGAGAACACCCACAGGATTGAACCCATGTCTCTGGCCTTGTGAGGCAGCAGCTCTACCAGACGAGCCACTGTGCCATCTAGTATGTGCCGCTGAGACCATACCTGTAATAATATGTACGATATTGGTCTCTTATTTAATAACGAATGTTAATGTATAAGAAGTATTTGGGGGCGGCAAGGTGGAGCTTAACTACAGGCAGTTTTGAGGAAGTAATTCATTGCTAGAGGTTTTATCTTTTCAATGAGCTGTTCACTCAATGTTTTATTCACCTGGAGGTAAAAACCCAATGAAATACAGTTACAAATATAGGGCGGCATGGTGGTGCAGCGGCAGAGTTGCTGCCTTATGCCCCTGTCCCATTTAGGAAACCTGAACGGAAACCTATGGAGACTTTGCGCCCCACCTAAGGTTTCCGTGCGGTTCCCGGAGGTTTTTGTCAGTCTCCCTACCTGCTTCCACTACCTGCAACCTCCGGCAACCACCTGCAACCTCCGGGAACCGCACGGAAACCTTGGGTGGGGCGCAAAGTCTCCAGAGGTTTCCGTTCAGGTTTCCTAAGTGGGACAGGGGCATAACAGTGCCAGGGACTCGGGTTCGATCCTGAATATGGGTGCTGTCTGTATGGAGCTTGGACGTTCTCCCCGTGTCCCGCGTGGGTTTTCTCCAGGTGCCCTAGTTTCCTCCCACATTATTCCAAAGACATACAGGTGTGCAGGTTAATTGGCTTTGGTAAAAATTGTAAATTGCCCTTGTGTGTATGTGTGTGTGTGTGTGTGTGTGTAGGATAGTGTTAGTGTACGATGATCGTTGGCCAGTGCAGACTCGGTGGAACGAAGGTCCTGCTTCCGTGCTTAATATCTAAACTAAACTAAACTAAAGTAGTTCAGAGAAGCTTTCTTACTATGGCCGTAAAGAGGCAGGCTATCTTATGAAAATATGTTGGAGAGGCCAGGTCTTTATTGCTGTTGGTGAAGGACACTGGAATGCAACCTATATAATCCTAATGAGTCTTGATAGGGCAGATAGGCAAGGATGTTTCCACCTGGGGAAAAATCAAGAAGTAGGGATCACTATTGAAACTAAGTGTGTCACCCATTTAATGCAGGGATGAGGCAATTTATTTTCTCTCCGAGGGCTCAGTGCTCCCCAAAGGAGTGTGGAAGCAGAATATTTGAATATTTATAAGCCAGATGCAGACAGATACAAGCAAGGGGTGAAAAGTTACAGTGCATACATAGGAATGGGAAGATGTGATCACTATAATATCGATCACAATCACGTTAAATGCTGGAGCAGGACTGAGTGGGCTAATCATGTTCCTAATCCATATGCTTGTGCTAGAGGAAAAACATAATTTCCCACCTGATGACACTGAAAATCAATGGTCATAAACAAATATTCTGAAAGTAACTAATGTACGAGATGGCGTTCCCAGACGCTTGATAGATGGAACAGATGCAACAGATGCATGGTGTGGCATCACTTTAACGAGAGGAAGAGCTTTCATTTATATAACTCCTTTTGCATGATGAAGATGTCTCAAACCATTGCACAGCCAAGGAACTGTTTTTAGATGCTTTGCCACCGGTACAATATAAAGCAAGCGAGTGTAGTAACCAATTTGTGCTCTGCAAGCCTCCACAAACAGCAGCCTGACAAATGAGATGCCGCTGACCCGCTGAGCATTTCCAACATTTTCTCTAGTTAATTGCAAACGCTTGCAGGTTCAATACTCACTGTGGCCATTTGGGTAATAGATTCTTTTGTCGTCAGATATATGCTTTGATTTGTTGTACCCGCAAAACCTGTGCATAAATCAAATAAATTCTTACCAACCGACACCATTCATTTCACTCTATAGAAACATTATTAAACTTTTTAAATTGTCAAATGTTTTGTTAACAAGTACAAGAATGGAAAACGAGGGCACATTTGAATTTATCAGTGTAGCATCAAGTAATACTACTTACTCTCTAGGTTTTACTTATTACATGACATTACGACAAGAGTGGGGTGGGAGATTGCAACCTTCACATCCTCCACCCTGTTTCAACTAATGCAATCAACCCGACGTTCACAAACAAAAGATCAAATAGGACAGGTTGACCTACAGCATTAGGCTGAGCACGCCATATGCAAGAAGAAGAAGAATACAACAAGAGTGAGTTGTAAGTGATTGGAGTCTAAGGCAGCATATTTTGATTTGAATAATGAGGTGAGAGCTAAAATACTTTAACTCCCTCTCCAATCGACACTGACCTGTCTGTCCAGGGCCTCTGCCATTGCCATTGTGAGGCCCAGTGCAAATTGGAGGAACAACACCTCATATTCTGCTTGGGCAGCTCACACCCCAGTGGTATGAACATAGACTTCTCTAACTTCAAGTAACCCTTGCTCTACCTCTTTCTGCATCCCTCCCCCTTCCCAGTTCTCCGACCAGCCTTACTGTCTCCAAATAAATGTTATCTCTATTTGCTTTGTTGTTACCTTCTCCCAGCTAACAATGATCTAAGCTACATTTTACTTGATCTGCATTCCCTTTGTCCTATTTTCATAACCTTACACTTCCTTATCTATGTATCTCCCTCTCTCCTGACATCAGTCTGAAGAAGGGTTTTGCCCCGAAATGTCACCCATTCCTTCTCTCCAGAGATTCTGCCTGTCCCGCTGCTTTACTCCAGCATTTTGTGTGTATTTTCGTGAGTTAAGATAAGGTAGGGGCATATTTCTATACTTGTTCAGTGTATTATTTACACTTCCCTGCTTTTTGTTAATGCTTATCATCTCAGTCTGAAGAAGGGTCTCGACCCGAAATGTCACCTATTCCTTCGCTCCATAGATGCTGCCTCACCCGCAGAGTTTCTCCTGCATTCTGAATACAGTAGTCATTGCTTACCTATTTAAGATATCTGAATGATTATATTGGGGCAAAAATCAACAAGGCTGATCTTCGAGTGGAAGATAGACTCAAACTGCTGGAGTAATTCAACGGGCCAGGCAGCATCTCTGGGTAGAAGGAATGCGTGATGTTTTGGGTCGAGGCCCTTCTTCAGACAGAGTCTGGGAAGAGGGAGACATAGAGATATCGAAGGGCAAGGTGAAAACATAGATCAAAGGGGACGATGTTCCCCTGAATGTAGATTGGTGCATTATTAGCTGAGGGGAAGGTAACAACGAGACATGATAATCAGTAATCGACAATGAAACTTGTCGGAGAATGAGGAGGGGGAGGGACTGAGAGAGAGGGAAAGCAAGGGTTACTTGAAGTTTGAGAAATCAATATTCGAGTGGAAGTGCTGAGTTTGCTTTCACATGATCTGACCCTGTCATGGTGTGCAGAGTCAGGGAGGGGTATCTAGATATCATTCCCTGGACACACGGAGGCTAACTTTTTTGATAGCACTCCCACACTCCTTCAACACCACAAACCACAAGATGCAGCACAGGCTGCCTGTTCCATGTAGAAACGGGCGAGTTGGAAATGTCTGATAGGAGTAGGTAACCACTTTCATAAGGATCATGAGTAGGAATCACAGTCGGAATCCTAAACAGACCCAGCTGGGGCTTTCATTAGTGGCTGCACTCTGTGGCTGGTATTTTTCCTTTCACAGCACACAATATATTTGGAATGCATTTCTCCATTTATTCACATTTTCATTTGTTACAGTATTATCATTCTTACTCCAGTGAATATCTTGTGAATGGAAAATCTTGAAAAACACATTTCAAGCATCAGATTAGTGGAAATGGCCACAACATAAGCATGCACTGGAATTCTATTTGCATATAAGATAACTGTTATTTTCCAATAAAATTGCATGCACTAAAGGCACAGTCCATCTAATGCTGTATGCTTCTCTCCATTAGATATCAGAATCTGAATATGTAATCATTGTGAAATAAGCATTTAAAATCATTTGACACAATTCAGAATATTGTTTAGGTGTACTGGATCCCAGGGTATTCCAGCCCCTACAGACCCTGTTTCCAGCCCCATAAACCTCTGATGTTGACAACCTTGTTTAGAATGGATAGAAGCTAACATTCATTATGCTTTTTCATCTTATCCCTTCAAGGTTGTGGATTCAAGCTCTACTCGAGGGTTAAAGATAGCGGAGTCAAAGGATATGGGGAGAAGGCAGGAACGGGGTACTGATTGGGGATGATCAGCCATGATCACATTGAATGGTGGTGCTGGCTCGATCGGGCGAATGGCCTATTCCTGCACCTATTGCCTATTGTCCCGTTGGACACCTTGGCACTATTATTGGTGGTTTTCAGGAGTGGTAGGAACAAAATTAGGCCATTCGGCCCACCGGGTCTGCCATTCAATCATGGCTGATCCATCTTTACCTCTTAACCCCATTCTCCTGCCATCTCCCCATAACACCTGACACTCAAGAATCTATCTCCGCCTTAAAAATATCCATTGACTTGGCCTCCACTGCCTTCTGTGGCAATGAATTCCACAGATTCACCACCTTCTGACGAAATAAATTCCTCCTCATCTCCTTCCTAAAGGAATGTCCTTTAATTCTGAGGCTATGGCCTCTGGTCCTAGACTCTCCCACTAGTGGAAACGCCCTCTCCACATCTACTCTATCCAGACCTTGAGGAAATAATTAATTGCAAGAGGTTTTATCTTTTCAATGAAATGTTCACACAAAATTTTCATTCACATGGAGGTACAACTCCAATGAAATTCAGTTACAAATATAGGGCGTCATGGTGGCGCAGTGGTAGAGTTGCTGACTTACAGTGCCAGAGACCCTGGTTTGATCCTGACTATGGGTGCTGCCTGTATAGAGTTTGTACGTTCTCCCCTTGACCGTGTGGGTTTTCCCTGGGTGCTCCGGTTTCCTCTCACACTCTAAAGACGTACGGGTTTGTAGGTTAATTAGCTTCGGTAAGAATTGTAAATTGTCCCTTGTATGTGCAATAGTACCAGCGTACGGGGATTGCTGGTCATCGCGAGCTTGGTGGGCCGAAGGACCTGTTTCCACCCTGTATCTCTAAACTAAAGGAACTGGAGGTCCTCCCTGTGCACTGGTCATTAGTCACCCCTCCAAGAACTCTCCTGAACCTTAGGCTTCGAAGATGAGAGAGTTTGCGATCCTGCTCAGTAAACCCCAGCACTGAGTGAATGTCAGGCTGTGGGAACTGGAACATTACCCTGTTGCCATAATTCATAATGAGGATGAATCGATTGCCAGAACAACTTGTCAATGTTGAATAAACTGTAAGCAACTAATTGGGAATTATAACGCTCTACCAAAATATCTAAACTAACTATTCCAATAGCATTTAAATGGTCCAATATTCTGTTGGCATTCTACAAAATAAACATGTTCCTTCAATCTCAAAGAAAACTAGCTAAACTGAGGAACATTACGTATTAGCGGTCAGGTATAAAGTAGTTTTAACATATAGAACTAACCTCCCAATTATGATATACATCACAACTGTAAGCAGAACAATGGCCACGGCTGCTGATATGGCAATCATTACAACCTGACTGTTCTCGCCAGCAATGGAGAAGGCTGAAACCAAAAAGGGGAAACAATATTGTTCTTGAGATAGAATTTAAGCAGAAAGGGAACAATGCAAATATATTATTACCATAATAAAACATGAATTACTCTCCTCCCTCGCCTCCACCCTCTCCCCTCTCTCTCCACCCTTCCCCTCCTTCTCTGCCTCCCCCTCCACTCACCCCTCTCCCTCTCCCTTCCCCTCTCCCTCCCTCACCTATCCCTCTCCCCTTCTTATTCCCCCTCTCTCTCCCTCCCCTCCCGCTTCCTCTCCCTCTCCCTCCCTTTCCCCTTCCCCGTTACTTCTCTACCTTTCTAGCTCTCTCTCTCTCTCTCTCTCTCTCTTTCTCTCTCATAAAAGAATGTTAATTTTCACTCACAGTCAGGACTGGTCTCAAATTCAAACTTGCGGCTGCTCATCCCGTAACCAGCCGCTGTCCGGGCCCTGATTTGGAACAGGTAGGTGGTCTCCGGTTTCAGCCCATTGACAGTGACATTGGTGCCCTTTGATCTCATGATCGTGTAACTGGTTTCTTGTTCCTGCTTTAGAATAAACACAAACGAAGAACATCATTCATTATGATCCAGTCTTTCCCCTAAATCTCATTCCTGTTTGGAGCAAAATTCTGCACATGGTGATATGCTCCCTCTTATATGCATTTGGATTTTATTTCCACTTGCTGCTCCACTCCTGGAGAGAGTGTATTGTGGATTCTAATTGTACATCCGGTAGCAACACCACATGTTCTAAGCCATTTGTTGAATCCTATGTCATAGCGTAGAAACAGGCACATCACATCTGTGGTAATTATCAAGTATCCATCTTTATACCAATGCATGGCCCATTGCCTTCAAGATATTGATAATTCAAGTCCTCATCAGAATACCTGTCCCGCTGAGGTACTCCAGCATTTGTGTCTACCTCTGTTCAATGTAGTCTTTTGCCACATGCTTTGTCTTGTACATCAGCTATTGTCGCTGTTGGAGTATTATGTAAACAGACTAACTTGCAGCTTCTGTGAACAGCACTTTCCAACTTTAGATTCTAGAAATAACAAATAATTATATTGGATCTTAGGAGAACGTATTAGGGCACTCCAACACAATTAAATATAAGATTAAGTAAGTATAAACCTAATTAGATTCCTTTGATTTTGAAATAACATTGAGTGTTTATTAGATTTTTTTATGAACCGAAGCAATTAATTTGTAATTTCATGCCATTTTCACCATAGGCCTTTGTTGGTCCTGGTGGGAGTCATTTAATTATTTTATAAATACGATCAACGCCAGAATAAAACAAATTACTTTGCTCCTGTGATACTGTGATAATGATGACTGAACATTTCTGCTCAAGGTCAGGGAATGAGGACTACAGAGTGGTAGACAGGGTCTGATCCATCGCTGCTACTGACCTCCCCACCATCGAAGGGATCTCTATAAGAGGCACTGCCTCAAAAAGGAAGCCAATATCATCAAAGACCCACACCACTCTGATCACAGTCTCATTACTGCCATCAGGAAAAGGGTACGTGAAGGTGACCACTGGGTCCAAGAACAGTTTCTTCCAAGCAACCATCAGGCACTTGAACACCACATGACACTAACCTCAGCACTAACCTATGACCTGCTATGAACTGTGCCAGTAGTTGCTCTACAGACTTGATTTTTGCACTAATATGGTTACCTAGTATTACAGTTATTAATTTATTCTATTTTTCATTTGTATATATTATCTGCATGTACAGGCCTTTTCAGCTGCAGCAAGTAAGAATTTAATTGTTCTGCTAGTGTGTACAAAGTCATGAGAGGAATAGATCAGGTAGATGCACAGAGTCTCTTGCCCAGAGTAGGGGAATCGAGCACCAAGTCAAGTCAAGAGAGTTTAGAGTCATGTGTCCCAGATAGGACAATGAAATTCTTGCTTTGCTTCAGCACAACAGAGTATTGTAAGCATACATACAGAACAGTTCAGTGTGTCTATATAGCATAGACCATATATATACACACATAAATAAACAGATAAAGTGCAATAAATAGGGTATTATAGTTCAGAGTTTGTTTGATGGCAAGTTTAATAGCCTGATGGCTGTGGGGAAGTGCTGTTCCTGAACCTGGATGTGCCAGATTTCAGGCTCCTGTACCTTCTGCCTGATGGCAGTGGAGAGATGAGTGTGTGTCCAGGATGGCGTGGGTCCTTGATGATGTTGGCAGCCTTTTTAAGGCAGCGACTGTGATAGATCCCTTCGATGGTGTGGAGGTCAGAGCCGATGATAGACTGGGCAGTGTTTACTACTTTCTGCTTTATTTTCAGCTCCTGAACCAAGTCACGATGCAACCTGTCAGCATGCTCTCTACTGTGCACCTGTAGAAGTTCGAGGGTGTCCTCTTTGACATACCGACTCTCCGTAATCTTCTCAGGAAGTAGATACGCTGATGTGCTTTCTTTATAATTGCGTCAGTGTGCTGGGTCCAGGAAAGATCTTCGGAAATATGCACGCCCAGGAATTTGACGTTCTTGACCCTTTCCACCATCGTCCCGTTGATATAAACGGGATTGTGGGTCCCTATCCTACCCCTTCCAAAGTCCACAATCAGTTCCTTGGTTTTGCTGGTGTTAAGAGCCAGGTTATTGTGCTGGCACCATTTGGTCAATCGGTTGATCTCTCTTCTATACTCTGACCCGTCACCATCAGTGATTCGTCCCACAACAGTAGTGTCGTCGGCGAACTTGATGATGAAGTTCGCACTATGTCTGGCTACACAGTCATGAGTATAGAGTGAGTACAGCAGGGGGCTGAGCATGCAGCCTTGAGGTGCTCCCGTGTTGATTGTTATCGAGGATGACACATTTCCACCAGTGAGAGCCAGTGAGATCGCATCCACCGTTGATCTGTTGTGGAAGTAAGCCAACTGCAGTGGGTGGAGGTTCTTGTCGAGGTAGGAGTCGATATGTGCCATTATCAACCTTTCTAAGCACTTCACCACCACAGACGTTAGTGCCACTGGTCGATAGTCGTTGAGGCACGTTACCTTGCTCTTCTTGGGCACTGGTTTTATTGATGCCCTTTTAAAGCAGGTGGGAACCTAAGACCTCAGAAGTGAGAGGTTGAAAATGTCTGTAAAAACTCCAGCCAGTTGGTCCGCACAGGTTTTTAGAACAGGGCCGGGTGTACCATCAGGTCCAGGTACTTTCCAAGGGTGTATGTCTTTGGAGCATGTATGTCTTTGGAGCGTGGGAGTAAAGTGGAGATCCCAGAGAAAATCCACGTGGGAGAACACACAAAGTCCGCACAGACAGCAACCATAGTCAGGATTGATCCCGGGACCCTGGCATTGTAAGGCAGCAACTCTACCGCTGCGCCACTATGCCGCACAACGGACAATGGGAGAAAGAATCAGGAGGACATGATTAAATGCTTTCTCACGGAGAATACCCGTGATCTGGAATTCCAAGCCAGAACGGATAGTGAAAGTAGATTTAATTATGGCTTTAAAAAAGGAGCTGGATGAATGTGTGAAGGAGGAAAAAAATCCAAATCCAATGGGAAAGAACTGAGGAATAGGAATAACCAGATCACTGACATGGTCTCCGTGGGCCAAATAAACTCCTTCCACACTACAAAGCTGCTGTGATCATACGGTTTATTCTTGGGTAATAACAGTCTCGAGAAACAAAGCATTCTTCAAATAAAATTGCAAGCCTGTGACCATTAAACTGATTTATCTGCACTTTTTAAAAGAAAAAAAACATGTTAATGTTCACCTCGTCATATCTATTTATGCTATTTTATATGGTCCAGTAAAATTGCTATCTGAATTTCCTGAATGTGCAATGTCCAGAATACCCATTAATGATAATGATTCCTCGATAAAAACACTGAGGCTGAACATTATTCACATTCATTGTGCAGAAACCATTGGGCATTAGCTGATGGTTACACACTTAGTTGATGAGAATTGATAAGTGTGGATCTGGCAGAAGCTTTGTAATAAGCAAAAGGGTGCACTATGACTGAATATTGACATTGTCACCAGATAATAAAGTGCATCGCAATTGGGAAACAGAAAATGTCTGTCGTCAGCTAAAACAGACCTTGTCAGACGGTGCACAAGAGAGCGAAGCAGAGGAGTGACAGAGATAGACTGCTGTGGGAGTGGTACAAAGAAAAGCACAATTGTGATGTCTTGTGGCTTCTGTGGACAGCTTAGTTATGGTGACTGATTAACCTTTACACCATACATTGTTTAATTGCAGCTCCCGTAATTACAGGTTATCCCTTTGTGTTTGCATTACATTATTAATTGCGGATCTGCAAGCAAAGTTATTACCTTCTAATTACATTCCTGCTCATAAATTGCATGGTAAAATGCTACCCTCGAGATCTGAAGCTCGGTACTGAATCCTTAAAACAAGACAGAACCCGTGTAAATTAAAAGGGACGCAATCTGTTCTTTGTACTCTCGGTGAGAAGGAGTGCAGGAGCAGTAAAATAAGGGCGACTGGATTGACTGAGATAATGTCGGATAATTTTCTTTGTGCCCTTTCTTTATCATAATAGAACTGGCAGTTCCAATGTAAACATTTATGATTTGGCTGCAGACAGCTTTCAAAGGAAATCCTTTCCCCTTTGAGACGAGCTCGCTGAGATTAGAAGTGAAGCCAGTTCTTTCTTTCCCAATAATTTCCCACTCTCAACGCCCACACTCGGTGTGTTGAAGAACATTGTATGAAATGAAACCAAACATTTCAAAACAAAACATTCTTACCAAAGAGGATCAGATCCAAAGCTCTGGCTCGTAAGTGCATGTGAGACAAATTAATCACATGAAAAAAAGAAAGAACGGCTGTTCATTGAAGTTTTCGGAGAGATAATTTCCTACACACAGTGGGTTTCTTTGTACAGTAGCTGAACACTGAATTTTATTCATTTTCCCACCTTCTCATAGAACTTGACCTCGTAGTCTAATATGATCCCATTCGGGTGTTCAGGCTCTTGCCAAGAGAGAGCAATGCTGTTTCGGGTTGTCCAGTCCTTCTTAATCACGGTGACAAGAGAAGGAGCTAGGAAAGAGCAAAACACAATTAAAGGCCATATTTTGCAAAAGAAAACCCCGTGCCAAATGGAATCATTTTCATCCAAAACAAACTCTAATTAAAGTTGTCCCTGTGGCAAGACTGAACAGCTGGAAGCACTGTCTTGGAACACATTTTGGAAATGATAACCCTAACAAAGGATTAGTCTGAGCTTCATGAACATTCAGACTCCATCAAGTAGAGTCTGCTACAACCATGAGCAATCTGTCACAACCCTTAACTAAGCGACTGGTGTATATGTGGATAAAGACACATACAGGTATTGCATATGTCAGCTGAAAGCTGTGCCAAGGACACACACACGCACTCGCTCATAATTTTTTTTAAACTGCCTAACCATCCTGCAAACCAAATGATTGAGCATTTAACACTGAATCATAATGTAACAGTAAAGAATGTATTGCACAAATTTGTCACATTCCTAATCTTATTCATCAATTGGCTCAGTGGTGCAGCGGTAGATTAGTTGCCTTACAGCGCCAGAGACCCGGGTTCGATCCTGACTATGGGTGTTGTCTGTACAGAGTGCTGTCTATAAAGAGTGAAGAAGATTAGACTTTATTGCCATCCATCGCAGTGAGGAATGCGGGGAATCCTTTGTGGTGGATGTTTATGTTAACTTTTATGTACTGTAGTTGTGTGTTTTGTTGCTTTTATTTAGTATGGCTGTGTAGTACAGTGAAATCGAATTTCACTGTACCTTAATTGGTACAGCTGACAATAAAATACCTTTGAGCTTGTACATTCTCCCTGTGACCCTGTGGGTTACTTCCGCCTGCTCCGATTTCCTCCCACATTCCAAAGATGTGCAGGTTTGTAGACTAATTGGCTTCTGTAAATTGTTCTTAGTGTGTAGGATAGAATTAGCGTACGGGTGACTAAGGGTTGGCGTAGACTCGGTGGGCCAAAGAGCCAGTTTCCACGCTGTATTTCTAAAACTAAAACTAAAAAACTAAATTGTATTTAATGCAAACTCTTTCTCACTTGCCAGGGCCCAGTCTGCAAAATACACTGTGTGCTTGCTCTTTGTCCCAATGCTGTCACTGCTCCTTATCTGTAAAGTATTTTCTCCATTGAATGTTTATCTTTCTCCAGCTACTGGCAATTGTTTAGCTGGGCTGGTATTCTCCTGAGTGTTAGCAGCTCTCTGCTACACTGTTGGGAGAAATGTTCTCCTCTTGTAAATGTTGGCAAGCTAATCAAGTGCTGAGCTCTACCATCTCTTTATCCAACATTTGCACTCCCTGTGAGGGATTACTGGATGCTGGTCAGCTCCAGGGCTTTGATGAATTTCTTCCCACTTGGTTGAGGAACACACTGAGCCAAATCGATTGTTCCCATTACAATAGATGATGTCAGTTGACTCACAAACGACAGCGATCAAGCCCAAGGGAAACTCGATACTGCAGATGCTGGGAACTTGAGCAGCAAAACAAAGTGCTGGAGGAACATGCAGTATCTGTGGAGGGGATGGACAGATGACGTTTGGGTTGCAACCCTTTTTCAGTCTGAAGAAAGGTCTGGAGCTGAAACATCATCTGTCCAATCCGTTTGCTGGTTCCCAGCGCTTTGTTTTATTGTGATCAAATTCAAGAGTCAAGAGTGTTTTACTGTCAAATGTCAGGCAATCCATAGAGTCAAAGAGTCAAAGAGTGATACAGCGTGGAAAAAGGCCCTATGGCCCAATTTGCCCACTCTGACCAACATGTTCCAGCTACACGTCCCACCTGCCCGCATTTGACCAATATCCCTCCAAATCTATCCTATCTATGTACCGTTCTAACTGTTTCTTAAACATTGCGTTAGTCCCTGCCTCAACTATTTCCTCTGGCAGCTCGTTCCATACATTCACCACCCTTTGTGTGAAAAAGTTACCCCTCAGATTTCTAATAAATCCTTTCCCCTTCACCTTAACGCTATGTCCTCTGGTCCTCAATAGTTATAGTTAAAGTTATAGAAAGGAAATTGTTACTTTTTTAGATTAATAATCAATTCTCTGATAACATTAGACCTGCCAAGCCATTAATAGTCTAACATTGGGAATTAAACTTATTAAATTTACAATACCCGATGAGCCCATGATGAAATATCATGCCGATTATTGTTTTTATTTATCTTTGAATGTGAAAAGTGGCTCACACTATTATGACATTAATAACCTCTGAAATTTGGTTAGTTAATAGTCAAACAATTTAGTTCAGTTCCATTTATTGTCACATGTACCGAGGTACAGCGAAAAACTTTTGTCACATGCTAATCAGTCAGCAGGAAAGACAACCAGTCTGAGGAAGGGTTTCGGCCTGAAACGTTGCCTATTTCCTTCAGTCCATAGATGCTTACTCACCCGCTGAGTTTCTCCAGCACTTTTGTCTACCAGCAGGAAAGACAATATATGATTACAATCAATCCATTTATACATGCTATAATGTTTAGTGTAAGGTCATGAGGTCATGTGATAGGGGCAGAATTACAGTTAATTGTAAGTAATTACGGCCCATCAAGTCTATTCTGCCATTCAATCATGGCTGATCTATCTCTCCCCCCTAATCCCATTCTCCTGCCTTCCCATAATCCCTGACACTCGTACTAATCAAGAATCTCCCAATCTCCTCTTTAGAAATATCCATTGACTTGGCCTCCACAGCCTTCTGTGGCAAAGAATTCCACAGATTCACCACCCTCTGAGAGAAAGCCAGCAGAGAAGTCAGTAAAGCCAGTAAACAGAATGTATCTGAAGCTTGGCCCATTTCATCTTTTGGGAAATAAGGAAGAATGGGATGGGTAAGTGTTGAAAATTCTTTGTCTAATCCAGATTTCCATTCATCGGACTGTAATATTCATGTAACAGGTCTGTCAGCACATTTTAAATATGCCGAGGACTGTCTGGCTGCCCTGTTTTAAAATAAACAGCATCTTAGTCACGGTCAGCATGAATACAGGAGGCACAAGGCAATGAAAAAAGACATTTATTTCTCAATATACCTTTAGGCTGACGGTAATTAAATTGCTTGCATCAGGAAATCCCAATCAGGTTACTCAATAATCAAACCACGACTTAACATTATGCTCACATCTATCTTAAGTTAGTGCACCTGGTGTGCAACAGCATGCTAAAGTTATATCAGGCACTTCAAGTGAATGCATTTTCCTTATATTTCCATCTCGTCTGAGTTGTCATAATCATCTACGATATCAGACCAATAAATACATGCTTGCACTCCATTAAAATTAATGGTGTACTGGTGTCAGTGTGAACATGCACACAGTGCAGTACTCTGAGAAAGACCAGATGCAAATGAATTGTCAGCTTAGAGCAGTGAAATATTTGCCCCTTTCCCCCATCCTAGTCCTTCCTCGACCAGTTCCACAGTTCTCTATGTTGTTACTCTCGAAATCACACCTTCCCAAGCAAAAAATGGTCCTACCAGGTACCGTCTTGCACGAGGTCATTTGTGGGAGGTCCTGGTCTGTTCTCGCCTCCAGCTCTTCACCTCCCTTCCCTCACTCCCTATTTTCAGTCTGAAGAAAGGCCCCAACCTGAAACATTTTCTCCAGAGATGCTGCCTGACCCATTGAATTTACCAGCACGTTGTGTCTACCTTTGGTATAAACCAACATCTGCAAATCTTTGTTTCTTACAGTGAAACATTAGACCCTGATTAATCCATGTGTTTTCCTTGGGACAGAATGGAATCAAGAACTTGGGATAAATTGGATATGGAAACAACTTTGCACGAGGTGTTTGGAATTTTATTTCAAATTAAATTCACAATAAGAAATTTGGCAGTGGTGCTTTGGAATATTGCAGACTCTAAACCTGGGGACTAGAACATCTTCACCCTACCATTCCAAACCCAGACCTTCATGAGCACCTAGATCACTAGAGATATGGCATCAAAGCTTTGTTCATCTTATTGCACCGGTACAGGAGGCCACAAACCATCAATTGGAGTAGATGTGGGATGAGAAATAAAGTGGCAGGGAACATAAACCTCGTGGTCACCTTTGAGGACTGAATGCAGATGGTTCTCATAGGGGGGAGGACCAAATTGGTTCTCCACATTTTGTTCAAATTAATAAAGTGTGTTTTCATCTTGCACATTTTGGAAATATAACAGAAAAGTTATACATTTCTTTTATGTTGCACAATAAGGACAGTTCTATTTTACCTTTAAATCTCCAAGTATTGTCTTTCTGTTCAGCTTGTTCCATAGGTCATAAGTGATAGGAGTATAATTAGGCCATTCGGCCAATCAAGTCAACTCCACCATTCAATCATGGGTGATCTATCTCTCCCTTCTAACCCCGTTCTCCTGCCTTCTCACCATAACCCTTGACACCCATTCTAATCAAGAATCTATCTTTCTCTGCTTTAAAAATATCCATTGACTTGGCTTCCACCACCTTCTGTGGTAAAGAAATCCACAGATTCACCACCCTCTGACCAAATAAATTGCTGCTCATCTTCCTAAAAGAACGTCCTTTGATTCAGAGGCTGTGACCTCTAGTCCTAAACTCTCCCACAATTTCCAATTTAGTTGAATGTCATACGAATATGGATATTATATTTCCTTTCTGTGTGATTTACTATGGAACATCAGCTCCAATGGAAAACTACATATCAGGATATGAAGAAATCTTCAGGCAAGTTCCTTTGTGAAGAATAAGTGGCAAACAACCAGAGAGCAGTCCTGAACTACTATCGGACTATCTTTAATCGGACTTTACTGGCTTTATCTTGCACTAAACGTTATTCCCTCATCATGTATCTGTACACTGTGAACGGCTCGATTGTAATCATGTATAGTCTTTCCGTTGGCTGGTTAGCATGCAACAAAAGCTTTTCACTGTACCTTGGTACACATGACAATAAACTAAACTGAAACTGAACTGAATGAAAAGTTTTGAACACATCTAGGATGGATAATCCCAGAAGATTATGGTTTAGTCGTAAGGTAAATTGCCTGAGTGGACAGATATGATTAGCGGTTACTTGAAAAGGCCAGCAAAATATTATTCTTTCCTCAGCAATTGCCAATGAAAACATGGATGTAGCCTCCACTGATAAAGTTTCTGTTTGCCTGCAGTGCACAGACGGGTACAACATGCAGAAGTTATTACTGGAATTCAATACTGCAAAACAAAACACTTGCAATTTCCATTAGTTATGGAATTAAATGAGAAAGCATGGATCTGTTCATATGGATTACATTTTTCTGCATGCATTGTTCTACGCAGGAAAGTGTTCGTTTTATTGTCCAGAAACCTGCCGACTGCAGCAAGAGTAGTTTGTTATAACGTTCTATATGGCATACAATAGTTTCCAGACATTTATTTAATAAAGAAACATGCTTAATGATAAGAACCCATTTGTACAAACAATCCTCCCCGGCAACGCATCACCATGAGGCAATGCCACTGAAAACAAAGAATTAATAAAATTTGGGCGTGAATCTTCTTGTAGTTTTCTTGTAGTTTTAACACCAAATTGATAATTGATAACACCAAAAGTGATAACGTGAGAGAGATCCAGGTTCGATCCTGACTCTGGGTGCTGTCTGTACGGAGTTTGTACATTCTCCCAGTGACCTGCATGGGTTTTCTCCGGGATCTCCGGTTTCCTCCCACACTCCAAATATGTACAGATTTGAATGTTAATTGGTTTGGTAAATTTGTAAATTGTGCCTGGTGTGTGTGTGTGTGTGATAGTGTCAGTATACAGGTGATCGCTGGTCAGCGCGGACTCGGTGGGACGAGGGCCTGTATCCCTAAACTAAACTAAATTAAATTACACTAATTGTATATAAATGTTTGTCTGGTGGATCTCCTGTTCCCGGCCAGATACTTCTACTCTGCCTTACACAAATAAACTACAATATATGTTAGTTTTTATCTGTCAAATTAACGAGTTTGAAGTTTGAGGATGTTAAAACATTAGTAATGATGTTTGAACAGGGTATATCCACTTTTTCAGGAAGCAGTACATTTCGCTTTGACATTCACGAAAAGAAAGTGTTTTTTTTTTAAAATGTTGTATATCGAGGTATTCTGCGCTTTTGGTTCCATGATTATGTTTGAGGAAATGTAAGTTTGGGAACAAAACGTGCAAAGGCTGGGTATAACATTCCAGCTGACAGCCTTACAAGCGCAACTCCGAGAGTGTCATTGTAAAACCCAGAGGGAAAGTACGTAAATGATACTCCTTCCACGTTGCCATTTTGTTTTAAAGCAACGGTTTAAAAATAGAAAGAAAAGTCAAAAGCAGGACATAGTACTCAGTTAACCAACTCAAATACAGGCAAGCAATTCAGATTGACATTATTACATGGTTGAAACTACACAGCCTCACACACACACAGATACATTTGAAATGTTTCTGACTACTATAAAAAGCAAAACAAGGAACTTGTATTTTAAATGATATAATTTAAAGCCAGACACACCACTGAAGGCGCCTCTTTTGTAAAACAAAAATAAAATATTATATTCTCTCCTATGATTGTGCAAATTCATCATTTTTAAATGTTTCTTCCTTTTAAAGATAATCGCTCCTGTGGTCGAATGTCCCAGAGTCAAAACAATTCTCTGCATAATGAGATTTCTCCCAGCTTTGCTCGAGTCCTTTGGTAGTGATTTTAATAGTAAGGTAGATGGAGTCTGGATGTGTGGGGATGGGGGAGGTGGTGTGGGTGGGGGGGGGGGGGGGGGGGGGGGAGGAGGTGGGGGTGCTGATGTGTGATGGACTGGGCTGCATTAACAACTCTCTGCAATTTCTTGCGGACTTGGGCAAAGGTGTTACCACACCAAGTTGTGAAGCATCTTGGAAAGATGCTTTCTGCAGTACATCTGGAGAAATCAGCAAGAGACGTTGGAGATAGAGCTTTAAAAAGAAGGAAGACCTTCCTGAAGGTAACGGGTAACGGGAGACCTTCCGTAGTAACGGGTTTGAGCGTTATGAGAAGAAGGCAGGAGAATTGGGTTGAAAGGGAAAGGTAGATCAGCCATGATTGAATGGCGGAGTAGAGTTGATGGCCCGAATGGCCTAATCCTACTCCTACAATTTATGAACTCTAATCTAAACTTGGAGAAACAAGTTTGTTTACAAAAAAAGACACAACATGCTGGAGTAACTCAGTGGGTCATGCAGTATCTCGGGAGAATATGATAGGTGATGTTTTGGATCAGATTCCAAAAAAGAAACAAAATGTTGGAGTAATGCTAAGGGCCAGGCAGCATCTCCAAAAACATGGATAGTTGATGTTTCCGGCCGGGATCCTTCTTCAGACCGACTGAGTCCAGACCCAAAACCTCATCTATCTATGTTCTCTAGACAAGCTGCCTGACACACTGAATTACTCCAACACATTGTGTCTAATCTAAATCGGCTCTTGGTCCTCCTCACTGTAATATAAGTGTGCTATTAATTCTAAATGGATACTCCAATTTAGCCAGAATTCCAACCGGATTATCCCATAATTATTCAGCTCAGTTGTCAAGCAGTTTACAGGTAACTACTGAATTCTTCAGAATAGATTGGTGAATGGGGTGCAGCTGTGAAAAAAAAATGCAGTGACCTCTGCACTGCTTCGGAACCAGGGTGTCATAGTGGCGCAGCGGTAGGGTTTCTGCCTTACAGCCCTTGCAATGCCAGATACCCGGAAATAAACTGCAGAGTTGTGTGGTAGGATCTTCTTGTTTTCACACCTGTGGCCAGGAGGATCCTGCCTTAACATCTATAAACCATTACAGATTTGCCCCGGGAGTCTGCAATCAGGTAGGGGGGCAAAACACTGTTTAGTGCAAAGGGGGTGGTAACTGTCTGTGGAAGAAGGACGAGGGCTTGCCATTTATCAACCTTTGGAGCTTATCGTTTTTTTTAATAGTGAGTGGAATGTATAGAATTTAAAACTATACGATTTAAAAATGTAAGAGGAAAAGAAATGGATGTTACACAAAATAAAATTGAAATGTACATTTATGCAGTCTGAGGGACCTTTTCAAGAACAATAAACATATTTGCTCCAACTATAAGACAAAGATTGTTTGCTTGAAGGGAGGACAAGCAAATTGAGAGCAAAGGTACGTTCCTTGCCTTTATACTATAGACAGTTTTTCTTCTTCCAGGTGCCTTGAACTATATTACATTTCATCAAAAACTAATTATCCATTTGTCATTTCTTCTTACGTAACGATAGTTCCCTGGTTTGACCTCCAGCCTTATCCACCCTATTCCTCAGGGAGGTTTGGAAATTACAGAGTGGCCCCAAAGGCTGACAGCAACTCAGCAAATCACACCCAGCCACTTAAGGGGAGCAGACTCAAGTGTTTTGCACTGGTGGAGCGGGGTATTCCTCAGTAAAACTAAGGGCATTCTCGCTGTCTGACAGCTCAGAAAGTGATTACTCCAAAGGTTTCCCGAAAACAGGAAGCAGTTTTAATAAGAAATTGATTTTTTTTAAACAAACAACCTCCCTGCGACTCAGGTCAATGAAAGACGCCAGGTTAACTGCCTCAATTACTTGTGGAATAACAGTGAACCAAAGAACTTACAGGTCAGTAGCTCCAAAACCTACTGATGAAATGATGGAATATATTCAGATGGAAGCAGAGGGCTGGGAGAAAGACATTAATGAAGTCCAGGTGCTTTGCCCTCCCGGGATATTTTCTGTCCAACGAGGCAGATTTTGTTCAGTTTATTTCCGTGATATTGGTAAACATTGATGTCAACCTTTGTGCATTTCACATTTTCTCATGTTATATAGTTGGGCAGCGCAGTAGTGCAGCTGGTAGAGCTGCTGCCTTACAGCGCCAGAGACCCGGGTTCAACCCAGATGTCAGATACTGTCTGTGTGCAGTTTCCCTGTGACTGCGTGGGTTTCCTCCGGGTGCTCCGGTTTCATCCAACATTGGTGACCCACAGACTATCTTTGATTGGACATTACCTTGCAGTGAACATTATTCCCTTAACATGTATCTATACATTGTACACGGCTCAATTGTAATCATATATTGTCTTTCCGCTGACTGGTTATAGACAATAGACAATCGGTGCAGGAGTACGCCATTCGGCCCTTCGAGCCAGCACCGCCATTCAATGTGATCATAGCTGATCATCCACAATCAGTACCCCGTTCCTGCTTTCTCCCCATATCCCTTGACTCTGCTATCTTTAAGAGTTCTATCTAACTCTCTCTTGAAAGCATCCAGAGAACCGGCCTCCACCTCCATCTGAGGCAGAAAATGCCTAACGTATTTGTTAGCACACAACAAAATCTTTTCACTGTGCTTCGGTACACGTGGCAATACACTAAACTGAAACAAAGTTATGCAGGTTTCTTGGTTGATTAAACACTGTAAAATTGCCCCTAGTATGTAGAGATTTGATGAGAAAGTGGGATACGTGGACTCGGTGCGCTGAAGGGCCTGTTTCCATGCTGTATCTCTAAAACATCTCAGTATAGCTGGGAACTATATGCGGTATTCTGAAAATGTTTCTTTGCTCTACCTATTGTATTTGGGTCGAAAGAAGGGCCGCGACCCGAAATGTCACCTATTCCTTTTCTGCAGAGATGCTGCCTGACCCGCTGAATCACTCCAGCATTTTTTGTCTATCTTTGGTGTAAACCAACATCAGCAACATCAGCCAGAGAAGGCATTAGAGGCCAATTCGCAGGATGTTTTAGATTAGATTAGATTAGATTATTTAATGACCACACAGTCAAGATGGTGGAATTCAGGTTCAGTACAGGATGTTACAAGGTAGGCTGATTCCCGTCAAACATAACATAAAACACAACATCATACAATATACAGTACATGCATGGGGAGGATATGTGCTGTTATCATAGTGTGTTCAGAATTCGGATTGCGTGTGGGTAAAAACTGTTAGATTTAGTTCTTAGGGCTAACGGAATCAAGAGATATGGTGAAAAAGCAGGAATGGGGTACTGATTTTAGATGATCAGCCATGATCATATTGATCATATTGAATGGCGGTGTTGACTCGAAGTGCCGAATGGCGTTCTCCTGCACTTATCTTTCTATGTTTCTATGTTTCCTACACACTATGATTGTATTTATGTATGATATTATGTGATTTTTATTGAATCGCATGCGAAACAAAGCTTTTCACTGTGCCTCAGTACACGTGACAGTAATAAATCTAAACCTGAACCTAAACCTAGCCTGAGACAGCTATCTTCTGCACTCCTAATTGAACCAGGATTAATCCTCTGGCTTGATGGTAATGGTAGAATGACAAATATGCAATGCCAAAAGGTTATAATAGTTGCCCTAAAGGCAGCCAATGTTATTTAATATACTTGTTTATTGTCGGTCTCTGTGGATATAATTCACAATATTACTGCCCTGAACTTTGGCTCAGTTCAGAAGTAAAATCAACAAAATATTATATACTTAGAGATGAAAGACTTTGAACATGATTGTTATTCGGTTCACTTTTCAAACCAACATTTATTATTCCTGTTCCACTTCAGATTTGGCAGACATTTTTAGAACACTGGTATATTTACTTTACCATAATTTCAGAAGTAAAATATTTTACGAAATTAAAACAATCTTTTTCTCCGCACAGCTGACTATTTTAACAGATCTGAAATGAGCTTTTTTATTTATAACTGGATCGTTTGATTGTTAAAAGAAATATGCTCTTCTAAAGAGAACTTGTTCACATTCTAAACCAAAAGAGGCCACAGCTGTAATAACAGTCAGTGAAGCACAGAGTTACTATATCACATTGTTTGATGAAATGTTGTCATTTGTGATACATTTTTTTTGGATACCTTCAGGGGGATAGACTCAAAATGCTGGAGTAACTCAGAGGGACATGCAACATCTCTGAATAGAAGGAATGAGTGATCTTTTGGGTTGAGACCCTTCTTCAGACTGAGAGTCAGGGGAAAGGGAGACACAGAGATATGGAAGGGTAAGGTGTAAAAACGAGGCATTAAAGGGGATGCAGCTCAAGGAAAATGTAAAATAGATGATTGTTAGCTATGGGTAAGGTGACAACGAAGCATACAAATATAAAATGTAATCAGGAGGACGGTCAGACTGGTCAGAGAACTAGAATGGGAAAGGGATGGCGAGAGAGGGAAGGCAAGGGTTACTTTAAGTTAGATAAGTCAATATTCATACCGCTGGGTTGTAAACTGCCCAAGCAAAATATGAGGTGCTATTCCTCCAATTTGCATTGGGCCTCACTCTGACAGTGGAGGAGGCCCAGGACAGAAAGGTCAGTATGGGTTGGGGAGGGTGAGTTAAAGTGTTTAACAATCATGTAGGTTTAGGCGGACAGAGTGGAGGCGCTCAGCGAAACGATCGCCGAGCTGCGCTTGGTCTCGGAATAATCCATTTCAAGCAATCATCTCTCTCTGGTCTTGTGGATTCAGTGTAAGGATGCAGCTATCCAGGAATGCTTCTGAATCAAATCAAAATAATCAGAACCATCAACTCTTTAAATTCAGAGCACATAAATATCTGCAGTACACTGCAGGCTTTCATGCAGTTAGACCACATAAGGAGGAAAGGACACTGCAAACAATTATATTCTTCAAAGCAAACGTATAAATAAAAGCAGTAATTCCGTACCATATTACTCAGAATCTGAGGTGTTAATTACAGTGGTGGAATCAGTCTAACTATAGGTCTGCTGCAGGACGCTCCGCTTTGGCAAATCCCAGGCAAATGTTCCCAGCATCAGGTAAATCAATGGGATAAATAAACACCGTAATCCAAACCTGTACAATCATGAGTCAATGCAACAGTGAGCATCCAACTGATTGGCGATGCCCAACTATGTGCATGCATGAAATTGGAACAGCAATTAATTCAGAACGTTCAACTTTAATAGTGTCTTATGTGTTCATAGAAAAGGCAGGGAGCTCACTGTAACAATGCAGTTTACTGCAAACACCTCACAAAGAAAGTGCCTTGTAACTCTGATAAAACTATGTAATTTTCAGAAAAGCATTACTTCAATATTTTAAAAATTGACCTTGAAATTTGATTGTGCAGCACTGTTTTGTTCATTGAGATGTGGTATCAGATTGATTTTTCTGGAGTGGGAAGTGACTGCGAACCTTTCCAGATGTAATTACACTGCTCTGGAAATGTAACCAGGCAATTCCAGTCTTGAATTGTCCTTGGACCAATGATGCATTTCCCACTGCTGGAGTGTGCTCATCCACATGGTTCTGACGCATGCTGTTCATCAGCGCTCTTTAATCCAACAGTTTTAAGGGTGTTGGAAGGAACTGCAGATGCTAGTTTAAACCAAAGATAGGCACAAAATACCGGAGTAACTCAGCGGGACAAGCAGCATCTCTGGAGAGAAGGAATGGGTGACGTTTTTGGTCAATTACTCAGTTGCACCTCTTTCATAAGGTCCATCATGTTGAGGGTTTGGAAATATCTCTCCCTCTAGCAGTTCATTACTGTTTGCTTTAAAAGGGCATATATCATTTAACAATCAAAACAATCCATATTGATTGGCGCGGCTGCAAAACAGCAAGCCCAATGGAGAGGCAGAAAATCACAGGCAGCAACCCCGAGATTTAATCACTTGGCTGCAAAGTTTTCATTGAATTCCCTCCTTTATAAATGTGAGTGTAATATTACCTTCATCGCAGATTGCTGGCCAATATCACAGGCTCAGTGAGTTCTGTACTAGTGCAGCCCAAGTTGAGAGGGGGCAGCCAGCTGTAAAAGTGGAACTAATGTCCAGCAATCTTAATTTACCAAAGCTGTTGTGAAACGCACGAGACTGGCAGAGGTATCTGCCCTTTTAAAAATGTATTCTGTCATGGGATGTGGGTGCTGCTGCCAGTGGCACCATTTGTTATCCGTCCACAATTTCCTCATTAGCTGTGGTTAACTGCACCATTTGAATTGGCATTTAAAAGTCAACCACATTGATAGTTCTGGAGTTACAAAGAAGGCATGTCTGGGCAGCAATTTTCCTTTGCTGTAGGAAATTAATAAATGACGTTATGTTAAGGTCACTATTACTGTTATTCGTCTTTTATAGCAGATACATTTAATTATTTGAATTTGTATTAATTACCACCCATGGTGATTGTATCAGGAAAAATGTTCCTGATACAATACAATACAATAATACTTTATTAGCCAAGTATGTTTTGCAACATATGAGGAATTTCATTTGCCAAGACAGTCATACAAATAAAAAGCAACAGAACACACAAAACACATTTTAACATAAACATCCACCACAGTGACTTCTCCACATTCCTCACTGTGATGGAAGGCGAAAAATAAAAGTAAAATCTCTTCCCTTCTTTGTTCTCCCGCGGTTGGGGGCCTCGAGCCATCCGTTGCCGGGGCGATCTTGGCTCCCGTAGCCGGCGGCGTTCGGACCCTCCGCGTCGGGGCGATCCAAGCTCCTGCATCGGGGGGGATCTCAGTTCCCCCGCGCCGATCGATCGGTCCCCGGGTCGGGACTGGTCGAAACCTTCTGTGTCGTTGGAGCTTCCGACATCCACAGTCTCTCCCTAGATTGTGAGCTCTTGATGGTAAAGTCCGCAGGCCGCAGTTGGAGCATCGATCCCAGGCAAGGGATCAGCTGAGTTAGATTTAGCTCTTAGGGCTAAAGGAATCAAGGGATATGGGGGAAAAGCAGGAACTGATTTTGGATGACCAGCCATGATCATATTGAATGGCTGTGCTGGCTCAAAGGGCCAAATGGCCTACTCCTGCACCTATTTTCTATGTTTCTATGTTTAATACCTGGTTGAGCCGGTATCTTAGTTAATGTGCTAGCAAACGCCCATCTCAACATAAATTTCTGTACTATTTACAGAAATAATTATTTTTATTCTCTTCCATCAGATTTGCTACTTGCTGGATCTGTCTGTGCAGCTGTAACGTTCAGGTGTTTCATGACATTAAAACAATGCCAATCCTAACCGGACTCCAAAAAGAATTGGGTACTAACAATTTTTTGACTGAATGTGAACACATTCCCATCACATGAGTTGCAATTCTGAGGATTTCAAATCGTGTTTGTAAGGATTAAGGGGCTGAAAACCAAAGTTCATCGAAACATCTGTGAATTTGTCAGTAAAATTTTCAGTGGACTGGATATTACTCTGTTTATGCTTGTTTGAAAGCAGCAGGACAGCAACAGAGCATATTGTTTTGGGAAACATCTGAAAATTAAAATTCACAAATGTCACAGGTACGAATGCACTCTGATGATTGATTTTACCTTAGATGTAACAGGAGCTGACTATTTGGCCCATCATATCCATGCTGACTCCTAAGAGAGCAATCTCATTGAACCCTGTCTTTATTTCCCTGATTACTTGCAAGGTATTATCCCTCGTAAAAGCCTATCAAGTCTTCTTTGATTCTTTCTTTTGACCATTTACCTACAGTAAGATATTACATACAGTTGAGAGATACAGCGTGGAAACAGGCCCTTTGGCCAACCGAGTCCGCGCCGACTGCTGATCCCCGCACACTTACACTATACTACACTACACTATACTACACACAGGGAACAATTTACATTAATGCCAAGCCAATTAGCCTACAATCCTGTCCGTCTTTGGAGTGTGGGAGCAAACCGTAGTTCCCGGAGAAAACCCACGAGAATGAACCAACTCCGAACCTGGGTCTCTGGCGCTGTAAATCAGCAACTGTCATAGTCATAGCAGGTCACCGAAAAAACAGTGACTCGATCCCCGTTCGACATAATATTTGAAATAGAATCATTACTTTAACAACAAACAAAAACCGAAGTCAGCACCGGTGACAACCTACGTTAACCCAGCGACAACTACAACAGCACCTACGTCAGGAGAAGTCAAGCTATGCTCATTGGTGTCAAACCCACTGTCGCTGACTGTCTCCGAAAATCTTTTCATCATCATGAAAATCCAGCGGCGACCAGAAAGATGCGACGACTCATTGAGCGACTGAGGAGACCACTCACGACCCTACAGGTGACAGCCCGGCGACCATGTAGTCGCCTAAAACATCACCTAAGTGGGATAAGCCCTTAGGGCAGCAAATCTACCGCTGCGCCACTGGGCTGCCCCGATTGTCGATTTGCATAGTTGCATGTCCTTGGAATGTGGGAGAAAGCAGCATTACCTGCAGGAACGTGCAAACCCTGCACCAACAACCCCTGAGGTCAGGATTGAACCCAGATCGCTGGAGCTATACGGCAACTGGGTTCCACCAGTGCAACAATCCACCATCTTGCCAACTATTGCGGATCATTGCCTTTTTTTTTGCATGTGATACAATTCATGAAAGATACCTCAGCTGACCAGAGAGCAATATCCTTTTCAACGCGCTTCCATTTATATCTGTTCTAATGAGATTTGATTATTCCTATCGGAATGCTGTGGGAGCAGAAAAATGTCAAGTTAAATATATTAAAACAGTTGATTCTGATCTTATTTCCTCTGGAATTGGTGAATCTATAGTGCTGGCCCGTGATTGACTTTTCACTCGTTATCCATTGCTACTCTTGTGCAAGGCCCTCTGCATAATATCTGGGTGGGAACTAATTGGACCGCTGCCTGGTTAAACACTCCTATAAATCAACTGTGCAGCACCCTGTTCTGGTGCTTGAACAAAAATGGACATCTGGGAGTGCAGCAGCTGGCATTTGATGATATTCAGCCTGATTGGAGAGGAGAGCAATGTTCGCACCCATCAATCACCGTGCCTCTCCCTAGTTATGCCTCATTCTACCAATTCTGGCTTTTTAACTATAACCAACCACAAACAAACAAACAAAGGTAGTTTGCTTATCAGATTAACGTTCGATGTCACTGCTTTCAAATGTTTACATGCCGCCTGCTCCTTTTCCCACAACAGCCCAGATCTCGCCGATGATCCCAGAAATGTGCTGCCGTTCTTTTAAACAGGTTTACAGTTTACCTGTACGGCATGGTGCGCAGCGATAAAGTTGCTGCCTTGCAGCACCACAGACTCGGGTTCGATCCTGACTACTGGTGCTGTCAGTACGGAGTTTGTACTTTCTCTCCGTGATCTGCGTGGGTTTTCACCGAGATCTCCGGCTTCCACCCATACTCCAAAGGCGTACAGGTTTGTAGGTTAATTTGCTTGGGAAAAGGTAAATTGTTCCTAGTTTGTGTAGAATAGTGTTAGTGTGCAGGGATCGTTGGTCAGCCCAGACTCGGTGGTCAGCCCAGACACGCCTGTTTGCGTGCTGTGTCTCTAAATTAAACTAAACTATACTACATCTACAGCTGACCAAGTACCAAACTTCTCACCAGGGGCTAAGCCGGCAATCTAAGTGAAACATCTGCAGTAGAAAGGGAGTGTTTCAGTGCTAGAATACTTCCGTTGGTCTTTTTCTCTTGTGGTATTCTGGTCAACACTGAAATGTGATGAGCGTCACGGTGATAAAAGTAAAGTGGGCGTCACAGCACCAGAGACCCTGTTCGATCCTGAGCTCGAGTGCTGTCTGCGTGGAGTTTGCATGTTCTCCATGTGACCGGGTGGGTTTCCTCCATGTGCTTCGGTTTCCTCCCACATCCGAATGCTGTGTGAGGTTGTAGATTAATTGCCTCTGTAAATTGCCCCATATGTGTGGATGAGAAAGAACGATAACATAGAACTAGTGTAAATGGGGGTTCAATGGTCAGCGTGGAC
Source organism: Amblyraja radiata (assembly GCF_010909765.2). Classification (NCBI taxonomy): domain Eukaryota; kingdom Metazoa; phylum Chordata; class Chondrichthyes; order Rajiformes; family Rajidae; genus Amblyraja; species Amblyraja radiata. Next base: position 15,326,115 of record NC_045969.1, read on the forward strand.
TTGGTAGGCCAAAGGAACTGTTAAGGTGGTGGAGGCAGGTTCGTTTTTATCATTTAAAAATAAATTGGATAGTTATATGGACGGGAAAGGAATGGAGGATTATGGTCTGAGCGCAGGTATATGGGACTAGGGGAGAATACGTGTTCGGCACGGACTAGAAGGGTCGAGATGGCCTGTTTCCGTGCTGTAAATTGTTATATGGTTATATGGTTAATTGGCATTGGATGGTGAAAAATAGCAGCATTTTTATCAAAGATAGACACAAAAAGCTGGAGTAACTCAGCGGGTCAGTTAGCATCTCAGGAGAAAAGGAACAGGTGACGTTTCAGGTCTTTTATCAAGCCTGTCCACATTCTTCGCTGTAATGCTCACCTTACAGGTAAAGTAAGCCACTGAGATAAATGTTGTTTTTTAGTTTAGTTTAGTTTTGAGATACAGCGCAGAAACAGGCCCTTCAGCCCACCGAGTCCGTACTGGCCTGCTATCCCTGTACACTAGCACTGTCCTACACACACGAGATATAATTTTTACAATTATACCAAGCTAATTAACCTATGGCGTGTGGTGTGTGGGAGGAAACTGAAGATCTCGGAGAAAGCCCATGCAGGTCACGGGGAGAATGTACAAACTCCATACAGACAAGCAGCCATAGTCAGGATCGAACCCAGGTCTCTAGCGCTGTAAGGCATTAGCTCTACCCCTACGCCAATGTGTCGCTCATGGAAAAATGATAAATGTGGAAATATTATAATTTATTTGTTTAAACAATAACTTCCATTTTTGAAACATTAATTAAATATTAATTCTGAAGTTCTCCAAAACGTGTAATTCTGCTATTAGTTTAAAATTCCATTATGGGAGGTTCAAGTTAGAGGTTTTCTCGTAATATGTACCATCTCAACTAAGGAGCAAGATTGAGCCAAAGAGCAAAAAATGGCTGCAAAAATTGAACGCGCCAGCTTTAAATAATGTCATGCTTAATCTTGCAATTTCTTATTTTAGTGGGACATTGGGGTGGGGGAAAGGGCTGGGACAAGATTATGTTGTGAATTCAATAGTACTGGGCAGAACTACCCAGTTGCTGCCCACATAAAATAGCATAGAACCCAATCCAATTGACATAGGATAGCCACAAAATGCTGGAGTAACTCAGTGGAACAAGCAGCATCTCTGGATAGAAGGAATGGGTGATGTTTCGGATTGAGACCCATCTTCAGACTCCTGAAGACTCCAGATTCTTCAGACTTCTTCTGTCTGAAGAAGGATCTCGACCCGAAACGTCACCCATTCCTTCTATCCAGAGATGCTGCCTGTTCCGCTGAGTTGCTAAACTAGCATCTGCAGTTCCTTCCTATACCAATTGACATAGGATTGTTAATGGGCTGAATTATTTTGCTTGTGATCTAGGGTTCTTAAAGAAGCCACCAGTGTTCATCCATTCCAAACAGACAAACGTCCTGGAATATCATGTAAGTGTTGCAGGTCCAGGACAGAGTGACTAATGGTATCACTTTGTCACTGTGCTTCGTGGTGGGACTTTGTATTCGTTCCAATGGTTGGGCCCAGTTTAACTGTGAATCCTAGCACTATGCTGAGGAATTGACACTTAGCCTAGGTACAGAATATGAGGAACTACTGATATCAGTGCAGATTTCATGTTCTTAAGTCATAGGAGCAGAATTGGGCCATTCGGCCCTTCGAGTCTGCTCTGCCATTCAATCATGGCTGATTTATCTTTCCCTCTCAACCCATATTCTCCTGCCTTCTCCCATAATCCTCGATACCCTTACTAATCAAGAATCTATCAATCTCCACTTTAAAAATACTCAATGGCTTGGCCTCTACAGCCTTCTGTGGCCATTAATTCATCAGATTCACCACACTCTGACTAAAAAAAATCCTCCTTGTCTCCTTTCTAAAGGTACATTCTTTTATTCTGAGGCTGTACCTTCTGACCCCAAACTCTCCCATTAGTGGAAACATCCTCTCCACACCCACTCTACCCAGGCCTTTCACTATTCGGTAAGTTTCAATGAGATCCCCCCTCATTTGGTAGTAAATTAAGATGGAATAGATTGTTTTTTTAAACAAATTTTCTTTTGTTTAACATCTTCAAATATCTCTTAGTGTAGATCTGGCATATTTAAAGAATTCTTCAGTGACAGCTGAATGAAGGTTAAGTCATTTGTAACTATGGGCCGTTTAGGTTTCTAAATATAAAGGATTAGATATTGTTGGATGAATTCCACCTCCTGCAGTCATTGCCACCTGCATTCAACACAGAGTCACACTTACCTGGGCCAAATGCAGTAGGATGATTAAATTGGCTGGCCATAATCTGGACAGGGAGTTGAGGCCTCAGCAACAAGGCACAAAGACCTTGTCCCTGGAAGGTCTATCACAAGTTTCGGCAGAAGGCTTCTGTCAAAGCTATTACTGAATTTAACAAGTTTTAAAATATCTATGCAAGGCAGTCTGGCGAGAGAGTGCTTGTACTGAGTACTAATGCAGCTAACTTTATTTGAACGCTGCAAAGAAAAAATACTACAGAGCTCTTAAATTTCCAATGTTTCTCAATTAGGAAAGATACCAATCATGGGCTTTCAGCCAATATCAACTCCATAAGTTAAACAATTGCTGCTTTTAAGCAAGTCCTTTCCTTCAAGCATTTTAAATGATTAAAAATAATAAACTCATCTGCTCTTTAAATTTGTGCAACCCTATATTTAGATTAAACTGATGTATGATTTATGCTTTCGATTGTACTACTTTATACAGTCAATAAACAGAAGTTAGCTAACAAATCCCTGTGAAAATATTTGTTTGCCTTTATCCCATAAGTGAAGGTGACTTTAATAACTGAAAAGACAAGTGCTACAAATGATGACACAAGGGATTGCAATACACTCCATAGTTTCTCACTTCCAATTATAGTTCTGTGCACCAAAGAACAAAGACAGAAGAGAATTCAAATTCAACTCCTGCTCGTGATTTCAGCTGGTCTCAGCTTAGACAATAGCTGCTGGCAAAGACATAAGATCTTTGGCTGCTGGTGCTGCCATTTAGTCTCAATGATTCTGGTCAAAAGAAGATAGACAGCGGCTATTTTCTTTATAGTGTTATAGACTTGTGATTCCTGCCATTATTCCCTAAGCATATGCTCCAGTGTGCTAATATTTGAACATAGAACAGAACAGTACAGCACAGAAACAGGCCCTTCGGCCCACATTGTCTGTGCTGATCATGATGCCAAGACCAACTCTTATCTCCCTGCACATAATCCATATACCTTCATTCCCTGCATATCAAACTACTGTGAAGTTGCTTCACATCTCTGAGGCTTGGCTTGGCTTGGGCTGGAAGAGTGGCCTCTTGCTTGAGATACTTCAGGGAAGCAGTTGGAGAAGAAATGTCATGAGCTCAAATCTCACCTTGCCAATTTGGGAATGCAAATACAGTTTATTGACATAAATTGGATCCTTAAAAAAATGTTGCTTCAGTAATGCTCTTATGTCACAAACATATGGTTAGAGTTAAGATAACTATTTGATGTACTTATAGTCTTCAGTGGAGGAAAATCTGCCATTTTCGTCACCAAGCCCATCCATGACTCCAAATCCATTCGAAGTTAGACTCACCAGCCCCGGAATGGTACTCAATTGTTCAAGGAGGTTTGGAGGGATATGGACCTAATGCTGGCAGGTGGGGCTAGTGCAGCTGGGACATGTTGGCCGGTGTAGGCAAGTTGGGCCAAAGGGCCTGTTTTCACACTGTATTATTCTATGACTCAAGAATCAAGAGTGTTTTATTGTCATATGTCCCAGATAGAACAATTAAATTCTTACTTGCTGCAGCACAACAGAACATGTAATCATAATAAATAATATGATAAACGCGAGAAAAAAAGTTAATTGTGTATATATACACATACTCACATATATTTATCCATATTTTTTTCTACACACATGCACACATACTCAAAAAACAAACAATAACAGTGCAATAATAATAATAATAATAGTCTATTCTATTGCAGTTCAGAACTTATGAGGTTGTAGTGTTTAATAGCCTGATGGCTGTAGGGAAGAAGCTGTTCCTGAACCTGGATGTTACAGTTCTCAGGCTCCTGCACCTTCTTCCCGATGGCAGTGGTGAGATGAGTATGTGGCCAGGACGGTGTGGGTCTCTAATGATGTTTGCTGCCTTTTTGAGGCAGCGACCGATAACTCCCTTTGATGGTGGGGAGGTCAGAGCCGGTGATGGACTGGGCAGCGTTCACAATTTTTTGCCGTCTTTTCCGCTACTCTTGGTGCAGTCTGACTTGCTGACTGTTTGGGAGATTTTTTGTTTTATTGTAGTATATGTTCTTCACTAAGGAAGTATTTCTGACAAATGCTTGCATTCAATTTGGGTTTGTTTCTTTTTTTTCCAACCAGAAGGCAAGACAAGTATTGCTAAGCCACTGTAAAGTAAAGACTATGTAATGGACAAAATAAATAAAGTGCTGGAGTAACTCAGGGGGTTAGGCAGCATCTCTGGAGAACATGAAAGTAAAGAGTCACAGTCAGCTTGACAAAGGGTACCAACCCAAAATGTCACGCATCTGTGGTGTTTTCTGGAGATGCTTCCAGCACTTTGTGTCTTTTTGTTTAAACCAGCATCTGCAGTTCCTGGTATCTAAACAATGTAGTAGGGTTTGTTTAACATGAATATAATTATGTTTCATTGTGTCTCATTCCTATCCACTTTTGAATTCAATAAATGGCAATAATATTGGAGAGCTGGGTTCAGTTTGTTCCTGAGACTAATTGTTACACACTGGGCATAGCGTGAATACAACAATGGTTAAAAATCACTGTACGATTCCAGCATTTTCTATTCTTATCTGTACAGCGCCTGTAGATTTAGTCTTTAATTAGAGGGTGGTGAATCTGTGGAATTCTTCGCCCCGGAAGGCTGTGGAGGGCAAATCAGTGGATATTTTTTACGGCAGAGATAGATAGATTCCTTGTTCAAACGCTTTTGATTGCAACATGCGCCTTAATTTAGTTCAACAAAGAAACTGACAAGTTACTAAAGAACAGGTGTCAGAAGTTATGAGGAGAAGGCAGGAGAATGGGGTTGGGAGGGAGAGATAGGTCAGCCATGATTGAATGGCGGAGTAGACTTGATGGGCTGAATGGCATAATTTTACTCGTATTCCTTATGGCCTTATGATTCTAGAACAACTGTTTTATACCTGCGCTATCCTGCTAGTCCTGCAGAAAGGTAGATTGCCACAGCATCACAAAAGATTGGAAAAATGTAAATTATTTCATTCAACCATACTTACATCATCCGTATAAAATGCAGTGTACAGTACGAGAATGTTTAACTGAAGGGAACCTGAATGGTCACCGTGATGACTGTGAAACCAACTCACTAAACCCAGGTGGAATGTGAGTTCAATGTTACGGTCAGCGTGAAGAAAGGAAGAGGTCAGGGGTGGAGCTGCTGAATAAACGAATGTGCATAAAACATCTGTCTGGCACCATCATTGCCCTCCAAGCTTTAGTGACCCAGACGGTTGAATCCAGGGGGCAACCTTTATTCTTTTTCTTATTTAATATTTATTTCTTTGATATTTATTCTTTTAAAATAGTTCAACAAAGCAGATTGGTATCAACAAGCTTGTCGTCCCTCCGATTAAAGTATCTGCTCCCAGCTAAATAAATGTACACACCTTAATATTCATCATGTTTTTCTGCATATGTTAATACAGAAGGAATCAGTAAGATTCTATCAATAAGATTGTGCTACATTTTGTCGGGTGGGATGGACATGACTGGTAATAAAATAACAGACACATTATATCAGTTAGATATAGCTCTTAGGACCATGAACATATTGAATGGTGGTGCTGGCTCAAAGAGCCGAATGGCCTACTTCTGCACCTATTTTCTATGTTTCTATTATGGGTTTCTTTGCATCAACTAGATACTTAGTCAATGGTCTATAAAATCATTAATATCCAATGTCTCAAGAAATACATTGTAATTTTACCCCAAATCCACAAATCTAAAGGATATCAGAACTATAGATCAGAATATAAAGGCTTTTGGTCATTGTATTATGTTAGCTCTCTGAATGAGCTACCAATTATTATATCTCTTGATCTTTTTACATGACCTTGAAAATATTTATCTTTGATTAAAATATTCCAGCCCTTTTGAAAGTTACCTTTGAACCTTGTACACCGGTCACTGAAAGTTGGCGTGCAGGTACAGCAGGCAGTGAAGAAAGCTAATGGAATGTTGACCTTCATAACAAGAGGATTTCAGTATAGGAGTAGAGAGGTTCTTCTGCAGTTGTATAGGGCTCTGGTGAGACCACATCTGGAGTATTGTGTACAGTTTTGGTCTCCTAATTTGAAGAAGGACATCCTTGTGATTGAGGCAGTGCAGCGTAGGTTCACGAGATTGATCCCTGGGATGGCGGGACTGTCATATGTGGAAAGATTGAAAAGACTAGCTTGTATTCATTGGAGTTTAGAAGGATGAGGGGGATCTTATAGAAACATATAAAATTATAAAAGGACTGGACAAGCTAGATGCAGGAAAAATGTTCCCAATGTTGGGCGAGTCCAGAACCAGGGGCCACAGTCTTAGAATAAAGGGGAGGTCATTTAAGACTGAGGTGAGAAAAAACGTTTTCACCCAGAGAGTTGTGAATTTATGGAATTCGCTGCCACAGAGGGCAGTGGAGGCCAAATCACTGGATGGATTTAAGAGAAAGTTAGATAGAGCTCTAGGGGCTAGTGGAGTCAAGGGATATGGGGAGAAGGCAGGCATGGGTTATTGATAGGGGACGATCTGCCATGATCACAATGAATGGTGGTGCCGGCTCGAAGGGCTGAATGGCCTCCTCCTGCACCTATTTTCTATGTTTCTATGTTTCTATGTAACCGACAATCATCCTCCATTTCTGAAATGCATACCAGATCACAGCATCTTACTGGTGCCTACCTACCAGATAATGAAAAGCCTGAATAGAGTTGATGTGCTGAGGATGTTTCTGGTAATGGGAGAGTCTAGAACCAGAGGGCTTGGCCTCAGAATAAAAGGACCTACCTTCAGAATGCAGATGAGGAGGAATTTCTTCAGCCAGAGGGTGGTGAATCTGTGGAAATCGTTGTCTCAGATGGCTTTGGAGGCCAAGTTACTGGGTATTGTTAAAAGAGAGATTGATGGATTCTCGATTAGTAAGGGTGTCAAAGATTATGGGGAGAAGGCAGGAGAATCAGGTTGAGAGGGCAAAGTAGATCAGCCATGATTGAATGGCAGAGTAGACTCGTTGGACTGAATGGCCTGAATCCGCTCCTATGTCTTATGGTTTAAAAATAAATCTCTTCATCTCCCCTCATTACACACATGCCAACGGAAGCAGTTTATTTCTTCGGTTCATTTTGCCCCTTTGATGCTTTTACTTTGCTGAATAAAGTGTGAACTCACCGGCCTGATTAGTGGTGATGGAGACAGTGGCAAGCTGTCGGGGCACCATGCTCAACGCGGACACCCCATTCACCGCCTCGATCTCGAAGGTGTAGTTGGTGTGTGCTAGCAGGTCGACCACCGTCACGGTGGTGTTAGCCAGGCCCTTCTGCCGTGGCACGAAGTGGACATTGCCCAGGCACGGCTCGCACTGCCTGGGGCCGACGGCACACTTCTTGCAGTAGACGCTGAAGGTCACATCCTTGCGGCCTCCCGCATCGATCGGCCAGCTCCAGTCCAAGATCACCGACGTCTCGTTGATGTTGGAAAACACGTTCCTTGGATTGGACGGAGGCCCTGGGACCACGAGGAACAATGAGAAGATAACAAGCAGAAGAAATGTTAATTGCTGCTCCCCTTAAATAAGGCAAAATCATTAGCTTACAATAATGTATGAAGAAGGGTCTCAACCCGAAACGTCACCTATTCCTTTTCTCCGGGGATGCTGCATGACCCGCTGAGTTACTCCAGCTTTTTGTGTCTATCTTCGGTTTAAACCAACATCTGCAGTTCCTTCCAACACAGCTTATGATAAATATTTGGACAACGTGCTGGAGTAACTCAGCGAGTCAGGCAGTACATGCATAGGTGATATTTCGAGTCAGGGTCCTTCTTCTGATCCACATTCTCCAGAGAAGCTGCCTGACCCGCTGAATTACTCCAGCATCTTGTGTGGTTTTTTTTGTACACCAGCATCTGCCTGCAGATCCTTGTGTGTACAATAAACTCTTGCAGTCTTAAGCTATAGATCAGAGTATGCTGGGTAGGTGCTTCAGCCAGCAATAATATTTTAATTAAATCTGGATTAATTCTGGTTTACCATAATTTCAGTTTAATCCTTTGAGCTCTCGGACCTTGCTGAATAAATGTAACTGATGTCTGACTTTATTAACAGAAAAAAATAAAACATGCGAGAGGGATTCATATTCACACTTCATTTTAATGTGAAATGAACTATTAATCCTTCTCCAATGAGTTGTTAAGTATCAGTCACTCAGTAGATTACTGATTAACCCTTGGAATTATGAAGCATAGAGGCACTTTATTGAATTTCCTTTTTATCTAATATTCCTTGATAACAAACCATTATCCAATAATGCCACTGGGCTTAGTTTACATTGACTTTTGGCTGGTTGAGAGTGAGCCCAGTTCTCTTCGAAGCATGGTACAAAGCTTCTTCATTTTGACTGCCCCTTAGTTCCATTAAACTAGTTCCCTCAGTTCCATTAAACTCTGCTGGCTCAACAGTACCATACAATAAATAATTTTAATTTTCACCTATATTTAACGGTGAATTCAACCCAGCAATAAGTAGGCAAGTTGACTTGTATTGCATGTCAGTGTTTAAGCGTTTACTTGATGCATTCCACAGGGTGTTACCGAGATACCTTTTCACAGCATGTGTATTTAAGTTGTTGAAACCATTTTGTGTAATATTAGAAGTGAATGTTTTAACACATTGCATGAAATCCCTCCGTCTGCTACTTTAAAATTCACACCTCAGAAAGTAGCAGAGAATATCAATATGAATTTATTCAAATGAATATTATGATAATACAAAGTCAGAAAAAATATTGAAGTCAGATTATAAGTAAAAGCAGTACCTTGAACTCTGGATGTGAATACATTGGGAAATTCCATCTTAGCAAAAACAGTGACATTGGCTAAGTTTCATATCTGTAAATTTTAAACTAAGTTTGTCAACTTCGAAACTTGATGCTTGCTGGGCAGCAGAATGATCACTACCCAAAGCACCGTCAGAACTCTCTTGCCAGCAGTTGTTAACCTGTTCACCTTTGTATGGCCCTAACAGGTGTGTAGGATAGCATTAATGTGCGGGGATTGCTGGTCAGTGCGGACTCAGTGGGCCGAAGGGCCTGTTTCCGCACTGTATCTCTAAACTAAACCAAACTACAGATTGTTCCAAAGATGCTGCCTGACCTGCTGAGTTACACTCGTATCTTGTATGTTTTTTTGATGTGTTGGATCAGCCTCATTCAAACTATTGTAATCACAGCACTGGTGGCTAGTCGATAAATCACCTTCTCGACAACAGGACAAACAGTAATTAATACAATGTAAAATATGGCATGGGCTAAATATAATAAGATGTGAACTAAAAGGTAATAAAGTCTTGCATTTGGGTTTAAGTGCGTGATAACAGATAGAATTAAATGTACAGTCTACAGAATTAAATGTACAGTCTGCTTCAAAACTGCAACACTTTGAGGATTTTAATTTACATCATAATCCCTTGGAACCAGCAGGGTTCAATCAATGAGACATCTGTCATGTTGCAATTGTCTTTGGTCATGACCTTTTGTTACACTAACCAATTCATTAAGACAGTTTGATGGGTTTATTGGTGTTTTACTGCCTTGGAACGTACTCCAACATGTTTTTCTTCAGACAGTTGATTTCCCTACCCATGTTGTTGACTCCTCGGGCTAGAGGCTTCTGGAGAGACACTTGGACTCATCTCAACACTTCCCACCATTGATGCCAACAGAAACAGGACGTTTTCCGAGATCCCACATGTTGTTAAAAAAACAATATTTGTAATAAAGTCGCAAAGGATTCTGACTGTGATCAGGTTGTGATTTGCCCACTTTCATCATAAAACGTGAAGTTATAGGAAGCAATATAGTAATATAGAATTCATGAATACAGTCCTAGTGGACAAAAGCAGGGAGGTTACGTTGCACTAATGCAAAATGTCAATTAGGTAATAACCGGTGTGATATATAGATGCAAGGAACAGAAAACCCACACTTTCACAGTTTTGGGGCGGCGCAGTGGTGCAGTGTTAAGGGCCTGTCCCACTTTGGCGACATTTGGGCGACTGCGGAGCGTCAGTGACTGACGCCCGTAAAACCGTCAAGTTGCACGACATACACGCTGACGTATGTTGTCATGCGGGTGATGCCCGGTTAGGGTTGAGGCTGTAAAATATTCTTCCTTCAATGCAAGGATTTTAAACAGTGATATATTAAATTTAATACAATAAAATCAATTGTGCAAATGAAAAGATGTCTGAGTCAGTCGTTCTGTTTTATTTATAGATGTATTGATCCGCTTCCAGATCCGATCACCAGGGATAGATTCAGTGAGTGTAGACTTAACTTCCCTCTCCCCTCTTCCCCCCTCCCGCCTCCATCCCTCCTTCTCCACTCCCCTCTACCCTTCTCCCCTCCCCTCTCCCCCCTTTCTTCTCTTCCCCCCTTTTCCTCCTTTCTCCCTGCCCAATCTTCTCCCCCTTATCCTCTACCTCCTCCCCTCACATCCCCTTCTCCCCCTCTCCCTCCCTTCTCCCATTCTCTAACCCCCCCCCGCCCCACTTTCCCCAACGCCCCCCCATTTCTGGACCCAGCCTGTGACCAGCGATCCCCCGCACACTATACCACACACACTAGGGACAATTTATACAAACCTGTGCGTCTTTGGAGTGCCGGAGGAAACCCAAACCCTAACCCTAACCCCAGCCCCAACCCCAGCCCCAACCCCAACCCCAACCCCAACCCCAACCCCAACCCCAACCCCAACTCCAACCCCAACCCCAACCCCAAACCCTAACCCTAACCCTAACCCTAACCCTAACCCTAACCCTAACCCTAACCCTAACCCTAACCCTAACCCTAGCTTTTGCCTGCTCCTCATGGGAACTAAACTGTTGGCCATGAGCTGTTAGTGGGATCTAGCTGTCACAGGCTGGGTCCACAAATGGGGGACGTCCTCCTCTCCTCCCTTCTCCCCGCTCCACTCTTCTCATCCTTATTCACTACCCCCACCGCTCACATCACCTTCTCCCCCACTCCATCCCTTCTCCCATTCTCCAACCCCCCCCCCCCCCCCCCCCCATATGAGAAGGAGGCTTCCCATTTCAGTGGCCACTTTCCTTGAACTATCTGTTGGTATCTTCCACCTCAAGCAATCAGCTATCAAGCAATGTGCTGTAGATCATTGGAGAAGTGAACAGTCAAAAGCGAAGACATATGGCGACCTATTCAAGATGGATTTATCCAGAGCAGGCCCTTGGTGAGGACCTTCATGCATTCATGTGAACGTCACACTTGATCCTAGGCCAATCACTCTAAGGATGAGGGGAGTAATACAAGTCCTACAACATCATAAGGTCATAAGGAATAGGAGAGTAGAAATTAGGCCATTTGGCCCATCAAGTCTATTCTGCCATTCAATCATGGCTGATCTATCTCTCCCTCCTAACCCCATTCTCCTGCCTACTCCCCATAACCTCTGACACCTGTACTAATCAAGAATCCATCTATCTCTGCCTTAAAAACATCCATTGACTTGGCCTCCACAGCCTTCCGTGGCAAAGAATTCCACATATTCTCCACCATCTGGCTAAAGGCCATGATCACAATGAATGGCGGCGCTGGCTTGAAGGGCCAAACGGCCTACTCCTGGACCTATTTTCTATGTTTCTTCTATGTTTTCTAAAGAAATTTCTTCTCTTCTACTTCCTAAAAGAACATTTCAGCATGCAGGCTCCCCCACTCTCTGCAAGAGTGCATAGCACGGCCGGTGTGCCAGGCACACACCCTCCAGCTTTTTACGGAGCACCCTATCAGTTCACACCCCCTCACGGGAAGCTTCTGCTTCCAACTCCAGCTGAGGAAAGCTTGAAGGATCCTGTGCTGGTCTGATGCAGACATTCCAGGAGTGTCCTTGCCTCCACCTTGGCTACTGCTCGCTTGCAAAGTGTGAGCACCATATGAAGCTCTCTTTACATCTGGAATCACAGCTCAGACAGCACAGGGAGGGCACACCTCTCCATGAAAAAAAATGATACTGCTGAAGTAGATGGATTTTTAATTTTGTTCCTGCATCTGGCATTTTTTTCTTTTCGCAATTGCCGATTCAACTTAGTTCCTCAGTTAAAATTATATCTTACTTGAATTTGTAGGATTTGACCTACTGAAGAAGAACCATCATTCAGGCACCACAACCTACCATTCTGCCTTGGTGCAGCTAACTTCCGGCACACTTTCAGTTTAGTTTAGAGTTCAGAGAGACAGCATGGAAACAGACCCTTCGGCCTACTGAGTCCAACCCTAACCATTGATCACCTGTTCACACTAGTTCTATATTATCCCATTCCCTGCAAATTAGGGGCAAATTTTTATAGAGGCCAATTAACGTAGAAAGCTGCACATCTTTAGGATTTTCTGTCTTGATTGCAGTTTTCTTCGACTTGTGCACAAGAAATACGATCTGCCAGAAGCCCTTGAAATCCCCTGAATTATATCACTGACGTGAGGAACTTCCTTTGATGTTGTTGTCTGTCCTTTTTACACTCTCACTTTAGACTGCAGGCAACACCAGAGTCCAATAAAAGCAATGCTTATGGAGAGCGCTTTAATGGCCAAGCTGAAAAATTGGTCTGTGCATCGAATCATCACTCCCACTTGACCTAATTAGTCAGGAAACCCAAAACTATGATGCTAAATAAGTGATTTGTTTATATAGTCATAGTCATACAGCATGGAAATAGGCCCTTCGGCCCAACTTGCCCACACCGACCAAAATGTCCCATCTACAATAGTCCCACCAGCCTGTATTTGGCACATATCCCACTAAACCTGTCTTATCCATGTACCTGTCTAATTGTTTCTTAAATGAGACGAAAGTCCCTTCCTCAACGACATCCTCTGGCATCTCATTCCATACACTCACTACCCTTTGTGTGTAAAAATTACGCCTCAGTTTCCTATTAAATCTTTTCCCCTTCACCTTAAACCAATATCTTCTGTTTCTCGAATCCATGTATTCTTACACTGAGAAAATCATGTTTAGGCTCATCCTACCCAAGTTTTGGGAAGCTAGGTTGCATTCAACTATGGAGTAAAATAAAACGGCTGCTCGGTGGTGTAGCGGGTGAGTTGCTGCCTTACAGGGCAGGAGACCCGGGGTTGATCCACGGGTGCTCTCAGTATGGAGTTTGTACGTTCTCCCTGTGGCCTGCGTGGAATTTCACCAAGATCTCCGGTTTCCTCCCACATTCCAAAGACGTACAGGTTTGTAGTTTAATTGGCTTGGTATAAATGTAAATTGTCCCTAGTGGATGTAGGATAGTGTTAGTGTATGAGGATCACTGATTATAAGATCATAAGTGATAGGAGCAGAATTTGGCCATTCGGCCCATCAAGTCTACACCGCCCTTCAATCATGGCTGATCTTTCTCTCCTTCCTAACCGCATTCTCCTGCCTTCTCCCCATAACCTCTGACACCCGTACTAATCAAGAATCTATCAATCTCTGCCTTAAATATATCCATTGACCTATCCTCCACAGCCTTCTGTGGCAAAGAATTCCACAGATTCACCACAGTCGGTGTGGACCCAGGGAGCCAAATGACTCTGTTTCCGTGCTGTATCTCTAAACTAACCCAAAAAAATAAATGTTACATAGCACAAAAAAGTTGGTTTGATTACTCTTAAAGTGTATGTGTGATAGTAGAAACCCTAAAACCATGGAGAGTATATAACATGCCTGGTCAGAATGCAAAACTGTATTTTTCAACAGAAAAATTCAGATACTGCTCTGCTTAATAGAGTCTGATAAAACCAAGGGGAATGTGACAGGCCAATTTGTGAAGAACTATTTCACCGATAATGAGTCCGTGACAGGGGGTCTTTAATCATTATGAGGAGCGTGTGGCGTAAGGTTAGAAATGTTGGAGGAGAGATAATTTGTGTGTGGAATTGCTGAGGCAGAGATCAATGCAACTTCTAAGGGAAAATGAGATGTAGAACACATAAAACAATAATATCAAAATAAGTCTTTCTTTAAGTATCCACAAAAGTTCTAGCCACCAAAGATTTATGTCCAAACTTACCCTGCAGAGCTGAAAGATCCATAGCACAAATAATAAGCTTGTTGAGGCTAATGATCAAAATACTGCTGAAACCATCCCTCATCTGGGAAACAGAATGCTGGTATTGATTTCAGCATCATTGTAAGGCTGTGATTTTTCTGAAACTGATCACCTTTCCCTGTATAGTCATAGATAGAAAGCGCTCTGACGGACAAGGTAACAAAGAGGCAGGGAGCAAGGTACAGATAGAGAGGTACTCACTGGTACAAGCCATGGAGATGGGATCCTTGTCTGCCCTGAAGTAGTTCCTGTCACAGCTGCAGTGCGTGGAGCCTGCTTCTTGAGCATGGCTGTGGGGAGGGCACTTGGCACACTTGACATTTCCAGCAAAAGCTTTGTAGAAGCCAGGTTTGCAGGCTGATGGGAACAGAAAAAATAACTTCAGTTTAATAATGCACATTGAGCATTTAGTTTAGTTTATTGTCACGTGTACCGAGGTGTACCAGTCAGCGGAAAGACAATACATGATTACAATCGAGCCATTTACAGTGTACAGATACATGATAAAGGGAATACCATGAATAATGTATCGTGCAAGATAAAGTCCAGTATAGTCCGAACAAAGATAGTCCGAGGGTCTCCAATGAGGTAGATAGTAGCTGAGGACTGCTCTCTGGTGGTTATGTGGCTTCTGTAAATTGTCCCTAGTAGGTAGGATGTGGAAGAGGGATATCATAGATCTAGTGTGCAGGTGATCGATGGTCAGTGTGGACTCGGAGTGCCGGACGGCCTGTTTCCATGCGCTATCGCTAAACTCTAACCAGCAAAACAAAGGTCTGATTCAAGGCAAAAACGGAGAGGAGCAACATGAGTACAAACCCATGGCCTTAGATTGTGAAATGATTTGCAAGGTGTGGTAACTGAGATGGCCCATGTCCTATTGACTTACAGACACAGAGCAATGTGCTGGAGTTGGCATTCATCCTTGCCTGCTTGTTCCAAACTTGTTATATTGTAGTGGTTGGCACTTGCATTTTGCTACCAAAATTCAGTTTAGTTGGGAGATATATGGTGGGGAATCAGGGCCTTCGGCCCACGCAGTCCATGCCAACCAGCGATCCCCGTACACTATGACTATCCTACACACACTAGGGACAATTTATAATTTTACCAAGCTAATTAACGTACAAATCTGTGTGTCTTTGGAGTGTGGGGGGAAACCCGAGCACCTGGAGAAAACCCACACAGGTCACGGGGAGAATGTACAAATTCTGTACAGACAGCACCCGTAGTCAAGATCAAGCCCGGGTCTCTGGCGCTGTAAGGCAGCAACTCTACCACTGCGCCACCGTGCCGACCCCTGCTAGTGGAGTTGTGAGAGGTAAGGTTTACAGAGCACGGCATGCAGCCTTTAACAGACTGCATGATAAGCTTCACCAATTGGTGGTAATTTGCTCTCCAAGCTATATTTTGCCCAATATTTCTTTTGAATTTCACTCGATTGGAGCTTCCAGTAAAACAAGTGCATCTACATTAACATTTCGAAAGAACAAAGGTTTTAAAAGTAGAGTTTCATCAAAGACGTCCTGAAACATCCATGGAGATTTCCTTGTTTACTGTTATGTGTTGCTGAGAGGGGATCTGTCAGTCACCCACTGAAGTGATGGAGGAGAATGAGAGATCCCTTGAGGAACTGAAAGGTTAGGGCTAATTAGTTCTGGTGCAGTGAGTATTCTTATGTGGGGTGGGACATGGTGGGACTGGAGAGGGGGGGGAGGGGGTCAGATGGTTACTAATGTTTTTATACTTTGATGACTGGTTTATATTGAAAAATAGTGCGACATCCCAAAAACAAAATCTTGAATAAGTGAAAACCCACCACAGGCTGCCTAAAACCAAACTTTAAAATGACAGAAGAAACAGAAATTGTATTATGATGAAAGCCATTTGGCCTGTCATAGCTCTGCTGTTCAAATATGAGCCACACATCCCACTTTTCCAACACTAGGGTTGTGGCCTTGCAGGTCACAGCTCTTGAAGTACAAATATGTTTTTCAGTTCCTAAGTCATAAGAGCCGGAATTAGGTCATTTATCCCATCGAATCTGCTCTGCCATTCAATCGTGGTTGATCTATCTTTCCCTCCTAACTCCATTCTCCTGCCTTCTCCCCATAATCTTTGACACCATTACTAATCAAGAATTACATCCAAATTCTTAAGACGGGTTTCAGCCTGAAACGTTGCCTATCTCCTTCGCTCCATAGATGCTGCTGCACCCGCTGAGTTTCTCCAGCATTTTTGTGTACCTTCGATTTTCCAGCATCTGCAGTTCCTTCTTAAACATTACATCCAAATACTGATTAAATGTGCAAGGGTAACCTCCTTTCCAAGGAATAACTTCCAAACCCTTCCTGCCCACTGAATGAAAACAAAAAACAATCTTAATCTCTCCATTAATCCTTTCCAACAATTAATTTAAACCTGTACTTCAATCTTAATAACTAGCTCCAACACTGCTCTTATACCACAATCAAACAAAACAGAAATGTAGGGAATAGAAGCAAGAATAGGACACTTAGTCATTCAATACAATCATGGTTCAATTACCTCAATATAATATACAAAACTCTCTCCCTCTTTTCCATGATGTCTTTTCTGTCCAGAGATGTATCCATCTACTTCTCAAATATATTCAGCAATTTGGCTGCTGCTGTCATCTAAAAGAAGATATTTCTCTTCATCTCAGCCCTAAATATCTTAACACAAACCTTAGCACTGTCACCCCTGGTGCTCAAACCCCAGCCGGGCAAACATTCTCCCTGCTTTGAGTCTCTTTTAGCCATTCAGAATATTCTTTATATCATTGACATCCAGTCTCATTCTTCCCAGTTTAGTTTAGCATGAAAACCATATAACCATATAACCACAAGCCCTTTGGCCCACCGAGTCCATTGATCACCCATTCAGCCGAGTTCCATGTTATCCCACTTTCTCATCCACTCCCTAAACATCTTTAGTTGGAGCGTGGTGAATCTGTGGAATTCATTGCCGCAGAAGGCTGTGAAGGTCAAGTCAATGGATGTTTTTAAGGCAGAGATAGATAGATTCTTGATTAGTACGGGTGTCAGGGGTTATGGGGAGAAGGCAGGAGAATGGGGTTGAGAGGGAAAGATAGATCAGCCATGATTGAATGGCGGAGTAGACTTGATGGGCCGAATGGCCTAATCATTCTCCTATCACTTATGAATGTACAAAACCTATGTGGTCACAGTGAAAAGTGCAAACTCCACTCAGATAGCACCTGAGGTCGGGATCGAACCCATGTCTCTGGCACCGTGAGGCAGCAGCTCTACCAGCTGTGCCACCGTGCTGCTCTGAAAACTCTTCAGAATACAGGCCTATAGTTGACCTAATCTCTCCTTTTTACAGCAGTCCCACTATCCATGGAGTTAGTTCATTACAGCACTCCCTTACCGCCAAGCAGGTCCTTTATCTGTGCTGTTGGATGTATCCTCCATGGTACAATGAAACTGCATTATCCTTTATGTTATATCTTTGCAGAAGACAACCACAACATATATTCTATTTGCTCTCTTATGAATAAAAAGCCTAAATGTCCTATAATATTTCTAAAATAAATTTATTTGTCATTGCTAATGTCTGCATTAGTTGTTGACAGCAGTTCTATTTGTACCAGGGAGAATTCCATAAATGTAAACTTGTCACTTCTGTTGCAATGCCTTTTGGCATCTAATCACTCCTGTTTCCCGTTCTGTCACAGATTCTTCACCTTCCTCCTTTGTCTGTATCTTAGAACCTGTTTAACTCTCTTGCTCTCGTTTTAATGAATGTTAATGCATTGAACAAACATCTTTCTCCACAGATGCTACCAGATCTTTGCCAGAAAGTAAGAAAAAGTAGGTGATTTTATTACTATATTTTAACTAATATTAACAATTTGCTGGTTACATCAGATATGTGTGATTTTTTAAGCAAAGTTACTATGTTAATACTTTTATTATTTTCCAATAGATTTGGAAAAATATGAAACGGCCTGTGTTGACTGAATATTAAGAGTATTTTAGTTTTGATTGATTGATTGATTGAAAAACACAGCATGGAAACAAGCCCTCTGGTCTTCTGGGTTCAGGCCCACCATCGATCACCCATTCACACTTTTGTTTCACCTCCCTACACAATAAGGACAATTTACAGAGTCCGATTAATCTCTGCAGACAATAAACCCGCATGCCTTTGTGGGATGTGGGAGGAAATCAGAGCATCCGGAGGAAACCCACGTGGTCACAGGGAGAACGTGCAAACTCCACACTGACAGCTGAGGTCAGGATCGAACCCGGGTCTCTAGCGTTGTGAGGCAGCAGCTCCACAAGCTGCGCCATTGTGCCGCCCATAATTTTAATTTCATTTTTGACCGTGCTTGCTTGCAGAACAATATACGGCGTGGTCACCTGAACCGCTCGTCAGCCTTGGTGAAATTGAGATAGTCAGGACTGTGACTGATCAAGTTCCCATTAAGTAATCACATCTCTAATGTTATTGGGCTGTATTGCTCGGACAGCTTGCAGACAGGCCTGCGGTGGGTGCTGGAGGTCGGTCGAGGACACGCCGCCAAGAACAAAGAGGGACCCGGCGTAAGGGGGGCACTGAGAGAACAAAGAAGGACCCAGCGTGGGGGGACTGTCGAGAGGACAAAATGGGACCATTGGGGACCTCATTGAACACTTTGTAACCTTGTCGGTGTCCTATTCGTGGCAACTCTTTACATACTTTGTGTATGGTATGAAAACAAAGAATTTCACTGTGGCATATCACATGTGATAATGTGATAATCAATTCATTAATCGAAAACCAGTGCCGATCTACAAAGTGTATCAATCAGGAATTGTGGACTGGCACCGCTATGTAGTGCCGTGCAGAGATGCAGAATGCAGGCAGGTGTTGGATATTCCTGCTATTGTGGGGTGTTGGATTCCTGCTCTCCCCCTGGATGTACTATTGAGTGCAGAGAGCTGAGCGACTGAATAAACTATGGAATGGAACTTCAACTGTCTGGCTGACACACATAGTACATCATGTACAATCTTCAATCTAGTCAGTGGAAAGGGAAATGAAGATATAGACAGCATTTCTTTTAATTCACTTGTTCTAGATATTATTATTATTATTATTATTATTATTATTATTATTATTATTATTATTATTATTATTATTATTATTATTATTATTATTATTATTATTATTATTATTATATCTCTCTACATCACTGTCTTTTTCCCTTGTTTCTCGTTCCCCTGACTAGTCTGAAGAAGGGTCTTGACCCAAAATGTCATCCATTCCTTCTCTTCTGAGATGCTGCCTATCGTGCTGAGTGACTCCAGCTTTTTGTGTCTATCTTGCCCTAATACTATTGCATTATATCTTTATAGAGCTTTATATCCCCGTATTTTTAAATAATTACATTTTCTGGAATTATTCAGACATTGTTACTTTGGAACTTTGCGAGAGAGCCCGGCAGAAATTCTGTACAGTCCAGAAATGTAAAAGCTGAATTGGCAATGTACAAAAGAATTCTGAGAACTCGGCATACCTGTCATCAGAACTGGATGACATGGTATTGCCAGGAAGGCACTGAAAGAAGGAGCGCTTGGCTAGGGTCACCGTGGTTTACAGTGCTGTGTCATTTACAATATGCTATGGCAGCAGGACTTGGGACTACCTTTATTGGCCGTGCAAGGAAAGAACCACAGTATGAATCACACTTACAGGGAGCACAGGATCAATGTAAATCCATCCTCCGTTTATAATAAATATGCAGTGCGGTAACAGAATGGCTGGCATGCTGAAGTGTGAAGAGCACAGTTAAAGAAAAGACTGCAATCACATTTACTCCGTGAATTATTCATTATAACAGCTTTTTTCTCTTTTAAATTTTTTGCAATTGTCCAGATTATATATTATTGTTTTTCTGCATTATTATTGTTTGTTTTTATGTGTGTGTATGCATGTGTGTGCATCTATCTATCTATCTATCTATCTATCTATCTATCTATCTATCTATCTATCTATCTATCTATCTATCTATCTATCTATCTATCTATCTATCTATCTATCTATCTATCTATCTATCTATCTATCTATCTATCTATCTATCTATTTCTATATATCCATACACATGCAAACATACTGAACTTTGATTCTTCTCTATTATATTGTTTACAAAGTTCTATGTTTACATGTGTAGGAAGGAACTGCAGATACTAGATTAAACCGAAGATAGACGCTGAATTAACTCAGCAGGACAGGCAGCATCTCTGGAAAGAAGGAATGGGTGATGTTTCTGTGCGAGAGACTTCTTCAGACTAGTCAGGCGAAAGGGGAATGAGAGATATAGACAGCATATCTTTCATTCACTCATTCTATATCTCTCTACGTCAGTCTATATCTCTTGTTTCCCTTTCCCCAGGCTAGTCTGAAGAAGGGTCTTGACCCAAAACGTCATCCATTCCTTCTCTCCAGAGATGCTGCCTGTTCCTCTAAGTTACTCCAGCATTTTGTGTCTACTATGTTTACATATCTTGTTGTGCTGCTGCAAGTAAGAATTTCATTCTTCTATCTGGGACATATGACATTAAAATACTTTTGCCTCTCATGACTCTAGATAAGTTATGTATGTAATAATGAAGCCCTTTGTTTTTTAGCATGTCTCTTTATACCCATCAACAAAGCTTGTTTAATAAAGATGCCATGGTGCTGTTATTCACCTCAGGACTCCCGCTAAGAGCCCAGTCACACTCTGACACCCGGTTCTCAGCTAAAAGAAAGAAACGTCCTACAACATTTCTGCTACCTCAGATTTCTTGTGGAAAGTGGTTGAATGCTCAGATTTGCAGTCATCTACTGCACTCTGCATGACGTTGCCACTGTGATCGTTTGGCCTTTAACCTGGCTTGTTCACCAGGATAGAGGGGGGCAGGAAAAAGGATGATCAGCATCAGGATGGGGAGGGAGAGCAGACATGGCATTTGGCTCAGGCTGGTAGAGCAGTGAAACAACAGTACTTCATCCAAAAGCAGTTCGTAGCACTCCCCCAACCATCTCCAACGCAACCACGCCTCCACTGTGCTTATCACTACACCCATTGCTAATTGCCTTCCTTCAGTTCAATCTTACGGGGGTTGTTCTCACTTCATTGCAGATATAAATGCCAAGAGAAAATCACAACAGGAAACAAATGCAACAACTTAGCTCTCCATCTGTAATAAAAGGATAACAAACTACTTCAGAAACTCTGGGTGGCTCAGTGGCACAGGTGGTAGAACTGTTGCCTCAGAGCAACAGAGACCCAGGTTTGATCCTGACCTCGGGTGCTGTCTGTGTGGAGTTTGCATGTTCTCCCTGTGACCGTGTGGGATTTCTCCGGGTGCTTCGGTTTCCTCTCGCATCCCAAAGACGTGCAGGTTTGCGGGTTAATTGGTTGCTGTAAACTGTCAAAAATGTATAGAGAGTGGATGCAAAAATGGGCTAGCATACTACTCGGTTTAACAGGTAATCGACGTTCGGCGTGGACCTGGTGGGCCGAAGGGCCTGATTCCATCTTGTATTTTTCAATCCATCAATAAACACCTGTGTCTGTAGGTTTGTTTCTTAAGCTTTGTAATGCATTACTATTTTACTCTTGACTATAGTTTGGAGGTAGAAGAGATTTGGGCAATGAGTGCCTTTCAGATGGTAGAGAGTGCAGGGTTGCCTACAGCTGTGAGCTTGGTTGGAGAGTACATCAACTCACAGTAAGGTTGGCAGCTTATCCCAGCCCCCTATGTGTATACATAAGGGGAAACTAACCAGGTAGGTTGATGTGAGAATGGACTCGTAGAATGAAGGACACCCTCAAAGTTTTCCTCACCACCCCTAGAGCTCTGTGAAGATCAGTGCACTTAAAACATTGTGGCAACAAAGCCTGCCCCCCCCACCCCCACACGGTTAATGCATGGGTGGCACGGTGGCGTAGCGGTAGAGTTGCTGCATTACAATGCCAGAGACCCGGGTTTGATCCTGACTATGGGTGCTGTCTATACAAACTTTGTACGTTCTCCCTGTGACCTGCGCGGGTTTTCTCCGGGCGCGCCGGTTTCCTCCAACACACCAAATACGTGCAGGTTTGTAGGCTAATTGGCTTGGTAAATTTGTGAATTGTCCCGAGTGTGTGTAGGAAGGGCGGTGTTAGTGTGCAGGAATCGCTGGTCGGCGCGGACTCGGTAGGGCGAAGAGCCTGTTTCCGCACTGTATCTCTGAACTAAACTAAATTAAAAACATATTGCCCATGTCTCCAATGTCAATGGCATCAGGCTGCCAGTGTTGTTAATAGACTCTGGTCCATGGCGGACACAACTGACATATCTGCAGGACTGATAGTTGGGAAGAATGACCCCCTGAACTGTGTGATGGCTTGATTAGGTTAAAGCTGGTCCTCTCCACACTCTGCAACACTGACCACTATCCAACAATTGTTCAAGATAAAAAATCTAACAGCAAGTTGACAGATTTTGTTTTTGGAAAGTGGGTCAATGTGGAAGTGCCTGACCCAACAGCATAAATGCAACTATATAGTAACAAAGAACTGCAGATGGCGGTCTATACAAAAGAGAGATACAACGTGCTGGAGTAACACAGCGGGTCAGGCAGCATCTCTTGGGGAAAAGGAGAGGTGACATTTCAGATTGGGACCCTTCTTCAGGCTGAAGGTAGGGGTTTGGGAGGAGGGGGGGTGAAGAACTGGAGGTGCGAAAAAACAGGAAAAATCAGGACCCTGATTTTCAGTAAGCCCCCTACTTTAAGTCTGAAGAAGGGTCCCGACCAGAAACGTCACCTATCCTTTTCCTCCAGAGATGCTGCCAGACCTGCGAAGGTACATCCGTCTACCTTGAGTGCAACTGTTTTGTGGAAAGCATTAATCTTCCCAGAATTGGCAGTTGAAAAGGTTAAAGATGAATCGGTACCCTGGGCTTTATAGTTAAAACAACTATTTTGCCCTTCATCTCAAATACAAAAAGCAGAGCCAAGGAGTGATTGAGCACAGATGGGGGAATCTCCTGCTGCCTCCCTGGCATGCCAGCAACAGACACAACACATTAGGTGGCAAAACACTA
The DNA here is from genome assembly GCF_010909765.2 of Amblyraja radiata. NCBI lineage: Eukaryota > Metazoa > Chordata > Chondrichthyes > Rajiformes > Rajidae > Amblyraja > Amblyraja radiata. The sequence goes on from NC_045969.1 coordinate 15,349,649, forward strand.
CCTGCCTGCTACTCATTGCGGGCCCTGCGGCGGTGTAGGTACATGGAGTGTTGTCGTGGTAACTGAGCCGCTGAGCTCGGCATATGGCTGCTGACACACAACATAAAGGCATGTGCAGGAAGGAACCGCAAATGCTGGTTTACACTGAAGATTAGGCACAAAATGCTGGAGTAACTCAGCAGGACAGGTACAGTAGCATCTATGGAGTGAAGGAATAGGCAATGCTTATCGAGCCAACCCCAAGAACGGTCTCGACCCGAAATATTACCCATTCCTTCTCTCCAGAGATGCTGCCTGTCCTGCTGAGTTACTCCAACATTTGTGTCTATCCATAAAAGCATGAATAAGGCAGTTGCAAACGTTGACTCAAATACTTTTTGTGCAAAAGAACTAGAATGGAGATGAGGAGGAATTTCTTTAGCCAGAGGGTGGTGAATCTGTGGAATTCATTGCTGTGGAGGCCACAGCATTGGGTATTCTTAAAGCAGAGATTGATAGGTTCATGATTAGTAAGGACGCCAAAGACTACGGGGAGATGGCAGGAGAATGGGGTCGAGAGGGAAATATAGATCAGCCACGATTGAATGGCGGGGAGGACTCAATGGGCCGATTTGCCTAATTCTGCTGCTTTGTCTTGTGGTCTTATAGTCATTTTTAACCTTCCCTTCATCCAGTGCTGGAGAATAGGAGTAATATCCCACTATTATTCTGAGAGAAGGAGAATTAGGAACGAAACTGTCAAACAATGTTGATCAGGTGACAAAGAAAGCGTACATAAACCAGGTGACAATACTGTTTGATATGATATAAGGATGAAACAACTTCCACCTCCACTGGTAACGATAAATCATTTCTCACACATTTCTGACTCATTGTCGATTGGCATTACTCCTGGCAGTTCAAAGTTTACTTTCCTGGCAGTGCCCCATTAATTGGCCATAGTTTATTTAAATCAATCTATTTTTCCATTTTACTATGGCAGAGTAGACTCAATGTGCCAAATGGCATTATTCTGCTCCTATGTCTTATAAGTCATAAGGTCATAAGTGATAGGAGCAGAATTATGCCATTTGGCCCATCAAGTCTGCGCCATTCATTCATGGCTGATCTATCTCTCCCTCCTAACTCCATTCTCCTGCCTTCTCCCCATAACCCTTGACATTCGTACTAATCAAGAATCTATCTATCTCTGCCTTAAATAAAGCCCAAAGGAAATCTTATTGCAATGCATAGCCGTGTTTTCAGAGTGGTTTATCGTTGGCACGGCATGAAGACTTGCTTTCCATAAAAAAAACGTACTGAATATTTTATCTTCCGCAAAAGTATCGCAGCCTGTTTCTACGAGCAAACACAAATAGGGGTGCAACTGAGGGTTATTCTTCTAAAATGACAGCAAAAACCCTCCAAATATAGGGGAAGAATTAGTTTTACATCAGTTTCAATACTCAGGAGACCCTGAGCACGGAGACTAAGGCAGCAGCTGACAAGAGGCCAGGTGGTAGGAGAAGACTATACGTGGGTAGGGAGAGGAGGTGGGGGGGGGGGGGGGGGGGGGGGGGTGAGGGGGGGTAATGGGAAGAGCGGAAAGCATTCCAAAGAGGAATAAAGAGATCAGATTGCTGTGTTCCCTGGAGAGAGACTTTGTGATTGGCTTCACACTCAGCTCTTCCCTCAGCTGTTGCAGTTCTAAGTGATGCTGAAAGTATGTAATCCCTCTCCGCTGTGTTCTACACGTAAGATTCATGTTTTCCGATCGCTGAAGCTTCGACGTTGGATCTGTCTGTCCATGTTGGGAACGAAACAAACAGCAAAACTCTTTTTCACTTTAGCTTAGTTTAGTTTCGAGATACAACGTGGAAACATGCTCTTCGGCCCACCGGCGATCCCCGAACATGAAAACTATCCGACACACACTCGGGACAATGTACAATTTTACCAAGCTAATTAGCCTTTACGTCTTTAGAGTGTGCGAGGAAACCGGAGCACCAGTTGAAAACCCACGCAGGTCATGGGGAGAACTTACAAACTTCATACATACAGCACCCGTGATCAGGATTGAACCCGGGACACTGGCGCTGTAAGGCAGCAGCTTTACCTCTGCGCCACCGTACCGCCCAATACCTTAAAATTGATTTTTGATGCATTCAGTTCGAGGCGGGTGGTTGAACAAGTTTGTTTTCCTCTCCTTCTCAAAACTGGGGTGTGAATGGTAGACAAAAATGCTGGAGAAACTCAACGGGTGAGGCAGCATCTAAGGAGCGAAGGAAATAGGAAACGTTTCGGGTCGAAACTCTTCTTCAGACAGTTTGGGATCATCTTTGCCAGCAAGAAGTTAGTCTCTATCAAATTCCATTCAAATGATAAAATGGTGGCATTTTGTGGGCAGTCGAAGTGTTTGTGCACTCTGCCCTGGTCCCAGATTTAACAGGAAATATCAAAATAGGATTGCCATCAAGCATTATTAGTATTGCAAAAACATCACAATGTCACTGGCTCACCATGTTATTCCTCTGTGAACAAAGCTGATTAATGTGTGTGTGCAATGATTTACCAGGCAATACTCCTCCCATATACCTAAATGTCACTCTCAGTTGGTAACAAGAGTCTATAAATAAATTAAAATATGAACCAAAATGAATGAAATCAGTTAATAAATTGCTGAGGTAGCAGAAATCAGCTCTGTAATGCTGGTCCATTATAAATGGGTACAGAAGCAATGGACTATAGTTTCTCTTGCATCAGCGATCCTTCTTGTTAAATGAATGTTAAATGGATCAGGTGGGGACAGACTGGGATTGTGAAGATTGCTTGTGAAGATGTGTCCAGCTATGGGAGGGAAGGATTTACATGTATATGGACCAAATGCTGGCAATTGAAACTAGACCAGAATGACAACTTAGTTGGCATGGACAAGTTTGGCCGAATGACCTGATTCCCTGCTGCATGACTCCATAACTACATTTGCTGTGAAGGGTCTTGGATGTTTATTTTTAAGTACAAGACAATTTATAGCACTGAGAAATACAAGCCAAATCAGAGCCATTTGTTGTCACAAAATGTTGTTGCAGACTCTTCTTAATCATTAATTGGGGAAACATACTGGTTTTTGGGATATCACAACTTTCATATTGCGAAGGTGTAATATGCAAATCCTAGCTTTTGTAGTTAGGTAGCTTCAGCCTGCATGGCTATGGAAACGTAACAATGGGTCTTCACTATTAAAAATAAATTGCAAAGCACTGATAAATATGAAAAAGGCAAATAGTGAAAAGGGGTCTCATTGTGTTTAACATCATTTTCCCAGTTCTTGATGCACCAGTTAATTTGTTCATGTAAATTCTCATTTGTACAGAAATAACAGAAAGAAGAGTTCAAAAAACAATTGCAGATACATTAAATTCAGCACTTAGATTAGATTAGATTAACTCCATGTTGTATCTGAATTATTACTCACTACGGACATCTCTTTACACATTAGTTGGGATAAAGTTACCAGATTAGAAATGTACTTATTTTTCCAACTAGGAATTCTGTTGATCCTTGTTTTCCTGCATTTCTGGCTACTCTTTGTGCGGGTCTAATCCCTGCTCAGCTGATATAACCATATAATAACCATATAACAATTACAGCACGGAAACAGGCCATCTCGACCCTTCTAGTCCGTGCCGAACACATAATCTCCCCTAGTCCCATATACCTGCACTCAGACCATAACCCTCCATTCCTTTCCCATCCATATAACTATCCAATTTATTTTTAAATGATAAAAACGAACCTGCCTCCACCACCTTCACTGGAAGCTCATTCCACACAGCTACCACTCTCTGAGTAAAGAAGTTCCCCCTCATGTTACCCCTAAACTTCAGTCCCTTAATTCTCAAGTCATGTCCCCTTGTTTGAATCTTCCCTACTCTCAGTGGGAAAAGCTTTTCCACGTCAACTCTGTCTATCCCTCTCATCATTTAAAAAACCTCTATCAAGTCCCCCCTTAACCTTCTGCGCTCCAAAGAATAAAGCCCTAACTTGTTCAACCTTTCTCTGTAACTTAGTTGCTGAAATCCAGGCAACATTCTAGTAAATCTCCTCTGTACTCTCTCTATTTTGTTGACATCCTTCCTATAATTAGACGACCAAATTGTACACCATACTCCAGAATTGGCCTCACCAATGCCTTGTACAATTTTAACATTATATCCCAAGTTCTATACTCAATGCTCTAATTTATAAAGGCCAGCACACCAAAAGCTTTCTTTACCACCCTATCTACATGAGATTCCACTTTCAGGGAACTGTGCACAGTTATTCCCAGATCCCTCTGTTCACCTACATTCTTCAATTCCCTACCATTTACCATGTACGTCCTATTTTGATTTGTCCTGCCAAGATGTAGCACCTCACACTTTGGTGCCCTAAACTCTGGAGTTTCCTCCCTATATCTTTCTAATTATCTCTTACTCTCTTCCCTGTTATAAAGTGCTCCTGAAAATTGATCTACGATATTATATCTTACCACATATCTTGCCTACATAAAGAGCCATTGGACATTTTACAATATTTACTGTACAATAGAAATGCAAGTTGTTGTTGTGAATAATCTCTGTACTGATAAGGTAACATGTCATTCTAATTATCATGACCAGTACTATGCAATATTGGTTGGCTTCACTATTTTTAAAATTATTTTATATTTTAGAATCTTTAATTCTTTAAAATCTCGAGGGCCAGAAGACATAGGTTCAAGATGAAGGGGGAAAAAATGAATAGGAATTTGAGGGGTAACTTTTTCACACAAAGGGTGGTGGGTGTATGGAACAAGCTGCCAGAGCATGTAGTTGAGGCTGGGATTATCCCGATGTTTAATAAACCGTTAGACAGGTAAATGGATTGGACAGGTTTGGAGGGATATGGACCAAGCGCAGGCAGGTGGGACGTGTAGCTGGGACATGTTGGCCACTGTGGGCAAGTTGGGCCAAAGGGCCTGTTTCCATGCTGGATCACTTTATGACTCTAATTCCTTATTTCTGAATTCTGTTTTCAATCATTCTTGATTAATTTTGTTTTAGTCTCGAGATACAGTGCAGTCACAGGCCCTTTGGCGCAGAAACAGGCCTTTTGGTCCACTGTGTCGGCACTGACCAGCGATCCCCGTACACTAACACTGTCCTACACAGTAGGGACAATTTACAATCCTTATCGAAGTCAATTAACCTACAAACCTGTACATCTTTGGTATGTGGGAGTAAACCGGAGCACCAGGGCAAAACCACAGGGACAAACATACAAACACTGTACAGACAGTACCCATAGTCAGGATCGAACCTGGGTCCCTGGCGTCAGGCAGCAACTCTACCACTGCACCACCAGGCTGCCCTGTATGTTGAGTCCAATATATTTTCTGTTCTCCATCAAACACAAATACAAATGAATCCAATCCATTATATTTTATAATATTGTTGAATATTTAATTTACAAAATCACAAAGAAACATACTCTGATTCTACTGGGTTAATTTTTACTTGTTTGACATCTCAATCTTAAACTAAATCCTGATATCCCAGTCTGCAATCCGGTAACAATAAACATGCTAATAAGATTGTTCAGGCTTTCACAATCTAAAATAATATGAAGGAGTAGATCAGTTCTTGACCACTCTATTTTGGACCAATTGCCTCCTGTTTACACACAGGCTCAATGTAACTGTTGAATTTTTTTTTAAAAAGGGAGTAGCATTGCTCCAAGTTCCGACAGGAAATCCATTCTTCACATTACGAATGGAACAGGAGTGTAGAGGCAATGCTCCAAGATTTTCAATGGCATGGAAGTGGATGTTGCTATTGTGTGGATTACTGCATACGGTATTGGAACAGTAGCATGGTAACATGTATTTCCTTCCTGTGTTATTGCACTGTGCAATAGAGCAGGAGAGGTAATCATTTTTCTTCACGTCAAATGAACACGTTGTTTACCACTTAACAGCGACCTTAACAGAAATGTCAGTTGAACTCCCTTTGCGAGCACAGAAAGCAATAAAAGGACCCAACATTCGTTTGCACACTCACTAGGCACACGTCGAACAGCAGCCTAAATGTATATGAAGGAACGGCAGATGCTGGTTTACACCGAAGATAGACGCAAAATGTCGGAGTAACTCAGTGAGTTAAGCAGAATCTCTGGAGAAAAGGAATAGGTGATGTTTCGGAACGAGACCCTTCTTCAAGTTGGAAGAAGAGTCAAGAATCAAGAGTGTTTTATTGTCATATTGTTCCAGATAGAACAATGACATTCTTACTTGTAGCAGCAGAATTCTTACTTGCAACAGAAAAAGGGTCTCGACCTGAAACGTTACCTATTCCTTTTCTCCAGAGATGCTGCCTGACCCACTAAGTTACTCCAGTTTTTTGTGTCTATCCCCAACAACAGCCTGGTGGGCTTCAAGGCTGAGCAAAAGTCGAAGCTGAAATAAACTGATCCACAATTTTACCATAATCCAGCTGAGCTGAAAGTGGTGGTCACCAGGTACACAAAAATGCTGGAGAAACTCAGCGGGTGCAGCAGCATCTATGGCGCGAAGGAGATAGGCAACGTTTCGGGCCGAAACGTTGCCTATCTCCTTTGCTCCATAGATGCTGCTGCACCCGCTGAGTTTCTCCAGCATTTTTGTGTACCTTCAATTTTCCAGCATCTGCAGTTCCTTCTTAAACACAGTGATGGTCACCATCTCGGAAGATGCTCATATGCATGGGGCATATTAATATATCCCCAGTCAAAGGACTACATGCTCATCTGGGAGGGGGTGTGAGGCCAGTTAGTGCAGCTGTCTGTACTCCACAGGTTGACTGCATTCCACAGTCATTGTAGGATCAAAGATAGACACAACATGCTGGAGTAACTCAGTGGGACAGGCAGCATATGTCCCTGGTCGAACAACAAAATTCTTACTTGCAGCAGCACAACAGAAGATGGGTCTCGACCTAAAACATCACCCATTCCTTCTCTCCAGAGATGCTGCCTGTCCCAACGAGTTACTCCAGCATTTAGTGTCCATCTTCAGTTTACACCAGCATCTGCAGTTCCTTCCTACACATTTTATGATCAATCTGACTGAACCAAACAGATTAACTATGCTGATACTAAATGGAAGCAGGAGACTCGTTTCAATACTATAATATCGACTGCATTTATTTTAGACAGCAGCACGAGTTACTGAAATGATGAAGACTCTGACCAGTGTAGGTGGCCCAAACAATTGCACAAATTGGGCATCATTAGTGACCTGCTAAATCCTTTATCAATGTGTGTGTTTTGGGCTTTTGAAAATGGATATCACAATGCTAAATTCAGATCCCAAAGTCCATATACAATCTTTACATATACAATCTTTGCCTAACTGGCAATTTTCTCTGTAAAAAAAGTGCTGGAAGAATGAGACCAAATGCAAATTGGAGGAACAGCACCTCATATTTCGCTTGGGCAGTTTACAACCCAGCAGTATGAATATGGATTTCTCTAACTTCAAATAACCCTTGCATCCCCTCTCTCTGTGTCCCTCCCCACCCTAGTCGTCGTATTAGATTCACTGTCGCCCTGTTGAATTTCACTGTCTTTATAACTCGTTATCACCTACCCCACAGCCAACAATTGACCATTGTGGGCTCCACATTTCCTTGATCCCTGTTACTTTTTTTCATATATTTCATTCATCTGTTCTGTATCTTTCTATATCACCATCTATATCTCTCATTTCCCTGTTCCCTGATTCAGTCTAAAGAAGGGTCTCGACCCAAAACGTCACCTATTCCTATTCTTCAGAGATGCTGCCTGACCCGCTGAGTTACTCTAGCTTTTTATGTCTATCTGCTGGAAGAACTCAGTAGACCAAGGCCGCATCAGATGAAGAATCCTCCCAACAAGAAACGTGGTCTGTCCTTTTCCCTCCGCAGATGCTGCCTGTCCAGCTGAGTTTCTCCAATGCTTGGTTCTTTTCTCAAGACCACAGCATCTGTAGTCTCTTATCACTGAAGCTTGTAATATGCTGTGTTATTCAGATCTGCAGCATCCTATTTTCAGCTATATTTAAATAATCTAACAACACGGTGGGGGAGCAAAGTGTCACCGCAGGAATCCACTGCTAACAACATCACAATTTCATAGTGCTTTTTGACAAATATAGTCCTTTTCATTTTTTGGAATCTAAATTCCTTGAAATGTTAACAGGCCATTTTTTTTATTGGCAAAATGTTTAATGTTTTATATACAAGGGCATCTCAGAGGAAAATGGCTGAATGGGCTGTTCAGCAACAATTTCTGTTTACTGTTGCACTACAGCTAAAGTGCCTACGTTGCAGGTAAGTTTGCTAATCACATAGTATTTTTGTGCACATTTATGTCAAAATCTAAATCACCCATGCTCCTGTGGAGATTCCTCCCAGGTGACTCAACATTATCTCTCCTTTCTGCCTGGCTTTGTAAAATGTACTGTGTGAACTGAGATCAGAGATAAGGTTCAAACTCTTTCCCCACACTTCTAATGGGCCTGTCCCACATCCGCGACTTTTTAGGCGACTACAGGAGACTATGAGGTCGCCACAAGGTCGCCACATGTTCGCCGGAGGTTGCCGGGGTGTCGCCTGCATGGTGGTGAGTGGTTCCCGCATTCTCGTAACTAGTCGCGGCTTCATTCTGGTCGCCGCTAATTTTTCAACATGACCAGAATTTTGACGCCATGGATTGTAGCGAAAATTCTCGTGACGTAGGTGCAGGTCGCCAGGAGGTCATAGGTTCTCGTAGGTTCTCGCAGGTTGTCGCCGGTGCTGACTGGTGAATTTCATTGGCTCATTGGGAAAAAAAACGTAAACAGTAGTTTTCAGAACCAAGGATATCCGACCGGCAATGTTAATGTCCGCCGAGCTTCACAGCCGTCTCTACTGCTTCTCCCCACCCCGTCTCGCACTTCTACCCCCCCTCTTTTAAAGGACTTAAGTGACCCATCCTGTACACTGTGCTTTCACCATCTTAATACAGCGCCAACCTTCCTGTTCTTCGTGGTGTGTGTCTGTATCACATTGGCTATGCACCATGAATAACACTCAGTTAGCGCTCCTCCCGCTTGCCCTATCCCCCGCCTGCATAACTGGCTGGTGAAGGAAACGATGTGTGTATGTGTTCCAATCTGACAGTGGCCGTTCCAGTCGCCGTTCCAGTCACCGTTTTTTCAGCGACCTGCTACGACTTGACAGTCGCCGGCAGTCGCCTGAAAAATCACCCAAGTAGGACAGGCCCATAAGTCAGTTTATTTCAGAGAGATATGTGGAGCCATTTCTACCCTCCTCCCTCACACAAGGCAGAGTCAAAGTTCCCCAAGTGACCATTTTTAAGACACGGCACAATCATATCAATGGACTTTTCAACGAGTTAATCTAATCATCTCCCAGATCTAGATGAACATATGAAGAAGGGTCTTGACCCAAAACGCTACCTATTTATTTTTCCCTGAGATGCTGCCTGACCCCCTGAGTTACTCCAGGATTTTGTGTCTATCTTTGGTGTAAACCAGTTCATTCCAACATATTTTGACTGCATCAGTAACTGGACTGTGATAAGGTGTGCGTTTCTGGCTAGTTTACCCTCTACCATCCCCTTATTTTTGTAATATTAATTTAATTTTGGGGGATCTGGCCATTGCTGACAATGTCAGCAGTTATTGCCCATCTATTTTAGGTTTAGATTCAGGTTTATTTTTGTTTCACAAACAGATCAGATATACCGCATATCAGGGGTCGGCAATCTCTGGCCCCAGGGCCAAATGCAGCCTGTAACCCCAAATCATCCAGCCCGCTGGCGTATCTTTTGCCCGTAATCATCCGGCCCGCTGAGCAGCGGCCGAGCTCCGGTTGTACCGCATCCTGCGCAAAGCCGCCGGCACGGACGCTCACCTTCTGTGATCACGTTTAAGAAAGAACTGCAGATGCTGGAAAAATCGAAGGTGGACAAAAATGCTGCAGAAACTCAGAGGGTGAGACAGCATTGCATGAGGCTGCCTCAAGGATTGCATGAGGCTGCCTCACCCACTGAGTTCCTCCAACATTTTTGTCTACCTTCAGTGAGCACGTGATTTGATGCCTGTTTTCCGGGGCGGAATGGGGGCGGGATCCATGTGTACATGTGATAGATGTGGCCCTCCATCCGCTCACAGACATGCAGAACAAGGTTGCCGACCACTGCCGTACATAATACAATCCAAACAAACCCAAGTACAATAGATAGAGCAAAGGGGAAGATAAAAGATACAGAGTGCAGAATATAGTTCTCAGCATTGTAGCGCATCAGTCCCATAGACAAAGTCCAACGTCCACAATGGGTAGAGGTGCATTGAACAGAACACTGGCTTTTGGAAGGACCAGTCAGAAGCCTGATTGTTATCTGAGTATGTTCCTGAGTATGGTGATGCGTGCTTTCAAGCTTCTGTACCTTCTGCTGTATGGGAGCAGGGAGAAGAAGGAATGACCAGGGTGGGATAAGTCTCTAATTACATTTGAGAATGTGGTGTGTATAGTCCTTCCGGTGAAGTTAGTCCAATGTTTGGTAGCAAGTTCCTGGATTGAGAACCAGCAACGATGAAGGTGATATAGTCAGGATATAATGCAACTTGGAGGTAATCTGCAGGTGGTGGTGCTACTATGTAACTGCTCATCTTATCTTTTTTAGTGCTGGGGGGTTGGAGGTTTGAGAAGTGCAGTTGGAGTAGTCCTGAGGAGCAATAGCTGGGCATTTTGTAGATGGCACACACAGCATAGCTGTGGTAAATGCACTGAATCTTTAAGGTGGGTTACATGTAAAATATACCCTAGAAATTTCCCAGGAGCATAGAAGGCTGAAGGGAATGACCTCACAGAGATGTACAGAATGATGAGGGGCATAAGGTGAGAGGGGGAAGGTTTAAAAGGGACCAGAGTAGCTGTTGGTTCCTCGCCGAGGGTGATGCATGTCTGGAACAAGTTGCCGGAGGAAGTGGTGAAGGCAGGTACTATAAAAACATTTAAAAGGCATTTAGATAGCTTTATGAATAGGAAAAGTTTGCCCGGCAGGGGGAGGGGGTGGGGAGGGCTGCTGCCCCATGTGGCAGCAGACTGTTTGGTGAACCTTTGTAATTTTGTCAGCATCAAAATGTCTGCTACATGTTACCGGGATGTATGTAAAACAAAGCATTTCACTGTACCTCGGTAGACGTGATAATAATCATTGAATCATTGCATAGCTGGATTCTATTCCTGCCATTTATCCCCAACCTCTGCTATTGCCATTCTCTGCTATATGTTTCTTAATTCTTCAGGATCTGTCAAACTGTGGTTTCTGATGTTAAGTTGTTGCTTCTCCTTCCAGTCACTGATGGAGCTCCTATGATTTCCCTTCAGTTCAGTTTAGAGATACAGCACGGAAACAGGCCCTTCGGCCTTCCATGTCTGCACTGACCAGCGATCTCCACGAATGAACACTACCCTACACACACCAGGGACAATTTACAATTATATCGTCAATTAACCTACAAACCTTTGGAGTGTGGGAGGAAACCGAAGATCTCGGAGAAAACCCATGCGGTCACGGGGACAACGTACAAACTCTGTACAGACAGCACCCGTAGTCGGGATCAAACCCGGGTCTCTGGCCCTCTAAGGCAGTAAGTAGCTCTACCGTTAACGCCACTATGCCGCCCTCAATTTTCTGTTTTTATGGCTCCTGTCCTTTTTGCTACTGAGAACAGAACTAAATAAAGAGCCACACAAGAAGGCTAAAATTAGACAAAACATTGAAGAACACAATCGACACCAGTGTATCAAACTAAAAGGCAATGCCAATAACACATCCTACACAGGTACTAATTACGCACTGTCCATGGTTCTAAACAAAGTTGTAGCTGCAGGAATCTTCCAAAAAGATATGGTGAGACTTTTTGAATGGCAATGCACCTACTCAATATGATTTAAGCAGCCCTTGTTAATTTGGTTTGACATTTCTCTGATTGCAATAGCTGCTGTGCTAAAATATCCTCAAGTTTCTTGTCTGCTTTACAGCACTTTCTACATAAACGGTGGCCAAATGCAACCAGTTAGTTGTTTTGGACAAAGGTGGACGGGCAAGGAGAGGAGGTCGGCTGCTGGTCGACCAAGGGAAGGTGATGGTTGGAGGCCTCTAGCAGCCGGGGGCTTGCCTGAATCGGGCACCGCTCATAACAACTGGGGCATGGACTGGACATCCAAAATGGCACCAAAACATGGCACCTTTTGCAAGTGGACCCAGTAGTCTGTTTCTGCACAATTGCTAATCAGGGGTGGTATGGTGAAACTCTACAGGGCTGTTTGTATGAAAAGAATGTCACTGTGCGTTTGCACTTCGCACATGTGATAATAAAGCACCATTGAACCATGGTGGCCAGGACTGGACAGAATACTCCAGTTAAGTAATGATTCAACATGACTTTCTTGCTTTTGCACTCAGTGCCTCTGAATCCTACATGTTTTGTCACCCGCTCAAGAGTCAACAGTGTATAACTTGTTTTTGTACCAACATGGAACAATGAAATTGTTACTCGCAGCAGCACAACAGATTTGTAAACACAATACACAATGGATAACATAACAAACAAACAAAATAAATTCAATTAATTATAAAAAAACAATATAGTGCGAAACAAAACAAAACCTGAAGTCTCTTGTGCAACCAAGACAGTTCGTACTTCGAAGATTAGTTGGAGTTTGTAGTGTTCGATAGCCTGATGGCTGTTGGGAAGAAGCTGTTCCCGAACCTGGGCATCACCGTTTTCAGGCTCCTATAGCTTCTTCCCGATGGCAGGAGTGAAATGAGAGCGTGGCCATGGTGGTGGTGTGTGGACTTGAGGATGCTGGCTGCCTTTTTGAGGCAGTGCCTCCTGTAGACTCCTACAATGGTGGGGAGGTCATGACAAGTGATGGACCGGGCAGTGTTCACCACATTTTGTAATCTCCTTCGTTCCTGGGCATTCACCTTACGGTATACCCCTAGAAGTATACCTTCTCAACCTTCCTTGCTATTTTAACCAACTATCCATACATGCCCTCAGATTTCTCACACCCCCTTCAGATTTTGTGCTCTATTCTTCTTATCAGAATGTTACACTTTGCATTTCACCTCATTAAATTTCATCTTCTAAATGGCATATCAGATAATTATTAGAAGTGCTCTTGTTTCCTCCCCTTTGTTTAATGACTATAGCCAGCAAGCATATAAATTATGAGCACATTAAAATATTCTGTCTCCCCCTCTGGGAATAGCAGGCATTCTTTGGCTGAACAGTTTAATAACTGTATGCTTACCCAGTTTGATGACTGTCCTAACAATACATCAAATCATGTCCCTTCAAACTACTTCAATAGCACCGTCTCAACTATTCAGTAAAGGATGCATCGAAAACAGCAAAATCACAGGCAGGGTGAACATTAGCTGACATAGAAGACTTTTAAAAATAATCTTCTCGTTTACATTCAGTCTTCGAATCCATGCCTCATTCTGTCTTTCATGCGTTTGTCAAAACATTTCACACAGCATACTACCAGAATGGTGCTTGATGTGCTGTGGTATTTACACTGCATATCTTTGTGAGTTAGTGTCCCAGTATTGAAATTGCATGAAGCATTTCAATGCATTTATTCTGCACCAGCCCAGCAAGCAATAACATGTAAAAGAACAGTGTGGGTACATATGCCCCACCTCCAAAATGACGCATTTAAAATAAAACCAAAGCTGCTAGTTGACCTCCCATAATATTGCAGAAGGAATCAAGGACACTTGATTGCTAAGAATTTTTGGACAAGCAGGCATGGATAAAATTCATGTCTCCTGTTTGAAGTTATGCATTCTGTCCTAATTGTCTGCTCCCAGCGCCTATCCAGGCAGGAAGCTGCAATTACTACATGACATGTTTATGCAGGCAGTCTCCGTCGCAAATGTATGCACAATCATTTTCTTAGGAAAATTTTGACAGGAAATAAGCACGGACTTCAGTTCACTTAGCTCTGCAAATATGTTTACCGCTTGCAAATTTACAGAGGTAAATTGGAGAACGCCATGCCTCAAATTATCCCTCCCTGTTATCACAGATTTAGTGATAGTTTAGTTTAGTTTAGAGATACAGCATGGAAACAGGTCCTTTGGCCAAACAAGTCCGCGCCAACCAACGACTCCTGCACATTAACGCTATTCTACACACACTTGGGACAATTTACTATGTTTACCGAAGCCAATTAACCCACAAGCCTGTACGTCTTTGTAGTGTGGGAGGAAGCCAGAGCACCCGGAGAAAACTCATGAAGGTCACGGGCAGAACGTACAGCACCCGTGGTTTGGATCGAGCCCGGGCCTCTGATGCTGTACGGCTACACCACTGTGCCACCCTCTGGAGTCAGTCTTTCTCAGTATCGTTCTTTCTGCTCTTCTCCTTTAAATGTGTTGCCGCTTCTTTCTCTTTTTTCACCTTTCCTCGTGTCCTTTGAATGGCAGATATGCCAATTCAAAGGAGGAAGAGCCACCAACAGTTTATTGTGGTGGAGACTGAAGCCATGTTGCTTCCCTTCACTTCACTGTTGCATCTTCAATATCTTCACTCCTCTCATGACCCCTAACTTTTCCTTTGTTAATACCACTTTCCATTCTCTCCTCATTTCCATTGACCTCATAGGAGGTGAGAGAAATTCGAGGGTATGCATGGATAGGTCGGTAAAATGCCAGGCTAGGTTGAGAGAACGTCTACAGGTGTAGGGTAAGGCAAGCACGCAGGAATGAAGGAGATTACAGAAAAAGTGGTGCTTAACCTCTTTATCCCTCCACTCCTCGCTCAGCCATAATTCATCTCAACATTACATTACACCATTCTGTACGGTTAGCCAGCCTAAGAGAAGGTGATGGGATAACAGACTCCCTTACCTACTACACATTTCCTTCCATAATCTCCCTCTCGTCCTTCTCTGCCCTGCCCTCCTCTTTGCCTTCGCAACAAGGCTTACTCCACTGACTCCACTCATAGAACATAGAACAGTACAGCACAGGACTGCCCCTTTGGCCCACAATGTTCATGCCAAACATAATGCCTAGATAAACTGATCTCATCCGTCTGCAAGTAAACCATATCCCTCCATTCCCTGCATATCCATGTGCCTATCTAAAAGCTTCTTCACTATCATATCTGCTTCCACCACCACCCTTGGCAGGGTACCATGCCCCCACCACCTTCTGTGTAAAAACCTGCCCCCATACATCTCCATTGAACTTCCCCCCTCTCACTTTATAACTATACCCTCTAATGTTGGACATTTCCACCTTGGGAAAAGGTTCTCACTGTCTACCCCATCTATGCCTCTTATAATTTTATATAGAGTCATACAGTTGTAAGTTGTGGAACCAGGCCCTTCAACCCAACTTACCTACACAGTATAGCCTCTCCACACTAGTCCCATTTGGCCCATACCCTTCTGAACCTATCCTGTCCATATGCCATCCAAATCTTTCAATAACATTGGGACTACCTGCCTCAACTGCCTCTTCTGCCAGCTCGTTCCATACACCCACCACCCTTTGTGAATAAAAGTTGCCCCTAGTAAATCCTTTCCCCCTCATCTTAAACCTATGTTCTCTTAATTCCCCTACTCCAGGTAAAATATACTTCCATTAAATCTCCCTTTCACCTCTGCCGTTTCAAAAAAAATGTTGCTTTTAGTTAGGAAATAAGGGCATTCATAATCAATTTAAAATATCTTGTTCTGTATCATTTTGGTCTCGGATGCTATTCAACTATTCTGTGCGGCTTCCTTAACTTCATATATTAACAAGGGGCTCACTTGACTAAAAGTTCCCATTTGGTACCAGCTATGCCAACCAACCAGCTGATTGAAATTCTTCTGTGCTGTTTTTTATGCACTGAAACATTGTTAATGGTCACCCAAGTCCTCTATCACTTTATCCATTGTTTTAATTAATTTTATCATCAAGTGTCTCTGGGAAGATGTATGAAACCCACTTATACCTAGGGTCAACCTTCTTTGCGTGTGCATGTCAGCAAGGCGCAGTGGTCGTACTGCTGGCTTACACCACTTGCAGCATCGGAGCCCGACTACGGGTGCTGTCTGTACAGAGTTTGTACCTTCTCCCCGTGACCGCGTGTGTTTTCTCCGAGATCTTCGGTTTCTTCCCACACTCCAAAGACATTCAGGTTTGCAGATTAATTGCCTTGGTGTATGTGTAAATTGTCCCTAGTGTGTGTAGGATAGTGTTAATGTGCGGGGATGGCTGGTCGGCACGAACTCGGTGGGCCGAAGGGCCTGTTTCGGCACTGTATCTCCAAACTAAACTAAAATTTAACGGGACATCATAGCAATATTCTTCGTATCTCAACCTGATATGCAGCGGGGGTCACGACTGAAATCAGCAGCTGGGACCATATCAAATTTGTTTCCCTTCCTTAACTTTGACGCTAAGCCCATTGTAGCATCTTCGCTGCGGAATGAGATGAATTGGGTTTGTTTCACTGAAGAATTGAGCTGGGATTATCCTTTGTCACTCTGGGCTACATCACATTTGGTGTCGCTCCACTTCAGTAATCAATGGAAGAGCACTACATTTTGTTTAACTCTTCCCAGAGGTAATTATTTGCTGTTTTGCAGTGACTGAAACTACTACGTACCAATCACTGTCAAGGCCTGAAACTAAAAGCTCAAATGCTGTTCTAAATACAGATTTTTTCATTCTTATACCAAGTCATTTAAACCCTGGATGGTCATGAAGATGTCCAAATGATTACTTCTGAGAGGAAATAGCCCCCATCAGAGAAACAATGACACACTCTGCCAGTCTAATTAATTCATTTAGAATCCATTTACTTTTAACAGCTAGGAAATTGAACACCTGACTCTCTGGGGAAATAGAGAGCTAACCAAATTATGCTTACAGTTGGACTGAAAATCTTAGCTCACCGCGAAGGAAAGAACCCCATCATAAATCTCTATCTCAGATCCACGTATAAATCATTGATCAAATGATACCTTCTTATGAGATATTTCAGTTCCCGTTGCTTATCTTTCACATATTCCTCATGGATTGTATACTTGAACCAACTTTTAACACTTCAATTGTTGTCAAAAAAATAATTGCAATCACTTGGAGTTTGAAGTGCTTGAAGTCTGTACGTTCTCCCTGTGACGGCGTGGGTTTTCTCCGGGTTCTCCGGTTTCCCCCTCCACACTTCAAAGATGTACAGGTTTATAGTTTAATTGGCTTCGCTATAGTTTGTAAATTGTCCCTCGTGTGTAGAATAATGTTAGTGTGCGGGAGATCGCTGATTGGCATAAACTTAAAAAAACTCCCACACTGAACTCCCGCACTTTCCACCTAAGCTAGAAGGTAGCACAACACTCCTGAATAACAGCACATTTACCTCATGAATATGATTATAATAAAATGATTATAATAACCCTTCCGATGCATTGCCTTGTGGAATTTTGGAAGATGGGATGAAATTGATATCTGCTCCCACTCCAAAGTGTACGGAATCGGCCATGATGTTCCAAACACGGCTAAGCATATTGGATTTTTAAATGATCATTTTTAAATGATCGGCTATTGGCAGTTCTTACATAAATACATCAATAGTGTGTTTGACTCTCCTGATGACATTCCTATTGTAACCAACATTCCTTGAAGGGCAACACTGATGGAGTGAATGCCCTGGGTTTGTCATGATGCAACTCTTATAGAAATGGAAAATGATTCGGATTTTGATCAGTTTCATAAATAAAGAAACAGCAACCAAGATACTGCCAAATAATTGTCACACAGAATGTCTCTTTTCCCTTCGAGTTCTCTCAAAACTGGACTCCTGTGGCCATTGCACGAAGCAGAAGTTCCTCATCTCTGGCATTATAAATCTTCTTCTGTAGGCATTCCAAATGCAAGCAGCCTTCCAAAAGGTATAATGCCCAGAAGTGCACATTATACCCTGGTTGAGGCTTAATCAATAATTTATGACCCTTGCATAATTTACATGCTTTTCTCCAGTGTTATATAGCGCGGCATAAATCTCCTTAGTACAAAGCCTTCTTTCCTTATAAAACCCACACTCCCATCTATCTAATGAGCATCACTAATGCCCGAACCTTTGTCACAACTAATCTCCTCTCCCTCCCCCCCCCCCCCCCCCCCCCCCCCCCCCCACCCCAACCCAAATGAAACCCTGCTTGGTGACTTTAGTTGCCATAATTGTTTTCAATCTGTGCGACTGTGAGGTGAAGTTTCGTTCCACCTTTGGGTTGGAAAGACTTTTCCAGCTGCTCCAGAGACAGCTGAGTATCATCCCCAGCAGCAGCTGCTCTAGTCCTCAGCAGCCAGGTCTCAGGATGGGATGCTGTGCATTCCAGCCAACACGGAGAATTCAACAGCCAAGAGAGGCTGCCTTATCTGCCAGCTGTACCTCACAACTCAGGGCAGGCACTGAACAATGTCACGACAATATGAGGAATCATTTTCCGCTTAATAGATTTTTACCCTGTGGCCTGCAGCCAGCATTTTCCACTTGGTTTACATTTCCAAGGGCAGCTTTGTTTAGACCCAATTCCCCCGTGCAGGCTCGATGCAGTAAGTATTTGCCAGAGGGTCAGTCGGCAAAGTACAGAACCAGGTTGTGATCAAGCTGAAATTAAAGGACCCATCCCACCCTCTCACCCTGTTTTTTCATAGTGCGGAAGAGGATTCTGAGCAAACAAGTTCAGAGTACAATTAAGCAAACAAAAATTGGTTGAGACAAGAGTGAAGGGAAACAGCACAGTAACCGTTCCTTGTACAAAGGTCCATGCTTTGTGAAAACACATCATTCAAATTGGGAATGAGAAAAGATTTGCGAGTGTTAAAATTCATATGATGTTTCTTTTAATTCCAATGGCATAGAACGATAAAAGATAAAGATACTGTAGAAGAGGGTGGCTCAGCAAGTAGAGCTGCTGTCTCACACTGCCAGAGACCAGGGTTCAGTCCTGACCTTGGGCGCAATCAATCGACACATTCTTCCTGTGATCACAGTTCCTCTGGAAGCTCTAGTTTTCTCCAGTATCACAAAGTCAAGGTGTTGTTGGTTAATATTGGTTATGTTGGTTAACTAGCATATTGCCCCTGATGTGAAGGGTGAATGGTGAAATTTCTGGGGTGGGAGATCTTTTTGTTCACTCTCTTGTTCCTTTATTGACCATTCCTCAGGGACCAAGTAGCAGCAGTGGTCGAGACATAGCCATACAAAGTGGAAACAGGCTCTTTAGCCCTACTCATCCATGCTGACCAAGATGCCCCATCATAGCTAGTCCCATTTGTCTACATTTGGACCATATGCCTTCATATCTTTCCTGTCCATATACTTGTCTCAAGTGCCTTTTAAATGCTGTTATGGTATCTGCCTCTTCTGGCAACTCATTCCTTTTACCCCGCCAGCCTCTGAGCGAAAACGTTACTCCTCGTGTTTGTATTCAATGTTGCTCCCAATTAAATATATGTCCTCTTGTTTTTGATTCCCCTAGCCTGTGTGAAAGATTCTGTGCATTCAGGAGTTTTATATGAACATGTATTGATGTGTCCATAGAATGGTATAAAATCACCCACTGGACATGGGCCATGCCAAATTCCCCTGCCAAAGCAGTCAAAAACTAGGGGATATGGTTTAAACGTAATATTTAGTAAAGCGCTAAGGAAAACCTTTATCATTCAGAGGGAGGTGGATTTGGATCTCACAGTCTGAAAGGCCGTTATCAAGTTTCACAGCCTTTTAAACCACTCACAACAGTCATAATAACTTCATCTTATACGTTAGAAGTAAATGCAAAAGATGCCTGCTTTCACCATCTGTAACTTGCAAAGCAAATGAGGTATTGATGCATAAAACCCATTGACAACTAATCTGGCTCCTACACTACTGACTAAAAGAGCCAGAATCAGGGCTATGCATTTGGAGCTGGTAAATGTGGAACCAGATGGACTTTTTTTTGTGTTCGTTTGATGTAACTATTTATTTTCCTGTGTTTCAGAAATGACTCTAAAGTCTTTCATCCCT
The DNA here is from genome assembly GCF_010909765.2 of Amblyraja radiata. Taxonomy (NCBI): domain Eukaryota; kingdom Metazoa; phylum Chordata; class Chondrichthyes; order Rajiformes; family Rajidae; genus Amblyraja; species Amblyraja radiata. The sequence continues at coordinate 15,369,759 of NC_045969.1, forward strand.
TTCAAATGGTTTTCAAATAGCTCAGTAGCTCAATCTAGTTCTTGGACTGTTGTCCTTTGTACCAGCTGCTCTATTCTCAAGAGAAACAAGACTGGCCTTCTGGGAATCATATATGGGAATAAAACACATGAACGCTGTTGATGTCTGTCCAACAGCAACCCTCCTTTTCGCCGAACACTTAAGCTCGGTCTGGTTGCCAACCATTTCAACTCCCCTTCCCATTCCCACATTGACCTTTCAGTCCTGGGCCTCCTCCATTGCCAGAGTGCGGCCCAGTGCAAATTGGAGGAACAGCACCTCATATTTTGCACGAGCAGCTTACACCCCAGGGCAAATGTGCAAACTCGATACAGACAGCACCCAAAGTCAGGATCAAACCCAGATCTCTAGCGCTATGAGGCGGCAATTCTACCTCTGCACCACAGGCTGCCCTATATGGCTGTTGAAGGTTAACGCTTGTTTCTCTCTCCACAGAAGTTGCTTGACCAGGTGAATAATTCCAGCATTTTCTGTTTGCATTTCAGAATTTTAGCAATTTTGTTTTTGGATTTACAATAATTGCCCATCTGGGTATATTGAATTGAATCCTTTATTTGTCATTCAGACCTTTCGGTCTGAACGAAATGTTGTTGCCTGCAGCCATACATGTAATAATAACAACACACAATAAACACAAATTAACATCCACCACAGTGAGTTCACCAAGCACCTCCTCACTGTGATGGAGGCAAAAGTCTTAGAGTTACTGTCTCTTCCCTCCTCTTCTCCCTCTACTCATCAGAGATAGACACAATAAGCTGGAGTAACTCTGAAGAATTCAGTCTGAAGAAGGATCTCGACCCGAAACGTCACCCATTCCTTCTCTCCAGAGATGCTGCCTGTCCCGCTGAGTTACTCCAGCTTTATGTTTCTATCTTTGATTTAAACCAGCATCTGCAGTTCCTCCTTAAATATTTACTCATCAGTTTGGGCACCAAGTAGTAGATGACCTATTACAATAGCTCTGGGTGAATGCCTGAGTAAGGAATTAGACTGCTGGGTGTAACTGCACTCGTTTGTAAGTTTAGTTTAGTTTAGAGATACAATACGGAAACAGGCCCTTCGGCCCACCGAGTCCGCACCGACCAGCAATCCCCGCACATTAACACTATCCAACACACCCCAGGGACTATTTACACATACACCAAGCCAATTAACCTACATACCTGTACGTCTTTAGAGTGTGGGAGGAAACTGAAGATCTCGGAGAAATCCCACGCGGTCATGGGGAGAACGTACAAACTCCTTACAGACAGTACCCGTAGTCGGGTTCGAACCCGGGTCTCTGGCACTGCAAACGCTGTAAGGCAACAGCCACAGTGCCGCCTCTGTGTTTTAAGTGTTGTACAATTTCATCTACCAATGCACCACATCGATTGGACTAAATATGCATTGTATCAATCAGCAACCGCATGATATGAAGTCTAACGAAACGTACTGTGAGCCTTGGATCTGATTTGGGAACTCTAATCAACATACAGTGTTCGGAAGAGCGTAAGAATTAAAAATGGAAGCATGGCCAAACATAGTCATAGTGTGCATGTCAGTGAGGGGGAATGAATGAAGGGATCTGATGTAGTTAGGGAGTGGGTATGCTTCAGATTATTCCAGGTTCATGGAGAGATGCCAAATGGACAGCCAGCCAGAGTATTGGAAAGGGGGCTTTGGTGAAAGTATTGGAAAGAATCAGGTCTAGTGATTACAAAATATGCATGCATGAAGGAGTTAACAGCATGGGCTGAAGCACAAAAGTTACAGTAGGTGGTCTTGGCACCGGGAAGAATATGGGGCAATAGCTCAGCTCGGGGTCAAGTAGGTTGCCAAGCTTGTAAAGAGCCTGGATTAGCGTAAAATCTGGGAAGGAGCAGAGGAGATAATTAGTACTGGGGACCAAAGTTTATTGTGAAACCAAAGCTTGCTGGCAGTTTCATACAGAACTGTAAGGCATTTCTGCACTTAAGTGCTGGTAGATTTTGAGACTCAAGTATGAATGCAGTGTCCAAAGCAACTGGCCAAGTTCTCAAGCTGCACTGCTCCACTCTTGAATGCAGCACTGGAAGGGGACCTTGCTGAATGTACACTGACGGATGTGTGCTGGATCCACAAACCCTCTCAATGAACAAAGGGAAGAGCTGTCACTTTTCTTACGTGCTTTGAAGTTTTATAGTTATTTAAATCTACTTTTCAGACCCAGATGATTTTTAAAGTAATTTTAATAGTTTATGCGTTAGTTTAGTTTTGTTTAGAGATAAAGGATGGAAAGAGGCCCTTCGTCCCATTGAGTCCATGCGGCCCATCGATCACCCATTCACACTAGTTCTATGTTATCCCACTTTCCCATTCACTCTCCACCTATTAGGGGCAATTTTATAGAGGCCCATTAGGCTATAAATGTGCATGTCTTTGGGATGTGGGAGGAAACTGAAGCACCTGGAGGAAACCCATGCGGTCACAGCGTGAACGTGCAAACTCCACACAGACAGCACTCAAGGTTAGGATCGAACCCGAGTCTCTGGTGTTGTGAGGCAGAGGTTTTACCAGCTGCACCACTGTGCTGTCCACAAGTGGTTTATTCTTACTGTATTTTTTGAATTTTAATCATTTTCTTATTTTTTAAAATGGCAGAGGCATTCAGGAACATTGAGGTTATTTTGACAACAATGACATGTGGCAGACTTGATGTGGAGAGGCTTTGAGTTCTGTCAAAGTTTCCCAGAGGTGTTATGTTGGTGGAGTTTGTTTCTGATCCAACGATGAGCTTTAGTTGAAAAGCCTATAACTATTCAGGTCTCACTGGTTAACACTAGGCCAGCAAGATCAACGTCTGGGTAAGACAAAGGTGATTTTGGGAAATAGAGAGTCAGGCAATATAGTCTGCACAGGAACATCCAGGCCATGAGCCTTGGTCTTTGCATGGCTTAATTGGAGGGAATTTCTGTTCATACAGAAGTTCATACAGTTTAGATACAACACGATAAAATTCAGAGGAAAATACGCTCATCTCTGCCCCAACTATGCTCACCAACATGGAAGTTAGAAATGCATAGAGTTTCGTGTCTAGAGGAGGGAAATCGAGAACCAGAGGACATAGCTTTAAGGTGTGGGGGGGAAGGATTTAATAGGGGCAATTTTTTCACCTATTTTTTCACCTGGGTGTATGGAATGAGATAGTTGTGGCAGGTTCTTTCACAACGTTTCAGAAACATTTAGACAGGTATGTGGATAGGACAGGTTTAGAGGGATATGGGCCAAAAGCAGGCAGATGGAACTAGTGTAAATGGGACACATTGGCCAGTGTGGGCACAGCATGATGCTATGACGCTATGACATGTCCAGTTCAATAATTATTATAAATCAAAAAACAGCTGGAAATCTGAAATGCAATTGAAAATGCTGGACATATTCAGCAGTTCTGTGGGGACAGAAAGAGAGTGAATGGTCACTAATTTATTAATCTGAAAGATTAAGTCTATTTCCCACCAGCATTTTCTGTTCGAAATCTAGATGAATCCTTCTGGTCAACTGCATTTGAATCTATGTCCTGTAACAAATTGTTGAACTGTAAGCCTGTGCCTAATCCTCTTAAAAAATTCAGAACACCAGTTGTATCATATTCCCCCCTTGTAACTATCACATCAGGGAACTAAAGCTGAAGGCTGGACAAATGGATTTGATGCACTGCATCGCCTTTCCGGCAGTGTATCCTTTTTACCTTCAGTACAAACAATACTTTCTGCTGAGCATCTCCTGATAGACAATAGTCACTGCTGTAACAAAAGCAGGAAAAGCAAATTACCATGTAGTTATTGATTATTAAATAAAGTGACTCCAAAACAATTGATTCTGAATAAATTATTTACAGAACAGGCCAGAGTTACTCAGTTGGGGAATTTTCAGGAAGGGCTCAGCTCCAGAAGTAGCTGGCTTCAACGTCTCCATTACAAACCCGTCCCACCAATGACGGCCATTAATATTTTAGTGCTTTGGCCTAATTGGAACGTGAATAAAAAAACGTATCTTTACTTACAAATGCCATCGATGATGTGGTGCCATTGTATTATTTGTAGAAGATTTACAATTATGAACAGTGATTTATTAGTGTCAATGATTTCTAACTGTGCGGACAGTTGAGGTACTTGTTTGGTAAGGCTCTGTCTAAACTATATCGCTATCCCTAAACCATGACTTTATCCCTAAACTAAACCATATTAAACAACTAAATTAAAGGACAGCACAGTGGCACAGCGGTAGAGTTGCTGCCTTACAGCGCTTGCAGCGCCGGAGACCCGGTTTCCATCCCGACTACGGGTGCTGTCTGTACCGAATTTGTACATTCTCCCCGTGACCACTTGGGTTTTCTCCCACACTCCAAAGACGTACAGGTTTACAGTTAATTGGCTTGAAATAAGTGTAAATTGTCCTTAGTGCGTGTAGGAAAGTGTTAATATAATAATAATAATAATGGATGGGATTTATATAGCGCCTTTCTAATACTCAAGGCGCTTTACATCGCATTATTCATTCACTCCTCAGTCACACTCGGTGGTGGTAAGCTACTTCTGTAGCCACAGCTGCCCTGGGGCAGACTGACGGAAGCGTGGCTGCCAATCTGCGCCTACGGCCCCTCCGACCACCACCAATCACTCACACACATTCACACACAGGCAAAGGTGGGTGAAGTGTCTTGCCCAAGGACACAACGACAGTATGCATTCCAAGCGGGATTCGAACCGGCTACCTTCCGGTTGCCAGCTGAACACTTAGCCTATTGTGCCATCTGTCGTCCCAAAATATGCGGGGATCGCTGGTCGGTGCGGACTCGGTGGGCCGAAGGGCCTGTTTCTGCACTGTATTTCTAAACTAAACTAAACTAAACTAAACTAATGAGCCAAGGTAGTGAAAGATTAGAGCTTCCTGATCTTTGAATGTGCATATGGGACTTATTCTACAAGAATTTGTTTTTCAAAACTTGCAGACATGCATTCATAGTTTTAATTCCTCTCAGTTTAAGATCTCCTCGTTTCAAAATGGCACCCTCACACAGTGGCACCCTCACACAGTGGCACCCTCACACAGTGCTGCTCCATCACCCTCACACAGTGGCACCCTCACACAGTGGCACCCTCACACAGTGCTGCTCCATCACCCTCACACAGTGGCACCCTCACACAGTGGCACCCTCACACAGTGGCACCCTCACACAGTGGCACCCTCACACAGTGCTGCTCCATCTGAAATAATTCCCAGCAGGAGAAGCAAAAGGGAAAACAATTTGCCAAGAGTTGCTTTTGTCGAGGAAGCTGTGGGGAGATGTCCCAGAAAACAGAGAATAAAAATAACTTCACCCCACTATTTAGTCTGCCGATGTTCTTTTGAATAAACTTTAATTATCACTGGCTCCAGGGTACAAAGAGCTGGTGGACTGGCATGCTGTGATGTGAAACACTGAGATGAAAGTCTGGACTAACATCCCTCTCAAAGCAATGCTGAGTAGAGATGAGGCTCTTACCCTGGATGTTGTTGATCAAAGCCAGTGGAGGCCGTTTGCCCTATCAAGCCCTGTCCAATCCTTTAAAAAAGCTTTCGTATTTAACCCCCCGCACCTGCCCCTTCATCTGTTACAACATTGAAGAGTACTGCACAGGAACAGGCCTTTCATAAGTTCATAGGTTCTAGGAGCAGAATTAGGCCACTCAGCCCATCAAGTCTACTCCGCCATTCAATCATGGCTGATACATCTTTCTCTCTCAACCCCACTCTTCTGCCTTCTCCCCACAACCCCCGACACCCTTAAGGGGCTGTTGCACTTCGGCGACCTAATCCGCGAGTTCTGGCGATTTTGCCCTCAACTCATACTCGCAGCATGGTCGACACAAAGTCGTAGGAGGTCTTTGTAACTCTCCTTCATGCTCGAGAGTAGTCCCCGTGTACCCGAGGCCTCAGCTAGGTCGCGGTGTATTTTTCAACATTTTGAAAAATGCCCGCGAGTAAAAAAAGGTCGCCACGGAAAAAATCAATACTTTATTTACTCGTAGGTTTAGTCGTAGTAGTTCGAAGTAGGTCGTAGTAGGTCGGCATGTTGGTCATAGGTAATCGAGGGTAGTCAAAGGTAATCGAAGGTAGTCAAAGGTAATCGTAGATAGTCTTCATAATAGTCAAAGGGAGGTCGAAGGAGATCGAAGGAGGTCGTCTTCACTCTCCACTATTCAGTGTCCAATTTTCCCGAAGCTAGTCGAAGCTAGTCTTCAACATAGTCGAAGGAGGTCTTCAACATGACATTTTTTCAAACTATCCTAAACTCTTCTAAACTCGCCAATTAGGTCGCCCAACTGGGACAGCCCCTTTACTAACCTTTCGGCCAAACATGATGCCAAGATACACTAATGTCATCCGCTTGCACGTGATGCACACCCATGCACTCCCTATAATTCTTTATTCAACAGTCTTCCTTTTATACCTCCCTAATTTTTTATGTGGCATTTGTCCATCTGTCTGTCAAATATAATGGTGGGAAATTGAAGTAAAGGGGGTGGGAAGTGAGCAGTGGAATATCAAAGACATTTGGAGATAAACAAAACTATGCTGCCATGATCAAATACTTACTCAACCAGCAAGTAGTTTTATGAAAACAAATACTTTGCAAAACAAATATCCAAATCAGTGGCATATCACATTCTGAGGCGTGTTGCCTGCATTGGGAAATTTACAATCCATTAATATAAAATAAGGCTGAGCAGCTCGTCGCCAAGAAAAGTAAAGCGACTTGTCTCAATAACTACTGCCTTCTAGCTCTACAATCAACCACAATAAAGTGCTTTGAAAGATTGGTAATGGCATGTATCAGCATCGATCTTCTGGACCCCCTGCCACTTGCTTACGGAAAAGATAGGTCTACAGAAGGTGCCTTCATTCTCCCACTTCATTCATCCCTGGTTAACCTTGACAATAAGAACATCATCTAAGCTACTCATTGACAACAGCACCATAATACCAAATAATCTAATACACCTGGTCCATGGGATCTCCTTCTGGCACTGGCTTCTGACCAACTGACCTCAGTCACTGAGAATTCGTCCTAACATTTCCTCCATCCTGACCCTGAACACTGGTGCTTCTCAAGCTTGTGTGCAGAGTCCTTTGCTTAACCTCCTGTACACCTGTACTAATCAAGATTCTATATATCTCTGCCTTGAAAATATCCCTTAAAAACTGAGGCCACTCTCACCCTTAGCCCCACCTGCCTTGCCTGAACTTGGAATTCCACCACCTCGTCGAACCAGCTCCAAGTATGTCCGAGCACTTGCACAAAGTTTGCTGTGAACGCAGAACTTCTCACAAATCACATCAGCTGCATGCGAATATCACATAAATCACCAAAGCTTCCAAAAATGTTAGGCAGCAGAAGAGAAAAAAAAAACCTGCTGTCTCTGCCATCGAGAACAGACTGGAAACAATTTTGTGCATCTGTCACGTTAGCTTAACACCAGTGTTACCATTAGATGGATCAGATTGCTCAGATTCAGCTGTCTGTTGTTGAATCACTCAGGAATTCACTCTGATTCAAGGAAATCCTTCATTCCCGAGCCACTGCCCAAAAGCATTTGCATGACAATAGTGAACCTTCTGACATGTCATTCTGAAGACTGGTGTTTTGTATCTTGCGTTGTTCAACCATGGAAGGCATCAAGATTAAGGCTAACTAGAAGCACCTATGTTTGAGAGCTGCTTGTTGTGGACATGATGACCACAGATGCCTTGCCTTCTCCACAACCTTCTCCAAGGACTGGAATCATTTGCTACATCCTACCGGTCCAGATGGGTTTAGCCAACCTGGAACTGAATGTAGTCAAGGACAGTGGTGCAGTGGCAGAGCTGATGCCTTGCAGCACCAGAGACCCAGGTTAAATCCTGACTTTGGGTGCTGTCAGTATGGAGTTTGTACATTCTCTCTGTGACCACATGGATTTTCTCTAGGTGCTTCGGTTTCCTCCCACACTCCAAAGGCGTACAGGTTTGTAGGTCTCTCTCTCTCCATCCCTCCCCCACCCTAGTTATTTGACCATTCTGACTGTCCCCTTGATTACATTTTTATCTTTGTATGCTTCGTTGTCACCTTCGCCGAGGGAACAACGATCTATTCTACATTTTCCTTGAACTTCGTCCCCTTTGATGTATAATTTTCACACCTGACATTCTTTATCTCTGTGTCTCCCTCTCCCCTGACTCTCAGTCTGAAGAAGGATCTCGACCCAGAACATCACCCATTCCTTCTATCCAGAGATGCTGCCTGTCCCGCTGACACAATAGACAATAGACAATTGAGTTACTCCAGCATTATGTGTCTATCTTCAATTTAAACCACCATCTGCAGTTCCTTCCTACACAGGTTTGTAGGTTAATTGGCTTCAGTAAAAATAGTAAATGATCCTTAGTGTGTAGTGTACAGGCCGATTGCTGGTCGGCATGGACTCGGTGGGCCAAAGAGGCTGTTTCTGCGCAATAAGTCTATTAACTTTTCATAGTTTGAAGTGAGGCACTTATGTCACTACTTGCTTGAATAACTTGAATAACTTCTGTATACTGTACATCCTTTGCCTAAAATTGGCAAGTGAATCAATATCGCCCTCATTTGAACATCTAACAGAGCGGACTACCACCCCTGTGACAGATACAAGATACACTAATGGCTGGAGAGCTCAAATGATGCATTTGCATAGTTGAAGTATTTGAGTGAAGGATGACTCCAGAGATATCTCTATTAACGCATTTCACTGTCAACTGGCGCATAATGTGAAGGAGTTTTTTTTCTCGTTTTAGCAAACTTGAAAAGCAGATGGACACATTGATCCGGCTTCCAGCGCTCCTATATTTAACCCGAGCAAACCCTAAGGAGCTGCAGCTGTGGATTCCTAACCCCCTGCAGACTGACCCTGGCTCCCTGACAGTGTGCAGTAAGGGGGACAGATGTGATGGCTCTAACGTCCTGTCAGTTCACAACGCCTAACCACAGTGCTGACTTAAACGGGACTTTGGGATACACAATGCTCACGCAAAGTTCGCATCAAGTTAAAAGAAACACTAAATCACATTTCTGGAGTGAAGTGCATATAAACTTCCGCAGATGTACTTCCAAAAATTATATTGCACGAAGATTTTTCTTTCTATTCTCCTGAATTTCTTCCCCTCCTTTGATACAATAAAGTGGAACCAAAGATGACTTTCATGTTCTAACGGCACTTTATAGTTGGTTACATATTTTTTGATTTTTTGTCTCTATAATGCAGGAAACGTGATTGCTAACTGTTGCATAACAAGGTGGCAGCATGATGGCGCAGCGATAGAGTTTCTGCCCTACAACCCTTGCAGCACCGGAGACCCGGGTTCGATCCCAACTACGAGTGCTGTCTATAGGGAGTTTGTACGTTCTCCCCATGACCGCGTGGGTTTTTTCTCAGAGATCTTCGGTTTCCTTCCACACTCCAAAGACGTACAGGTTTGTAAGTTAATTGGCTTGGTATAAATGTGAAATTGTCCTTAGTGTGTGTAAGATATTGTTAGTGTGTGTGGATCACTGGTTAGCGTGGACTCGGTGGGCTGAAGGGCCTATTTCCACGCTGTATCTCTAAAACTAAAAGGTTTAACAAACAACGATGAGACAATGATAAAGTAATTTCCTTTAGCGATGTTGATTGAGGGACCCATATGGATCAAAGTATGGAGAAGTCTGCATAATGTTTTTTTAAAATAATGTAATGGGATCCTTTACATCCAGCAGAGGCCTCAATTTACTGTCTCATCAGAAATGGCACTTGCCCTGTGCAGTACTCGGATGAAGCTCTTGAGTATCTTCTGCTTAAACCTCTGGAGTGGAACTTGAACACATAATCCTCTGACTCCGAAGGCTAAGTTACAGTTGACAATGGGGGAGCATTCTTAGGAATGTAGCCTGTCACACTGAGGTAAGGCAGGCAAAACAAATGCTGCAAAATTAGCATGTTGGAGTGCACAAGAGTACTGAACCTGCCTGCTGTTTCTTCATCAACTTTAATACAGTTACATTTCTTAGGTTCTCGGGCAGTCGTAAGCTGCAGTTGCCATTTCTAGGCCTAAGACATTCCTTGTGTGTCCACCCACCTCCAAGCACCTTACTGCCAAGCTGGCACCATTGAATGCTGAGAAATATTCCCCCAAATATCCTAATTGTAGATTCTTGACAGTCGATCAAACAGCCTTTATTGCCCCAAATCTCTTCAAGCAGTAATAGTCATAGATTGGAGCTTACAACTGAGATGCAATCTAATTACAGCAGGAACAAAATAAATTAAAAAAACTGCTGTGTAGCAATAAAATATTCCACATATAAAGTATTCACTGTTTCTATGACTTTATTATCTTTCTACACTGAGGTGAAAACCTTGAGAACAAAACCTTACATTGGTCCAGCCATAACCTGTTATTCATTTTGGGACTGCAAACCAATGTAGAAAATTGTCCCGTCCTGTCCACATATAAGAAATAATAATCCATCAGTAATCCTAATTCAGAATTGGAAGGAAGCATCAAAAGTATCCTCTCGAGGCACTGACTCACTAATATTACGCAATGTATTCAGCTCCAGCGAGAATGATTTGGCTACACCACACATTACAACTTTAGGCTAGACACAGATGCAGGAACCAGAAGCTGAAGTTAAAGTAAACTTAGCCGCTCTTAACTTCACAGCAGCATAAAAACAAACATGGCTTCCCGGAGATCCAACACAAGTTGACTCCGGACAGAAATAAGGAGAAAGTACGTAGAGATGTTCATTGGCGTTATCGTGCATGTGGAATATTGTTGTGGGAGTTCATCTGGGCAATGTTCTCAGTTTACTTTGTCAATTTCAGTTATTTCCTTCCCTATCTGGGACCATTCACAGCGATTCCATGAAGAGCCCCTGCTGCTCTGCAATGACATTTACACGACACCTAGGCTTTGATTAAAAATATATATTTTTACCACAGAATTTCCAGGAAATGATAGAGTCATGCAGCATGGAAACAGATTCTTCTGCCCAGCTTGTCCATGCCAACCAGAGTGCCCCATCCCACCTTCCCGCACTAGGTCCATACCACTCTGAACTCTTCCTATCCAATGTATAAAATAAGAGGGAAAGGTATTGTTTACAAACTTAGTGCCTGTGAGATGCGTGGGAAGTGCTGGGGACCGAGAATTCTTGGATTGTCCTTCAAACATAGAAACAAAGAAACATAGAAAATAGGTGCAGGAGTAGGCCATTCGGCCCTTCGAGCCTGCAACGCCATTCAATATGATCATGGCTGATCATCCAACTCAGTATCCCGTACCTGCCTTCTCTCCATACCCCCTGATCCCTTTAGCCGCAAGGGCCACATCTAACTCCCTCTTAAATATAGCCAATGAACTGGCCTCAACTACCTTCTGTGGCAGAGAGTTCCAGAGATTCACCACTCTCTGTGTGCAAAATGTTTTTCTCATCTCGGTCCTAAAGGATTTCCCCTTGATCCTTAAACTGTGACCCCTTGTCCTGGACTTCCCCAACATCGGAAACAATCTTCCTGCATCTAGCCTGTCCAACGCCTTAAGAATTTTGTAAGTTTCTGTAAGATCCCCCCTCAATCTTCTAAATTCTAGCGAGTACAAGCCGAGTCTATCCAGTCTTTCTTCATATGAAAGTCCTGACATCCCAGGAATCAGTCTGGTGAACCTTCTCTGTACTCCCTCTATGGCAAGAATGTATTTCCTCAGATTTGGGACAAGCTGGCATAAACTGAACGGACTGAATGTGACCCTTCCGTGCCGTATGTTTCCATGATTTCGTAACTCTATTCATGTTTAATTATGGTGTTCAAGCTGGCTTTAAAAATAAAATTTGCATGTGGTAGTTTACAGGTTCATACTATAGATTGGGGACAGAAATCTAATTAAACCATGAGCTAAGAGCTGAGGGAGTTAATTAACTCAAGGCTAGAAATTCCAGCAGGAAAGCTTTGGGTCATAATTTATCAGTATCCTATGCAAGGTGAGCTAATTTGAGATTTATTTCATGCCAGTTTGTTTTGTTGTCTCTCTGCCTGTTGACAGTTAATAATTTGGGAATAACCTTCTGTTTTTTTTTTACCCTGATCTTTTATGCTGACACCCTGCTAATTTCCTTTTAAATTTTACATTTTAAGAGCTCTCCGTTTTAGCGGAATTGTGGATCAACTCCCTGATCGGTTACCTAAGCTGCTCAATGCTCAAGCACAGTGTTAATGGAGTGCTCTATTGCCAATCCTTCAAATGAAACCTTAGCTGAGATTTCCCCACTGGGTTTACTTAACTTTAAGGGATGGATTAGGAAAACTCAGATGGAGAACTGATACATTTAATCTCTGCCCATTTTAATGTTAATAATGAGAACAGTGTTCAGATTGTGGACAAGAATTAGGGTGGCACGGTGGCGCAGCAGTAGATGTGCTGCCTTACAGAGCCAGAGTCCCGGGTGCTGTCCGAACGGTACGGAGTTTGTACATTCTCCCTGTGACCACGAGGGTTTTCTGCGGGTGCTCCGTTTTCCTCTCACACTACAAAGACATACAGGTCTGTAGGTTAATTGGCTTCGGTAAAAATTCTAAATTGGCCGTAGCGTGTAGGACGGTGCTATTGTCCGGGGAGATCGCTGGTCGGCGCATATTTGGTGGGCAGAAGGGCGTGCTTCTGCGCAGTATCTCTAAACTAAACTAAACTAATTCATCTCTGTATGTAGAAATATATGTGCTAGCCAAATGTACAGAACTCTGGCATTTAGTTACATATATCATTTCATACATATGGGAAGGAGGAAGAAAAGTTACCTGGCTTTACACCTTGTATGGATTAGAATTGAAAAGAAATGAATTGATAAGGAATAGATGTTAGCATTATTGTCCATTACTCACTGTAAGTTCATAGTCAATGTTCTAAACAATAGAGAAAAAGTGGTCACCACAGCTTGTACAAGACATTGATTGCTCTACAGTTAAAAACAATGACCAACAATAACCAACCATGCATTCCCATGAGGTCAATTCCCTTGCATTGAAGCTCAGATTACTTAGCTAGTACATGGACCATCATTTGCTTCTCTGATACTAGACTCCCAATACAGACACACTCTTCCCAACTTTGTCATGACAAGAGATTCTGAGGAAAATAGAAAATAACCCACCAATAATATTCACAAATCCTCCTTGAAAAATATAGAAGGTCCTTAATGACTAGCAGGAATCCTTGACCTGTGAAAGTGGAGAAGGTGCAACTGAGAAGGAAACCGACAACATCATCCCTTTGCTAGTACATTATGTTATATCAGGCTTTTAGACTTTAGAGATACAGCGACTAGTGATCAGTACACTAGCGCTATCCTACAAACGAGGGACAATTTACAATTTACAGAAGCCACTTAACTTACAAATCTGTACGTCTTGAGAGCATGGGAGGAAACTGGAGCACCTGGAGAAAAACTACCTGGTCACAGGAAGAACGTATAAACTCTGTATTGACAGCACCCGCAGTCAAGATCAAACCCGGATCTCTGGCGCTGTAAGGCAGCAACTCTACCGCTATGCCACTGGGCTGTCCCAAGGAAACCCAAAGAAAATGGCAGGTGATGCATACCACCCATTCACACCATCAAACACCATCAAGACCTTAGAACTATCTTTAATTGGACTTTATCGGACTTTATCTTGCGTAAAACAATATACCCTTCATCTTGTATCTGTACACTATGGATGGCTTGATTGTATTACATAAAGTCTTTTTGCTGACTAGATAGCACGCAACAAAAAGCTTTTCATTGTCCCACGATAATAAACTAAACTAAACTTACATACAAGGTCCAAACTGATTCCTCTTCTTACTTATATAATGACAACCATCATATTTCAAGACTAATTGTAATCCAAGGTTTTGAGATATTTTTCAAAGACATGTTACAATTTAATAGAAATCAACCTGTTTTCATTTGGGAATTTTTTAGCTCAAATATCCAGTCAACCACAATCTTGTGCAGCTGTGCACCAAAAGGATAATTATTTTGACACATCTCATATGATTTATTCAGGAACATTTGGGGCAGCATGGTGGTGCAGTGGTAGAGTTGCTGCCTTACAGTGCTTGCAGTGCTTGCTTCAATCCCGTCCATGGGTGCTGTCTGTACGGAATACGTTCTCCCCTGACCATGTGGGTTTTCTCCGAGATCTTTGGTTTCCTCCCACACTTCAAAGATGTACAAGTTTGTAGGTTAATCGGCTTGGTTAAAGTGTCAAATATCCCTAGTGTACGTAGGATAGTGTTAATGTGCCGGGATCACTGGTCGGCATGGGCTCGGTGGGCCAAAGGGCCTGTTTCCATGCTGTATCTCTAAACTAAACTAAATAGAGATATCAGAACATTTAATAAACTCATGTTCTCTAACTTACATAACTTTCTTCATTTGAGCATGTTTTGTTCATTATGACGTAAAAGTATTCTACAACATATTCTTCAATATCACTGAATTTTCAAAAAGATATCATTGCATTTATATTGTGAGACATCATACTTTGCAGGAACATCTCAAACTAGCTCAATATGTTGAGTGCTATTTTGATCAACATTGATCACAGACATGAGACCTTCTGCAAAGCAGCAATGTAACACCCACAACGAACACCCTCATATGCTATGGTTGAGATTGATATCCCTCAGACTAAGATGTGAGTGCATTATTCATTGAACCAAACTGACAACATAAATTTGCAAACACTCTAAAATCAATTTGTTAGTTGAACAAATACCTTACAGCGCCGAAGACCCGGGTCCGATTCTGACAACAAATGCTGTCTGCATGGAGTTTGTACGTTCTCCCCGTCACCTGCGTGGGTTTTCTATGGTGCTCTGGTTTTCTCCCACACTCCAAAGACGTACAGGCTTATAGGCTAATTGGATTGTTATAAATGTAAATTGTCCCTTGTGTGTGTAGGATAGTGTTAGTATGCTGGGATCGCTGGCCGCCATGTACTCAGTGGGTTGAAGGGCCTTTTTCCACGCTGTATCTCTAAACTAATCTAAGCTAAATGGAAAGCAGTAACGCAAGCAAATGGAGGTTGGATCAACAGTTCGGTTCATGACGTGCCCTGTCTAGATCTGCCGCTGTTCCACTGGCTGATGCTGGTGTTCTAAGACATACACAGAATACCTTCACCATTGGTACCACAGCAGTCGACTTTGTATGCATGCTTGTCCCTGCCAATTTTTACACATGCAACGTCACATTAGTACCTTTTCACTTTCATCAAAGCTATTTCAGATCTGGTGTGAATGGAAGTGTGGATGCGGTACGTGTGACAGATGTACTGTTGAAAGGCAGCCCTGTTCATATCTTGACAGTTGGTTGGGATGCAAATACGTTACACCAGCTGCTTATGCTTCATTAGGATGCATTAAAATGTGCAAAAAATATGGAAAATGGTGACATATTTTCTGGAACATTGGAAAATAGGACTTTTCTTTATCGGGTTGCAATGCCCAACAAAGGTTCACAGCAACAAATTATATTGCAGATCAGAAAAAAAAATCACACAACATTTAGTCAACTGTTGACTGAATCACTGTTCGTATAAAATCTGAATAATACCAAATAAATGCCTGACGTAGCATTGACCTGAACAGATAAGGTTTCAATTTCATCTCCTGCCTAGCATCCATGGTAGTACAATGGTAAAGCACATAGTTTGGCTGCTCCATAGCTCTTCAAATCTGACCTTGGGAGTCATTTGCGTGGAGTTTGAATGTTCCCCTGGTGGCTGCCCTTGCCATCTGGCAGATGCTATGGTTTCTTTCCCACATCCCAAAGATGTGCTGTTAGGTTAATTGCCTGCTGCATAACCACTTAGTACAGATAACTGGCAAAAGACTGGGGGCGGGGGGGTAAATAAAGGAGTTGATGAGTGAGCGAGAATCAGCTGCAGAACCATAAGGGAACAGGAACAGAGGGACAGGATGAATGGGATCACTCTAATGGGAGCTGATATGGATTTGATAAAATGAATGACATCCTACCGTCATGTTAAGTAAGAATTTCTTTAAAATTGACCTCAGTTTCCCCACTGCTGGGTAGCAGAATTATTCTAAGCAAATTACTATCCAATTACATGATTATACCTGTGGATATTTGGTAAAAATAGAATGGGCAATGATTTGGCAGCTGTCTGCACTGCTAGCATTAGTTATCTGTACATTGACATGAAGAACTGTTTCTCAATCGCTTGGGAGGATGACTAGAAGCTCCTATCAATGAACTCACAGAAGTGCAGTTTCAGCTGTGATTCAACATCAAGAAGCAAGATCTGAGATGGGGACTTTTTGGTTCAAGAAATGTTAGAAATGGACACACAAGCGACTAAAGATGCTGGATTCATGAGCACAAAACAAAGTGCTGCAGGATATCAGTGGGTCAGGGAGCACCTGGAGGGGGAGGGGGGAGGGGGGGGGGGGAGGGGGGAGGGGGGAGGGGGAGGGGGGAGGGGGGAGGGGGGAGGGGGGGGGGGGGGACCGGAGTACACTGGAAAACCCACGCAGTCACGGGGAGAACATACAAACTCCATACAGACAGCACCTAAAATTAGGTTTGAACTGGGGTCTCTGGCACTGTGAAGGCAGCAACTATAACCATATAACCATATAACAATTACAGCACGGAAACAGGCCATCTCGACCCTTCTAGTCCGTGCCGAACACATAATCTCCCCTAGTCCCATATACCTGCGCTCAGACCATAACCCTCCATTCCTTTCCCATCCATATAACTATCCAATTTATTTTTAAATGATAAAAACGAACCTGCCTCCACCACCTTCACTGGAAGCTCATTCCACACAGCTACCACTCTCTGAGTAAAGAAGTTCCCCCTCATGTTACCCCTAAACTTCAGTCCCTTAATTCTCAAGTCATGTCCCCTTGTTTGAATCTTCCCTACTCTCAGTGGGAAAAGCTTTTCCACGTCAACACTGTCTATCCCTCTCATCATTTAAAAAACCTCTATCAAGTCCCCCCTTAACCTTCTGCGCTCCAAAGAATAAAGCCCTAACTTTATAGCCCTAACTACCACAGCACAACCTTGCTTATTTAAGACTAGGTCGATTTTCATAAAATAACGCATGTGAACAACCTTGGGAGATTTATCCTGCAATACAGCCCCTGTATTCAGCCCCAAATCATTAATATCTTGCTAAATTGAAAAATTTAACAGAATAAATAAGGTTCAAAACATAATTACATGTAAATTATGAGCAGGAATAGGCCATCTAGTCCTTTGAGCCTGTTCCACTATTCATCAAGATCATGGCTGATCTTGTGCGCCAACTCCATTTTCCTGCACCATTTTCTGTATCTCTATCCCTTAATATCGAAAAGTCTATCAATCTCTATTTTGAATAAACCCAGTAAGAAAAATTCCACCGCCCTCTGGAGTAAAGAACTCCAAAGATTTATCGTTGATAGAGTAAAGAAATGTCTCTTTTCATCAATCCTAAATCCACTCAATCAGACCAAGTCCCGTACGAATTCTGTAAGTTTCAATAAACTTACTAAACTCTAGAGAATACAAATCTTAATAACTCCTCTTATTACTGAAAATTTGCTATCCAAGGAGCAGTCTAATGAAACATTGTTGCATTCCCTTAATATATTCTTTTATTTTCAATCATCATCATCGTTGAAAACATTAGCGACACAGTGGTGCTGGTTTCCAACGGGAATGGTGACGGACACACCACACATCTCTGTCCTCCAGTTCCTGCAGACTTCCGCTGCTGGAAGTATAGGATTTCGGTGTGTGTGCTTTATCAAAAGGCACTATTTTCAAAAGAGATTAAAACTGTCCTAAACATTTATCATTCATCATCCAACTTAACTATTGGCCTACCTGAATATTGGAAGACCTTATCTTCATTTATTTTTGTGATATTCTCAAACCCATTCGTATCTATCTTGTCCCCTCAACATCTCCTCCACCCTACACCAATGTTCCACTCAGTTTGTCATGTTCACCCTGGTGCACCTTATTATTTAATGCCCAGTAACCTCATCTTCTGCCGAGTGTTTTTTCCCTTTACGCTGACATCAAGGGCTGTCTGTGCGGAGTTTGCACGTTGCATAATTGTCCAAACTATAAGACATAATTTCTGATTGAGATGCCAGGACTGATGTCAAAAAGCCTGATTAAAAAGTCTGAAGAAGGGTTTCGGCCCGAAACGTCGCCTATTTCCTTCGCTCCATAGAGGCTGCTGCACCCGCTGAGTTTCCCCAGCAATTTTGTGTACCAGCCTGATTAAAAACAAGGTTTATGGAAGCTTTTTAGGAAGAGGAATATAAGGAGGCTATTCAGGACTATGGATCCCTGCAGATTGATAATGCAGCCACCGGTAGTGGTTGCAACAATAGAGGCCAGTGTGGGAAGACACTGTTCTTGGAAGTTGTGGAGACAAGAAGCAGTGAGGTTGTAAGTTAGAAATTAGAAATTGATAAATGAGGAGTTGATTTGGCCTAAAAGCACTGCAACTTGATCACTATCAAGGACTCATGCAAGGATAAGTATGAAATATGAATTAGTCTAGGAATTTGATATTTATTGTCGAATTGTAAAACTGGCTTTACGCTGCACTTTCGCTTATTTTTGCTTCCTATCCCAAATTGCGGACATGGTTTCCTTTCAGCAGGGCAAGGTTGGGAAATTACACTTTAAATAGCATTAACGCTTGTGAAGCAGCACTTTGGTGACACAGTTCTTCTTGGAAAAACATTCCTATGTGGCAAATACCTCAGTTGTCTTTAGGTTATATCTAAATAAATGTTAACGACACTTTAACTAAAGAATAAGATTAGTGTCTGCAGAGCATTTCACCATAAACAGTGGTGGACCTTTTGACCGTTTCTGCCTGCTTCATTGCTCAATAAGACTGTGACTTTGCTGTAAAATCCTTTATCCTCTCTCTCCCTTAATATCCAAATTTCTATCGCTCTCTCCTGAGTACTCTCCACAACTGAGCCTCTAAGCCTTCTAAACAGGCACTAACTTTTGGCTTTTCTCATTTCAGACCCTTTTAATTTGAGATCGTGAGTCCTTATTCCAGACACCCAGCTAAAAAAAAACACCATCCCTGACATACTCTGTCAGGCTTCATTGGGATTTTGGGCACTTCAATCAGTTGACCAATTATTCTGAAGATAGACATTAAATGGTGGAGCAACTTAGTGGGCCCGCTAGTATCTCTGGAGAAAAGGAATGGGTGATGTTTTGTACATAGTAGAAGTCCTGTCTGCATAATTTAACTTTATAGAACAATTTCTTCATTGCAGAACTCAATCTGTTGATTGAATCTTCATTGCACTGACTAGTATACCCCTTTTTAGTGGAGAGAACAAATTGGTTCACAATCTTCCAAGACCAGTCTCACCAAGGTACAATATAGTTGTAATAAGACATATTTTTTCTTGTATTCAAACCCTCTTTAAATAAAGACTTACATACCATTGATCCATGTTTACAATGTCCACGATAAATGTATTTACATATTCAAGGCCTCCATCCATCTGAACACCTTCACTTCTCAATCTTTCACCAGGTACACAAAAAACCTGTTACTCTATTTTTTCTCTTTAAGTGAATCACTTCACATATTCCACATTATATTCCATCTGCTCTATCCTCGCCCATTCACTTTTGCTGTCTCTATATCCGCGAAGCCTCTCCCCATCCTCCTCATACATCACACCACCATCCTCCTCACACAGCACACCACATTTGTAACGTGTACAGACTTCAATACATTACACTCAGTCCCTTTGACTAGATCATTGATCCAGATTGAGAATGGACAGAGCCCTAACGCCTAACCCCTGAGGAACCCCACTAAATACAGACTCATTCCGAGCCCCAAATTACCTGCTTATTCCTAATCTAACACTCTTTTGTGAAATTATTGCAAAATCATAAATGTTATCTCGTTCATTCCAAAAATGTACTCAATTTTTACAGTAATAACGCATAATTCGCAAGAAACACAATTAATTTTATATTATTTTCTTACATATTTTCTTCATTCCAACTAAAGATTTTCACTTGTGCAACACCACATTGCAATATTTTTGATCCTAAACTGCCAAGTTAGTCAATCAGTTAGTTATTGATTAGGTTTAGAATGAGAAGACCAATCAGTTAAATTTGAGTTCATGGCTAATTTATTTGGCAGCAAGAGTAGGTATTTTGACATAATTTGAAATTATCTTTTGGTTATAATTTGTTGTGGTAAAATGTATATATATATTTTTTAATTATCCTGCAACTTCAGCTGTATTAAAATATTGAGACCCCTGGTTTATAGTTCAATTTTATCAGAAATATGCATGTTTTAATAATCATGACACAGAATTTGATAACATTCAGTATTAGACTCATTAGTACATATTTATCCATCAAAAGGATTTACAGCACTATTTGGGTTTTTTTTAGATGAGTATTACAACAGATATTTTCATAATTTTGAATAAAATATCCTAAATGGTGTTGCAGTTATTCAAGCATATTGCAAGTTCCTCTGGTACTTTTAAAATCTTGATAACATTTTTGAACTCAATAGATAATAGACAATAGACAATAGGTGCAGAATAGGCCATTCAGCCCTTCATGTAGTAGCCCTGCTAGTAACAACATCAATTATAACTCTTAGTGGTTCCATGGCAGTATCAACTGATATCATTTATTTTCAGTTCCATCAGGGGGAGAAAGCAGGAACGGGATACTGATTTTGGATGATCAGCCATGATCATATTGAATGGCGGTGCTGGCTCGAAGGGCCGAATGGCCTACTCCTGCTCTATTTGCTATGTTTCTATGTTTAAATCTGTCTTTGCTTAGGTCAGTAATTAAGTTGGGTCGAATGGCTTGTCTCCATGCTGTATGACTCTATGACTCCTCATTGATCAGACCTTTTTCTCTGACTTGGTGATATTGATAAAATGTGGGATCTCCCTGATCAGAAGGTACAAATCTTGGTAGGAAAGAACTCTGCAGCTGAACTTCATGAGTGACCGGAATTGAGCTGTCAGTTCTACTCTGGATCTACCTCACTGATTAATTTGTATTGTACTTGAAAGAAACAGCAGATAGTTTTAATGAAACATGATAACCTTGACATGATGCTGACAGTGCGGTAATGAAATGTGTAACATATTTAGCTCTATTCATTATTTTAATACATTCCTCAACTGTACTTTATTTTAAACAGGCTAATATTTAAGTTAAAATAACACAGTATATTATTCATTTAGATATTACCTTTAACTCTCCCTTTGCCTATAAATGACTTGCAAAACATGTTTTCCCAGTCAATCTAGTCCTTTAGACAAATTGAGGAAAAATAATATTGAATAAGATAATGCAGTCATCCCTGGTCGATTAGAATAGAAACATCAGTCGTCACTTTGATTTGTAGGAACTGTTGAACAGACAGCAAGACAAGATGACAATGTGCCCCAGTTTACTCTTCAATACCCAGTAGTTTTCCTATTGATCTCTTGTTCAGTGAGAGCTGCATTTCCCCACACCCCTGTCACAGAGATACAGACAGGCTGTCTATCCTAGTGCTCGCCCTTCGACTCCAGTGGGGGTCTCTGACTGCTTATCCAGCCCATTGCTGCTCCAAATCCATCACGGCATTGAATTCGATGGACGGAAGGGGAAAGCAAAAACCAACAATTTTCTCCCTCTCGTTGCCTTGCAAAGGAAAGCTAATGTCCTCAAAAGCGTGTTTGTTTATACATTCTCATGCTAATGCTCACAGTCTGTTAGATAATGCTCGCTTGAAGCCTTTTGAGGGGAAGCATTCAGCTGCTGTTATTTCCCAAAGGCTCCATGACCAAATGCAATGTTGTGTTTGTGCTACCTGACCCATGAGTTAACGCAAGGTAAGCCCCTAATTAATAGCTCACTCTCCATCAATAAACCTTTGTTAGCCGACGGCCCAGTAAAACCAATGCGTTCTAATTGGGTGGCTGGCAGCCACTTGTTCCTCCGAGCTGAATTTTTTAAATGATATTGTAAATTATTAATGAGTCCAAATAAAAGGCATAAACGTGTGCCGAGTTCCAAAGACACGGTTAACATTTTGAATAATTGCTGGAAATTGCCGTTTGTTTATTCACCTATTTTCTAATAAACATTTGCTCCATGGCAGTCCAGATCTGAACTAGTGAAACAGGGATCAGTAGTTTAGTTTAGTTCAGAGATACAGAGCAGAAACAGGCCCTTCGGCCCACCAAGTCCCCGCCAACCAGCGATCCATCCCCACACACAAACGCTATCTTACACGCACAATTTTACAGTTTTTACCAAAGGTAAGTAACCTAGAAACCTGTATGTGTTTGGAGTGTGGGAGCACCCAGAGAAAACCCACGCAGTTCACGGGGAGAACATATAAACATTGTACAGACAGCACCCATGGTGACGATCGAACCAGAGTCTCTGGTGCTGTGAGTCAGCAATTCCACTGCTGTTGCACCACGCCACCCCACAATTTCTGATCGATGTTGCAAAGGATGAATATGCCAACCTTTAGCACGGGGCTGAAGCTGACAGGCTGCCAGGATATATGGCTGCCTCCCATAACACTCAATATTCAGGCCTCAGTCATAAACTTACACATTCTGGGCATGTGATGAGTGAAAATGAAGGAGTAAATAACTGCAGTACAAGACAATTGGCATAAAGTAAGAGAGCAAACTTGGCGCATGGGTGGATATAGAAAGCTTAGGGGTAGCACAGTGGTGCAGCGTTACAGTTGCTGCTTTACTGTGCCAGAGACCCGGGATCGATCCAGTCTATTGGTGCTGTATGTATGGAGTTTGTATGTTCTCCCTATGACTGTGTGTGTTTTCACCGGCTGCTAAGGGTTTCCTCCCTCATTCCAAAGATGTGCAGATTTGTAGGTTAATTCGCTTCTATAAATGTCCCCTAGTGTGTAGGATATGGATATCATGGAACTAGTGTACGGTTGGTCGGTATAGACTCTGTGGGCCGAAGAGCCAGTTTCCATACTGTATCTCTTAAATTAAAACCAAAACTGACTTAATGTACCACCAGATTGAAGGACGACTTCTTCCCTGCTGTTACCTGGCTCTTGAACGGACCTCTCACGAGCTAAGGGATGTATTCCTGACCCCCCAATCTACCTCATTGCAGTCCATGCACTTGTTCTATCTGCACTTTCTCTGTAGCTCTAACTGTAAATTCTGCATTCTGTTTCATTTCTCTTTATTGTACTCAGGTATGGTTTTAATTGCAATTATGAATGTATCGTTTTTTTAACCTGAATATCATGCAGAACAAATTTTTTCACTGTTTCTCGGCACACCACGACACGGTGGCGCAGAGGTAGAGTTGTTGCTTTACAGCTCCAGAGACCCGGGTTCCATTTTGACTATGGATGCTGTCTGTATGGAGTTTGTACGTTCTGCCCGTGACCGCGTGGGTTTTCCCCGGGTGTTCCAGTTTCCTCCCACACTCCAAAGAAATACAGGTTTGTAGGTTCACTGGAAATTGTCCCTAGTAATAATAATAATAATGGATGGGATTTATATAGCGCCTTTCTAATACTCAAGGCGCTTTACATCGCATTATTCATTCACTCCTCAGTCACACTCGGTGGTGGTAAGCTACTTCTGTAGCCACAGCTGCCCTGGGGCAGACTGACGGAAGCGTGGCTGCCAATCTGCGCCTACGGCCCCTCCGACCACCACCAATCACTCACACACATTCACACATATTCACACACAGGCAAAGGTGGGTGAAGTGTCTTGCCCAAGGACACAACGACAGTATGCACTCCAAGCGGGATTCGAACCGGCTACCTTCCGGTTGCCAGCCGAACACTTAGCCCATTGTGCCATCTGTCGTCCCGAAGTAGTAGGTAGGATAGTGTATGGGAATCGCTGGTTGGTGCAAACTCGGTGGGCTTAAGGTCCTGTTTCCACGCTGTATTTCTAAACTAAATTAAACTAAACAAAACAAACCATGACAGTAAACCACTACCACTCTGTATCATTTTAGGAATATCATTGGGAACTAAGAAGAATTAGTTCAAAGGGGGTCACTAGAAGTTGATACCAACTCATTGGCATTTTACTGCAGCTGATGATGATAATGTGGCCTGGCCAACTGCAGAGTGCAAAGATGTTATTCGGCATCGCAAGCATTTGTTGGGATCTTAGGAGATACACAGATCACTGATTCCCACTGTTTGATTGTTCTGGCTGGAGCCTGCCTCTGCATCAGCTGGTGGATGGACCGAAACAGAGCCCAGATGACCCAGACTCAGTAGGTGAAGAGTCGCCCATCACACAAACCAACCTCCTTCCCATTATATGCCTCACGCTGCCTCAGCAAGACCAGCAGCATGATCAAGGACAAGTCACACCCTGGCCATTCCCTCTTCTCCCCTCTCCCATTGGCCAAAAGGTATAGAAGTGTGAGAATGCACATCTCCATATTTGGGGACAGTTTCTTCCCAGCTGTTATCAGGCTACTGAATCATCCTACCACAACTAGAGAGCAGTTGCTGAACTACTATCTACCTCAGTGGTGACCCTCGGACTATCTTTGATCAGACTCTATTGCCTTTACCTTGCACTAAATGCAACAAAAGCTTTTCACTGTACCTCGGTACACGTGACACTAAACTAAGCTAACTAACCTAAGGAAGGGGAGCTCCTCCAACCATTCTGTTTCCCCAATTCTCCTGCTACTCAGCTCATCCCTTCCCATTTCCCTTCTTTCTTCTCACAAGTTATAGGTGTAGAATTAGGCCATTCGGCCCATCTAGTCTACTCCGCCATTCAATCATGGTAGATATCTGCCTCCTAATCCCATTTTTCTGCCCCATTGCCTCTGACTGCATGCCTCCTGAGAACCTGCAGGTTGCTCCAGGCCACACAATCTCAGCTACAGCTAACAAAACATTCTCAGTGGACTCTGTCTCCTTGGACTACTGGTAGTCCAACGCCAGATCCTATCGAGTACCCGCCTGAGGTTTGCTAGGATGACCAAGGGGAATGTGTGTGGAACAAGGTTGTGGAGATCTGTCTTGTTCTTTGCTCAGTAATCAGCGTTATAACATCACCGACGTATTAATGATCACTGGCCATCACCCGCTCCTTCCCCTCAAATGAATACACTGGCACTAATTGATGTGCTGTACATGAATGCCACCGACAGCAGTGATCAATGAGCTTATCATGGGCTAGTGACTGAGGTCACCCTGTTCAATGGCTTAACAACAATGATGCATGTGTCACTAATAAGCACTTGTGGGCAGTAGAGTTGCTGCCTTACAGCGCCAGAGACCCGGGTTCGATCCTGACTATGGGTGCTGTCTGTACGGAGTTTATACCTTGTCCCCATGATCTGCGTGGGTTTTCCCCGGGATCCCCGGTTTCCCCCCGCACTCCAAAGATTTACAGGTTTGCAGGTCAATTGGCTTTGTATAATTGTAAATTGTCCCAAGTGTATGTAGGAAAATGTGCGCGGGGATCGTTTGTCAGCGTGGACTCGGTGGGCCAAGTGGCCTGTTTCCAACCTATTTCGAAACTAAAATAATTTGGTAATGTGGGCAGGGGATGTTGGGTGTTGAGTGGTGGGAGTGAGTGGGGGAAATGGATGTTTTTTCCGAGACTGTAGCACAAAACAAAAGTAGATGCCAGACAGAAAGTTGTGAATTATGAGTTGATCTAATATTTTTCCCCTTGCCCTGTGTTTCATCCAACATTCTGTCACTTATAACGACGTATCTTCCACATGGTTGCACACGATTAGCAATGTAACAGAACAGTTAATAACCAGTTCAACACCCACTGAATAATTTTACGGGGACATTTTCAGTGGCTTGAAGCAATCTGGTCATGTTAGAGAATGAGAACATTTTTGTTGTTTTTCTTCCATTTAAGTGTGACTAAATTCCGATTTAGATCATTATTGGTTTACAGCACCAATTAACAGCTCAGTGTTCCAGCCTAGCTGCAACATTTATTGGCATAACACTCTTTGCCACAAGTATTTTCAGCCGCAGTCATGCCAAGTAACAGGATCGCACTCAGTCGAACATACTTTGGGTTCATTGGACTGTAATATTGTCACAGATTTATGTTTAGCTGAACAGCTGTTTTTACAGGGTTGATCAGCGTTTATCAGGCAACGAAACCATCCTATAAACAGCCAGAGAGCAATCCTGACCTACTATCTACCACATTGGAGTCCCTCGGACTATCTTCAATCGGACTTTTTTGGACTACCTTGCACTAAATGTCATTCACTTTATTCTGGAACTGTGCACTGAGGATGGCTTGATTGTAATCATATTTCTTGATGAGTACAGGGATCAGAGGTTATGGGGAGAAGGCAGGAGAATGGGGTTAGGAGGGAGAGACAGATCAGTCATGATTGAATGGCGGAGTAGACTTGATGGCCTCATTCTACTCCTATTCCTTATGACCTTATGTATAGTCAATTTGCTGACTGGTTAGAACTTCACAAAAGCTTTTCACAGTACCTCGGTACAGGTGACAATAAACTAAACAAAAACTAACTAAAACATATGCAGGTCTGCCCATGATAGCGTAGATTGTTCCTGCAAATATCCTTCAGCTCTTATCCATTCTTCATTTCCATGGTTTAGAGTCATGTCAAGAGTGTTTTATTGTCAAATGTCCCAAAACAGAACCAAGGTTCTTACTTGTGGCAGCGCAACATGAACATAATACTCTGAAAGTACCATAACAAACAACATAAAAGAAGTTTAATATTAAAAAAAAAAAACAAAGAATAATAGTGCAAAGGCAAAAACAATGTCCCCAAGTCTATGTAGTTCAGAGCTTAGTTGGAGGTTGTAGTGTTTTGGAGGCTGATGTTTGTTTGGAAGAAGCTGTTCCTGAACATACCAGTTTTCAGAATCCTATACCTTCTGCCTGGATGGTTGTTGGAAAGAAGCTGTTCCTGAACCTGGACATTTCAGGCTCCTGTACCTTCTTCCTTCTTCCAATGGCAAGAGTGAAATGAGAGAGTTGCCAGGGTGGTGTGGGTCTCTGATCATGCTGACTGCTATTTTGAGGGAGCAATCTTCTTTGTTCCTGGTTGTTCATGTTATTAAGCTATGCTTTCAATCAATTAAAACCAAAACTCTGGAATTTGCTCCCTTAGCTTCCTCAATAGTCTCTCCTGAGAGAAAAAGCAACCCTGTAAGCAAGTCTTTTAGAGGTTTTGATGTTATCTTCTTGCTCAGAGCCAGCTTTTCTCTAATTACATCATCGTGAAGCTTCTTCGGGTGTTGAAGACGTATTTACATAAATGAAAGTCATCATAGACACTACTGATTGAGGCGCCAGGCATACAGTACACGCCATTTGAAGTGCAAATTGAGGGAAAGATAAAACGTGCAAATAACTGGCAAAATCAACAGTTATATCGCACTAAATATTTGTCCCCTTATATCGCACTAAATATTTGTCCCCTTGTATGCCTTACTCAGATTAATTTTGCGATTGAAAAATCATTTTGCTTAAAGCATCTCCTGAAAATCTGTTAGAAATTTTCTAAAATTTGTTTTTCAAGACCAGAGACCCGGGTTCAATCCTGACTACGGGTGCTGTCTATACGGAGTTTGTATGTTCTCCCCGTGGCCTGCGTGGGTTTTCCCCGCCAGCTCCGGTTTCCTCCAAAAACATGCATGTTTGTAGATTAATTGGCTTCTGTAAAGATTGTAAATTGTCCCTAGAGTGTGTAGGATAGTGTTAATGTGCGGGGATCGTTGGTCGTTGCGGACTCGATGGGCCGAAGGGCCTGTTTCTGCACTGAATCTCTAAACTAAACTAAAGACCCATCTTGTTTTTCAAGGCCAATAATCGTTGCCCATTGCTGGCAGTCCTTGAGATGGCGGTGAGCTGCCTTCTTGCTGTCTGCTTGGTGTCCATCTGGTGAAGGTGCTCCCTGGGTTCTCTTGGTTATGAGCTACAGGATTTAGATCCCATGAAAATGAAGGGCTGCTGACATATTTTCATGTCAGTAGGGTGAGTGTCTTGGGTGTGGGAGGGAGAGGGCTTGGGACTGCAAGTGTTGATATTCCCATGCCTAGACCTTCTTGGTGGTAGAAGTGGCAAATTGAGGAAGGGCAGTCAGGGTACACTATGGCTGGTGTCACAGTGGTCAAAGAAATGAATGGGCTGCATGTTTAGTTTAGTTTAGTTTAGTGTAGAGATACAGTGCGGAAACAGGCCCTTCCGCCCACCGAGTTCGTGCCGACCAGCAATCTCCGCACGTTAACACTATCCTACACACACCAGGGATAATTTACAATTATACTAAGTCAATTAGCATACAAACCTGTACGTCTTTGGAGAGTGGGAGGAAACCAAAGATCTCGGAGAAAACCCGTGCAGGTCACGGGGAGAACGTACAAACTCTGTACGGACAGCACTCATAGTCAGGATCGAACCCGGATCTCTTGCACTGTAAGGCAGCAACTCTAACGCTGCACCACCGCGCCGTGCAAAGTCAATAGACCTATTCCATTTACCTCTATTGTCACCCATCCTATTTCCCCAGAGATACCGCCTGACCCACTGAGTTACTCCAGCACTTTGTGCCTATCTTCGGTATCAACCAGCATCCGCAGTTCTTTCCTGCACACGTAATTTTGCCTTTCACTGTCTATGAATTGCCGTACCGCTACTTCTGATGGGTCGGTCTTATCGTGGGACATCTCTCCCAATTCAAACACCAGTTCTAGGTGTTTGCCAGGTCCAGATTTGGTAGCTGGGTCAATGCCAAGCATTCTGGCCAGTGTATTAACAGTTCTAGCAGTAATGGGACAGCTAATTGGCTTGCTGCTCCATAACAGAGTGCACATTTTTCACCATCTCATAATGCAGCTACAAACCATTTCCTCTGCAAGATGCACAACTGTTGAACATTTCTGCCTTCCATGTAACCAGCTCCTTCCTCTAACATCAGGAACCAATCTTATGACTTCTCAGTACTGGGGCGGCACTGTGGCGCAGCAGCTGAATTGATGCCTCACAGTGCCAGAGACCCAGGTTTGATCCTGACTATAAGTGCTGTCTGTGCAGAGTTTGTACATTCACCCTGTGGGTTTTCTCCAGTTTCCTCCCACATTCCAAAGACGTACAAATGTGTAACTTAATTGGCTTCTGTAAATTGTTCCTAGTTTCTAGGATAGAACTATTATGCGGGTGATCGATGGTCGGCATGGACTTCGTGGGCCGAAGGGCCAGTTTCCATGCTGTGTCTCTAAACTAAACAAAACTACTCCCTCCAGATGGTGCAAGTCTCCTTTATACCCCTGACATCAGCTCTCATGGGATGTGCTCAACAGACCAAGGCAAAATATGAAATCATAGGCCCTTATAGTGCAGAAAGGAGGCTATTCAGGCCACTGTGCCCATAGCAACCAAAAACCCTTTAACAAAAGTACTTCCTACTACTAATAAAGATGACTGCAGAATGGTGGGGAAATAAAGTCGGCAGTCAGGGATTTTTCACCTTTGTGGGAGATTTTGCGAGAATCTGTGGGTAGAAAGGAACTTCAGATGCTGGTATATATCGAATATAGACACAAAGATAGGTCCTGAAGAAGCATCCCAACCCGAAACGTCACTCATCCTTTATGTCCAGAGATGCTGCCTGACCCGCTGAGTTACTCCAGCACTTTGTGTTTATCTACAATATAAACAGCACCAGCAGTCAGTGATGAGCAGGGGCTGCTCCTGATGGATAAGGACACCATACGATTCTTTCAGCTTGCCCACAAAACCATCCTATCGAATGACTTTTACTCTTTACTTTAGGCTTTCGAGATACAGTACGGAAACAGGCCGTTCAGCCCACTGAGTCTGCGCCGATCAGCAGTCACCATACACCACTAGGGACAATTTACAATTTTACTAAGCCAATTAACCTACAAACCTGTACTTCCTTTGAGTGCAGGAGGAAACCGAAGCACCCAGAGAAAACGCACACAGGTCATGGAGAGAACGTACAAACGGCGTAAAGACAGCTCCCGTGGTCAGGATCGAACCAGGGTCTGTGGCGCTGTACGGCAGTAACTCCACCACGATCTCCGCCCTGGTCTGCCATCAGCTTATTGAACAACCTACTGGATTGTCAGGACGTCAAGAGTCAGAAAATCTCTCTCTCTCTTTCGGCCGCGAGGTAGTCAGGGAGACTTTAGCCCACTTGAAGTTGGGGCCCAGGAGAGCTACAGAGAAACCACTGACCCTTCCTCTGTGCTGAGCTCCATTTGTCAGTTCCGCACGTCACAGCTGTCACATATTCTGGGCATCAGCTGGCTGGAAGTGTGCACAGAATAGGCCTATTAGCATAACTATAACTCAGTCCGGTCCACTTGATTACAAATTCATTCAAATTAATTAATTTTTAATTTTGCGCTATCTCAACAGTTATAAATCAAGTTAGCTGATCGCTTCAATTTTTGGGGAGATATTAAATGTCTGAGGTGGAAAATGGCAGATCACAGGCTGTGCTTAAGCAATCTGTCCCTCTGCCGCCGAACAAAAGGCAATTATTCCTCGTAGACATTAACTCAACCTTATTTTGAAATATCACTTAAATTACTTCTATTGCTTCTGACAAATGCTGCTAAACACAGAGAAAGGCTTTGATTCACATCAAGTAGCTTTCTGCATGCAGAATTAAGCGCTAACACCATTAGTGACAGTGAGGTTTGATTTTCTTCTGGCTTATTGGCAAAGCAGTCGACAAAATCACAATTTACATAAGCAAATCACACGAGACGACTGTTGTAAGATTGCATGCGAATACTATTCAATAAGTGCACTGAAATCCGAATTCCGAATTTTAAAGGCAGAGACCAATTGAAATTACCTCAGATCAAAGTCTATCATTCCTTTCAATGCTGAAATTCAAAACAAATGCTGAAAATAAATTAAAAAAGGCAGGAACCTGGAAGAACAGAAGAAAATAGATAAGATTTGGGTAAGAAGGAATTGCAGATGCTGGTTTCCACCGAAGGTAGTCACAAAATGCTGGAGTATAGGGTCTGTCCCACTTGGGCATCATTTGCGCGTTACGCAGGTGGCGCGCGAAGATTTTGTAAATCCCAAAATCCTGGGGCGCCGCGCGTGACCGCGCGTCACTGTCTACGTCACCACGTACCATGCGCCGCGTAATGCACGTCATGCGCGCGTCGTGCGTTGTGACGCGTAAATTATGTTGCATAAATGACGCGCAAATGACGCCCAAGTGGGAAAGGCCCTAAGTCAGCAGGTGGGGCAGCATCTCTGGAGAAAAGGAATAGGTGATGTTTCGGGTCGAGACCCTTCATCAGACAAATGATGATTCAAGATACGGATTTAGTTATTTAATACTGAGACAGAAGGAAATTTCTTCTGAATGGTCTCAACCCGAAATGTCACCTAATCCTTTTTTCTGGAGATGCTGCCTGACCCAATGACTTACTCCAGCATTTTGTGTATAAAATAAGATTTGGGAAAGCCCCTGAAGTCAGGCCCGCTATCATTATGCTCATGACTGTTTCTTTACTTCAGAGATACTGCGCAGAAACAGACCCTTTGGCCCATCGAGTCTGCACCGACCAGCAATCACTCCGAACACTTCCACTATCCTACACACTAGAGACAATTTACAATTTTTACCAAAGCCAATTAACCTACAAAGTTGTACGTCTTTGAAGTGTGGGAGGAAACCTGCCTCTACATTTTTCTTATTATGTTGAGAATGCTGGAGAGAAAGCCTCTGTGGACTTGTCACTTTATGTAGTATTAAGGTTCCCCTTTCTGTACTGGAACTGCTCAAATCATTTTACAATTTTTGAATAAAATGTAGTACATTTTTCAGCATGCAAGATGTCCATTAGAGAGCAAGAATGGTGATGTTTTTGAATGACACAGCTGAGAATTCCAATGTTCCTGACTATGTGGAACTACACTGTTTCAACACTGACACTAAGTTCAGGTAACAGCATGTTTGCAATGAAATTCCATTATAAAAGGACAATAATAGACAGACTATTGGCACTCCCTGGAGGTCAGGATTGGATTATAGTGTGGTGGTTACATCATTTTTTGTTTCCCTTCCACTCTGGCACTATATTGTAACTGGTACCCATCTCATTAAACAAAGTGCCTTATTAAAAATACTATTATACAGTATGAAAGTCCCTTCGGCCCAAATTGCCCATGCCAACCAACAGGCTACATCTATACTAGTTCCACCTGCCTGTGTTTGACTCATATCCCCCTAAACCTATCCTATCTACGTACCTGTCCTAATGTTTTTTAAATGTCTTATCTCCTCCAGCAGCTCATTCCATATACCCACCACCCTTTCTGTAAAATAGAAGCCAATGTACAGTAAGTGATCTGGCTGGACACAATATGCTGGAGTAACTCAACGATACAGGCAGCATCTCTGGAGAGAAGGAATGAGTGACGTTTCAGGTCAAGATCCTTCTTCAGACTGATGTCACGGGAGTGGGTGGGACAGTGATAGAATGTAGTCGGAGACAGTTATGCCCCTGTCCCACTTAGGAAACCTGAACGGAAACCTCTGGACACTTTGTGCCCCATCCAAGGTTTCCGTGCGGTTCCCGGAGGTTGCAGGTGGTTGCCGGAGGTTGCAGGTAGTGGAAGCAGGTTGGGAGACTTACAAAAACCTCCGGGAACCTCCGGGAACCGCACAGAAACCATGGGTGGGGCGCAAAGTCTCCAGAGGTTTCCGTTCAGGTTTCCTAAGTGGGACAGGGGCATAAGACGGGTGGGAGAACTGTGAAGGGGGAGGGGATGGAGAGAGAAAGAAAGCAAGGGCTATTTGAATTTACAGAAGTCAATGTTCATACCGCTGGGGTGTAAGCTACCTAAGTGAAATATGAGCTGCTGTTCCTCCAATTGGCGCCAGGCCTCACTCTGACAATGGAGGAGGCCCAGGACAGAAAGGTCAGATTGGGAATGGGAGGGGGGGGGGGGGGGGGTTAAATTGCGAAGCAACCAGGAGATCTGGCTCTTGTGATTTTACACTGCTGGTCTGGCAAAACTTCAAGGATTCACTCTGCCATGTTATATCCAAATATCATATACGGAAGATAGACACAAAATGCTGGAGTAACTCAATGGGTCAGGCAGCATCTCTGGAGATGATGATTCGGGTTGAAACCCTTCTTTAGAATGAGAGTCAGGGGAGAGGGAAACAAGAGGTATGAAAAGGTTCAGAACAAAGCAGAGCTGCCACCGATGACCATGGAAAGTTGGAGCTCACAATGGTCCATTGTTGGCTGTGGCAGAGGTGATATCAAAGGGATATTTGGGATGCGGACAGCAGAACTGCAGGGCAACTAGGGTGGGGAAGGGGCAGAGTGAGAGGGAATGCAGGGGTGACTTGAAATTAGAGAAATTTACATTCCTATGCTGAGTTTACCTGTTAATCCACAGAATTTGTCAGAACTCCAGCAATTTTGTTTGGAAAAACACAGCTCAGATCCTTTCAACCAAATTGAATTAGATGCAGACCTGTCATTCATTTCACCGAAGGACACATGGGGATGGTAAGTACTGAACAAACCAATGTTCAGCAATTGAAGAGAGAGAAAAAAATATGACAATTTTCATTTGCTTTTAGATTAAGTTTTGCAGCAACGTGATAAAGTTGACATGAAATTTTGCTTCAAACTAGACAATTCATTTTCAGTCAGACGGATAGATTCATTAAATGAATTCTTCAAGCCAAGGGATTTTTGATGTATGACAATGTTTTTCCACAAGGAAATGTGTTTTTTAAAGATTTCCAGAATGGTGCTGGAGTCTATAACTTACTAGCCTGGGGTAAAGGGACCACCACCTGACCAAGCTTGTATCTTCAGTTTTTACTTCACTTTTTCCAGTGTGCTCCCAGCTCTCATCTCTGCTCCCTTAGCTGCATGGGATGCAGGGCTACACATTTAAGCTTGATAGTTGGTTCCCTAAGTTCATGTGATAGCCCGAGTAGAATTAATGCCCCTGTCCCACTTAGGAAACCTGAACGGAAACCTCTGGAGACTTTGCGCCCCACCCAAGGTTTCCGTGCGGTTCCCGGAGGTTTTTGTCAGTCTCCCTAATAGTCGAAAGTGGTTTCCGCTTCATCTATGTTCTGGCGATTATTTCAAAAAATTCAAAACCGGCCGCGACTAAAAATAAGTTGCCGTTTTAAAATTCGGTAATTTTTTAGTCGAAGCCGGTTGCGATGCTAGTTGAAGGTGGTTGCCGGAGGTTGCAGGTAGTGGAAGGTAAGACCTATCTAAACCTATCCTATTTATGTACCTGTCCTAATGTTTTTAAAATGTCTTATCTCCCTTCCACATAAGACCTTCCACTACCTGCAACCTCCGGCAACCACCTTCAACTAGCATCGCAACTGGCTTCGACAAAAAATTCAAAACCGACCGCGACTAAAAATAGGTTGCCGTTTTAAAAATATTTAATTTTTTAGTCGAAGTCGGTTGCGATGCTAGTTGAAGGTGGTTGCCGGAGGTTGCAGGTAGTGGAAGGTAAGACCGTCCACTATCTGTGGCTGTTTCACTATTGCCTGCATGCTATTTATTTTCTCTTTTTCACCACCTGATGCTTTGGGGGATGGTATGATTTGCCTGGTTAACACGCACAACAAAGTTTTTCATTGTATTTCGGGAATAAAGCAACACCGATAATAACAATAACAAGCAACTGCAAATGCTAGTTTACCAAAGTGTTGTGAATTGTGAAGCTTGAGGTTAGAAAAGTTACAAATTGTGGAGACGGGAAAGGTGGTGCAGGGACGTGTTACAGGTTCCGGTCTGCAGTTCCTTGTTTCGACATCAGAATTACACGTGCTGGTGCATTCAACTCCAACACATCCGCATATACAAAGCCAAGCTGACTCTCCCTAATTAGCCTCATTTCTTCCAAATGGGAGAGAATCCTTTCCTGAAGAATCTTCTCCAGTAACCCCCACCCCCCCCCCCCCCCCCCACCAACTACTAACATGAGGCTTACCAGCCTACAATTCCACTGATCTCTCTACTTCTTTTCTTAAACAAAGGAACAACATTATCATCCAGTTTCAACGCTTCCTCAGCTCTTTAGTTACCTTGAGAGTTGTCTATCTCAGTGCATTCCTGGTTGGGCTGCAACAACCTGAGCATTTGCAAAGCTCTGCAGCCCACAACATGATACAGTGTGAAGAAGGGCCCCGACCTGAAACTTCACCTCTCCATGTTGGATCCAAATAAGGGTCCCTGCCGATCTTATTTCTTCAGAGATACTACCAGATCCGCTGAATTACTCCGGCACTTTGTGTCTATCTTTGGTATAAACCAGCATCTGCAATTTTTTTTCTCTCTTCATAATAGACAAATGTGTGTTCGCCCTGCACTCCTTGTCTTCTGATACGGTATGAGGTCAGCTTTCAAATTCTCTTACTTGTTTTTTAATTTCTCCATGGCACAGTCTCTCCCTGCCTCTTCCACAACAAGTTTCTGTATTTCTGCCCTATGCCTGACCTCAGGATACCCCAGGGCACTGCTGATGACCAATGCACCAGCGTAGTCATCGGGTGGGGTAGATCAGGTAGCAGAGCACCGATAATGATCCATGTCCTGGCGTAGTTGCCAGTCACTAGGGATGAGATTCTTTCCCACACAGCTTCGGATGCTCTTGCAAACCACTGCCCTAATGAGTGGAGTGGTCCGAGCTGTGAGTAGAACACAAATCCAATCAGTAACACCGTGCTAATGGGCCCCAGCGTCTTGTTTGTGTTTGAGGTCAACGACCTTATCTATTAGCAATTTGCAGTCTTCCCTCCTGAAATGGGGCGACACAATACATCCTTATTGGTACTGATCCAGATTAGCAAGCAAGAACTTTGCCTGCATGGATTTCCGAGTATCGTGATTTAAGTAATTGTAAACATAGCGCTGGGATTCAATAATGCAGGCAGGGAGCAATTGATCAAAACAAAACAGTGGTTGAACTTCAGAATGGTCACAAATTGTTCTGAATTTAGGTAGGTAAAATATAGAGTATGTGTTTTTGAAGGACACAACGTTCGTCACAGATAAATCTGAACTTTACTGCTAAAAGCTTGTGGACCTGAGGTGTTAATCTGTGGAATTCTCTGGCATAGAAGGCAGTGGAGGCTAATTCACTGGATGTTTTCAAGAGAGAGTTAGGGGCCTGTCCCACGAGCATGCGACTCCATGCGGCAAGCGCGACCTAACGTGGTCGCTTGAGCCGTACGACCTCGCGGGGCCGGTCCTACTTCAATCGCCGGAGCCGTATGGAGTTGTGCGGAGCTGTTCCCGACATCGCGCGGGGCTCCGAAAAACTGACCGTGTTCAAAAATTCCGCGCGGCAACGGCCTGCCGGCCCACAGCCACCTCGACGCCATACGCACCACCTCGACAGACGTGCGCAGCGTCTCGACGCTGTACGCTGCGTTTTGACGGCGTACGTCACGCGCGAACCTCCCACGGACTTAGCTCGAACTTCACGTCACTCACTCGACCTCCGCGCGGCCCCTGCTTCCGGTTTGGTCGCGCTAGCCGCATGCAGGTGCATGCTGGTGGAACCGGCCCTGTACGGGGATCAGTCGACCTCCGCACAGCCCCCGCTTCCGGTTTGGTCGTGCTTGCCGCATGCAGGTCGCATGCTCGTGGGACAGGCCCTTTAGATAGAGCTCTTAGGGCTAATGGAATAAAGGGATTTGGGGAGAAAGCAGGAACGGGGTACTGATTTAGGATGATCAGCCATGATCATATTGAATGGCAGTGCTGGCTCGAAGGGCTGAATGGTACTCCTGCACTATTTTCTAAGCTTCTATGTTTCTAACTTTACTGCCAAAAGCTGCCATGTTTATTATTTATATTTTGAAATAAAAATTACAAACAAGATGGAAACGTTGCAATTTAACAGCAAGAACGGAGTCAGCAGATGATATGATTTAAGCAGCTCTGAGCCAGAAAGAGAAGGCTGTTTTCCTAGGTATCAAATTAAAATGTTGTCAAGAAGTGCCACCTGAGACAAGGTTAGCCTGGAAAAATATTATTGTCAGTTTTATTGCACGAACGCTCAACATGTTCATATTAAATTACCTTCCCCACGCCATTAAGAAGTGAAGATTTTGATAAAAAGTGCAGTAAATGCTTACACAATGACATTGCTGACAGTATGTTGTAGCTCGGAGTCATTACCAGGGATTTAGTCTGAAAAGAGAATCCAACTAACTGTGATAGCAGTGGGGCAGGGGACAGAAATAAACAATGATGAATGCTCACACACAAGAACATGCGTTCCTTTTGCCACCTAGGTTGACAGAGTAAGTGCTCCCTGGTAGTAAAGTTTAATTACCACCGGCTTAAAGTAATTAAACACAATGGGTTAATCATGTCTCCACCACCAGTAATACAAATCTGTGAAACGGGCAGAGGTCCCAGTTCCAACATGGCCCATTCCAGCTTCACTGGATTTAACCGCTCACTTGTGATTCCAATGGTTTATCCTTGTAATTAAATGCTGCACTTTCAAGTGGATTAATGCTTGCCCACTAGCCAAGATTTTTTTTAAACAGCAGTTCCAACACATGCAGCATTGCTTTATTTAGTTTAGTTTAGAGATACAGCGCAGAATCAGGCCCTTCAGCCCACCGAGTCCGTGCCGAGCAGCGATCCCCGCACATTAACACACACACACACATTAGGGACAATTCACAATTATGCCAAGTCAATTAACCTACAAACCTGTATGTCTTTAGAGTGTGGGAGGGAACCATAAATCGTGGAGAAAACCCTGGCGGACACGGGGAGAACATAAAAACTCCTTACAGATGGCACCCATAGTCAGGATTGAACCTGGATCTCTGGTGCTGTAAGGCAGCAACTCTACCGCTGCGCCACCGTGCCACCCTGTTTCTCTTGAAGTTTTTTAAGCTGCATCGCTTTTCATCCATTTTTTCTAAAGTGGAAAGACAAAAAGGCTTTGAAGGTCTAATTGTTTTAACTTTTCTGACGGTCTCTTGCGGGATGATTCCTGGAATTAGTGGGTTAGCATATGATGTGCGTTTGACAACACTGGGCCTCTACTCGCTGGAGTTTAGAAAGTTGAGGGGGGACCTCATTGAAACTTACAGAACAATGAAAGGCATTGACAGAGTGGATGTGGAAAGGATGTTTCCACTGGTGGGGTAGTCTAGGACCTGAAGTCATAGCCTCAGAAATCAAGGGTGCTCTTTTAGAAAGGAGGTGAGGAAGAACATCTTGAGTCAGAGGGTAGTTAATCTGTGGAACTCATTGCCACAGAGGGCAGTGCATGCAAAGTCAGTGTATATATTTAAGGCAGAGATAGGCAAATTCTTGATTAGAATAGGTGTCAAGTATTAAGGGGATAAGGCAGGAAAATGGGATTTGGGAGGCAGAGATCAGCCATAATTGAATGGCAGAGTGGATTCAATGGGCCAAATGGCCTAATTCAACTCCTGTAACTTGTGAGCTTGCAAAATCTTTCCCGAACATATCTCACCAATCCTCCAAGATATCAAAGGCTCTGCAACAGCAGACAACAACATCCACCAAGGGATTCTGTGGCTGGGAATCTGAATTCAGAAGCCTTTACCCTGCTGTCAGTTGGCAAACCACATACTGGCCCCTGGGTCCTCGGTCAATAACTCACCAACTGAAAACTATGCTGAAAAGAGGAGCGCAAGTTAAATTCTTTACTGCACAACAACAGTGGTTGAAGGAAAAACGCAAGCAAGGAATCTCACTGATGCTTGCAAGGAACGGAGAGAATAAAGCTGGCAACAGTGGAGTCACGTTGCGGCAGTGGTAGAGTTGCTGCCTCACAGCAATTTCAGCGCCAGAGACCCAGGTTCGATCCCAACTACAGGTGCTGTCTGTATGGAGTATGTACGTTGACCGCGTGGGATTTCTCCAAGATTTTCCGTTTCCTCCCATACTCCAAAGACATACAGGTTTGTAGGTTGATTGGCGTTGTATAAATGTAAATTGTCCCTGGTGTGTAAGATAGTTAATATGCGGCGATCGCTGGTCAGTGCGGACTCGGTGGGCCGAAGGGCCTGTTTCCGCACTGTATCTCTAAACTTAACTAAACTAAACAGCAGTTGTGAGAACAACTGAAGACTGCTTTGATTTAAGTACGAATATGAAAACATATTTTGTTGCTCAATTTAATCTTTCATTCAAAATGAACATCATGTGTGTGTGGGAGTATCACATTATACAGGTATTTTTCTAATGACCAGTTTGCATCATCTTATATTACAGCTGTAACTAGGAAACGGAGACAGATACAAAATGCTGGAGTATCTCAGCGGGTCGGGCAGCATCTCTGCAGAAATGGAGACCCTTCTTCAGACTGCGAGCCAAGGGAGAGAGAAGCAAGAGGTAAGAAAAGATTCAGAATAAATCAGAGCCGGCACCAATGACCAAGGAAAAGTGGAGCCCACAATGGTCCATTGTTGGCTGGGGAAGAGGTGATAACAAAGGGATATATGGAGGCAAGCAGTAAACCAGCAGGACGACTAGGATAGGGGAGGGACAGAGAGAGAGGGAATGCAGGGGCTACCTGAAATTAGAGAAATCAAAATTCATACCACTGGGTTGTAAGCTGGCCAAGCAAAATATGAGGTGCTGTTCCTCCAATTTCCACGTGGCCTCACTCTGACAGTGGAGGAGGCCCAGGACAGAAAGGTCAGTGTAGGAATGGGAAGGGGAGTTAAAATGCCTAGCAATCGAGAAATTGAGTAGGCCAAGGCGGACTGAGCGTTGGTCTCACGATACCAATAGGGAAGTGATTCATTTTATGCATATTAAGAATGCTGTACAATGAGTGGGTGGGCGGCGCGACTCACGTCGCAGCGGCCTCTGCAGTCCGTCTGTCGTTTTTTAATTTTTTTTTGTCGCGTTTGAATGTTTGAATGTAGTTTAAAGTGCTTTTTTTTAAACTGCGTATGGGGGCGGGGAGTGGGGGAAACTTTTAAAATCTTTCCCCTGCACGGAGAACCCGACCTTTTCCCTGTCGGGTCTCCGTTGTCATTGGGGCCTAGCACCGTGGAGCGGCCTCCAACCGGAACGACCTGGGGCTCCAGTCGCGGAGCTACGGACTTACCCACCATCGTGGAGCTGGCCGAGTTCGGAGCGGGAGGAGCTGTGGTGGCGCGCGGCTGCGACCCGACCCCGGGGATTCGGAGGCTCCAACCGCAGGTCTGGTGGACGGTGACACCGGGAGCCCGCGGGTCCCTGTTGGGAGACCGCTTTTCGGGGCTTCCGCAACGGCGACTTCTCCCGCCCGAGTTGCGGGGTTGAAAAGTACCTGGAGCGGGGCTTACATCACCCGGCGCGGCTTTAAATGGCCGCGGGACTTGCTAGCGCCCGCTGGGGGCTCCAACACCAAGATCCGGAGCGCGGCCTTGCATTACCCGGCGCGGCTTTAATGGCCGCGGGACACTTACCATCGCCCGCCAGGGGCTTTGATTCTGACATCGGAAGGAGAATGATGAGTGCAGGGGAGAGATAAGACTTTGCCTTCCATCACAGTGAGGAGGAGATTCACTGTGATGGATGTTTGTGTAATTGTGTTGTGTCTTGGTTCTTTTTCTTGTGTGTATGACTGCAGAAACCAAATTTTGTTTGAACCTCAATGAGGTTCAAATGACACAAATAAATTGTATTGTATTGTATATCACAACCTTACAGGGTAATTAAAAAATGTATCAGACTGTCAAATTTGGTACTACAATTTGCAACGGATTTTTCCAATAAAGAGTTGCTCCGATTAGTTTTTCATATTTATTCATGATGTAATTATGATTATCTCACCCTTCCTATCTTTTGGAATCAGGTGCGAAGCACAATCTTCAGTTTGTGAAAATGAAAATGCCAGGTCAGGATTTATTTAAGAATACAATCAGGTTTTCATGTTTGCCGGTTTATAGCAAACTGTAATCCGGTGAATGAATCTTCACAAATATTAGATATGAAAAGAAAATCATATTTGACAAATCCCTCTCAAGAGTTTTTCTTTGGCTATAACAAGATGAATAGATACAGAAAAAACAATGGTTGTGGTAAATTGGACCGTCAGAAGATGTTTGATGTGTGGTACAAGATTATTTAATAAAATTGCCCATGGAATTAGGGCAATATACTGTGTTGGATTAAGGATTGAAAACAGAGTATGAATAAATAGCAAGAAACTATCTGCTGGAGGAACTCAGCAGGTCAAGCAGCACCTATGGAGGGGGGGCAGGAACTGCTAAAGTTTTTCTGCTAAGACAAGTCTAATATTTTCAAGATGTAGCATCTCAGACATGTTTGTAATCCACATTTTAAGAGTAGGGGCAGATGTATGTTTCCAAAATTTGAGTATTCATTTTTTCGCCATTATCAGACCATAATTGAGGAAACGTCTTTGAAATATTGACAGCTCAGAACAGGCTTCTGACATTCCTAGAATAATCAGTTCCCTGTCGGGGTCCAATTTTGTTTTTAATGTTTTTGAGAAAATTAAAAAGATTTATCTCCAAAATTTCTGAATTTTTTTGCAAGAGGCGAAGGAATGTGTTATAGTTGCTTCTTGAAGGAGACATTTGTCACAAATAGGAGATACATTTGGAAAGATCCTATTCAGTTTAGACTTTGAATAGTAGACTAGTAGAGCCCACTGTTCATACTTACTTTATCAGGATACAAGAGGCTGAAGGAGCCAATTCTTCATACCCTATAGATATCCAAAGAGGGGACAAAGGGTACCTGATGGGGCGCAGACATGTGTAGGAAGGACCTGCAGATGCTGGTTTAAACCGAAGATAGACACAAAAAGCTATACTAAATCAGTGGGTCAGGCAGCATCTCTGGAGAAAAAGAATAAGTGAGGTTTAGGGTCGAGATGCTTCTTCACTGAGAGTCAGTGGAAAGAGAAACCAGGGATATAGACAGTGATTATAGAGAGATATGGACCAAATGAATGAATGATATGTGAAAAAGTAACAATGATAAAGGAATCAGGCCATTGTTGGCTTTGGGCTAGTTGAAAACGAGTTTCACCGAAACATGGGTAGCTTGTGACACAGTTGACTCCTTCCACCATTTGCACTGGCCTTTAATAATCTCCTGATGCAAGGAGTTGGGGTTCTCCATACCATTCTAAATGCTTCTTCACCACTTTCAGTTGGAGTAAGGCAGGGAGTCTCATGAGTCAATGGGGATGTTTCATTTTGTGTGAATTTGCATCTTATCTCTGTCCATTTGGTAATCTCTTCCCATAACAGGTTATAAAACATTGGAGAAAAGATGGCGGCGCGCACAGTCGCAGCGGCTCGGAGCTCTCCCTCTAGTTGCCGGTTTTTAGTGTTTTTCGTGTTTTTTTTAATGTTTACTTTCTGCACTCTGAGCCTTTCCCTTCAAATGGGAACGAACATAACTTATAACTGACTGCACATCTTGAATATTCGGAGTACAACCTACATTCCACCCCCTCCACCTGCTATAGTGGAGGAGCTGCTCCGCACAGCGGTGCCTGCCTGGATAACGAGCCGAAGCAGCAAGTGCGGCAGCAAGTGGGGCAGACGGGGACGGAGACGGGAGAGACGGGAGAGGAAGCAAAAGCGGGGCAAGCGGGCCGGCATCCACGCTAGGCTGAGGAGCTCACCGGACCGACCAGCTTTGCCCAGCCTGTTTATAGCGAACGCCCAGTCCATTGTCAACAAGATCGACAAACTCAGACTGAGGCTTCACTCAAACAGGATAAGTAGCTGTGCTTTCTTCTTCACCGAAACCTGGCTGAATCCGAACATCCCTGACGCTGCTATTGAGCTAGCAGGCCGGACTGTTTATCGAGCAGACCGAACAGCTGACTCCGGTAAGGATAAAGGCGGTGGTGTGTGCATATATGTGTGTAACTCATGGTGCACCACCACTGACATTGTTGAGACTTTTTGCTCCCCGGACTTAGTTTATTACAGTGAAATGCAGACCGTTTTATCTGCCAAGGGAGTTTACAGTGGTGTTCCTCACTGCTGTTTACATACCACCGCAAGCTAACGCTAAACTAGCACTGGCTAGTCTGCATGATGCTATCCACCAGCTGAAAAACAACCACCCAGACGGCGTGTTTTTAATAGCAGGAGACTTCAATCACGCCAAGCTGAAGACTGTAATGCCAACATTTCACCAGTTTATTGATTTTCCGACCAGAGGAAATAATATCTTGGACCAGGTCTACTGCAACATTGCCAAGAGCTACAAAGCGTCCCCCTGCCCCCATCTTGGCCGATCCGATCACATCAGTCTGTACTTAACACCTGCATACAGACCCCTCATTGCAAGGACAAAGCCAACAGTTCGCACCATCATGGTCTGGCCAGAAGGAGCCATGGACAGGCTACAGAACTGCTTTGAGTACACTGATTGGGACATCTTTAAACAGGCTGCCACTCACAACAACCACACAGACCTCAACACCTACACCTCATCAGTATTGGATTACATCACCTTCTGTATGAACAGTGTCACCACACAGAGGACAATACTGACACTCCCCAACCATAAGCCATGGATGAATGGCACTGTAACTGGTCTGCTGAAGGCCCGGGATGCAGCGTTCCACTCAGGTGATGCAGAGGCCTA
Source organism: Amblyraja radiata (assembly GCF_010909765.2). Taxonomy (NCBI): domain Eukaryota; kingdom Metazoa; phylum Chordata; class Chondrichthyes; order Rajiformes; family Rajidae; genus Amblyraja; species Amblyraja radiata. Next base: position 15,413,588 of record NC_045969.1, read on the forward strand.
CAGAACAGCAAGGTCCAGTCTGAGGAAGGGCATCAGGGAAGCAAAGCACCGCTACACGAAGCGTATCGAGGAGCATTTTAACAGCTCAGACTCTCGACGCGTGTGGCAGGGCATCAGAACCATCACCGGCTACAACAGCTCCACACACGCACAAAGCTCATCCCTCCCTGACGACCTGAACTGTTTTTTTGCCAGGTTTGATTGCGCCGACAGCAGTGACAACATACGGGCACAGCAGGGACCCTCACCACCGGTGCTGACTCTGAGCCCCCACGACGTGAGATGGACCCTGCAGCACATCAACCCCAACAAGGCCACCGGACCTGACGGAGTACCAGGACGGGTTCTGAAGCACTGCGCAGGGGAGCTGACTGCGGTGCTCACGGACCTGTTTAACACCTCCCTGCTGCAGGCCTCCATCCCCACATGCCTCAAGACAGCCACAATCATCCCTGTGCCAAAACAATCAGCCATCAGGTCCCTCAACGACTATCGGCCAGTGGCGCTGACACCGGTGGTGATGAAGTGCTTCGAACGTCTGGTACTGGGACACTTGAAGAACAGCATCCCCCCCTCCTTAGACCACCACCAATTTGCCTATAGGGCAAACAGGTCGACGGAGGACGCAGTGTCACTGGCCCTCCACTCCACCCTGACACACCTTGACCAGCGGGACAGTTATGTGCGGATGCTATTCATAAATTATAGCTCCGCCTTTAACACCATTCCCCCCCATAAACTAGTCACTAAGCTGGACCACCTGGGCCTCAACACACACCTGAGCAGCTGGGTCCTGGACTTTCTCACCGGCCGACCACAGACTGTGCGCATGGGGAGGCAGGTCTCCTCCAGCATCACCCTGAACATCGGTGCACCACAGGGCTGTGTGTTGAGCCCCTTCCTCTTCTCCCTCTACACTCTTGACTGCAAACCCACCCACGAGGCCAACACCATATTAAAGTTTGCAGATTACACCATCGTGGTAGGCAGGATCATGAGTAACAACGAGGCCGCCTACAGGACAGAGGTAGAGAACCTGGTGAGCTGGAGCCGTGAGAACAACCTGATCCTCAACGCAGCAAAAACAAAGGAGATGATCCTGGACTTCAGGAGGAGACCGAAGACCTTCGTCCATCAGCCCATCACCATTAACGGCGAGACATTGGAGGCTGTGCAGAACATCAGGTACCTCGGGGTCAACATCAGCCACGACCTGACCTGGACCGTCAACATCACGGCGACGGCCAAGGGACTTCAAAGGCTTCACTTCCTGAGGTGCTTGAAGAGGGCACGTCTCCCACAACAGCTGCTGGTGAGCTTCTACAGGTCAGCCATCGAGTCAGTTCTCACATACTGCATCACAGTATGGTACTCTGGCTGCACCGCAGAGAACAGGAAAGCTCTCCAACGCGTCATTAAAACTGCTGAGAGGATCACTGGCACCCAGCTCCCCAGTCTGGAGGACATCTACCGGACCCGCTGCATCCGGAGGGTCAAGGGCATCATTAGAGACAGCACACACCCTGGACACTGTCTCTTCACCCTCCTGCCCTCAGGAAGACGATACAGGACACTGAGCGCCCGCACGACAAGACTGAAAAACAGCTTCTACCATAGAGCTGTGACACTACTGAACTCTATCCCCCTCCCACACTGATTCCCCCCCTCTCTCTCACACACCCGCCCATACTCCTGTATGTTTATAGTCTAAATTTTTAATAGTTCTTTTTTTTAAACGTATTTTTATACTCATATTCCTGTGCAGCTGGAGGACTGCTCCAACAAAATTTTGTTGTCTTGTACAATGACAATAAAGATTATTATTATTATTATTATTATTATTATTATTATTATTATTATTATTATTATTATTATTATTATTATTATTATTATTATTATTATTATTAAACACTTAAATAGTTTTTAAAAAGTTGAACATGTAATGTGTCTAAGAAGGTATATATATACAGGGACACATTTGGTTGATAATGCTCCTTGCATTAAGTAGTGGGCCACATTCCTAGTGCATCTGAGCCTCCTTTCAACATGTCGGCAAGGGCGAGGCAAGCAGCAGGGTGGACAATCACATGTACCGGGATCTATTGCCCAGTTTGTCTCCGACGTCCCCCTGGTATAATTATAATTTGTCCCTGGTGTGTGTAGGATAGTGTTAGTGTGCGGGGATCGCTGGTCGGCGCGGACCTGGTGGGCCGAAGGGCCTGTTTCCTCGCCGCATGTGTAAAACTAAAACTTTCAATTTCACTCTCACGCTACGCCTTGCTTGAAAGATTACCAGAGAAAACACTAGAGTTTTCTGTCTCAGCTGTCGCCATTGTATATGATGAGCTATTAGTAACTTCTATCAGTCACCCTCCAGAAGCAGTACATTAATGGCTCCTTCAGACACACTCAGGGAAGAAGCCTGTGGTATAAGTGGCACATGTCTTCCGCACAGCTGGCACTGCACCATCTCATCCCCTGAAGTAACGATAGGATTCAAGAGCACAAAGTGCTGCTTTAACCCATGTTGACGTGTGTGGTGTTTTAAATGGCAGCTAAGGAACTTATAATAGAAAATAAAAATTTATGTTGCAGAAAATGGTGGAGGGAAGAGACAGCAGCCTTTCACCACATGCTGCTTTAGGGCCTCTTAATCAACGCCATTCTGTCATCTCCCTTGGGAAGAAGCAACATTCCCCGACACTGTCCTTCCAGCTGCCTACAACTGTTGGCTTTTCAATCATTTAGCCGTAAATCCAATCAGCATCAAAACCAAGTGCAATTTTTGTGCAGCATCTTTTAACACCAACCCACTAGGGTAATCACTTAACAATTGATTAGTTCAGAACTTCCTCAGAGGTTTGTGGAGATTCAGTATGTCACCAAATACTGGATCGATCTTGGAGTCATAGAGTCACACAGCAAGGAAACAGGCCCTTTGGCCCAGCTCACCCATGCCGACCAAGTCGCCATATCTACACTAGTCCCACATGCCCACGTGCAGTCCATATCCTTCTAAACCTTTCCTATCCATGTACCTGTTCAGATGTCCTTTAAATGTCATTATAGTTTCTGCCTTAACTACCTCCTCTAGCAGCTCATTTCATACACCCCCCATCCTCAGCGTGAAAAGGTTGCCCCTCAAATTCCTATTAAATCTTTCCCCTCTCACCTTAAACCTATGTCCTCTGGTTCTTGATTCCCATTCTCTGGGTAAAACACCCTGTGCATCTATTCCCCTCATGATCTTGTACACCTCTATAAAATCACCTCTCATTCTCCTACCCGCCAAGGTATACTGTCCTAGCCTGCCCAACCTCTCCGTATAGCTCAGGCACTCAAGAACGGGCAACATTCTCATACACCTCTACAGGTGTACTTTAGACTTTATACTTTACTTTAGACTTTCGAGATGCAACGCGGAAAAAAGCCAATGCAGAATTTCTGTCCACCAAGTCCGCGCCAACCAGCGTTCATCCCGTAAACTAACACTATCCGACACACTGGGAACAATTTATGTTTTTACCGATTGTTAACAGGTACTATTCTTCCCATACTGTCACAGGGAGAACGTGCAAACTCTGTACAGGCAGCACCCGTAGTCGGGATCGAGCCTGGGTCTATGGTGCTGTAAGGCAGCAACTCTACAATTGCACCACTGTGCCACCACTGTGAGGTAACACAATCTGCATCAGGCACATGGCAGGCTTAGCAAAGATACAATGACTTTGTCAAAGGAATTGCAATAGCTATAAATATATTGCTGGAGTTGTTGAAACTATCTTTTTCATTCAGTTTTTTTTGTTGAACTTATACTGGACAGGAATAATCCAACAAAAAATTCCTGAGTGCGTCAGATTTTCAGCAACTGTGTCAATGGTAACAATTGGTCTGGAACAGACTGCGAGATAGAGTTTTCAAAATTAACCAGTCAACAGGGACTCCAATGAGCGTGCTAACAAGGATAGAGTAAACAGCCTCAATTAATCTTCCTACATCACTTATACAGATTCCCTCAACTAACTGAAGAAATGAGACACGGTTAAAATATTCTGACAAAGCCACTGTCGTAAATAACAAAAATGATGAGAGTGGCAAAATGCATAATTACCCAGCACAGTAGTTGTGTGATTTGCTGCCTCCACTTTCAAACATAATTATAAAATTGACCTTAGTGTAACTCTTCAGTGTAATTCTCCAAAAAATCTGTCCAAGGACATTTATAATAAGTGACACCTATTTCATCAGGAATGGGAACACGTGTAAAATTGACCGGGTGTCAAAATGGTTATTCTTTGCCTCACTTTGAGTTAATCTGGTCCATATGTGGGTTGTTAGCTGAAATACCTTTCCAACATTATTGTATCAATACATTGTCACAGTCATAGAGAGGCACAGCCATGGAAACAGACCCAACAGCCCCCAAGTCCATATTGACCTTCAAGCACCCATTGTTGCAATAATCCTATCCTAACCTATTTTATTCTCCCCTTTGGATAGGTAATGAGCTAGTTATTTTACCTGGGATTCAGAGTAGACATTTATCCTCTGGCGTATGTGCATAATAATGGTTCTGTATTGAATTTTGTTCCTAAAATTCAGCCACTGAAACAGACCTTAACCATGTGCAGTAGATTGATACATCACAGACAGACATGATCTGTGATGTATCAAACTTCACACTCCATAGATGTGAAGTTTTACCCCAATAAGTTGCTTTAAACGTAATTGATGATTATGTGATATTGGTAAAAATAATAAAACATCAAAGACAAATCATCTCAGAAGTTGCTACATAAATGTTTTAAGAAAGATTACCTCAGGATAATGGAAGCCAACTTGTAACCAGGTCAAAATATAACGTAATATGAGGTGATTAATATGGATATAATGGTAAGCAGCATTGTAGGTCCCATGGGTAGAGTTGCTGCCTTACAGGGCAGAGACCTCGGTTAGATCCTGACTATGAGTGCTGTCTGTACGGAGTTTGTACGTTCTCCCCATGACCAGCGAGGGTTTTCTCCGAGATCTTTTGTTTCCTCCCATACTCCAAAGATGCACAGGTTTGTAGGTTAATTGGCTTGGTGTAAATGTAAGCATGTTCTTAGTGTGTGTCGGATAGCGTTAATGTGCGGGGATCGCAGGTTGGTGCAGACTCGGTGAGCCGAAGGGCCCATTTCCGCGCCGTATCTCTAAACTAAACTAAAACTCTGAGGACTCAACTCATACAATTCTCAAGTGTCAGTAGCACTCCTATCATTCCTACCCAGTGCATTTGTGACTTCCTGGATCTTGGACCTCACAAAGCCCATTCATGAATAATGGGAATTTTCTGAGAATGCCAGATGTGACCTGGAACTACCTCCATAATGTTTTTGTAAAATTCATTTTTGGTTTCCTCTCACCACTCCTGGAATCATACAACTGATTTAAAAATGCAACCTAAATTGTAGCTGGAGGCACTAAAGCAAAGAGGGCTTTTACAAAACAGGAAAGGTGAAGCAGAATACTCCACGACTCCAATGCTTCTGTGCATTAAATCTGCTTTGAAAACAAAAGGGATTCTACAAACGTGTTGAAACTGATAACACAGCTGGTCAAAAACGTTTCAATTTGCTGACGGGGGAGTTTTTTTCCCCCTTAATATTATAACCCAACTAATTATTACCTTGGCATGTACTTCCTCTTTCTTCATATCCAGCGCTGCACAGGCACTTCCCTATTGGCACCAGCCACTCTCCGTCAGTGCTGCAATACATCCTGGGTGGGTCCTCTTCCTTGGAGTGATTAACGCAGGAACCACGCACCTCCACAAGAGACAAAGAGTCTACCCCAGGCACTGTGTCTGGGAACATAGCCAAGTTCCTAGAAATGAAAGGACACTTCTTGAAGAAGACTCGAACTGACACTAAAGCGACGCAGGCACCGACATCTTGGAAGGCCAAGTAAAATCCCTTCTTGTATATAGGCCCGATCTCACGGACCTCCGTGTTCAGTTTGAGGATTCGGTCTCCCAGGTCCATCTGAGTGAAACTCTCGTCTGCGGCAATTGTGTCAATCTTTACAAACTGGCTCTCTCTGAACTTGACAATATGATCTTCGTCCGACTCCATGTAGTAGAGATTGAACGTTTCCTTACAGGATCCCAGCACCAATGGGATGCTGTTACAGTCTCTCAAAGTGAACTTAAGTTCCACGTGGACCTTCTGGGCAGAGTTGCGTGGAATCCAATTTGTCCGCAGCCAATTGTTCTGGGTTGCTTCCATCACATTGCACACCTGGTAGGTACGAATTGGTATGTAGTGTTCATCCACTCCGCTGATCTCCTCCCACTGAAAGGAAAGGAAAACAGTGGTAAAATAATAATTAGAGTCATAAAGTCATAGAGTTATAGAGCGGGGAAACAGGCCCTGCAGTCCAACAACAACACCGACAGGTGCTGACTGCATGAAGTTTGTACGTTAAACCCGTGACCGCGTGGGGTTTCCCCGGGTGCCCTGGTTTCCTCCCACACTCCAACGACATACAGGCTTGTAGGTTTATTGGCTTTGGTAAAATTTGTAAATTGTCCGTAGTAATTGGATCTTATAGAAACATATAAAATTATAAAAGGACTGGACAGGCTAGATGCAGGAAATATTTTCCCAATGTTGGGCGAGTCCAGAACCAGGGTCCACAGTCTTAGAATAAAGGGGAGGCTATTTAGGACTGAGGTGAAAAAAATCTTTTTCACCCAGAGAGTTGTGAATTTGTGGAATTCCCTGACACAGAGGGCAGTGGAGGCCAAATCACTGGATGGACTTAAGAGAGAGTTAGATAGAGCTCTAGGGGCTGCTGGAATCAAGGGATATGGGGAGAAGGCAGGCACGGGTTATTGATTGGGGCCGACCATGATCACAATGAATGGCAGTGTTCCTGCACCTATTTTATATGTTTCTACGTTTCTAGTGTGTAGGATAGTGCTGGTGTATGGGGGTCGCTGGGACGTGCGGCCTCAGTAGGCCGAAGGGCCTGTTTCCGTGCTGTATCTCTAAACTAAACTAAACTAAACTATTGGAACACCAAGAGAATGCAATCACAAGAATCTCATTTTCAGAATCCTCCTGGTAATAAAAACTGTTCAGGAATGTCACTACCAAGTAGAAATCAATAGAAGTTTCCAAACCATTTAATAACGCAATGAGCTCTATACCATGAGTGGCTGTGTCATCTGGAAGAAAGTCTCACAATGTGTGCAGTGATAATATTGTGTCACTGATTGTATGCTTTAGATTCATTCATGAAATAACTCCCTTATGTTGACTTTGTTTGATATAAAATGATGGGCAAATGGATCCTATTGCAGCAGGTGCTTCTCCACTGCAGTATAAATTTGCATTTATCATTTTGCCTATGACAATAAGCAAGCTTCTGATTTTGGAGTTAAATTGGATAAATCAAACAGATTTAGCCCCTGCAGTGGTAACAGCCCAGCTCCACATAACCCTGACATAGCAATATCAGTTTGAGTGTGATATTCACAGCCCTTTCCTTTGAATCTACAAGCAGCATTTTAGTTCCCTTCTATAACCAAGAAAGCATTGTCAACATAGAGCACACCATTTGTCGCCTCGACTACAAAGAGCACGCCTTCATTCCTTTTAGTTAGGTTTAGTTTAGTTTATTGTCACGTGGGGTGGAAGATTGCAACCTTCCGCCCTGTTTCGCCAAATGCAATCAACCTGGCGTGCAAAATCAAGTAAGATCAAATAGAACAAGTTGTCCTACAACTTTAGGCTGTGCACGCCATACGCAAGAAGAAGAAGATTGTCACGTGTACCGAGGTACAGTGAAAAGGTTTTGTTGTGTGCTAACCAGTCAGCAGAAAGACTATACATTATTACAATCGAGCCGTCCACAGTGTACAGATACATAATCAAGGAAAGAACGTTTAGTGCAAGGTAAAGTCCAGTAAATTCTGATTAAAGATAGTCTGAGGGTCTTCAGTGAGGCACATGGTATGCCAGGACTGCTCTCTAGTTGTTGGTAGGATGGTTTAGTTGTCTGATAACAACTGGGATGAAACTATCCCTGAATCTGGAGTTATGCATTTTCACACTTCTGTACCTCTTGCCTGATGGGAGAGGGGAGAAGAAGGGGTGACCGGAGTGAGACTCATCCTTGATTATGCTGGTGGCCTTGCCGAGGCAACGTGAAGTGTAGATGAAGTCAATGGATGGGAGGTTGGTTAGTATGATGGTCTGGGCTGCGTCCACTGATCACTGAAAGATACCGCACCATCACACTCCTTTTGAAAGGGAATTCACCTTCACGCCGCTCACTGACAGAGATTACACGTCATTTCCCTCACTGACAGAGAGCACCCTCACTTTCTTCACGATCGTGGAATATCACTTCACTGCCCTCTGCCTGCCTGTAACCACAAATATTTAGTCTATGTATAACCTGCAGTACTTTGCTCAATGGGTTAGATTTTGCATGCAGCAGCAAAATGTCAGCCTCTCAGCGATAACTGCTCACATATCTAATGATGTTTGTGGTGTGAATATTTCCTTTCCTTAGATTCATTTTATTCTGTCAGCCAGTGGAAATCTGCTGTCTAAGCTGGCTAAACTGGCAACTGCACTGAAAAAACTCAAACAGATCTTTACACGTCAGGCTTTAGAGATCCAGTGTAGAAAGTCCACACCAACCGGCAATCACCCCCGTACACTAGCACTATTCCTACAAACAAGGCAGGGATGTTGATTAGTTTCTCTGAACTCTTTCTTTCCCATGGTCATGAGTTTAGGAAGGCTTGCATCCATAGAATGGACTTGTTCCTGGTCTACTGTGAAACTATGATTGTTTAATTTAAATATATAGTTTAGGGGCACAGCACAGAAACTGGCCCTTCGGCCCATCGAGTGCATGCCAATCATTGATCACCCGTTGATACTAGTTCAATGTTACCCTACTTTCTCATCCACTCCCCACACACTGAGGTCAATTTACAGAGGCCAATTAACCTGCAAGCCCGCACGTCTCAGGTATGTGGGAGGAAACAGCAGTACCCGAAGGAAACCCACGCAGTCACAGGGAGAATGTGAAAACTACACACAGACCGCACCCACGCTCAGGATCGAACCTGGGTCTCTGGCAGCTGCCAGCTGCGCCACTGAGCCACCTTAATTCCTGTATCGCTGTAAGTTGACCTAAAGAGTTAGGCAGAAGAGGCAAATTCCTAGCCTTAGATACTTCTTGGATCTTTCTATCATGTAAGCATTTCAATTTTCCTACTGTTATATCAATTTTCAAAATAATGGCTGTTCAGGTCACGTTACATACCATCAATAAATCTGAATTACTACTGTCTCAGGAGTCTCAAACAACCAAGGCGAGTATACTACGTACAAATTATATATTCTGTATTCAGCAAGATCAACATGAAAAAGATGTCTGATTGAAATAAAGTATTTAAAGCATCAATAAAGAAACAATCTGTTTGCAGCAGTATCGTGGTTGTAATCACTTTCTGCATCATCCTATCTGGTGTCCTTTGAGCATTTTCCTCAGCTGGGGATCACTTAGCAAGCTTGACTTTCATCTTCTGGTAATAAAAATTTTAGCCTGTGTTGCATTTGAAAGTAATGCTCAATAAAGGGTCTTCCAGGTGTCAGCAGTTATAGGTGGGGTTTAAATAAGCGGGTATAATGATTCTGTGTTCCTTTTGAACATGATCCAAGAATGTAACCTTCTTGTACAAGATGCACAGTGACATTTTTAATGAGATCGGCCAGAGCAACCTATCCCTCAGCTCCCAGATCCCAGTTCCCTTCACAAACCTTACCCTTCCAAGAGGGGCATTCATAGAAATGTAAAGGGATTTCATAAATAATTGAAACAAAATCTTAAACGCTATTGTTGGCTAACATTGCCTCCCTCCATCCCACCTGCAACAGATTCAGGCCCAATTAGCTTGAGGGGAGGAACCTTCGCAGTTGCTGACAATGATAACTTAATCTCAGGCTTCAAGGAATGATGCTAGCTACTAATGCTAAAAATACTGCATTGAATGGAGCACAGCGAGACAATTTCCACCTCACTCAGTCACCTACACACAAAAATGTTCTTGGTTTCTCAGCTCTGGGTTTTGATTTGGTTGTGTGTACCTACATCATTCAAACTACAAATATACAAGCTCTTTTTTCATACAAGTTTAGTTTCATTTGGAGATACAGCAAGAAAAGAGGACCTTCAGCCCACTGAGTGTGCTGACCAACAATCCCCATACACTAACACTGTCCTACACGCTAGGGACATTTTACAATTATTTTACCAAAGCCAATTAATTTACAAACCCGTACGTCTTTGGAATGTTGGAGGAAACCGGAACACCCAGACAAAACCCAAGCAACGCGGAAGCAGGCCGTTCAGCCCGCCGAGTCCTTGCAGACCAGCGATCCCCAAACACTAACACTATCCGACGCACACTAAGGACAATTTTCAGGTATACCAAGTCAATTAACCTACAAACCTGTACGGCTTCAGAGTGTGAGAGGAAACCGGAGATCCCAGAGAATACCCATGTGGCCATGGAGACAGCGTACAAACTCCGTTAAGACAGCACCCATAGTCAGGATCAGACCCGGGTCTTTGGCACTGTAAGGCAGCAACTCTACCACTGGGGCCAAGGAAAGAGCGTTCACGTCGCGGCCCTGTTTCAACCAATCTTTCCACCACCACGCACAAGAAGCACAAGAAGCGCAAGACAGACACCATTGTGCAGATGCCGAGAAGTGTGTTCAGCTCTGGCTGAACAACTTCTAATCTTGTGTGTGGACTCGATAAGAAGAAGAAGACTCTACCACTGCGCCATCATGCCACACTAACTGTAAATACAATTCATCAGTACTTCACATAACTCAACCAGTTTACAAGAAGAACTTGATTAGTAAATTGACTCATCTGGGAGTCTTCCAAGTATTCTCACTATTATGAGAATTCTTGTATTGACATAAGTTGTTTCCCACGGTTAACTCCAGGAGAGGAAGGCACCAGGCCACACAGCTTTCTCCCATCTTTGTATCAGAAAACCCTGGGAGGTAATCTCATAAGCTTTACTAGGTCAGAAATAATAAAACAGTCTCCAAAACTCTCTGACAATCTTCAAAAATAGCACTGGAAGGAAAAAATCCTTAATAAGATCCTGGCGGTATTCTATGGCCGAGTGTACCCCCCCCCCCACCAGATTGTCATATAAACCAAAAGGATCAAGTCCAGTTAGCCCTTGATTATATTTCTGACATCTTCACACAGCAAATTCCCATTTTTTTATTTCAGTGAGTCAGCTAACATCATTTTTATCCTTATTTTATTTCATATCTTCGATTTATCACATTTATTGTGGTCACTGAAAACTATATCCAAAATTCTGTCTCATTATACCCAGCTGTTAATTTAAATTAGTTTAGTTTGGAGATACAACGTGGAAACAGGCCCTTCGGCCCACCGGGTCCACGCCGACCTGCAATCCCCGCATATTACCACTATTCGACACAAACTAGGGACAATTTTTACATTTACCAAGCCAATTTACCTACATACCTGTACCTCTTGGAGTGTGGGAGGAAACCGAAGATGTCGAAAAAAAACCCATGCGGTCACTGGGAGAATGTACAAACTCTGTACAGACAGCACCCGTACTCAGGATCGAGCCCACATCTCCGCCCTGTAAGCGCTGTAAGGCAGCAACTCTACCGCTGCGCCACCATGCCACCCCCTAGGGTTATTGGAATGGGGTGGCATACTCAAACCATTATCGCCCAGTGAGTCTCGAAACGCCTGAATCCGGTGGTCAGGAAATAGAAGCACTTGTGCGATCCTGCTGTGCAATTGCCAGTCTGAACTTGAAGGCTTCCTTCATACATTTACACACACACACATATATATAATTTTAGTATATCACTTATAAAAGCATCATAATTTATATGTTAAAAAAAACACAATACATGATTTTAAATCCAAAATAAAAAAGAATGATCAACGTATGTATATCACAAACAACGAAGGTCCTATCATGGTTCCCTGTGGAACTCCACTGGTCACAGACCTCCAGACAGAATAACATCCTTCCATCACAACCCTCTATCGTCCATAAGTAAGCCGGTTCTGAATCAAACGTCACAATGGATGCCATGCACCATAATCCTCTGGATTAGTCTACCATGATGGACTTTTTCAAATGCCTTACTAAAATCTATGTTGACAACATCCACTGTCCTCCATCAATCCTCTCTACCTTCCATCGACTCCAGAATAAACTCAACCAAGTTTGTAACACGAGCTACTGCGGACGAAGCCATGCTGACTGTTCATATTTAGCCCATTTTCTTCCAAATGAGAGTAAGCCCTTTCCCAAAGAATCTTCTCCAACAGCTTCCCAACCACGGATGTGAGACTCACTGGCCTATAATTTTCTGGATTATCTCTACTTCTCTTCTTAAATAAAGGAACGACATTGGCTACTCACCAATTCACTGGGACTTGCCTCTGGCTAGAAAAGATACAAAGCTCTATGTCAATGCCCCTGCAACCTCATCTCCTTGCTCGCTCTCGAGAGATCCTCTCAGGCCCTGGGGATTCATCCACCCTAATGCTCCTTAAGCGTCCCAGTAGCTCCTTCATGGTCTCAAACTGCCCTAGCATTTTGCTATTCCCCACACTAATCTCACTGCGTAGGAAGGAACAGCGGATGCTGATTTGTACCATAGATACAAAATGCTGGAGTAAATCAGCATGCCAGATGGCATCCCTGGAAAAAAGGATTAGGTGATGTTTCACAAGTTCATAAGTTATAGAAGCAGGATGAGGCCACTCAGCCCATCAAGTCTACTCCGCCATCAATAATGGTTGATCTACCTTTCCCTCTCAACCCCATTCTCCTGCCTTCTCCCCATATCCCATAGTAATCAAGAATCTGTCAATCTCCGCCTTAAAAATATCCATTGACTTGGCCTCCACAGTTTCAGGTGGAGCCTTACAACATGCTGGACCTTCTGAATGTGGAAGCAACAGGATTTGACGAAACTCACAGAATATCACGGGAAAAAATGGATCAGGAAATGTAAAATGGATCAATTAACCAGGGGATCTGAAACCCATTAGGCTCCTCCCTCCATGTCAAGATAACAGTAAATATGTCAAAGATAAATAAAATCAATTATTTGGAAGGTTTTGCTTTTGATAGATTTTCTAAGCATGGACAACCTCAAAGTGCTGTAAATATAGGAAATCACTTCAAGTTATTTTGCAGCTGGAATTGAATAAGAAGCCACTACTGGTTAATCTCCAGCGTCATCACCTCTCCTCACATTTTCTTTCTTCTCAAGCATTGTTTTCAAGCATCAAGCCGAGGGACTTTGTACTTTCCCATTCTGCTGTGAGCTTGAAAAACAAGCAAAGAAAGCAGGAGAAGCGATGACATTTTATTTGCCTTTTTTGATTTGCTGTTCAGTTTGTGAAAGCCGCATCTCTGAGAACGAAGGGAAGTTTCCATTAAAGTGGATAATAGCAAAGATAACTTCTTTCTTCAAGTGCGGTTGGAAACTGACAGTAGTGACACAGGCCAGTTAGTTAACCATTTGTCAGAGGGAAAATGTTACAAGCTGTTTTGAAGAAGTAACCTGTCCTGTGGACAAAGGTTGTAGAAAGGAACTGCAGGTGCTGGTTTACAATGAAGATAGGCACAAAATGCTGGAGTAACTCAACAGAGCAGGCCGCACATCTGGATAGAAGGATTGGGTGATGTTTCACAGAGACAAGGAAGTGCAGGGTGAGAAAATAGGACATCAAAGGGGTTGAGGGTCAAGGAAAATGTAGAAAATCGGAGGACAATGATGCATACAAAGATAAAATGTAATCAGGGAAGTCAGACTGGTCGGGGAACTAGAAAGGGGGAGCGATGGAGAGAGAGAGTGAAAGAAAGGGTTACTTGAAGTTAAAGCAAATTTCCAAGATGAGTTCTCACTGTGAAAGTTTCACCACACAGCTTATTTTTGAAGAGATTTATTTGGAGCTTTTGATTCCATTTTTGAAAATTATTAGCTCCAAATATACTTCAGCTGGCCGTTCAAAACCCCACAGGAGTGTCGTATCACATTGACTGCATAAGTGAGACTCAAACTCCAATCCATTTACCGAGAATTGGTTTGTGGACCCTGAGAGCTTTGAAAGCTGGCAGAGCTTTCAATCCCTAGCTTTGCCAGCTGTCAAAGTCATCCCAGGACATTAAATGTCAGATACATCCAGAGATATTTAATCTCCAGATAGTTTTGACAGCCTGTAGCACTGCAGGTGGGTCTTTGCTGGTTGTCAAAGCTGCCGTGGCCATTTCAGACTAAAGCTTCTTCAGCATGGTGTTGGAAGCCCTGCTGCAACCCAACCCTTGTCATTGCCTTCGCTGCAGTGTTGCCCCTTTGATTCAGCAGCGTAGACCCTCAGTGTTCATGTCAAACAGGTGTGTATGTGGGGTGAAGGTAGGCACCAGAGCAGAGCCCATTAAAGGAGGCCCCCACTGTGTTTCTGTGACATCACTTGTTTGCCCTTCTGCCCTCAGGAAAGTGTTGCAGGTCCATCAAATCACACACCACAAGATTAACAAACAGTTTCTACCCCAAGGCCATCACCACTCCGAACTGAATACACACCCCCCTTAGCCAATATTTTGTACTGCTATAGCACTTTACTGTGCAATATTGAACATATTGCACATTTGTCGTTATTATTTATCTGATACGTTGGAGCTCCGGTCAAGCAGTGCGTCTGAAATTTCGTTATATATATTTACAATGACAATAAAGTGAATTATTATTATTATTATTATTATTATTATTATTATTATTATTATTATTATTATTATTATTATTATTATTATTATTATTATTATTATTATTATTATTATTGTGTTGTATAATATGCAAATACAACCTCTGTTGACTTGTTTTAAGCTAGAATTATACAAAATCATAATACAGACTTGTTGTAGAACACCACTCAAAGTCAAGGATACAGTCCCATTTTTCAAACCTCATTGTGGACATTGGACAATTTCTCTGGTAACTGTTTTGCTACAATGCTGAGTAACTATATTTTGCACTTGGGTATTCTTCTCTTCACTCTATCTGTTACACTTGTGTTTGGCTTGATTGTATTCATGTACAGTTAAAAAGGAACTGTGGATGCTGGAATCTTAAGTAAAACAGAAAGTGCCAGAGTAATTCTGCAGGGGACATGGATAGGCCACATTTCGGATTGGGAAACTTCATCAGTCTGATTTCTCGTAGGGAGGAGGAAGCTGTAAAAAGCCATATATATTTTCCAGCCTTGTCCACCCCCTACCACCATCAGTCTGACGAAGGGGACTAACCTGAAACGTCACCTGTCCCTGTTCTCCAGAGATGCTGCCTGACCCACTGAGTTGCTCCTGCACTTTGCGTTTATCGCTTTTGCATTATCTCTGTTGATGGGATAGCACACAAACAAAAGCTTTGAACTGCATCCCGGTGTACGTGACAATAAATAACTTAAACCTATGCCTAAACATTACTGTCACATGTCCAGGGCCTGACAGTATGTGGTTCAATTACTTGACTATATTGGACTATTGATCTCATGACAAGTTCAAATCATGCTTTGGTGGCTGAGGGATTTAAATACAAGTAATAAATAAGTATTAAATTAAAAAGCTATTATCAGTAATGATTATCACAAAACTACCAGACTGTCGTAAAAACCCCCATCTGCTTTACTAATGCCTTTCCTGAAAGCTAATGAGCCTTCAAACCCAATCTGCTCCACACTTGACTCCAGGCTTTGAGCAAGGCACTGAGGTCATGAGGTTTAAACACAAAATGCTGGAGTAACTCAGCGGAACAGGCAGCATCTCTGGAAAGAAGGAATGGGTGACGTTTTGGGTCGAGACCCCTTCTTCAGAGGTATTTGGGGATGTCAATCCCACTTGCGTAGTCCACATCCCAAGGATGAGTATAGAGGAAAGCTAGATGCAGCTTGCAAAGATCCAAAAAAAAACATCACACACCAATATGGGGATTTAGTTTAGTTTAATTCAGAGACACAGTGCGGAAAAACGCCCTTCATCCCATCGATTCTGCGCCGACCAGCGATCCCCGCACACTAACACTATCCTATACACACTATGGACAATTTATAATTTTACCAAAGCCAATCATCCTATAAACCTGTACATCTTTGGAGCGTGAGAGGAAACCAGAGCTCCCAGAGAAAACCCAAGCAGCTCACGGGGAGAACGTACAAACTCCATACAGCACCCATAGGATCGAACCCGGATCTCCGGCGTTGTAAGGCAGCAACTCTACCGTTGCACCACCGTGCCACCCTGGGGTGTCAAGTAAATTTTTATTACATTTTGGATACAAAATAAGAACAAATACCCCAGTGGACACTGACAGGAGTATCCAACAGTCTAGGCACTGCCATAAATTTTACCACCACTGCTCCAGTGAATAAACTCACTGTAACAATATTCTGGAGTTAAATTAATGAATGGGAAATAGTCAGAATCTTACAGCATGGAAACAGGCCCTTCAGTCCATCTTTCCCACACAGGCCAACAAGTCCCATCTACACTAGTCCCAAATGCCTATATTTGTTCCATATCCCTCTAAGCCTGTCCTATTCACATACCTTTCTAAATGTTTCTTAAACGTTGCGATAGTACCTGCCTCAACTACTTCCTCCGGTAGCTCGTTCCATACACCAACAATCGTTTGTGTGAGAACGTTACCCCTCAGGTTCCTATTAAATCTTTCCCCCCTTGCCTTAAACCCATGTCCTCTGGTTCTCGATTTCCCTAACCTGGGCAAGAGACTGTGCGTCTTCCCAATCGATTCCTCTCATGATATTTTTGCTTAATTAAATTAGGAGATTTCTAAGCAGGGCATTTTTAAGTGTGGGAGGGATATATGGGGGTGGGGGGGGGGAGGGAGGAAGAGGGAATATGTTATATTGTTGGTCAAACTCTTGATCTCTGTGACACGCCTTCCCCCGATAGAGAAACATTTCAAGCATTCTGCAAACGGTTGCTATAGCAAAACCATTTTCGTAAAGGCCTGGCGACGAACAGGAACATAGAAAGGAACCACCCAGGGAGTACCTTCGAGAGCTCACATCAACCCTTCTGTGTCACTTTGCAATTACTGGTAATCTTAAACAAATGGACAGGGTTAACCACAGAGCAAAAGAGATGTAATTATTGTGATAAAGGGCTTCCTCTTTGTCCACTGAGATAATGGGCCCCAGTTCACCATGTGCCTCTTTTGTCAGGGAAGGCAGTGAGCGAAGTTAAACTGCATGTGTTTCTCAAACCAGTTGGCCGCCACCTGCCATCTTATCCCAGCGTGTACTCCTGGCTCAGTTTGACAGTCTGCCCTCAACAGCGCGGTTTAGAACACAGCAATGTCTCATTATGTGCGGTTACGGGCAAGTGCGGCGTGGGGCAATGGCAACACATAAAAAAGAGGTAATTAAAAGCAGGCATTTGCCATCAAGTGCGCTTTGCCAAGCTCCCAGGAGAATACTGGCGAGGCAGAGCCTGGTTCTGACAGGTTGGCCTTCATTTTGAGCTCACTGCCTCCTAAGCAATTGCAGAGCACATTTATCCCAATTGAAGTGGAGCGTGTCATTACTGGCTGTCGGTGATACTTCATTGGCTCATAAATGATAGGAGCAGAATTAGGCCACTCGGTACATCAAGTCTACTCTGCCATTGTCTGATCTACCTCTCCCTGTCAACCCAATTCTCCTGCCTTCTCCCCATAATCCCTGACACTCGTATTAACCAAGAATCTATCTATCTCTGCCTTAAAAATACCCATTGATGTGGCTTCCACAGCCTTCTGTGTCAAAGAATTCCACAGATTCGCCACCTTTACAAAGCACGTGGAGGTTAAATCTGGTGAGTGTGTGGCTCAGACATGGCAGAGGCTCAGTGAGATGTTCCCACTCTGCAGGATGAATGTGCCCACGTCAACAGGCAAAACGTGTACTAGGATCCGTTAATCTGCTTGCACGACACATGCGACTGTAGCCCAACAGCTGTTAGCAGTGGGCATAGAGTCATACAGCGTGGAAACAGGCCCTTCAGCCCAACTTTCCCACGCCAACCATCATGCCCCATCTACACTAGTCCCACCTGCCTGCTTTTGGCCCACATCCCTCTAAACCCTACCCTATCCATGTACCTGTCTAAATGTTTTGTAAATGTTGCCATAGTCTCAACTACCTCTTCTGGCAGCTTGTTCCATACACCCACCACCCTTTGCGTGAAAAAGTTACTCCTCAGGTTCCCATTAAATGTTACCCCCCTCACCTTAAACCTATGTCCTCTGGTTCTCAATTCCCCTACTCTGGGCAGAAGATTCTGTTTGTTTACCCAATCTGTTTTTCGCATGATTTTGTAAGCCTCTATAAGATCGCCCCTCATCCTCCTGCACTCCAAGGATTAAAGCCTAGCCTGCTCAACCTCCACCTACAGGTCAGGCCCTCGAGTCCTGGCAACATCATGATAAATCTTATCTGAGCCCTTTCATCTTTCCTAAAACATGGTGACCAAAACTGAAAAATTCTCTAAATAAACTCAATCTTCTACATGAACACAATACTCTAAATCCAGACAGATAAGACTTTCATCAAGAATTTTGTCAATTGAGGAGGAGGGAGGAGGGAAGTTCGGAACATCTTATCCCAGGAGAAAACATGTAGCCAGTGGCTAGAGATTGGAGAGAGCTTAGCAGAGAATCTAGAGGGAGAACTAAAGAGGAGAGATACAAACTTGAGATTGGAGATTAGAAGGAAAACGATGAAACTGCGTTGGACAGCGAGGGTGCATTTTCTTCTGAAAAGAGCAACTGGAAGAAAAAAAATCTTCATGGGGTTTAGAGCCCCACCCTTCCACCCTGACCCATTGGATGTATTAATGTATCATGACCTTTCAGCTCACTCAAGAAGCAGCATTCTTCACTTGTGTCAACATGTATACACTAGAAACATTGGACAAGGTGAGAACGAGTTTGAGTTTGGCTTTGAGCAATCCCAGGCCTAAATCCCAACCATCTAACCCACCTTGGGTATTTCAGTGGCAAAGTTGGAAACAATGCAAACCATTGGAAAGGCGCAATTAACGGACGGGGTTGAGATGTTACTTTGAATCCCTTCATCCAAATCATTGATGTATATTGTAAATAGCTGCGGTCCCTGCACCGAGCCTTGCGGTACCCCACTAGTCACTGCCTGCCATTCTGAAAGGGACCCGTTAATCCCTACGACGAGTTTCGACGAATGCAATCAACCTGGCGTGCACAAACAAGATCAAACAAGTTGTCTTACAACTTTCGGCTGTGCATGCCATACACAAGTAGAAGAAGACCATGGCCCCTGACACCCATACCAATCAAGAATATATCAATCTCCACCTTATAAAAATACCCACTGAAGGCCTCCACAGTCCTCTGCGGCAATGAATTCCACAGATTCACCACCCTCTGACTAAAGTGAGTGGTGAATCTTCCTCACGACAGTAATTTACCTCACCTCCAACAAGCTTCCCGCTACGATGAGGTTAATTCACAGGCCAAGCAGGAAACACTTCGAGTTTCATTGCCTCTGCACTAGAACCAAGATCACATCAACTTCAGTCATCAAGTTACCGTATGCAGGATACAGCTGAATACGCGTACACCCAGGGACCAAGATCCAGACCCTGACTAAGTTCCTCATTAAAGATGTCAATAGGATGAGCATCACCTTTGATTTACCCTGAATATCCAGGAGACAATAGCTGTCAACATCCCATAACAGCACCCCCTGCTGTCACAGTCCATTTTAACTGAAGTAGACAGCTCTCATGCATGGGAAACAGTGAACTAAGTGGCAATGCAGTCTCCTCATCCCACCTCCCCACCCCAATGTTCATTGCCCTTTATCCCACACAATAATTATACAATCCAGTGCATAATTGGCTGAATTGGTTCCGCAATTCAAAAGGACAAGGAACATAAAGAATTCATAGAACATCTTCACTCCCAGATATTACTAATTAAAAACTCCCAAGTCTTTCAGTTTAATTACTAAAACAATTTAGATATCTCTTCACATCCTATAAGCACTCCTGGTATTTTAGCATGCAGTAAAATAAAGTGGGACAATAAAGAGAACACAGTTTGAAGATATTTGCTCACCACATTATCACCACAGGGAAAGCAGAGAAACAAAATTGAATAAAGTCGATACTCCATTTAGCTCGCCTGTCTTAATTGTTGCACTAATAGTTTAAAACGATCCATAAACGTTGCTGAGTTTCTAGCTGGTGTGCCACAGGGATGTGGTGCTAAGTGAATCTGACTAACCTTTCAACCACCTTCAGCAACTGTTGTACTGATTTTTGACTTTAGAGGCACAGTGTGTAAACAGGCCCTTCGGCCCACTGAGTCCGCGCCGACCAGCGATAATGCCGTACATTACACACTATCTTACAAACTAGGGACTATTTACAATGTTATTGAAGCCAATTAGCCTACAACCCTGTACATCTTTGGAGTGTGGGAGGAAACCGGAGCACCATGAGGAAAAAACAACATGGTCACAGGGAGACCTACACGAAGAGACCTGACTTGAAACAACACCAATTTATGTTCTCCAGAGATGCTGCCTAACCTAACTAGTGTTGGACCAGTATCTCGAAACTAACCTATTCGTTGACATGTTGATTCTCTTTAAACTCTAAGTAGTTTATGTTGGCAGACCTTCTTAATACATCTATGTGTTGGGCCCAGGATAGGCCATCCAAGATTTTAACAGCCAGGAACTTGAAGCTGCTAAATCTAACCACTGCCGAACCACCATTTCCACCCTGGGATACAGGTTCTGATTGCCTACCCTATCTATGCCTGTTATATTTACCTCTATCAAGTCTCCCTTCAAACTGACGCTCTAGAGAAATAACTTCCCAGCAAGATCTAAAAAAGCCTCATAACACTGTCTAGAAAAGTAGAGATGCTCTGGCCAATATTTATTTCTCAACCAACAGAGTAAACACAAAACCATCCAGTCATGATGTCATTGCTGTTTGTGAACCCATTTTCAGCTTCATTTGCCAATGTGGAACAGTTGCTACACTTTGCACATCAATATAACTAAAAGTTTCATCTTGACCACTATTCTTCTATTGACCACTTGTCTTCAATTGATTTTAGAAAAAAATGCCACCATATATCGCTATAGATTTTGACCATCTTACAATCCTCTGCTGAGGCAGCCCCGAGGATTTTTTCGATCAATGAAAAATAAGAAAGTTTTGAAAGTTTAAAAAATCTTAAGATCAGCTGACTGGTCCTCTTGCCTGTCAATCACCATGATGAAGGTAACACCCCTTCGGGGGGGGGGGGGGGGGGGGCAGGACTATAAAATCCCTGGATGCCTGGACGTGAGTCAGTCACTCTGAAAGATCGTGAGGGAGTGGCCACAATCGTGATTCTGCTGTGAGTCTACTGAAATGTTAGTCTCCTGAACTGTGAGTCTCCTGAACTGTGAGTCTACCAAACTGTGAGTCTACCAAACTGTGAGTCTACCCATTATGTGCTTTATGTGGTTATGTGCTTTATGTGCTTAACCCTTAATGTGCTTGCAATAAATGATTTGTTAGCCAGCAATGTGCTTGCAATTAATGATGATTTGCTAATCCTTAATGTGCTTGCAATAAATGATTTGTTAGCCAGCAATGTACTTGCAATAAATTATGATTTGTTAACCCTTAATGTGCTTGCAATAAATGATTTGTTAGCCAGCGATGTGCTTGCAATGGATTATCATATTTTTAACCCTTAATGTGCTTGCAATAAATGATTTGTTAGCCCTTAATGAAATGAAATGAGTTGTTTGGCCTGCCCTGTGCTTGAAATTGAAATGGAAATGGAAATTAAATGAAATTAGTTGTTTGGCCTGTGCTGTGCTTTTGCTATGCCTTTGCTTTGCTTGACCTCACCTGACATGAAAGCAAAAGTGCTATATTGTTGGCTGACCCCGCCTGCCCTGTGCTTTTGCTTTCACTTTGCCTTTGCTTTGCTTGACCTCATTTGAATTGAAAGCAAATTTATTGTATTGTTGGCTGGGCCCGCCTGCTCTGTGCTTTTGTTTTTGCTTTGCCTTTGCTTTGCTTGACCTCATCCCACAACGCCCATGCTTGCACTCCAGAACCCCCCACCCCTCCCCCCCCCCACACTCTGGCCACCAATATTGGAATTGGTGGAGAGGTGGAATATTGCGTTGGGGGACCAGCCCTCCCGTGTGAACCTGGGACCCACCGGGTCCCACTTAGTCTAGTTCTTCATTAAATTTCAATTGTTCTTAAGGTTTTAAAGTTGTAAAATTCCCTGAATATATTCCGTTTTTTCTTATTGACCTATTTACTATGCCAAAACATGTCCATTGATTTAACGGCTCAATGTTCTTAAACATAATGCAATTCTTCTTGACAATTGATATTATTTGTTACTACTATAACTGGCAGCAGGAATTGCAAAAGCCCAAATAGGAAGTGTGTGCTTGGCACTTGAAAATACTGGCTGTGCCACCACAAGCTAGGTTCATCATCATGAGAGAATGGTCTTTAGTTTAGTTTAGTTTACTTTAGAGATATGGTGTGGAAACATGCCCTTCAGCCCACCGAGTCCACACCAATCAGCTATCAACTGTACACTAGATCAATCCTACACACTAGGGACAATTTACAGAAGTGAATTAACCTACAAACCTGCACGCCTTTGGAGTGTGGGAAGAAACTGGAGCATGCAGAAAAAGTCCATGCTATCACGGGGAGAAAGTACAAACTCCGTACCGACAGCGCCTGGAGTCAGGATCGAACCCGGGTCACTGGCACTGTAAGGCAGCAACTCTACCACTGCGCCACTGGGAGGCGCGATCAAATCAAGGGTTTGATTTAAATTATTCTTCAAAGCATAACTGAAAGGTAAGTGCCTGAAAGTGAAAGCAGTGGCATCATAAATGATCCTAGAAATCTACCCTAACGCCTGCACCATTCCGTTATTGGACTCCAGAGTAACTGCGCATCAGTCGGTGCTGAGTAAGCTGACGAAGTTGTTAAGCAAAATGAATTAGGAGGTTTCTCTGAGCACCAGTCTGCTTTGTAAATGATAGCATATTTTAAGTGCCATAAGATGCTCCCTAAGACACAAGAAAGCTAGACTTAAATCATATCCACAGCCCTATTTGTTAAATGGAAATAATTTTCCTGGAAAGCTGTTCATCTTAAGTGAGGCTTGAAAAGACTTTACTAAAATACTGTAACGTCACTTTATTGATAAATCAAGGTGTGCATGAAAAAGTTGCATGCAATTGGTTTCAAAGATAGCGGGATATCAGAAGAATGTGTAAAATTATTGTGAAAAGAAACACTGTAAGAGAAAATATAATTGGGCAGCTTTCCTGGATTTCATCCTGACTACGGGTGCTGTCTGTACGGAGTTTGTATGTTCTCTTTGTGACCACGTGGGTTTTCCCCTGGTGCTCTGGTTTCCTCCCGCACTCCAAAGACTTACAGGTTTGAAGGTTAATTGGCTTATCCCTAGTGTGTAGGATAGTGCTACTGTATGGGGATCACTGGTCAGCACAGGCTCGTTGGACCGAAGAGGCTGTTTTCTGTACTCTAACTAAAATAATAAAGATTAAAACCAACAGGATTTCATTATTTTACTGCAATTGAACTACAGATTAACTGATTACCAATAAATGCAGAATAAACTGACTGAACGGTTAGGTAAAATGAGTTACGGGGTTAAACTTAGTAGATTCAAGGTTCAATTTAATTGTCACATGTACCAATTAAGGTACAGTGAAATTCGTGTTACCATACAACCATACTAAGTAAAACGCAACAAGACACATAGCCACATAAAATAAAATTTAACATAAACATCCACCACAGAGGAATCCACATTCCTCACTGTGATGGAAGGTAATAAAGTTCAATCATCTTCTTCCTTTGTTCACCCGTGCTTGGGGCTTTTGAACCCTCCGCAGTTTGCCGCTGCCGACGGTCCGATGTCCGAAGATCTCTTGTCGGAATGATGGAAACTCCGCCGTCGGGATGGAATGGAACACTGCGTGGCATGGAGCTCCCGAGTCGGCCTCTTCTTACTGGAGACCGCGGGCTTCACGGTGTTAAAGTCCACAGGCCCAGCGGTTGGAGCTCTCCACAATCCTTGGCAAAGGATCGCAGATCCCGATGTTAAAGTCCGCGCCGTGCCCGCGGTTTGAAGTGCCGGGCCGGTCTCCAGGAAAGGACGTCAACTCCACGTTGTTAGGCCGCAGGGAAGACGGAGATGTGAGACGGAGAAAAATCACATCTCCGTCGAGATAAGTAACTGGAAAAAGTTTCCCCCAGTCTTCCCCCCACCTCCCACAAAAAACATACCAACAGTCAACATTGTAAATGATGGCACTTTAGATAGAACACCTGGTTAAGGATGCTGCAAAAACAACCTCTCATTCAATATCAACAAAACCTAGGAACTAATCCTTAGCTTCAGAAAGGAGAAGTTAGGAAACCACGCACCATTTTTCATTGTGGCTCAGTGGTGCAGTTAGCAGCTTCAAATTCCTGGGCCTTAACATCTCAGAACCTGCACACAGATGTAATCAAGAAGAAGTATGGTGTACAATTTTGGTTGCCTAATTATAGGAAGGATGTCAACAAAATAGAGAGAGTACAGAGGAGATTTACTAGAATGTTGCCTGGGTTTCAGCAACTAAGTTACAGAGAAAGGTTGAACAAGTTAGGGCTTTATTCTTTGGAGCGCAGAAGGTTAAGGGGGGACTTGATAGAGGTCTTTAAAATGATGAGAGGGATAGATAGAGTTGACGTGGATAAGCTTTTCCCACTGAGAGTAGGGAAGTTTCAAACAAGGGGACATGACTTGAGAATTAAGGGACAGAAGTTTAGGGGTAACATGAGGGGGAACTTCTTTACTCAGAGAGTGGTAGCTGTGTGGAATGAGCTTCCAGTGAAGGTGGTGGAGGCAGGTTCGTTTTTATCATTTAAAAATAAATTGGATAGTTATATGGACGGGAAAGGAATGGAGGGTTATGGTCTGAGTGCAGGTGTATGGGACTAGGGGAGAATACGTGTTCGGCACGGACTAGAAGGGTCGAGATGGCCTGTTTCCGTGCTGTAATTGTTATATGGTTATATGGTTATATGGTTAAGTCATGTGGGTCCCTCTCCTTTCATTGAAGTTTAAAGAGATTTACCGTGGGCGGCACGATGGTGCAACGGTAGAGTTGCTGCCTTACAGTGCCAGAGGCCCGGGTTTGATCCTGACTACGGGTGCTGTCTGTGCGCTCCCCGGTTTCCTCACACACTCCAAAGACTTACAGCCCCGATGGCAGCAGCAAGAAGAGGGCACAGAAGCCTGAAGTCCCACACCACCAGGCTCAGGAACAACCCTTTTCCTGGAACTATCAAGTTCTTGAACCAACCTTCACAACCCTAACTCTACCTCAACAATGGAACACAATGGACCACCTCTTGCACTACCATGGACTTGTTCTTAGTGCAAAAATTGTTTTGCACAAATGACGTTATTTGCACACTTTCTTTCATTTTTATTATATTGCAGAATTTATGTGTAATCTATGTACATTTTTTATTTTGTATGTTGTTTGTGTCTATGTGCCTTATATGCTGCTGCCAGCAAGATTTTCCTTGTACCTGTACCGCACTGTGCTTGTGAATATGACGAGAAACTCGACCTGACTTGGCTTATTGGTGCTGGTGAGCATTGTTGCCATTGCATAGAAGGCTAATCTTGGAGACAGGTAAAAGAGAGATAGAAACAGGAGGGCAAGAGCAGTAACTGGGATAACACAGTTTGCGTTTGAGTTTACTGTCACGTGTACCGAGGTATAGTGAAAAGCTTTTGTAACATGCTAACCAGTCAGTGGAAAGACAGACAGGCCTACCAAAGAGGTAGAAAAATTCAGAAAATTATCTATTATTTGTAAGCTCTATGATGGTAATTCAGACTATTATCTAAATTGCAAAACAGTCCTAAAGCAGTCAGTTGGCTATAATACTCTCTCTCTGATGTTCCTTCAATTGCTGTCAAATGCACTGTATCACTCATTTTGTTTTACTCATTTTATGCCTTACCCGGTGTTTTAAATAACTCCCTGAAATGAAGTCTGAAAAAATAGTAACCTGTCTGAAGAACGGTCCCAACCCGAAATGCCACCAGTCCATGTTCTACAGAGATGCTGCCTGACACGCTGAGTTACTCCATCACTTTGTGTTCCTCCTTGAACTTCAGGTTTATTGAGAGGAAAATGGACACAAAATGCTGGATTAACTCAGCGGGTTAGACAACATCTTTGGAGAAAAGGAATAGGTGAAGTTTTGGGTCGAGACCCTTCTTCAGACTGAGAGTCGGTTTCCCTCTCGCCTGACTCTCTGTCTGAAGAAGGGTCTCGACCCAAAACATCACCAATTCCTTTCCTCCAGAGATGCTGCCTGACCTGTTGAGTTACTCCAGCATTTTGTGTCGATCTTCGGTGTAAAACAGCATCTGTAGTTCCTTCCTTCTAGATTATTGAGAGGAAGACCTGTTTATCAATGATCAAACAGCAAACCTTCATTTCACCAGAGATTGTTGGCAATCCTCATGATTCTGGTAACTGATCTGCAACTTTGGTTTATGATTGAATCAAGTGTTGGCAGAAATTAAAGAAAAACAGTCCAAAGTTAGGGAGGGCAGGGCTGCAAACAAGGACAACGCGGACAAGCTAGTTTGAAATTCATTTTTAAAGGATGAATATTCAAGGTCATTAAGCGTTGACTTAACAAACCAGTTCTAAACAGTACAATTTTCACAGCTCTTTTCTATTACATTAATCCCAAACTCCCAAAACTAAATCCATAATTAAGTGAAGATGAGAACTCGAGTTGTGGGAATTAAAATCATTAGTTACGTTTAAGCATTTTGAAGACAGTTGTTCTGAACTTACCCCATGTATCGGATAGGATATCCAACCTAGCTCGCCTTGTACTGTTTTCGAATCCAGAAGATTAACTGTGGAAACAAATAACAGCCGATAAGCAAGAAAGCCTCACATTTCCTCAGAATTCACTTCTTCAAAAGTTTGGTTCATGAGAGATATTAAAGACATAAATATCC
Organism: Amblyraja radiata; assembly: GCF_010909765.2. Classification (NCBI taxonomy): domain Eukaryota; kingdom Metazoa; phylum Chordata; class Chondrichthyes; order Rajiformes; family Rajidae; genus Amblyraja; species Amblyraja radiata. Next base: position 15,440,851 of record NC_045969.1, read on the forward strand.
AAATGAATCTTCATCTGATCTTAGGTGCGGCATGGTTGTGCAGCGGTAGAGTTGCTGTGTTACAGCGCCAGAGACTCGGGTTCGACCTGACTACGGGTGCTGTCTGCATGGAGTTTGTACGTTCTCCCTGTGGCTGGGTAGGTTTTCTCCGGGTGCTCCGGTTTCCTCCCTCACTCCAAAGACATACAGGTTTGTAGGTTAATTGGCTTAGATAAAAATTGTAAATTATCCCCAGTGTGTAGGATAGAGCTAGTGTATAGGGAACGCTGATCGGTGGGGTCTCAGTGAGCTGAAGGGCCTGTTTCCAGACTGTATCTCTGAACTAAACTAAACTGAGCGCTGAATTCTCAAAGTATCAAGCCACCCGATTCTTCCCCGTGGGATCAATATTTAACTGACATCCCAAACCTAGTGTAAATCTATCCACGGAATACAGTAAAAAAATATATAAATGTATTGTAAATAATATTGGCGGATTTTGTGAGAGGTTTCATCATGTACACCAGAGAATGATAATGTACAAAATGAAAAAGCAAGCATAAGCTAACTGAGCATTACTGTATGCCAGGATTTTCTTTAGATGTAATTGCCCTAATCTTAAATTGACTGTTGAACATGCTTATCATATTTTAATAGTTACATTGTCTAAAATTAAGCACTACTGTTGAATCCTTTATAAATACACAACTAATCTATCATGAAATGCTGTGCTTAATTCACAATGAGTGCAACATATTGTGCCAATTAAACAAAATAATTCCCAATCTGCCCAAGACTAAGGGTCTTAATCATAAGCCACACATGCTCGGGCACCTAAAAATATGCTCAATAAGCATCCAGGAGTATAATTTTATAATGTTTCCAATTATATAGCAATTCAGTAGAATGCACTCTCGCTGTGTATCACACCAGTGTTACACTATGCAGTACAACAGAATTAAGAATTATTTAAAATCTTAACAAGTTCTTTGATGATCCCATATTGTTTTACAATCAAGTGATTACTTTTGAGTTTCAATCAGTTTTGTTACACAATCAAACACAGTAAGGTGGGACAAACATCAAATAAATAAATAAATGACTGCTGCTGCTGCATGTGGGAAGATGCGTGTGATCTGGTCAACCTGAGGAGCATCCTCAGCAACAGACTGGTTCCACCAAGATGCAGTACAGAACGCCACAGGAGATCCTTTTTCTCTGTGGCTATCAAACTGTACAACTCCTTCTCCTTCAGTCGTGAGGTAGACTAACTCCCCTAACCCCTAACCCCTCACCACCTCCCTCCCCCCCCCCCCCCCCCCCCGTCCTCCCCTTCGTCCCCCCTCCCGAATCTTTGCACATCCCCAATCCTTTCCACGCGTCATTTTAATTTCATGTTTCATGTATCTTGCTGTGTTCTATGACTGTTGGCAGACTGGGATAAATAAACCTCTATCATAACATAACGCATCATATCGCATCGCATCGTATTGTATCGTAACAAGCTTCTTATAGGGACCTGAGATCAGTCTGCTACATAGATCACGCCTATCCTTCAGTATAAAGGTCTCTGCACCTGGTATTTCCAGCAGGATCCCATCCAAGTTCAAACCAGGCTTGAGTCTGTCTAACTGGATGCACTGGATGCAAAATAACAAAAATATCAACCACGCAAGAGTGGTGCAGCGGTAGAGTTGCTGCCTTACAGGACCAGAGGCCTGGGATCAATCCTGACCATGGGTGCTGTCTGTACAGAGTTTGCACGTTCTCCCAGTGACCTGCGTGGGTTTTCTCCAGGTGCTCCAGTTTCCTCCCACATTCCAAAGACTTACAAGTTTGTAGGTTAATTGGCTTCTGAAAAATTGTAATTTATCCCTATTGCGTAGGATAGCGCCAACATAGCAGCATTCACTCATTTCCACATCAAAGAGCCAGTTAGGACTGCATGTCAGAGTTTTCATCTATCATTGGGTTACAATCCTTTGGGAAAGAGAGGGTCATGGATTTGGCTTTGGGAAGCCGCCGATCCCGGCCTTTGCTCATCCTCGAGGACTGGAGAGGAGGATGGGGGGGGTGGGGGGGGGGAGTCGGCGACGGCAGCAGATGCTAGAACAAAGGGCAAGAAGGTAAGAAAAAATAGGGTCTTATGTTCCGCGCCCTCAAGGTCAGTGTGGAAGGTGCCTCCAGGGCACGAAGGCTGAAGGTGGCCAGGTGAGGAGAGGGACGACGGTTTGTTGGACAATCTGGATGGAAGCGACGGCTGCAATGTGGCTTTATTGCCATGGGTTAGGGTTCATGGGGAGGAGGCAGGAGAATGGGGTTGGGAGGGAGAGATGGATCAGCCATGATTGAATGGCGGAGACTTGATGGGCGAAATGGCCTAATTCTGCTCCTATCACTTAGTCTAGCTGGGACTTTGAAAATGGTGCCAAAAACTGCCGACTCTTGCACTCTTGCACATGGACTCAGTGGGCTGTTTCTATACATTCTGTACTTTATCTGGGATTGTATTTATCTGTGGTAATAATTTTACTGTTCTGTATGTAAAAAAAATAATTTCACTGCACCTTGGTACATGGGAAGATAGAGAATCATTGAACCATTGAAATAGTGATAGTGAATCCATGGGAAAATAATATACTAATTTGCCTGAAGAAGGGTCTCGACCCAAAACATCACCTATCCCTATTCTCCAGAGATGCTGCCTGAGCTGCTGAGTTACTCCAGCACTTTGTTTTTTTTTTTTTTTGTAAACCAGCATCTGCAGTTCTTGGTTTCTATGGAAATGAACAACAAAATGATATTTGGTACCTCTCTTCACTTGCATTTCAGACAAAGGGATGCAAATTTGTTTGTGAGTGGAATGGTTCTCTGTTGGTATTGTGCACATTTCTCTCAGTAACTCTCACTCAGTGTAGACAGAGAAAGCTTGATATAATTTTCAATGTCCCATGACATTTCCACCCCATTTAAAACAACCACACTGAAATCCCCAGAGCGTTACCACATTAATCTGCATTTTTTTCATTAAAATCTGACACCTTAGCACTCCCTTATTCAAATCAAACCTAGTGTTAATCAGCACCTCGATCACAGATTTTAACATCTGTTGAAAGGACTTTCCACATTTCTAGTTATCAGCCTGTGATTTGAGGATTTCTGAAACAGAAAGACATATGTTCATTTAAATTGTTCTTTAGCAGAACCTATATGTTCAGAAACAATTCTCCATGAAAGATAAAGTGTGTTCCCTGAGTTGTCAATAACAGCCATACATTGCTGGAGTATGGGACTGGATGTTTCTTGGAATCTGAAGAAGCTGAACCTGAATTTGAGTCTTTTATTTCTCTACATCCACTGCTGTTTAATATAATAGTCTGGGCTAAATATGATACTGAAGTGCTAATGGAATCAGTAACACTTAACGTTACCATACTAATGTGTAGACAGATGGATGCAAGGGAACTGTATTAACAGCAAAGCTGTGAGATTGACAAAACCATTAAAATGAAGATTCCCACATACACCACACATAAGATGGCAATTTTTGATTCACAGATAATTGCAATGACTTATTTTTTATTCAAAGTCTTCGGCTTTTGGCACATTGGCCTTCATCGGTCGGAGTATTGAATCTAGAAGATAGACACAAAATGCTGGAGTAACTCAGCGGGTCAGGCAGCCTCTCTGGGGAGAAGGAATGGGTGACATTTCGGGTAGAGAACCTTCTTCAGTGTAGAAGTTGGGAGGCCATGTTGCAGTTATATAAGATGTTGGTGAGGTTGTATTATAGTATTGTGTTCAGTTCTGGGTACCGTGTTACATGAAAGATGTCAAGCTGGAAAGGGTGCAGAGAGGATTTAGGGGGATGTTGCCAGGACACAAGGATCTGAGCTATAGGGGAGGTTGAGCAGACCAGGATTCTATTCCTTGGAGCGCAGGAGGATGAGTAGTAATCTTGTAGAGATGTACAACATCATGAGAGGATTAGAGCATGTAGAGTTGTAGACGCACAGAGTCTCTTGCCCAGAGTAGGGAAATCGAGAACCAGAGGACATAGGTTTAAGGTAATGGGGGGAAAGATTTAATAGGAACCTGAGAGGTAGCTTTTTCACACAGAGGGTGGTGGGTGTATGGAACAAGCTGCCGGAGGAGATAGTTGAGGCAGGCACTAATGCAACATTTAAGAAACATTTAGATAGGTTCATGGATAGGACGGAGAGGGATATGGGCCAAACACAGGCAGGTGACACTAGTGTAAGTCAGAGTTGGCAAGTTGGGCCATTTTCCACACTGTATGACTATAACTCTATGACTCTCATGGGCAGTATTTCATGGGGCAAGGTTAGTGGTCGACTTAAACTATTTGAAGGGGTTTTATGGTTAGAGGGAAAGCAGGTGGTGGTTGAACAATGCCAGCATGGGCCCCCACCAGGTTAACTCCGACATTTCATTTTGTGGTATTCCAACCAAGATATTTTGGAAGAGGGAGGATGCCATCGGGATTACCAGATGAGCAATGATACTCAATTTAGTGGCTGCGACAAAATTTTGGAGGGTGCCAGGAGAGACCTTCAAGATCCCACACGGAATGTTTAAAACCAAACAACGTCATTTATCCACATAAAAACCCATTTCAAGTTCTAAAAGTAGAGGGAACAGTAGAAGCCTGATCCAACGTTTTCCATTCTTCTTTGGCTTCAGAAATGCCACCCGCCAGAACATTTGAAGACCGCTCGTGTGGTACCATTGTTTGAAAAGGAAGATGGGAATAGACTGAGCAAGTGCAGACTTAACAAATAATGGCAAAAGTATAAATCTGAGAGGCAGCATAATTTAAAACTTGGAGATGCACAGGCTAACCAAGAATAACAAGCATAAATTTAAGGGAAGACCATAAGTGACTGATTAGATTCGTGTTTTGCGGAGGTAATAAACAAGGTCTCTGAGAATAGGAAATTTGATGCTATCTACATGGATTTCATTCAGTAAACTGTTTGACAAAGATTGCATCCAACAGATTAATCAGGAAAGCAAAAGTCTTTCCGATCTGAAATAAAAATAGTAGCAAGCTGGATTAAGAGTTGTTGCAATGAGATAAAGCAAAACATAATGGTGCTTGAGAAGCTTAGTGACTGGAGGACAGCGTGCAGCGGGTTCCACACATTTAAGTGACGGGGCTTTGATTCATACCAATCATTTGGATATATTTATAGAGTCCATGATTAAGAAGACTACAGTTGAGAGTGATAGATTGGAGAAAGATATCAATGGACCAGTTAGGCAAACAAAGCACAGCACAAACTTATAGACATTGGCATCATTATCCTCCTCCATTCAACGTGCATTGGCTTCTGCGCATCAACCATTAAATGGTAGTTATTAAATTATCATGCAAACCACACAGTTACCTATTGCCACCTCATGTTACAGCCATATCTATCTGTATTCTGCATGTCATATTAATGTATGTATGTATGTATGTCTATGTGTATGCAAGTGTGTGGACATGTGTATCTATGCATGTGAGTGTGTGTGTGTGCGTGTGTCCAAGGCTAATCCGCACTATCACCAAACTATCCCACATCTTAGAGATTTCTCTAATTTCAAGTAACTCCTGCATTCCCTCTCTTCCCACATCCTACTGGTTCCACTGTGCACATCCCTGTATCCCTTTGTTATCACCTCTTCCCCAGCCAACAATGGGCCATTATGGGCCCCACCTGTCCTTGGTCATCTGTTGCCAGCCCTGATTTGATCCTGCTTTTTCCTAACCCCTCCCCGCCGCTTCCTACTTTCAATGCAAAGAAGGGTTCTGTCCCGAAACATCACCCATCCTTTTTCCCCCAGAGTTGCTGCGTGACGCGCTGAGTTACTCCAGCACTTTGTGTCTATGTACATCTCCATTAGTTTGATCCTCCCTATCTACCTGATCTGCCAAATCCTTCCATGCAACCAGTTTCAGTTTTCAATTTGAGTTTATTGTCACGTGCACTGGGGTTCAGTGAACAGCTTTTGTTGCATACTAACCAGTCAGCAGAAAGACAACACATGATTAGAATCGAGCCACTCAAAGTGTACAGACAGATGATAAGGGAATAACGTTTAGTGCAAAGTAAAGCCAGTAAAGTCCGATCAAAGATAGCCCGAGGGTCCCCAATGAGGTAGATAGCAGTTCAGTACTGCTCTCTAATTAGTTCAGTACTGCTCTCTAATTAGTTCAGTACTGCTCTCTAGTTGTGGTAGGATGGTTCAGTTGCCAGATAACAGCTCTAAGGCAGCAACTCTACTATTGTGTCACTGTGCTGGTCCTTAAAAAGTCATTGAGTTGGAAGACGTAGTATGGTGGGCTGGTCAAATGATAGAGGGATTTAAATAAGAGGATATGCATTTTGAATACAAACTGAACTGAGTGTATGCTTATGCACCATTATAGCAGAGAAAAGGGAATAATATTGACACAGCACTTTCAAATGAAATGATTAATATTGATTTTTTTTCCCCTTTTAGATGTAATTCAAACATTAAAACTAAAAACAATTGAAGTATAAGGCTACAATTATCACTGGTGACATTTTAGCTTAGTTTAGAGATACAGCATGGAAACAGGCCCTTCAGCCCACCGAGTCCGTGCCGACCACAAGCAAGGTGGAATGTGGAGTCAGAGGCTGCCTACACGGGGCAAAGGGAAGGTGAAGTTATAGACTGCCGTAAGCAATCAATTCAACAGGAGACCAGGATTCAACTAACTGCAAGATCAAGATTCCTGTCAAATGACTGACCTCAAACTCATCAACGTAATTTTCCCCTGATTGTACATGGATTTGAAACAAAGCAATTCAAATAAACTGCTGGCTTCTCACGTGGTGAAAAGTGACACTAGAAACTGCAGATGCTGGAATGATGAGCTAAAGACAACATGCTGGAGGAACTCAGAGGATCAGCCAGTGTCTGAGGAGGGAATGATCAGGCAACATTTTGGGTCAGGGCCTTCTACAGACTTTATTTTGTTTAGTTTATCAACATAAAATGCATATGTTATAAATCAGAAACAAGAAAAGACACAGAAAACACTCTACAGATCAGGCAAGATCAATGGAGAGAGAAATATAGGAAGGCTTTAAGTCAAAGATAGTATCTATCTTTATCAAATGTGTGTGCGATTTAGCACTTACTCCAGTAAAGGTATCTGTGACTAAAATGAAACTGCATATAGCACACACACAAGCACACAAACACACACATGCACACAATCACACACATACTCACACATGCACACACGCATACATACACACACACACAGCTAAGCATGCACGCGCGCACACACACAACTTTTCTGGGAAATACCAGGATTTTGCTCAAAGTGATGGTTTATTTCATTTATTTTTGAGATGAGGAGAATGTTCCCTGGTGTGAATGCATTAATTGGATGACTATTCAGCATTTCACTTGATGCATGAAGATTTGCATAAATCTGATTGTACTGAGAGACCCTGCACCATTCCTATTAGAGTAGCAAAAATCCTCAGGGACTTGAGAAGAGCAACATTAATAAACAATAAGAATGCAATAGATTGCAAATCTTAAGCCGAAGGCAATCAGTAAGGTTCATCAGAAACCAAAGAAGTCAACTCTAGTTGTTTGGAATTGCAAATAATATTTTCATCCTCTGTTTTTTTATGTACTGTTAAAACTGCTCTTAATGATAAGTGTGCGCAGATGCGAATATTTCAGCGTTTGTTATTTAAATCAATGCTTGTTTTAAATAATTTTGTGTTTCTAATAGAGTAGTGGAAAAGGAAAATGTGGTGCAGCAGCTGAGCTGCTGTCTTACAGCGCCAGAGACACAGATGTGATCCCGACTGTCTGTATGGAGTTTCCACGTTGTCCCTGTGACCATGTGGGTTTTCTCCGGGTGCCCCGGTTTCCTCCCTCATTCCAAAAATGCGCAGGTTTGTAGGTTAATTAGCATCTGTAAATTGCCCCTAGTGTGTAGGATAGAACTAGTGCACAGGGTGATTGTTGGTCAACCCAGTGGGCCGAAGGACCTGTTTCTATGCTGCATCTCTAAACTACACTAAACTAATGTCCAAGAATGTTACCAACTCAGGAACCACCATGAGGGGGGGGGAGGGGCAAGAACAAAGGATGACCTGGCGTGTGGGGACCACCGTGAGGGGGAGGCGGGAACAAAGGAGGACCCGACATGCGGGGACCGCTGTGAGGGAGGGGAGAGGGAGGGGGAGAACAAAGGAAGACCTGGCATGGGATACTTTGTAACTTTGTCAGCGCCCTTTATATGGCGACTATTTGCATACCTTGGGTATGCAGAACAAAGATTTTAACTGTGACTTGTCACATGTGACAATAAAGTATTCATTTATTTAATTGAAAGTTTATCCATTTTGTTTTGGATTGCATTTCTTTTCTGACAAGCATCCTGAATCAAAATAACAAATAACTATCATCGATCTTATTTTATGGGATCTTATTCTACGCAAACTAACTACCGTGTGTGCCCACATTTCAAAATAGGTCATTGTCAATTTCTGAGAAATGTGATAAAACAGATGGATGATGTTCCTTTCATCATTTACATGCACATTAAATACAGTCCCAGATAAATCATCATGGTATTCAGTACAGGTTTGCTGTAGTCAGTTTTGAAATAACAATATTTGACTGTATCATATACAAGCATCAAGTGACCATCTTTGAAGCATCATCCAAAATGGCATCTGGATACACAAATAATAACAACTAAGGAATTATTGAGGGAAGGGAGTACTTAAGCACCGATCAAGAGTCTTACACTTTCCAGCCAATGACCCATATGCCTTTAGTCAATGGGATAACAAATAAAATGGGCTTTATTTGAAATCACACTGCAGAGAAAACTTAAATTAATACAGTTCACTTCACTATGCTTTCAAATGTAGGATCACAATAAAATTGAGATATAGGACTACCTTAAGGATAAATTACTATGAATAGACCAAATGTTATGAGTATACTGTTACTGAAAGGATGGATTAATAGATGAGGATATAGTGGACTACCCCAGGGAGTTATAAAAGAGGGTTGACACTAAAAAAGCTCCCAAAAGGTTCCAGGAAGCTATAACTTTACAGCATTGATACTGAAATTAACATTGTGCACCACCATTTTTCACTTTCTTTCAGCAAATGAATAATATTCAAATTGTGAATGTTTATTAAAGAGCTGCTGGACATAGGTACCAACGCGTAACAAATCAAAATATCAAAATGTATCAAATGTTGATTATTTTGACATTTTGATTATTGGACTATGAAAATATGTTTGGCATAACTAATTATATTTCAAGCAGAATTCACGTAATAATACAATGGTTAATCCTAAATGCATCAATACACAGTTAAGTGTAGCGTACAATCTTCCATGATGGTTTCATTGCAGTGTTGACAGTCCAGAAAGGCATCTGCATATGTACATTTTGGATTCATACTGATTGACATTTTCTGGGCATTTCACTTCAACCTCCAGGGATACTTATCCAGCTCAGGATGGTAATGACGGAGTACTTTTAAACTGTCCTCGCAGAAGTTGCACACACATCAAATGGGCAGCACAGTGGCACAGCAGTAGAGTTGCTGCCTTCAGCGCCGGAGATCCAGGTTCGATCCCGACTACGGGAGCTGTCTGTATGGAGTTTGTACCTTCTCCCCGTGACCGCATGAGTTTTCTCCGAGATCTTCGGTTTCCTCCCACACTACAAAGATGTACAGGTATGCAGGTTAATTGGCTTGGTGTATGTGTAAATTGTCCCTAATGTATATAGGATAGTGCAAATGTGCGTGGAACACTGGTTGGTGCGGACTCGGTGGGCCGAAGGGCCTGTTTGCGCGCTGTATCTCTAAACTAAACTAAACTAAACTAATTATGGAATGCTATTTCATTATAACATAGAAACATAAAAACATAGAAAATAGGTGCAGGAGTAGGCCATTCGGCCCTTCGAGCCTGCACCGCCATTCAATATGATCATGGCTGATCATCCAACTCAGTATCCTGTACCTGCCTTCTCTCCATACCCCCTGATCCCTTTAGCCACAAGGGCCACATCTAACTCCCTCTTAAATATAGCCAATGAACTGGCCTCAACTACCTTCTGCGGGAGAGAATTCCACAGATTCACCACTCTCTGTGTGAAAAAAGTTTTCCTCATCTCGGTCCTAAAAGATTTCCCCTTTATCCTTAAACTGTGACTCCTTGTTCTGGACTTCCCCAACATCGGGAACAATCTTCCTGCATCTAGCCTGTCCAACCCCTTAAGAATTTTGTACGTTTCTATAAGATCCCCCCTCAATCTTCTAAATTCTAGCGAGTACAAACCGAGTCTATCCAGTCTTTCTTCATATGAAAGTCCTGACATCCCAGGAATCAGTCTGGTGAACCTTCTCTGTACTCCCTCTATGGCAAGAATGTCTTTCCTCAGATTAGGAGACCAAAACTGTACGCAATACTCCAGGTGTGGTCTCACCAAGACCCTGTACAACTGCAGTAGAACCTCCCTGCTCCTATACTCAAATCCTTTTGCTATGAATGCTAACATACCATTCGCCTTCTTCACTGCCTGCTGCACCTGCATGCCTACTTTTAATGACAGGTGTACCATGACACCCAGGTCTCGTTGCATCTCCCCCTTTCCTAATCGGCCACCATTCAGATAATAATCTACTTTCCTGTTTTTGCCACCAAAGTGGATAACCTCACATCTCTCCACATTATACTGCATCTGCCATGCATTTGCCCACTCACCCAGCCTATCCAAGTCACCTTGCAGCCTCCTAGCATCCTCCTCACAGCTAACACTGCCCCCCAGCTTCGTGTCATCCGCAAACTTGGAGATGTTGCATTCAATTCCCTCGTCCAAATCATTAATATATATCGTAAATAGCTGGGGTCCCAGAACTGAGCCTTGTGGTACCCCACTAGTCACTGCCTGCCATTGTGAAAAGGACCCGTTTACTCCTACTCTTTGCTTCCTGTCTGCCAGCCAGTTCTCTATCCACATCAATACTGAACCCCCAATACCGTATGCTTTAAGTTTGTATACTAATCTCTTATGTGGGACCTTGTCGAAAGCCTTCTGAAAGTCCAGATATAACACATCCACTGGTTCTCCCTTATCCACTCTACTAGTTACATCCTCGAAAAATTATATAAGATTCGTCAGACATGATTTACCCTTCATAAATCCATGCTGACTTTGTCCAATGATTTCACCACTTTCCAAATGTGCTCCTCTCCCATCTTTAATAACTGTTTCTAGCAGTTTCCCCACTACCGACGTTAGACTAACTGGTCTGTAATTCCCCGTTTTCTCTCTCCCTCCCTTTTTAAAAAGTGGGGTTACATTAGCTACCCTCCAATCCTCAGGAACTACTCCAGAACCTAAAGAGTTTTGAAAAATTATCACTAATGCATCCACTATTTCTGGGGCTACTTCCTTAAGTACTCTAGGATGCAGCCTATCTGGCCCTGGGGATTTATCGGCCTTTAATCCATTCAATTTACCTAACACCACTTCCCGGCTAACCTGGATTTCACTCAGTTCCTCCATCTCATTTGACCCCCGGTCCCCTGCTATTTCCGGCAGATTATTTATGTCTCCCTTAGTGAAGACAGAACCAAAGTAGTTATTCAATTGGTCTGCCATGTCCTTGTTCCCCATGATCAATTCACCCGTTTCTGACTGCAAGGGACCTACATTTGTTTTAACTAATCTTTTTCTCTTCACATATCTATAAAAGCTTTTGCAGTCAGTTTTTATGTTCCCTGCCAGTTTTCTTTCATAATCTATTTTCCCTTTCCTAATTAAGCCCTTTGTCCTCCTCTGCTGGTCTCTGAATTTCTCCCAGTCCTCTGGTAGGCTGCTTTTTCTGGCTAAATTGTACGCTTCATCTTTTGTTTTGATACTATCCCTGATTTCCCTTGTTATCCACGGATGCACTACCTTCCCTGATTTATTTTTTGGCTAAACTGGGATGAACAATTGTTGTAGTTCATCCATGCAGTCTTTAAATGCCTTCCATTGCATATCCGCCGTCAACCCATTAAGAATCAATCGCCAGTCTATCTTGGTCAATTCACGTCTCATACCCTCAAAGTTACCTTTCTTTAAGTTCAGGACCCTTGTTTCTGAATTAACGATGTCACTCTCCATCCTAATGAAGAACTCAACCATATTATGGTCACTCTTGCCCAAGGGGCCACGCACAACAAGACTGCTAACTAACCCTTCCTCATTACTCAATACCCAGCCAAGAATAGCCTGCTCTCTCGTTGGTTCCTCTACATGTTGGTTTAGAAAACTATCCCGCATACATTCCAAGAAATCCTCTTCCTCAGCACCCTTGCCAATTTGATTCACCCAATCTATATGTAGATTGAAGTCACCCATTATAACTGTTTTACCTTTGTTGCACGCATTTCTAATTTCCTGTTTGATGCCATCCCCAACTCCACTACTACTGTTAGGTGGCCTGTACACAACTCCCACTAGCGTTTTCTGCCCCTTAGTGTTTCGCAGCTCTACCCATATCGATTCCACATCCTCAAAGCTAATGTCCTTCCTTTCTATTGCGTTAATCTGCTCTCTAACCAGCAACGCTACCCCACCTCTTTTCCCTTTCTGTCTATCCCTCCTGAATATTGAATATCCCTGGATGTTGAGCTCCCAGCCTTGGTCACCCTGGAGCCATGTCTCCGTGATCCCAACTATATCATAGTCGTTAATAGCTATCTGCACATTCAACTCATCCACCTTATTACGAATGCTCCTTGCATTGAGACACAAAGCCTTCAGGCTTGTTTTTACAACACTCTTACCCCTTATACTATTATGCTGAAAAGTGGCCCTTTTTGATTTTTGCCCTGGATTTGCCAAACTGCCACTTTTACTTTTCACCTTTCTACCTATTGCTTCTACCCTCATTTTACACCCCTCTGTCTCAACGCTCACACATTTAAGAAACCCTTTCCCTTTAACTCCATCCTCCACTATCCCATTCGACACCCCACCCCCCTTATTCAGTTTTAAACCACCAATGTAGCAGTGGCAAACCTGCCTGCCAGAATGCTGGTCCCACACCTGTTAAGATGCAGTCCGTCCCTTTTGTACAGTTCCCCCTTACCCCAAAATAAATCCCAGTGATCTAAGAATCTAAATCCCTGCCCGGTGCACCAGTTCCTCAGCCACACGTTCAGGTCCCGTATCTCCCTGTTCCTGCTCTCGCCAGCACGAGGAACTGGAAGCAAACCGGAGATAACAACCCTGGAGGTCCTGCTTTTCAGCATTTTTCCAAGCTCTCTAAAGTCACGCTGCAGAATATTCATCCCCTTCTTTCCGACATCGTTTGTGCCGACATGCACTACCACTTCCGGATGTTCACCTTCGCCCTTGAGGATTTTCTGCACTCTGTCCGTGACATCCTGGATCCTGGCACCAGGAAGGCAGCACACCATCCTCGCATCCCGTCTGTTGCCGCAGAAACCCCTGTCCGTACCTCTCACAATGGAGTCTCCTACTACAATGGCGTTGCCTGCCTTAGGCCTTTTTGGTTCTGGCTCAACAGCCCTATTCGCATCGCAAGCCAGTCCGCCGCTCAGTGTAAACACGTCTTCTGTCCCGACAGCTTCTAAGTGGGTGAACCTGTTCACAAGAGGTACAACACCCGGGGACGTTGGCATTCCATGCTTCCCTCCCTTTCTCACTGTCTCCCACCTTCTCTCTTCCAGTACCTTAGGTGTAACAATCGTACCGTAGGACTTGTCAAGGAACGACTCCGTTTCTCGGACGAACCGGAGGTCATCCACTTGCTTCTCCAGTTCCCCAACACGGCCCTTCAGCAGCTCTACCTGGATGCACTTCTCGCATTTGTAGCAGCCAGAGGCACCAGCGGTGTCCTTGACCTCCCACATACTGCAAGCATCGCACTGAATCAGCTTGCCTGACATCTCCTTCTTTCGTCTCTACCTCTCAAGCGTATTGCGTGGTCTCCTCTCCGAAGACTCTCGAGCCAAAGACTCACACTTTTCTCACAGGGCACTTCGCTCACTCACTGCCGCTCGCTAAGAGCCGTCTTGCTTAAATTGACTGATAAATTGCCTGATTTACCAATTTACAAACCTCAGTTTACAAATTCCTCAGTTTTCAACTGGTTTCCCGGCACTGACTCACTTCTCTCCTCCCACTCGAGTTAGAGTCAATCAATCAATAAAATAAAATTCAGCATCAATGCAGCAGTAAATCATAATGAATATGGATAGCTTGGAACTACATTGTTTCATTCTCCACAGTTGATGCAATCATTAGGGAGTGCTGCCACATCAAGCTAAATAATTATTGGTGTCAACAAATATCTGGAAGAGTTGAGGTACAGTATGAATTATAGCCATCATTGCAATCATTCCATGCTATGAACTACAAAATTAATTGAAAAAGACCTGAAAAGTAAGAAACAACATCTCTTCAGGTCATCCACAGTGAAGTACTTTTGAAGTGCTCTCAGTGGGGAAACTTGGGGCCAATCTACACACAGCAAGTATCCCAAAATCAACGTGATAACTCCTGGATAATCTTGGTATTGGTCATGATCATTAAGGGGATGAATATCAGCCAGGACTTCAAGGGTATTAGAGATCCTATGTAATAACCTCCAACGGATCCAGCTTACCAAGCAGTTAAAATTTAAACATATCCCAAAAGTCCCAATACTTTTGCCTATGCAAGGAAAATCTAAGACCAAAATCAACAAAAGTGCCATTGTCTGATGAGATGACCACTGCAATCTAAATTAATTGCTGAAAAGCCGTTGTTGTGGAGTTTTGCATAAGTTGTGGATGATGATGTGGCACATGAACAGGCAATTTGGCTCCACCACTCTACATAGGCATTTGCGATTCTGCCTGTCCCGCTGAGTTACTCCAGCGTTTTGTGTCCACCTTCAATTTAAACCAGCAGTTGCTTCCAGCACATAGGTATTTATGTTCCACTGTAGTCTCCTTCTATTTTTCTGAAGCTAAATCTATTATTATAACCCTCTACTACCTTTGCCCTCACATTAATATCCAGTCTTCCTTTAGTGTGGACTGCATTGGAACTGCATTGCTGGTTTACACTGGTGGAGTAGAGGGTCAGGCAACATCTCTGGAGAACATGGGATAGTTGACATTTTGGGTTGGGACCCTTCTTCAGACTGATCATGGGGACAGGAGTGTTGGGGATTGTTGGGTTGGGGACGGTACTCCTTCTACTTTCCTTCCTCTTGCTTCACAATTTGCAACACATCATTCCATCTCTCATACCTGCTGTTTTAATCCCTGGCTTTTCCCCAACTGTCTGCCCATCAAAAGTCCCCCTTGCCTGTGTCTGAAGAAGGGTCCTGACCTGAATTGTCATTCATCCTTTTTCTCTAGAAATGCTGCCTGACCCGCTGAGTTACTCCAGCACTTTGTGTCTATCTTTCGTATAATAATAATAATAATGGATGGGATTTATATAGCGCCTTTCTAATACTCTGCAGTTCCAGCTATTACCTGCCATGCTTTGTCATGCCTTTCCTCTCCCCTAGCTTTCTTCCCCCCATCCCCAATACAATTAGTCTGACGAAGGATCCAGAACCAATATATCACCTATACATGTTCTTCTGAGATGTTGCCTGCCCCATTGAAGCATTTTGGGTAATTTTCTCCCTTAAATGTATCTGCTCTATTCTCTTCAACCACCTGCAGTATAAGGTTACACATTTTCACCATTTGTTGGGTAAATATGTTCATTTTTAATTGCTTGTTTGATTTCTTGGTGTTTATCTTACATGGATCCTCCCCACAAGTGGAAATATTCTCAGCATATCCACTGTATCAAAAACGTTCAGAACTTGAAAAACGTCTATCGGGATACCTTCCAATAAAAAAAGGATTCCGTCGGCTCATGTGAGGGAAAGAACTGCAGATGCTGGTTTATACTGAAGATAGACTCACAATGCCGGAGTAACTCAACGGGTCAGGCAACATCTCCGGAGAAAAAGAATGGGTGACATTTCAGATCGGGCCTGAAGAAGGATTCCGAACCGAAACGTCACCTATTCCTTTTCTTAGTCTATTCATCCTGTTCTGACATTTCTTCCTTAAGAGTCATTGAGTGACCAAGAAGTCCCACATAAGTTAGACCCATTTATCCATGTTTGGCCCTTATCCCTCTCATCCTTGCTTATTCATATACATATCCGAATGCTGTAAACTCCAAACATTCCCATTTAGAAACCATGCCGAACTATATAGAATAATCTGATGTTAAGTAAGTTATATAGCTCAAAATCCAAGATCATTGGTACTTTATCTTGCAAATAAACAATTTATGTATTTGGAACATATTTTACAAAAGCAACCAGTTAAGCAACAAAATGTCACCACCTCATGGAAGTAACTCTTCAACAACAATGGTGGTGGGGTTAAAAAGTAATCCTGTTTTTCTCTCATGTTTCGTCATGACATCTAATCTCTTCCGTGTACTGTCTGAAACACGGTGTAAACAGAACGATGATGGCTCAGCATTTCTTGAAAAGCTTTAATCTAATTTCAGAATCAGAGTTGAACAGCACGATGAAAATTTAAATCGATTTATGACAGTTAATGTTGAAACGTTGCTACCATTTGTTTGTAACTCAACGACAGAAAAGACTTGAGTGTCAAATGTCAATTCTGGTCCTGGTGTTAGTTATTTCATTGCCATCAAGGTTTATGTGAGAATCACACCTTAACATTCTCTGGTCAGAATCTTTTTCTGATAATACAGGGAATGTCAGAATACATTGTGTGGAAGACGGACCGGCATAGTTTTCATTCAGTGGGTGCGAATTGATAGGATTGGACTGGCTCTGCTTTAACAGCGTGTTAATGCTGTAGTAACGACAGCCATCAGTCACCCAGTCCGCAGCTGGTATAACTAATCTCCACCCCTATCAACTCTTAATTATAGTCCTGGCACTCCGCTCTTCTCTTGTGACAATCTCTTCACTCATTTTCAATCTATGCATGTAATATAGGTTATTTTACCAGCGGTTGTGTGCTTGTGTGTGTGTGTGTGTGTGTTCGCGTGTGCCTGCCTTTCCCACGTTCCCAGGTTACAGGTCCTCTCAAATACAACGGGACACACTTGGGTTGGAGGCCAGGGTGGTTAATGAATGTTGACTCTGTGTAAGAGTGCTTGAGAGTGGATGTGGTAGTGATTGTTAAGTGATTCGTAACACCTGGGCTGTCCCTTTCTCTGTTGTTAATGTACACTTTGGATCTAAAATATATCCTATCAATTTAGAGAAGCTGAGAATAGCAGTTTAGTGCAACATTGCAGAATACACTTGGAAATCAATTTACAAATGTAGTTTGAAGTATAGATGCAGTACATAACGCCACAGGAGATCCTTCTTCTCTGTGGCTATCAAACTGTACAACTCCTCCCTCCCCCCCCCCCCCCCTCTGTCATGGGGTTGACTGTCTCCCCCCCCCAAAAAAAAAAAAACTTTGCTCGTCACTTTAATTTCATGTTTCATGTATTTTGTGTTTTATGACTGTTGGCAGAGCTATTTCTCTCTTGGGATAAATAAAGTTTTATGGTAGCGTGTCGTATCATAGACACAAAGTGCCGGATAACGCAGCGGGTCAGACAGCATCTCTGGAGAAAAGGGATGGGTGACTTCTTGAAGAGTCCCCAGCCGAAAAGCCACCCTTCCCTTTTCTACAGATATGCTGCCTGGCTCGCTGAGTTACTCCAGTAATTTGTGTCTATCTTCAGCCTAACAAAAAATAGGTTGCAGAAACGATTTTAAAAATGAACGTGCTTTAAAATCTCTGTAATAACATGGAATATATTAAACTATTATTTTTTAAGGTACTTGTTTCTTATTTTAATATAATGTTTAGCTTTCTAGGAATTTGATAATCATATTTATTTGACAGGGAAATTAATGGGAGGACAAATTAGCTTTCTCTTCCTTTGTGTTTTCTTGGATTCTTGTATGCCAAAACGTTTTGGTGACCATGATTACTCCCAAATATACCCTGCACACTTTTCAAAACAACATCTCAAATAGTAAGCATTAAAATAGCAAGTATGAAACACTGAAAAAAAAAAACATTTTTGTTTGATCATGTTGAGCTTTCTGTTTTCCTACAGGCTTGTTTGTTGGTCAGTTTTCTCCTGCCATTTTCCAGAGACGCTGTCTGCCTTACTTGGACGGAGGTCCATAGACATACACCATGCAACAATTCCTTGGCTGAGCGACCATTTTGTTCAGTGAGTACAAGTAGCCCACTGCCCAATGAAACTATTACACACTCACTTTCAACCCCTAACCTTCTCCAACGTATACACGTTTACTTGCAATAGGAGCCACTGCATTGGGTGATAGTTAATGTTGTTCCCAATTCAGGTGTTAAAGAGAGTCTACTCTAACCACACCCCGTCTAACAAATAATTTATAACGAGATACTTTGGAAGATAGTGTTTGAAAGTGAGTGGCTGTAGTTTTTATTGTGTGGAGAATTTTCCTGTTGCTTACTTCCTGAGCACAATCTAGGTCATTTTGCTACATATTGGGAGAGCTCACTTTACAGAAAATGCAGTGCCTGGTGGACTAATGGTTTTGCTGAATGTAATCTTGTTCGTGTGTGAAGTAGCATTCTAATAAAACGATCAAGTCAGTCAGTACTGACCATTCCACCCAGTCCCCACGGATCCCAGAAGTCTCCAATTAATGTGTTTGAAATTCACATTGCTTTCAAACATTGCATATTCACATCTTTTGTATTCTGGGGATGCCATTTTCTCTTCATAACCTACCAGGGTTGTAAACCAAGCATTGTGGTTAGAGGGCTCACCTCAAAAAAGTATTGATATAAAATATTTAAAAAATGATAACTGTCCTATTGGCCAATTATAATAACATTTGCACAAAGTTGTGTCGAATTGCGTTGCTTATAGTTTACGTCGTGTAAAGCATTGGCAATAAAACGCAAATTTGTGATTATAATCGGACAGAAAGTAAACAAATACCATAATTAATGGCGTTTAGCTGTTTATTCTCTCGTCCTTAGGCATCCAAATAGACGATGACATTCCCTTTTATGACCAATATCAGACAACGTATGTTATTTATTGTCCGGGATATGACTACGGCAATTGACATAATTTGTTATCGTTATTTTAGGCGTGCTGACAAGAGCAAACTTGTTTTGTGGTTATAACGGTAAAAAGGTGTAAACGGTTCCAAAGTCAAAATTCAGAAGTAACTTTCTTTCAAATAAAGAAAGAGAGCGATTGAAATTGTGTATAATCGTTTCACTTTATAGTAATAATATGTATTCACATTTGAATGAGGTCCATGGAGATATAACATATCATTACTATTCGTTTATATTTCCAGTGCTGCTTTGTGTTACGTTATAACTAAGTGCTACGTTATAACTAAGTACGATGTCTATACTTTGCTCCACCGAATGACAGGGAATGGTTAATAGTTGTTGCCCCGGTGATCTCTGCACAGGGTGCCCCGCCGATTTAGTGCTCGTCCCATTAACCTTTGATAATCAGTTTGAATCTTTGGAGTTTGCTGAAAAGATTTCATTCACACTTCACTAGGCAAAGCATTCTGTTTAAAATAAGTGACCATTATATCCACTGGCACACTTACTCAGTGCGCAGGCAGAAACGCGCTTGTATTTTTTTTTGTAAATTAAATGGGCAGTTTAATAAGTCACACACAAACCGATGGCTTAAAAAATGCATGCATTATGAGCAAAATGCTAATTATGAAACACCCGGACAATGGGAATAGAGAACTCCAGGCCTGGTAATGTAGAGCAGACACTCACACAACCCTGCGGGGCATTGAGGACGCCTGTAACATGTGTGAAGCTCCATGGGGTGAACGCGGTGCTAAAACACATGTCCTTTCATTAACGTTTTTATGTTTGACGCCGGGTGAGCGGCTCTTTCCCGCCGCGATTCACCGTGTCGCCTTACGCCTGCGTTCGCAGCCAGCTCCCACCGCCTCCCCGTTGTCTGCCTTTACAGCCTTTACAAGGACAGCCTTTACCAGGGCGAGAACTCACCCTAAACCGCTCGCTGGGGCTTACGTGCTGTTCTGTGTGTGCGGTGTGTTTTTTGGGAGGAGCGCTTCTTTATAAACTGACAACAGCATCCGGACAAAATGTAACACAAAGGTTTTCACCGGAGCTTATACAACGACTGTTTAATAGTAATTCCCCCTCCTCCTCCCCCCAGGATCGTGCAATCGGCTTCACTGTCTAAATAGGTGAGGATGCTCATCTTCACTGCCCGTCGCTTCTGTAATCTGGATCAATATTTTTGCCAAACCTTCTCAGACTCGGTGCCTTGTGAAACAACAGCAGTCGAGAGAAATCCACGCGTCCCGTTCAAATCCGTGGATTTCACTCAAGCTCTCCCCGCCCACCCTTTCATCCTCCCACTGGTTACGCCGCCTAATTTGGCGAAATAATCAGTGTTCTCCCTCCGTGCCTTTCACACAGCCTTGGTCGTTATCGAGGCAATCAATAAGCGGTGGGAAGAATAGGGGGCATCCAATTAGTAACGTGATTTGAAGGTGTCGTCTTTTTTTAAAACAGCCAAGCTGTGCATAATTCGCAGAGTGCCGGTCCCATTAAATCGGTCCAAAACAGCCCATTCGTTGCTTTTGCAGCGCCGTGGACGCGTCCTGGGCGGAAGCAACGCGCAATCTGCCCAGCCATCTTCGGCTACTTACAGCCATTAAGTTGCCCCGATAGAAAGTGACAGATGTTTCGCTCGAAGCAATTGTTAAACTCACAGTCGGGACTTCGCATTCAGCACTTTCACAACCTATGTTCAATAAGCTTCGCTAATTCCGAACAAGGCAGTGCTTTTTGCTTTGTCAATGCGAATATATATCAAGATTATACATTTAAAGACTGATACAAAAAAAAAGCTGGGGTAATTCAGCGGGCCAGGCAGCATCTCTGGAGAAATTGAATAGGTGACGTTTCGGGTCGAAACCCTTCTTCAGACTGAGAATCCGGGGAAAGGGGAACGAGAGACAATGACGTTGTTTACGAATGAACTGCAGATGCTGGAAAATCGAAGGTAGACGAAAATGCTGGAGAAACTCAGCGGGTGAGGCAGCATCTATGGAGCGAAGGAAATAGGCAACGTTTCGTCCCGAAACGTTGCCAATTTCCTTCGCTCCATAGATGCTGCCTCACCCGCTGAGTTTCTCCAGCATCTTTGTCTACCAGAGACGAGGACGGTAGTTAGGGCAAATGAATTGAGGTTATGCAAAATGCAGCGATATTCAAGGGGACGTGGAGCCCACAATGGTCTATTGTTGGCTGTGGGATAAGTGATAAGTTATTCAGCCAGTGGAACGACTGTAAAACTAGTGCGGCGACTAGGGTGCAGGAGGGAACGAGAGAGAGAGAGCGGATGTTAAGGGTTACTTGAAGTTAGAGAAATTAACACTCAGTCTGAAGAAGGGTCTCGACCCGAAACGTCACCAATTCATTCTCTCCAGAGGTGCTGCCTGTCCCACCAAGTTACCCCAACATTTTGCGTCTATCTTCAATATTCATACCGTTGAGTTGTAAGCTGCCCAAGCGAAAAATAAATTTATTCTAAATTTTAACTAAGAGGATGTGAAAATGGCACCACTCGTGGTGATAATGTAATTTCCAATTCTTATAACTATTAGATAGTTTTCTAAATGTTATGTATTGTAAATTGTGTGCAATGGACAATTGTGTCTGGTGAAGATCGCCCAAAGAGAACTTTCACCCAACTAGCCAGTTCCAACTCATTTTGATGAATGGATATGTACATACGTGTATTTGTAATTGTGGCAGTGCATACATCATTTCTGGGTGTATGTAATTTCATCATGTCTATGTGGGTGCTGGTCTTCGGCGTGTACACGTATAGTATTTTTTTACATTTGAAGATAGACACAAAAAGCTGGAGTTACAGCGGTCAGACAGCATCTCCGGAGAAAATGAATAGGTAACGTTTCGGGTCGAGACACTTCTTCAGACTGAGAGGTTGTATCACGTCTCGTGTCTGTATTTGTGACATATATATGGGATTGTATAGGTTGTGCTATTGTTTAAAGTGTGCAATTGTATCATACGAGTGTGCATAAACGTGTATGTAATTTAGCCTGCATGCACATGTCTATATTAGACACAAAATGTTGGAGTAACTCAGCAGGACAGGCAGCTTCTCTGGTATGTACGTACTCGTGTACCTGTACCTACAACCAGTATATAGGCAGCTGAGGATATGCGTGCAGCACTACATCTTCATTGACGGTGAAATTGTCGTTGAAATCGGGGAGAAGAGTATCGAGAGTTAGAGAGAGAACTGGGGTAGTCCTTTGATGGGGTGGTGGAGTGGAAGTGGGCTGTGGATAGAGTCCTGGCCATTGTTGAAAAACAAGCGCCAGACCTTCCGAGTTTGGTCACATAGGGTAAACATTTCTCGCTGAAGAGGAGAGTCTGGGAATCTGGTCTTTTCAAAGCGCGGCCAGTGAGATCACCGCCCGGCCGCCGAGGCCTTGTTTATAAAATAGAAGCAGTATTTAATTGTGTGAACAACACAAATGAATACCTGGTCAAATAGTCTCCGGGTGTTGATACAGTTTCAAAGAGGCGCAAAGTGTAAAGTGAACGTAAGTTTCGTTCAATTCAAAACTGATTGTGTTCCGCCGTAATTTAAGCATACATGTTTTAATCCTTTTGTTTGTTTCAAATATACTTTATTCAGAGATACTTTATTGTCACGTGCACCTAGGTACAGTGACATGCTTTGTTTTGGACACAACCCAAAGCATTTCACTACACCTAGGTACATGTAACAATAAAATATATTTGAATAAAGTATCCTTGAAACACAAAAAAAAGACCCAAAGTTTAACGCTCAAATCACATCTGGAAGCAATTAGGCGGATGATGTCCATTTACTAATTTAAACTTAAAGAAAGAGAAGAAGGAATCATTTTACACTGGGGCGGTTGGTCAAGACGATTTATCGAACACTAGGCCGGTTAAGACCGACTGACTAAGACTATTATTCCGGCCGGGCTATTCTTCAGTAAAACGCCCCAAATCCTGTTTCTGATAGAGTAACATTAAAAAAAAAAAATCTATTAAGTGTCAAAATTGATTTCCGATGCCAGAGCTCCCGATGCTCAGGAAAGCTCTGTACTGACCCGCACTGGTCACATTTCAAGTCATTGTGACTAATTGAATAATCACTTCATGGTGAATGAAACCACATATTTTGGTCGGTAATGCTAAACAGTGCAACTAGAGCAAAACTTACCCCGCCTGTATAAAATACACATCCCGAATTGTGGACTATTCCAAGCGCCTGAAGTTTAACAATTAAATAAGGGCACGTTCAATAAAAAGTCCAACAAACGATTCTGCACTGTTACAAATACATCTTACACAGGGAATTGTAAATGGCAGTGAATGTAATTGTCACTCAAACGCCACAGACCTCGTGTGTGAAACTAACAGGGGAATGAGGTATGCAAACTGCTGGGCAACAGAAAAGGAGAAAGCCCAGAATCTCACGCCAAACTTTTAACGACAGTGCGTGTCGTGCAAGAATAACTAGCCGGGTTCACCTCATCGCCAGAGCTAGGTGCCTGCCAATGCGACAGCTTCAATGACAGAAAATACCCTGTTGATTCAATTCTTCTTGTTTTGCGGGTGAATTTTAACATAAAGTCTCGTTTAATCTCACCAACTTGTTTGGATGGATCCAGCATTGAGATTTATATCTACTAACTTGATTAATTGATTTAAAAAAAAACGTTACTGCAAGTCAAGAAATTCAAATCAACTTTCTGCCCGCTCATCTTATGCTTTTCCATGCTAATATAATTTAGCATCGCTGACATTAGAACACACTCTATGACAGATTCTTATTTTTTTTATACCGAGCCATCAAATCAATAGATTTTACAATAACTTCAAATTTCATAAACTAAATGTATGAAGACATCTATTCGCCTATTAACTCAAATTGCACATCTTTCCCGAAATGTGAAACTTGGTCGGTGTATGGGAAGCACGGAATTATCATTGGTACGCAAGGTTCTGAAGCCCCATTAACCACAGCGGTTGGTACAGGGGAAGAAAGTTGTGAAGATAAAATCGCCTGTAATTTTCCGACCACTTATGAGCAAATATTTAAATAAATTGTGATTTGAAAATGATCCCTCCAGCCAAAACCAAGTAGATAAAATACAATAATGGAAACCTTTCACTTTTCTCTGTCATTCCACTGACTTCTGTATTTCCCCCATTTATCATAATCACAATGTTTTCTATTTAATGAAATCTTTCGAACTCCTAATACACGAGAAGCAGAAGATTTAAAAACGTGCAGATTGTAGATCACAAAAAAAATAAAGTTCAAGGCCAAATAATAGTCAATTATTTGCTGGGCATCTCAATACTATAAGACGGTCTAACCAACTGTATGAAGAGTTTAGCAATTTACATAAATAAATTCAACGGTAAAAGTTATTTGTTTTTTCTCTCTCTCGCTCTGCAAATGGACCTATGCGTGATTTGTAGCTCCCATCGAGAATTCTTCATTGATATAAACTAGGAGCTAGAATTCAACTAGCGATCAAAGTTTCATAACTTGCCTTTAGCATAGTTACATGCGAAGGAGATGCCGGCAGGGAAAATGTACAATTCAATCCCTCTTTTGAGAATGCACTTCACAACACAAACCATGTCTCCACATTCCTGCCCTATTTAGAGATACGTGATAATTATCGGTGAGACTTCACTCCAATCTATGCAGACTTGCAGGATATGTATGACTCCAATCTATGCAGACTTGCAGGATATGTGTGATGGATGTCTCTTATTCTGTCATCTTTGGGCACCGAATTCAGCATTTCACAACATAATAGCGGACAACCTTGTTTAAAATAATTCCAAAATTCCCTGCTCTGTTAGAAATTGCATTCTTTCCTGTGTAAACTTTCTCTCGTTTTAACCACGGGTCCCGCCATCGATTTTTATTTAATTACCATTTCCTTGCATAACACTTACAATAGTTTGCAAACCGCGGTGGTAAGGTTATGAGACGGTGACCGCTTTGATCGTTTAATGTTGTTAAATTGCGCCCTTGACCACCTTAACAGATGATGGAAGCGCAGCTTCTTGCCGTACATACAGTACCACCCACTCGGCGAATGCTGAGCCGTCTCGAATACTTCAGCGAGGAAAATAATGTTCCCATCTCCCTTTTATAATTCTTACCTTCATTTGCAGAATGCCCCGTCGATTGTGCCGAACAGATAACACAGCAGAGGATCAGAGGGAGAATGCAGATTCGCAAAGCCCAGGCCATTTTGGAGCTGTGATCGACTGTGAGTGGAGCATATCTCTGTGAAGCATGCCAGCATTGATCTGAGGGAGCTGTGATCGCCGTGGAAGTTACCATACACAGCTTTCAGGGTGATGTCAAGTTTGACACTACAGATAAGGAGGAGTCAGCATTGCCTTCCCACTGCCAGCAAAGGGCTGTACCTGGGTCCTAACGCTCACCCACCCCACCATCACAACGGCGAGGATATATTTAATCATGCAAAGATGGGGTTTTTTTTAATGTAATGGCTTGCAGCCGACCCATTTCCAACTAATTCCCACCGCGTACACCTTATTAATTGTAAAGTTATCGCGATTGCCTTTTTCCGAGATCGTGTATGTCTGCATCTTTGTGAGTTGTGTAAGAAGGAACTGCAGATGCTGGTTTACACCGAAGATAAACTCAGCATGCTGGAGTAACTCAAGGGGTCAGACAGCATCTTTGGAATGATGAAGGGTCTCCACCCGAAACGTTACCCATTCCTTTTCTCCAGAGATACTGCCTGACCCGCTGAGTTACTCCAGCATTTTCTGCCTGTCTTTGTAAGTCATGTCAGGTTGGAACGTGGGCCTTCGCTATTTCTGCAGAACTATTTATGGGACACAACGTATAAACTTATTATCTTCGTGCATTGTGAAGTTTTTTTTCAAGCTAATCAAAACGTTACTCTCCTCCATGATGCTCTTTCCCCCTTTCCACCCGCACCCCCCCCCCCCCCCCCCCCCCACTCCCCTCATTCCCATTTTATCCTTCAAGTTCAACATGGCACATCGACTTGATAAACTGTTAGTTATCAGCCACTTGGCTGCATCAAGTATATTTTGGATTTATTTACTTTTAAATAAAATTGCTTTTTGTCACTCCTTCACTGGTAATAATTGTCATCTTCTGACGTTATAAGTTTACAAATGTCCTCTCAAAACGTCTTCATCTCTGTTTCCTTCTTCAAGCCACTTTAAAGGACCCTTCAACATTGATCACATTTTGGTCAACTACCTTAACATTTCCTTACGTAGTTTAATGCCAGAATTGGTTGATCATTCTCCCTAAGGCATTAGATCATTTTTTTAATATCATAAGCCATAAGATCATAAGTGATAGGAGTAGAATTAGGCCATTCAGCCTATCAAGTCTACTCTGTCATTCAATCATGGCTGATCAATCTCTCTCCCCTAAACCCATTCTCCTGCCTTCTCCCCATAACCTCTGACACCCGTACTAATCAAGAATCTATCTATCTCTGCCTTTAATATATCCACTGACTTTGCCACCACAGCATTCTGTGGCAAATATCAAAGACGATAATTACATTTAAATCATAATCTTATTCCAACTGAACTGCATCTAATTACCCATGTTAACATTACTAGTGATTTTTTTCTCTCCACTCAGAGCTTGTCTCCCTATCTTCCAACCTTTCAAAACATCCCATCATAAAGTCTATTGTCAAACCACAAGGCCTTGTATACTATCAATCCATCCAAGTTGCTCTTACTTTGGCTTGATCCCTCTGATTGAACAATCCTCCGTGAAGTGTCTGGGATGTTTCTTTGCATTAGAGACAACATATAAATGGATGTTATGGTTGAAGTTTTTTTAGAATCAAGACACAGGGAACTGTAGATGCAACTCAAGGAAACTTGACCAAATACATCTACCCATTCCCTCCACAGATGCTGCCAGACCCACTGAGTTGCTCCATCACTTTATCTTTTTAGAATGTAAGTTATCAATGCATTGCCATGCCTATTGCTTTACATCTTTAATGGTGAATAAGTTATCTGAATAATTCCATCTGCTACTATCAAGTAGGTTATTAGGGTTGTGTACCACAATGGAGATAGCCATGGAGTGATACAGCGTGGAGCCATGGCCTTTGGCCCAACTTGCCCATACCGGCCAACATGTCCCAGCTGCCCATGTTTGTTCCACATCCCTCCATGTCCCACCTGCCCATTTCTGTTCCATATCCCTCCATACCCATCCTATCCATGTGCCTGTCTAACTGTTTCTTAAACGTTGGGATAGCCCCTGCCTCAACTACCTCCTCTAGCAGCTTGTTTCATGCACCCACCACCCTTTGTGTGAAAATGTTACCCCTCAGATTCCTATTAATGAGATTAAAGGATCGATTCTTTTAATAGGAGATAGTGCCATTGAAGGTCCTAAATTTATACTGTTGTCATCCACTTCTCCAACCCCTATATATCCATCCAGAGTAATAATCAATGTTTAAAGTTGTCATGCTCTATTTGGAATCAGGAGCTGATTTAAGCACAATGTTAGGCTGTGTGTTCTAATCAGCATTCCATCGATTAGCTTAGTTTAGTTTAGTTTATTGTCACGTGTACCGAGGTACAGTAGGAAAACCTTTTGTTGCATGCTACGCAGTCAGCAGGAAGACGACACATGATTACAAACTAGCCATCCACAGTGTATAGTTACATGATAAAGGGAATGACAGTGTTTAGTGCAAGATAAAGCCAGTAAAGTTAGATCAAAGATAGAGATAGTCTGAGGGTCTCCAAAGAGGTAGATACCAGTTTAGGACTGCTCTCTAATTGTTGGTAGGATGGTTCAGTTGCCAGACAACAGCTGGGAAACAGTTGTTTTTCAGCACAAAACACACTCTTTAGAAACATAACAATGCAAAAAGAAAGAGTTACTGGCAGGCAACATTTATTACCCTATGAAGAAGACACTGAATGAAGAACAAATTCAAATTTCTCAATAAAATATGAAAGTGGCATTCTACAAACCATTCCACAAAGATTATTTTTTTTTAAAAACATTATACGCAAAATAAATTTGAAGTTTCAAAATTTCAAAAGCAATAGTTTAAATATAAAATGGAAAGAAATGATACTTTCTGCTTGAATTCAGTAAAGATCAACTATGATGTTGCATAATAATTATACTCAATTGATACTTGACACCTCTCCATTGTCCAGTCCAGTCCAGCCCCAGCAAAAATAAATTGCCGTAGTTTGTATATCATGACATGACTGGCTAACGTAGGCTTCATTTTTTTAAAAGATTACAAGTTGAATTGCATGAGGGCAGCTATTTTCTAGCATTCACTTGATAATTAAAATGATTAAATCTGGATGGAAGTAAATTTTTTGGTAACCAATTGGTGAAGAGTACAAGCACGAGACAGAGAACCTTTTAATGATCTAATTTAATTGATGTGAGTTACATAAACATTTGAAAGAGCGCAGGTCCTTATAATTGAAAGAACACACAGGGTGACACATGAAGTTTCTTCTACTTGCAATGAATCTATTGTGCTTCAGTTTGAACTAGAATCAGCACCCTGACTACAAATTAAATTAATCCAGTCAGCCTTTGTGTGAAAAAATCTTTAAATTTGCAAATTTGGTATAATATGCGTAAAATGTGGCACAGGATGCA
Organism: Amblyraja radiata; assembly: GCF_010909765.2. NCBI lineage: Eukaryota > Metazoa > Chordata > Chondrichthyes > Rajiformes > Rajidae > Amblyraja > Amblyraja radiata. Next base: position 15,469,730 of record NC_045969.1, read on the forward strand.
TCAATTCTATGAGTAGCCCTTTAATGAGTAATATTTTTTTTAAATAAAAAATATGAACAGCATTAATCTGAAATTTAATCAAAAGTCTAAACGTTGCAATGTTGAATATTAGTAATTATTAAAAAAATAAATAACATAAGAGAAAAAAACGGTCTCAGTTTCTCTTTTTTGACTTGATGTCAACTATATATCATCACATATTCTGAACACAGTGACTGAGGATGAGAAAATGACAAATGGAATTTATTGCAAATTTTTTAAAGGTACATGCGCTGATGGATAACATGAAATAATAAGAATCATTTACAGTAGCTTCACTCATTGCACAACTTTTTTATTGTTTATATTTCAATGATAATAAAATGATCACAGCAAAGTTATAAAAACTTGTTAGATGTCATTGTTTTATGATTCTATTCATTATATATTAAATGCCATAATGGGATTTACAATTAAATAAAATTTAAAAAGATTTTTGAATTGGTTATTATGATTATACTCTCCATATTTGACTTGCAGTTATGGGAGAACAATACTCAATAGAAATATAATCCTCAAATAGAATACTCTCATTATTTCTATTCAGCTATTATCTACCGTAACTTCAAAACATGCTACAATTGAAGACTGAGTTTTGAACAAAGGCTGGTATTTTTCCCATGTCTGCATGATTGTACCTTATGATATTACAATTGCATTTATAGTTGGCATATATCTTTTGTGCATTGCAGCCTTTTTCCTTTCATTAAATATATCAAATTGTTTTAGTCTAGATTAGCCTCCTACAGTTCGAATATTTGCAGCCTGGACCACAGATAGCACCATATATCTTAAAGCTTAAATACAAACTATTACAGAGTTCATTAAGTACATCTGCATGTTTGCATTCTGATATAAAATAGCACAAAAAAACCCCATATAACTTGCAGAATGGATTTAACAGGCCAATGTAACAGGTATCTAATCTGACAGCAGCACCTGGACCATAAAATACTGAACCTGAAAAATTTTAGGAATTTCTGGATGAATACCTTCATATTTGGATTACCGTGAATTCGAGAGGGGTGGTGAATCATGTACCTGCCAAAGATAGAAAGGGTGAACTCTTATGATTATGTAGTATTATCAGGAAACAGGCTTTTACCAGAAGATAGACACAAAATGCTCAAGTAACTGAGCGGGTCAGGCAGCATCTCTGGAGGAAAGGAATCCATTCCTTTTCTCCAGAGCTGCTGCCTAACCCGCTGAGTTCTGCCAGCATTTAGTGCCTATCTTTGGTATAAACCAGCATCTGCAGTTCCTTCCTACACATTTTGTAAGCTTTTAGCTGATCTGCATCATGCCTGTTGGCTTAATCTATAAAACTTGCATAGCAAAACATTGGAATATCTTCCCTGATTTTTCACTCAGCTGTGCACAATTTATAAATAGTGCCAGAATTGGTAAATTTTAATTAAGAATTTAAATTTATTTTATAACACACCTTCCATGGTGCATTTTGAAAAAGTTAACTTTAGGGTTTTAACACTCTGTTACTATTATTCTTTTTGTAAATTGGTTATGTTATATTCACACTCATCTTATCCAAGATGAAACCTGCTTGGGAAAAACAAGGGATATTTTCTTTTTCATCCTGACACTGGTTGGAGTTTCATTTTAAGCGTCAGTGTTGCATCTTCATTAAATAGTGTTTTTTTTCTGTTTCTCCTTTTAAGTGTCTCTCAGAGTTATACATTAGGCAGGAATTACCAAGAATTTGGATACCGTCAAAAAAGTTTTTGAATAATGCTGTAAATTGCACCATCTTTTGAAGAGTGAAGATGTTCTTTTTACTTCAGGATTTTTTTGTTTGTTGGACAGCATCAATAATTTATCAATAGTTCATCGTAGATTTTTTTTTTCCATTTCTATTCAATTTCAGACTGAGGTTTCCGTGGGAAGCTGCCCATAAGTTTTTGAGACAAAGGATAATCTGTCACAACACTGCCAAGTGTACTAGATCTTGCTTTTCAGTTCCTGGTCAATTTTAAGTCAAAATGTGTCTGTTCTGTCAGACATGATTGGAATTAAAATTATGTTTTGCAATGCAGATAAGTTTTTTATTGTCATATGAAAAACCTTACTGCTTTAGCCAAATTATTAATCAGTTGATTTATCAAATGATCAAGTTTTAAATGAGTTTTAGTTTAGTTTAGTTTAGAGATACAGCAGCAAACAGGTCCTTCGGCCCGCCAAGTCCGCATAGACCAGCGATCCCTGCACACTAACACAATCCTACACACACGAGGGATAATTTACAATTATACCAAGCCAATTAACCAACAAACCTGTACGTCTTTGGAGTGTGGGAGGAAAGCGAAGATCTCGGAGAAAACCCACGCAGGCCATGGGGAGAACGTACAGAGAAGCACCCACAGTCAGGATCGATCCCAGTCTCTGAAAGGCAGTAGCTCTACCACTATGCCACCATTACTCCATTTGACAAACAGTGAAATAGAGCAATCAATGTTGAATAAACTCAACCCAAAATTATTATAATATTTATGAGAATTCTTAAAACTCTGACTGTTGAAGCTGGAAAGTGACAAAGACCAGGGTAGGCTTTGTGGGAGTGTTTATCTTAACCTACAATAAACTCCTCTAGTAGCTGTGTGCTGCATATTGGACTGGGTTGAACAGTTGGAATTTTATCTGACATCCTATCTTGGCTATATGTGAGTGATCTATACCGACGCTAAGTGAAAAATTCTGAAAATGTTGCTTTTACTAGCACTCATACCTTCATAAACATAATTCTAATAGGAAGAATAACAAGCAAGTAATTTGTTACACATGGATCTGCTTGTTGCTTCAAGTTCCTCATTTCTACAGCACTGGGCTGGTGAATCTATGGTCATTTCTGTAACACAGATTAGGGACTAAATTACTCTATTCAGCTCTTCAATTTCACATTATTTACACCTATTTAAAAATCATTAATACATTCTTGTGTAATCAAAAATATTATGATTCTATTGAAAAAAGTTTATTAGTTGTAAATTATAATATAATGCAGAGTTTATAGGCCATTGTGCTCAAAGTTTAATACTATCACTACTTTTCCTTTAAGAACTTGTGATATCTTCAGAAACCCAAAAGAATATTAAGATAGAGCAGAGGAGGACCATGCATTCAGGTTAATGTACATATAGGCTGAAGTAACAGAGAACAAGAAGTAAACTGGTAGATCGAATGAGGGTGGAAAGCAGGGAAAATACTCAGTGAGTCTGAACTGCAGATGCTGGAAAAATTGAAGGTAGACAAAAATGCTGGGGAAACTCAGCAGGTAAGGCAGCATCTATGGAGCGAAGGAATAGGCGATGTTTTAGGTCGAGACCCTTCTTCAGGCTGATGGTCTGAATTATTATTTACTGATCTTCGAGCTGAAATATGACAACCTTGTCCACGTATGCTAGTAAATCACAACAAGTATTGCGTCATTCCATTCACATACCATAAATATTGTTGTCTCAAATCATCCTTTCAAATAAGAAATACACATATATTTTCAGAATAAAGTCTTTGGCTTCTGTAATTTGCCCCGAGTGTGTAGGATGCGAATGTGCAATAACATAGAACCATTGTGCGGGTGATGGATGGTCGGTGTGGACTCGGTGGGTCGAATGGCCTGTTTCTATGCTGTATCTCTAAAACTAAAACTAAATAAGAAGTACATATATTGTTGAGTTACTCCAGCACATTGTGTCTTTTTGACTTTTACTTATATACTTGATAGTTTGTTAATTTCTGTTAGTTTCCAATCCACAAAGCCAATCAGAATGTCAGAATCCTTACATTTCAGTGCATCCATAGTTACACCCTGTCATTTCAAACGTGATAGGAGCAGAATTAGGCCATTCGGCCCATCAAGCCTACTCCGCCATTCAATCATGGCTGATCTATCTTCCCCTCTTAATCCCATTCTCCTGCCTTCCCCACATGACCCATGACACCCATACTAATCAAGAATTTATCTATCTCTGCCTTAAAAATATTCATTGACTTTACCGCCATAGCCGTCTGTGGCTGTAAATTCCACAGATTGACCACCAACTGATTTGAGAAATTCCTCCTCATCTCCTTCCTAAAGGAAAGTCCTTTAACTGATGCTATGAACTCTGGCCGTAGGCTCTCCCACTAGTGGAAACATCCTCGCCACATCCATGGTCTCCAGGCCTTTCACTATTCGGTAAGTTTCAATGAGGTCCCCCCCCCATCTTTCTATACTCCAGGGAGTAGAGGCCCAGTGCTGCAAATGCTCATCGTTAGGTAACCCACTAATTCCTGGGATGGTCATTTCCTCATTGGCAACCCCAGCCCTTATATCAGCACATGTACTCCACTCCCTAGTTTATGGTATGGATCACCTTGGTTTACTGCCACTTTGTCAATTATCTCTGCAATGCTCTTCTTGGTCCCTTTTGTTTCCCCGTCCTCCCATCTCTTTCATCGCCTTTAAAAAGTCTCTTGGAACATTGCACTGTTTGCACTGGGCTACATTAACTGCACTAAAGGATAGACTTCACAGAATAATAATAATAATGGATGGGATTTATACAGCGCCTTTCTAATACATAGATTCATATATAGATCAGAAACACAGCAGTTCAATTTAGATTTTTGGCTATAAAAACTGGACCAGCAGAGTTCAAAAATGGGGACATGATGTCAAATCACAGGATGTGCAGAAGTAAAATATGAATACTGAAATAAATTACATTAAAAAAAGAGTAATTGTAACTATGAAATTACTAGCTTGAAAAAGTAGTGCCCTTCAAGGGAGTAAATTTGCCATCCTTATTAGGTCTGGCCTCTATGTGACTCGAGATCCATCTCATGTGCTTGATGTTAATTAACTGCTCCGTTCAGGGTTATTACGATAGACAATACATTGCTGACATTGTCAATGCGATTTACAGCTCATCAGTGAATAGATTAAAAAAGCTGCCCATTTGAGCACTGTATGTATGTTGCAGTATCATCATCTTCAGTTTAGTTTAGTTTAGTTTAGTTTAGAGATACAACGTGAAAACAGGCTTTTTGGCCCATGCAGACCAGCAATCCCCATACACTATTACTATCCGACACACTAAGGACAATTTACAATGTTACAGAAGCCAATTAACCTACAAACATGTACGTCTTTGGAGTGTGGGAGGAAACCAAAGATCTAGGAGAAAACCCACGCTGGTTACGGGCAGGGCTGGCCAGAGGAGGTGCGGGGCCCAATTGGGAACAATTATGGTGAGCCCCAGGTTCCCAGCCAAGGTCTGTCAGCCCTGTTATTTAGTATATATTATGAAATTGTACACTAAGGTGCTATGGATTGTACATTGTCTTAATCTCTCCTGCTCTTGACTGACTGTCAGTATCTCCCCCTGGCTTCCAACCGTTACAGTAGCTGCTAATTACCAATAAGCTGCATTATTCCATGCATTATTTAACGAAGGTTTACTAATATTCTGAATGGGCTCTGCGGTTGCAACCTATGTTTCATTGCAATCAATGTGGTCAGGGAGAATGTCGTCCCTGTACAGCTCCCTCCCAATGGGTGGGAATGAAGGGTGGGAATCGGAAGGCTCTCACTCCCCATTCTCTCTCTCTCTCCCTTCTCTCTCTCTCTCCATTCTCTCTCTACCCATTCTCTCTCTCTCTCTCTCGCTCATTCTCCCTCTCTCATCTCTCTCTCCTTCTCTCTCTCTCTCTCTCCCCATTCTCTCTCTCTCTCTCTCTCGCCCCATTCTCTCTCTCTCTCCCCATTCTCTCTCTCTCCCTTCTCCTTCGCTCTCTCGTCTCTCCTCTCCACTCTCCTCCTCCTCGTCCCTCTCTCTCTCACTCTCTCTCTCTCTTCTCATCTCTCGATCTCTCTCTCGTCTCATCCTCTCTCTCTCTCTCTCTCTCTCCTTCGCTCTCTCTCTCCCCTCTCTCCTCTCCCTCCTGCTTCTCTCCTCTCCCCCTTCTCTCTCTCGCTCCTTTCTCCTCTCCTCTTCCTCCTCTCCCCTCTTCTCGTTCTCCTTCTCCCCTCTCTCTCTCTCCTCTCCTCTCTCTCTCTTCTCTCTTCTCATCTTCTCTCCTTTCTCTCTCTCTCCCTTCTCTCTCTCTCCCTTCTCTCTCTCTCTTTCCCTCCCTTCTCTTCTCTATCCCACCCTCCCAGCCATGGCTCCACCCCTCTCTCCACTCGGGGAGATGCGGTGATCAATACAGGGAGGGCCGGGCCACTGATACCAGCCAGTGCCTCCCCAGCCATTGACCTTACCGCCCGTCACTGGTGGCAACTCTACCGCTGCACCACTGTGGCACCCTCTTCTGCCGCCATAAGTGATAACCTTTCATTCTGTGAGGATTTCCATACATATCTCTGTCCACACGAACATCTGTGCAGAGGCCTCAAGTATGGGAATCATATGGGCAAAGGAATAAAGAAACATTCCACCAGATCATTACTGAGCTGTTTTTCTCTCTGTCTGGAGCCAATGATTGAATCACTTTTTATGATAAATTTAGTGAGCAACCTACATTTGCTGTAAAGGTTAAGATGTTATAACTGGAATAAGAAGCGGCTTTACAATTTCAAGAAAGGAAATGATGGCAATTATTGCAGCCGTCAAATTGTACTTCTCCACATTAACTGGTCAGCTTCTTCGTGTTTACTCTGACAAGACAAACTGCTTTTTTTCCTCCATCACAGACATTATTGAGTACTGCATGGTGTGCAATACCCCTGAGGATTAAAATGTTAAAACCCTTAAACTCACAACTGGATCATGTACAAGTACATTTTTCTGAGAAGTGGTAGACTACATTTCATACATCCATGTAATAGCCGAAACCTCACTGAAATTAGGACACTCGGGCTCAGGGGAGCCATATTTGTCCTCTGACAATAGGTAGATTGTCATTTATCCTCTATAGATAGACTGGTGCTGGCAGTTCTTAAACAGTGAGCACACAGTAACATCGAGAAGGCTGCAGAAACCACGTATTATAATCAAACAAATCTGCTGCGCCAAAGCTTCTGCAGAGCTGCAAATTGCAGAGGATACCCCCTCCATATTTGTATAACACAGCATCAACCAAATGTGTGATTGGGCTCATCCTAGATGCTCAGCACACAATCAACAGCAGACAAAGCAGTGTGAAAATTAAAGTGTGGGGGATTGTTAGTTAACCTGGCACACAGAGTTTATCACAGTCTCCTTCCAACCTATTCAAGACGAGAGTTTACTTTGTTTTAAAAGACTGTTTTAATCCTCAACAAACATATTAAATATTCTATAATCATGCTGTTAAAGATATGTACTGTTTTTAATCATTAAAACAAAGAGATTTATGATGACATCCTGTCAGGGCAAGAGGGGGGAAGGAAGGAGGGGGTGCATGGAGGGAGATGGGGAGTGGGTTCTTTGTTGGCCACTGTTCTATTTCTCAACTTTATTATTTAAATAATATGTTCTGTGGCTACTACAGAAACAATGATATATGAATGATTTGGATAAGGGGATTGAAGGCTTTGTGGCCAAGTTTGCAGATGATGCTAAGATAGGTGGAGGGGCAGGTAGTGTGGAGGAACATGGACTCTGCAGAAGGACTTGGACAGGTTAGGTGAGTGGACAGAGAAGTGGCAGATAAAATTCAGTATAGCAAAGTGCAGAGTCATGCATTTTGGTATTAAGAATAAAGGCGTAGGTTATTTTCTCAAAGGAGAGAGAATCCAGAAATCGGACGTGCAGAGAGGAGTGCTGGTGCAGGACTCCCAAAAAGTTAATTTGCAAGTTAATAATAATAATAATAATAATAATAATAATAATAATAATAATAATAATAATAATAATAATAATAATAATAATAATAATAATAATAATAATAATAATAATAATAATAATAATATCTTTTATTGTCATTGCACGTCAGTGAAACGAGATTTAGTATGCAGCTTCCAACCGATGTAAAAGAAAAGTAAAATAAATAAATAAGCTGTGTGACGTGACCATCCGAGGGAGACAGTCCAGGGGGGGGGTGGGGGGCACTCAGCAGGGCCGGTTCAGAGCCGCTATAGCTCTGGGAATAAAGCTGTTTCTGAGTCTGGAGGTTCGGGCGTAGAAGGCCTTGTAACGTCTGCCGGAGGGAAGTAGCTCAAACAGTCCGTTACAAGGGTGTGAGGAGTCTTTATGGATGCTGACGGCCTTCCTGAGGCACCGTGTGTGGTAGATGCCCTCCAAGGCTGGTAGCTGTGTCCCAATGATCCACTGTTGGGACACCTCCATTGAATCGGAAGTAAGGAAGGCAAATTCAATGCTAGCATTTATATCAAGAGGACTTTAACACAAAAACAGAGCTGTAATGCTGAGGCTCTACAAGGTGCTGGCCAGGCCGCATTTGGAGTACTGTGAGGAAATTTGGAGAGGGTCCAGAGAAGGTTTACTAGAATGATTCCAGGAATGAGTGGGTTAGCATATGACGAGCGTTTGACAACTCTGAGCTTCTACTCGCTGGAGTTTAGAAGGTTGAGGGGGGAACCTCATTGAAACTTACAGAATAATGAAAGGCATAGATAGAGTGGGTGTGGAATGGATGTTTTCACAGGTGAGAAAGTCTAGGACTAGAGGTCATAGCCTCAGAATTAAAGGGTGTCCTTTTCAAAAGGAGGTGAGGAGGAACTCCTTTAGTCAGAGGGTAGTTAATCTGGGGAACATTGACACAGAGGGCTCTGGAAGCCAAGCCAGAGGCAGAGATAGATGTTTCTGATTAGAACGGGTGTCAAGAGTTATGGGGAGAAGGCAGGAAAATGGGATTAGGTGGCAGAGATCATCCTTGATTAAATGGCAGAGTAGAATCGATGGGCCGAATGGCCTAATTCTACTCCTATAATTTGTGAAGGTGAACTTGTGAAGAGGATAATATTTTAATATGTATTAAAACAGAGAGGAAAAACTTTCCTCATCAAAATAACTGTTCATGCGTTAAAATGTGAAATTATATTTTCTGGAAATTTTCTTTGGTGTAGCTAATTAGAATTTTTTTTCTCACGTGACCAAATAATACACTTTTTAAATGTTATGATTGTTAAGGGGGAAAATAGTAGTATCCCAAATAAACTTCAGGGAGTAAATTTCAGAGTAAGGTGGCAATGAAGACGATGATTATCAGGATGCATCATTTGGGAACAGCTCCATCCAGGACTGCAAGAAATTGCAGTGAATTGCGGACACAGCCCAGGTCACCACACAAATCAACCTCCCCTCTATTGATCTAATCTATACCTCACACTGCCTCTGCAAGGCCAGCAGCATAATCAAGGACGAGTCGCACCCAGGCCACTCCCTCTTCTCCCCTCTCCCATCAAACTAAATTGTGAGATCGCACACCACCAGATTCAGGGACAGTTTCTTCCCAGCTATTATCAGTCTACTGAATCATCCTACCCCAACCAGAGAGAAGTGCAGAACTACTATCTATCTCTTTGATGACTTGGATTATCCTTGATAAGAACTTTGCGGGCTTTGCATTGCACTAAATGTCATTCCGTTAACCTTTTCAATTCAATTCAACTTTAATGTCATTGCACAAATACTGAGTATGGGTACAACGAAATGCAGTTGTAGTCTGAAGTCTGAAGAAGGGTTTCGGCCCGAAACATTGCCTATCTCCTTCGCTCCATAGATGCTGCTGCACCCGCTGAGTTTCTCCAGCACTTTTGTGTACATTCCCTTAACATGTATCTATACACTGTAAATGCATTGATTGTAATCGTATTGTCTTTCTGCTGACTGGTTAGCATGCACAAAAAAGCTTTTCACTGTCTGAAGAAGGGTCTCGACCCAAAACGTCACCCTTTCCTTCTCTCCGGATAACTGCCTGTCGCGCTAAGTTACTCCAGCTTTTTCTGTCTATCTTCAGCTTTTCACTGTACCTCGGTACACGTGACAATAATCTAAACTGAACTAAAAAATGATGGGTAACAAAGCGAATGAATCCTCTGTTGGTGGTGAGTGGGGGAGGTGGAAGTGGCAGATGTGTTTAAGATTCATGCCTCCACAGTGGTTTTCAGGCAGGATTTTCACTCAGTTAGCATAAAGCATTTTGGTGCGTGGTGAAAATGCACTCCAACAGTGAATGCTTTCACACAATAACGAGGAGAGGATATAACTGAAAATAAACAACAGATTTATCACCGTTCGCAAAGGGCAAAGAACGTAGAAGATTTTGGCAGTACACTTTAGTTTGTGTTTTTTTTTCTATTTTCACGCACTCATCTTCTTGCTGCACATTGACAGTGTGAGCACAGCGGGCTGGTGAGAAGGGATTTGCACCAGCCATTATAATCACTGTCAAATTGAATACCTACGAGCAAAAGCAATTTGGCTTGTCCCAGCAAGTTCACACCAGCGAGGTTTGCCTGCCTTCAAAAATAGAAAATAATGTAGATGAAATAAAGTTATCAGGCATTAAGAAAATTATAAATCAAGGACGTGCCGACAAGTATCAGAGGGTCCTGTGAAGTCCAACATCTGATCATGAATAATTACCGCCTACTTACTAACATCAAAGATGCATTGAATAGAAGACAATATTGAGAATTACAATATTAAAAAGGGATAACATTAGATTGTTAAAGCAAGGCTTATCAGCTTGCCTGCTGGATATTCATTGCACAATTATAACTGCTCGGTGATGAAATTAGCTGCAACAATTCTGTGACAAAATTGTTTTGACATCCTTTGTTTATCAGCCAATTTTTTTGTTCCTTTCTGCAGGTGCTTTAGGTTTCTCTTTGTTTGCAAGAAGCACAACATTTCTCTGAGATTTATCATGGTTTCCTTTCAGTGCTGAAGATTTTTCTTCTCAAAAGTTAGTTCTTGTGTTTTATCTGTCTCTGTTCCTTCATTGTATTTTAGGGGATTGAGGTTGAATTGCTAATTTCACTCTGATATGGATCAAACTAGTACAAATAATGTAATTAGAAATTACATTAGAAATGAAATGCATATATTTCGGGCAGCGTGCCCTTTAAATTTATCTTTATAAACTTTTCAAGTAAATTATCGTTTTTCCTAAAACTTTATCCCGGGAAGAAAAGAACACATGTAGGGCAAGGGATGGCGCATTCACTCGTTCGGTTGTGTATGGATTGATGTGTTGATGGAATGGCCCACTGGAGGCCCTTGCAGCAGCCTGGGGTTCGATTACATCGGGCACCGTTCCAAGTGGCAGAGTGTCTGGATCGGATACAGCAGCACGCAGTGGCTTATCATGTATCTGTACACTGCGAATGGCTCGATTGTAATCATGTATATTGTCTTTCCGCAGACTGGTTAGCGCGCAACAAAAGCTTTTCACTGTACCTCGGTACACGTGACAATAAACGAAACTAAACTAAACCTGGCCAGGCTAACTCTTCAACTAAAGCCCAGTGCTGCCGTCATGACATCAGACCTTTATGGGCATGTGAACACTATAACATTTTTAACTTGTCTGAACTGGAAGGGTACAAGATGGCACCGTTTCCTGGTGTCTGTTGTGTAGTGCCTCAGTGTAACCTACTATTCTTATATTCATGTACTTATGTAAGATTGTGCCTATGTATACAGTTTTTTACTGAACTGTATGCAAAAATGAATTTCACTGCACCTAGGCACGCGACAATAATGCCCCTGTCCCACTTAGGAAACCTGAACGGAAACCTCTGGAGACTTTGGGCCCCACCCAAGGTTTCCGTGCGGTTCCCGGAGGTTTTTGTCAATCTCCCTACCTTCTTCAACTACCTGCAACCTCCAGCAACCACCTGCAACCTCCGGGAACCGCACGGAAACCTTGGGTGGGGCCCAAAGTCTCCAGAGGTTTCCGTTCAGGTTTCCTAAGTGGGACAGGGGCATTGGTAGCAATCGTCCATTGAACCATTGTGTGATTTCTTGAGAACTGCCACAAATAATTCCATAGATTATTTTCCCCCCATGGTCTGCATCCCAGTTTAATTAGGTCATTTAGATATATATAACCTTTTGCCATCTTTGACCATGTTTGCTGTGTCAGCTACTTCTAAAACGGAGCCGATCGTTATACGATACGATACGATACAATTTATTTGTCATTTGGATCCCTTGAGGTCCAAACGAAATGACGTTTCTGCAGCCATACATTACAAACAAATAGACCCAAGACACAACATAATTTACATAAACATCCATCACATTGCTGTGATGGAAGGCCAAAAAAACTTATCTCTCCACTGCACTCTCCCCCCCGATGTCAGAGTCAAAGTCAAAGCCCCCGGCTGGCGATGGCGAATTGTCCCGCGGCCATTAAAGCCACGCCGGGTGATGCAAGGTCGCGCACCGGGTTCTTGATGTTAGAGCCCCCGGCCATTCCAAGCCGCGCGGGGCGATGATGTAAGGCCCCGCTCCAGGAGCTCTTCAACCCCGCAACTCGGGCGGGAGAAGTCGCCGTTGAGGGAGTCCTGAAAAGCGGTCTCCCTCCAGGGACCCGCGGGCTCCCGGTGCCGCTGTCCGCCAGACCCGCAGTTGCAGCCTCCGAAGCTCCGGAGGTCGGGCCGCAGCAGCGCTCCACCACCGCTCCACCCGCTCTGGACTCGGCCAGCTCCGCGACGGTGAGGTGAGTAGTCGGCACCAGAGCCCCCGGTCTTCCTGTTGGAGGCCGCTCCTCGTTGCAGCCCCAACGACAACGGAGACCCGACAAAGAAAAGGTTGGGTCTCCCGTGCAGGGAGAGATTTAAAAGTTACCCCCTCCCTCCCACCCCACCCCCACCCCCACCCCCCCACACACATACCCCAACAAAAAATAACAAAAACTACATAAAAACATAGACATAAAATAATAAAAACGCAGACGGACTGCAGAGGCCGCTGCTGACGAGAGTCGCGCCGCCCACCGTTATACCCCTTCACGTGGCAGCTTCATATTCTGGAGGCCCCAGTATTCCAGGAATTTTATGGCACATGCAGTATGTCTAAGCTAATCTTCCATGCGGCGACACGGCAGTGTAAATGGCTTTGTATGTCATGCTGGTCAGCTGCTTTATAGGTGCGAATCTTTCAATGCCCCATATTGGAGATGATGATGAACTTGCAAATTTAGTACAGGGATGGGAAAACAATCAGCGATGCTGGAAGCGATGCCTGGGCAAGTCTTTTCCAGTGAACTATTAGAAGCACAGCTTGCAACTGATCAGTACAGATAAAACTAATTTCCAGCCATTTTTTGTTTAACATTGAGCTGCATAATAGGAAACCTGTCCCATTTCCTTCCTCCGGGTACAGAGCTGCATTAATTTATTTAAAAAATAACATGAGAACGAAGAAGCCATTTGACACCTTTGGCTTGCTTTGTCATTCAATAAGGTCACACTGATCTGAAGAAGGGACTCGACCTGAAACGTCACCCAACCTTTTTCTCCAGGGATGCTGCCTGACCTGCTGAGTTACTCCAGCACTCTGTGCCTTGCACTGACCTGGTCGTTGGCCTCAATTGCATTTTCCTACGTCTTGCACTACACCATTCATTCTCCCACATTCCGAAGGTCTCAGCCATAAATATGTTGAATGAGTTAGTATGCCCAGTTTACTGGCAAAAAGCAGCACAGAGATTCACAAAGGCTCTGAGAGATGCGGTATTAATGCGGGCAAATAGGATTAGTATAGATGGGCGAAAAGGTTGGCATGGGCCTGGTTGGGTGAATGACTTGTTTCCTTGCTGTACGACTCTGTGACTCAATGAGAGGCAATCCCTCCTTATCTTGGTCTTAAATCAATGTCCCTTTATGCTGAAATTGTGGCTCTGGTTCTGTGTTCATCTACCCAGAGGAACCTTCACATGGCATCTTACCTGCCAATTCTCCACAGAATTGTGTATTAAAAAAAAAAAATCCTTATTAAGTAGTTCATTGGAATTCAGGAGGAAATGTTTCCGCTCCACTTCTGTGGGTTCTAGGGTGACTAATGGGTCCTGTGTAGGAACAGCAGACTCTGTCACAGAAGGGGCAGGTGGAGCCAGTTGGTTTGAATGGCTGGATGGTCTAGCTTGCTGAACTCGTCTTCCACCCTTTGGTCTTGGCTTCAGGGACCTCCCTAGATATGTGTCTGTCAGAATAGTCTTGGACCAGAGATTTCCACATATCAAGAAGGATGTTTAGTTTAGTTTAGTTTAGAAATACAGTGGGGAAACAGGCCACTCGGCCCACCGGGTCTATGCCAACCAGCGATCCACGTGCACTACCTCTATCCTACACACGAGGGACAGCTTACAATTATACCAAGCCTAGCCTACAAACCATTACATCTTGGGAGTGTGGGAGGAAACGGAAGCTCCCAGAGAAAACCCACGCAGGTCACGGGGAGAACATACAAACTCTATACGGCCAGCACCCGTAGTCAGGATCGAACCCAGGTCTCTGGCTCTGTAAGGCAGCAACCGCTGCGCCACCGTGCCGCACTGGTCTCCCATCGGAGAATTGAACCCCAGTCTCCCACATGCCAGGCGGGGAAACCAACCATTATACTAACTGGGAAACCACTATGCTAAGGTTCTGTGGGTTCTAGAGTGACTAATGGGTCCTGTGTAGGAACAGCAGACTCTGTCACAGAGGGGCAGGTAGAGCTTGTCAGAATGAATGGCTGGATTGTCTAGCATGCTGAATTCTTCTTCAACCCTTTGGTCTTGGCTGTAGGTGCCTCTGCCAGCTAGAATAGCTTTGGCCCAGAGTTTCTACATATCAGGGAGGATGTCTTAAAGACACAAGGAACTGCAGGTGCTGGTTTATAAAAGAAGACAAAAAGTGCTGGAGTAACTCGACGGTACAGGTAACATCGCAATGGTTGCTTTATTATTACATGTACCGGGTACAGTGAAATATATTTTTTACAAACAGCTCAGCAAGACTATCCCAGCACATCAGCACAATTGCTCTGGTCAATGCACCTTTGTACAGAACATCCCACTGAGTCAGAGAAACATCGAAACATAGAAAATATGTGCAGGAGTAGGCCATTCGGCCCTTCGAGCCTGCACCGCCATTCAATATGATCATGGCTGATCATCCAACTCAGTATCCTGTACCTGCCTTCTCTCCATAACCCCTGATCCCTTTAGCCACAAGGGCCACATCTAACTCCCTCTTAAATATAGCCAATGAACTGGCCTCAACTACATTCTGTGGCAGAGAATTCCAGAGATTCACCACTATCTGTGTAAAATGCGTCCATATGCAAGAGGATGTCCAAGTGAACATGGACAGGCAATGTTTTGGCTCGGGATTATTCTTCCAAGGTTAGGTGAAGTTTCGGGTCAGGACCCCATTATTTCATGCATAGGTGATGCTTCCGGTTGGGACACTTCTTTCCACAGTCAGGGTTAAGGCATCAAAAACTAGTGGGCATAGGTTTAAAATGAACAAGGAAAGGTGTAATGGGAACCTGAGGAGCACTCTTTCACAAAGTGGGTGACTAGTCATAGACCGAGCTAGTCATAGCCAGAGAAAGTGGTTGAGGCAGGTACAAAAACAACATTTAAAAGACAATTGGGCAGGTACATGGATAGGACATGTTTCGAGGGATATTGGCCAAATTGGGGGAAATGGGAATGGTTTAGATGGGCATGTTGGTCAGTATGGACGAGTTGGACCAATGGTGTATGTTCTATGACTCCATTAACCTCTGGATCTTTGAGACAGAAACGTATGCTTTGTGAGAATGCTACCCAGATGAGTTGCAGGCATTTGAATGCTAGCGTATATGTCCGTCTCTACACATTAGCGTGTTCAATGCATAGAGAGCCCAGAGGCAACAGAGAGAAGTTTGGAATAAATACTGTAATTTCCCAGGGTGGAATTGTCAAATACCAGTGGCCATAGGTTTAAGGTGAGAGGGGAAAGTTTAAAAGAGATTTATAAGGCACATTGTTTACACAGAGAATGACAGGTGCTTGGAATGCGTTGCCAAGGGAGGTAGTGGAAGAAGATACGGTAGTAATGTTTCAGAGGCATTTAGACAGATACATTATCAGCAAAGGAATAGAGGTATAGAGAGACCATGAAACGACAAACATGTGGTTTAAATTGGCATCTTATTCAGCACAGACATCATGGTCTGAAGCGTTGTTCCTGTGCTATATGTTCAATGTTCATATGCTCTACACAATCATGGTTTCTGTTTGAATCAAGGTGTTTTAACTGTACACCCAACTCTGCCAGACTGCCCTGCAAATCATTAAGAGATACCCTTGACCCTGGTATCAGGGAGGATGAAACCATTTTGGAGTCACATCGGCAGCCACAGAAACACCTGTCTTTACCCTTCGCTGTGGAATCATCATAACTTATGTTTTCTTGTCTTCCTCCCGCCCTCCCGACACAGCTTAGGCACATTCTCAGTGGCCATCTGTTCAGCCAGAATATCCATATGGAAGCCCACAAATCAATCGGAGGACAACAGGAAGGGAATAAAATAGCCGTGGTCAGCTGTCTTAGACACAAAGTCACGTAGGCTATGGGGAAAGGAAGACAACCAAAGTTAAAACGCTCCATCGTGTTCAGACAATGGGGACAAATGAGTCATGTTGAGGAATTACATGGAAAGAAAGAACTCGCATTTACAAACGTGCATCACAACTGTCATGAATTTGGGATGTCACAAAGTGGCTGACAGTCAAGGGCACCAGAAGTGAGGGTGGAAGGAACCTGAGGGGTAACATTTTTAGACAAAGGGTGGGGATATGGAACGAGCTGCTGGGGGACGTAGTTGAGGCAGGTACTATTGTAACGTTTAAGAAACATTTAGACAGGTACATGGATAGGACAGGTTTAGAGTGATATGGGCTCAACGCAGGCAGGTGGGACTAGTGTAGATGGGACATGTTGGTCGAAGTGGGGAAAGTGGTCACTTGGTCCATCAGGTTTATGCTGGTTCTCAGTACGAACCCATCAATCGGGGGCAGCACAGTGGCACAGAGGTAGAGTTGTTGCCTTGCAGCACCAGAGACCCGGGTTCGATCCTGACTCCGGGTGCTGTCGTATGAAGTCAACACGATCTTCCACTGACCACATGGGCTTTTTCTGGGTGTTCTTGTTTGCTCCCACACTCCAAAGATGTGCAGGTTTGTAGGTTAATTGGCTTCAGTAAAAAAAATCAATTGGCCCAAGTGTGTAGGATAACGTTAGTGTCTGGGTTGAATGCTGGTCGGCACGGAGTCGGTGGGCCGAAGGGCCTGTTTCCCCGCTGTATCTTAGAAGTCTAAAGTCTGAAGTCTCGATCCCATTCACCCACTTACTTCCTGTAAACTTACTTCCCCCCCCCCCCCCCCCCCCCCACATGCCAGCAATATTGGAATTGGTGGAGAGGTGGAATATTGTGTTGGGGAACCAGCCCTCCCATGTGAACATGGGACCCAATGGGTCCCACTTAGTCTAGTAAGTTATATAAATACAATATAAATGTAGATGGTTTGGATAGTAAGAGCGCAGAACGGAAATGGCGTCAAAACATGGCTCCTCGTGCATGCAGGCACGGTAGACTATTTCTGTACACTTGCTAATCGAGGATATTCTTAGGTATGGGAATACTGTGCTAGTCTGTATATAAGAAAATAATTTCACTGTGCGTTTGCACATGTGATAATTAAAGCACCATTGGACCATTGGACCATTAAACCATTGAGATATGGCAAGTAATCCACAACCACATTGTCAACCCTTTATTGTTGAATTGCAGACTGGCAGAGCACTTTTGTTTGTAAGAGTTGAATGCAAATCCCATCCTCTTGTGTGCTTCTGTGAACAAGTTGATGATGGCTTACAGCTTGGCCTCCTGGTGTACACGAACACGAATGTCATCTGCAAACTGCAGCTCAATTGCAGAGTTTCAGGTGACTTTTATCCTGGTGTGCAGTCAATGGAGGTTGAACAGTTTCCCATTAGGTCTGCAGGTTATGTCTACTCCTGCAACAAGACGCCAAAGGTGTGGGTAATGGTGCAACCTTGACGCTGGTCTTCACTGGGATTCTGGTCTGTCAGTTTGGACCACAGCTTGCCTGCCATCATGAAGCAAATGTAGATTGGAAACAACTTTCTCTGGGCAGCCATATTTGAGGAGGGTTTTCCACAGTAATTCTCAATGAAGGGAGTGAGAGAAGATTGGGAGAACAGAAAAATCCAAGCATAGTGGTCGATGCTGTTCCAACTTATTTCCAGTCATTAATGAAGGTCTTGTCCACTGTATCTCAGGGTGGATGGAATCTACACTGGTAATGACTTTTCCTCCGTTAGACTTTAGTCAGAGGCTTCAAATGTCACTGCTGTTGTACTTTGTTTGTTTGTTGAAGGACATGATTACAGTTTTGTGCCTGGATAATGCAGGCACCCCTTGTTGCATTGGTTGCATGGGTTGCATTCCGAGCAAACAGTCTGTCTGGCAATTTTCCATCATGCTAAGCTAAATCACGCCTCAATAGAAAAGCAAGGTGAAAAAAACATATATTTTATGTTGATTTATTTACCTCTTTCTCATATAAATTATGCAAGACCAAATTTCATTCCACATTTCAAAATTTGGGGAGTAATGTGTGAATTCTGTTTGGGCGGATTTCTGTAACCCGAACGATCATAGCATGGGTGGCTTGTAATATGCCTTGATCTATGTCCCATACCTGCGATCTTTGTCCTGTTATTAACTAACGATATACAAAACTAAAAGGAAGGCAAAGCAGGCAGAATTACGCATCAAATTATCCATGAGGAAGGGGAAAGAGACAAACCAGAGATGCTACATTTAGGAAGCCTTAAAATGGTTTTATGGTTTTAGGTTTGGCTACATTAATGTGGCTACATTAAAGCAAGTTTCACAAAGAAGTTTTCCAGTGTTGGAAATCAATATTTTTAATTATCATCAGATTTTGCCATTCTTTATAATATCTGCAACTTGCATGAATCAAACCAATCTGAAAGCTTTGATAACAAGCTTTTTTCACTTATACAAGCTGCATAATCAATCTCTGCAACCTTATTCATAATTTAAAATGAAACATCAGGCAATGGCATGGGATTTTGAGCTGGTTCGTGAACGATCTGAGAACCATACCGGTCCTTCAGTCTTACTGTTTGTTTCTGTTGGGCGACTTCCATCATTTTAGCTGGATTTTTTGGCTCAAATGAGCGCCTTCAAACAGAATCACTGATACAAACAAGCTTGTCAAATGCTGAAAATATACCGTTCCCTCTGAGCAATGAGTCACACGGTAGCAGTGAACAGCCAAACCCGTCCTGTTTTTTTGGCAAACAGATTTACTCTGCAGGCAAAGAGGACGGACGCCAGCACAGCACACCAGTTGATAGTTCATCGAACTCGAGAGCTAGGTTTCCCCTCCGATCGGTGTCACATCTGTTTCCACAAGTGCCTGGTACTGCCATTAAGCACAACCTGTCAAATCTATAGCATATGTGTCTTTCTTTTGACCAACAAATAGAGTGTACTTACAAAAGAGAGATTTTTAATAAAATCTTAATCTGTTAAATCCGAGAGTAATTGGCACAGCCTCTAGTGCAATTAGCTGTGATGGGACTAGCATCTGTATTTGTTTTATGTCGCACCATTAATATAACTTAGCCATTGTATAACCAGGCTAGTCTTTCATGTTCCATTTAGAAAGCAGTAGTAGCTTTTTCTTATTTATCTGCCACACTAAAACAATCAAGGATTCTGCTGGGATACAGTTTGCTTAATCTGCCTGGAAAGCAATTAACCATGGGTTTAATTTGGGCAATCTACCACTAACGCTGACATCTTCATCTCTTTTTTTTCTCTGGGCTAATTGGGTTAGGTTTGCCTAACACAGGAAGAATGTTAACAAAGCTGAGCCAAGCATTTTGGCTGTTCAGCTGAAGAAAACTCATATGGTTCATTAACATTCTGAGCAGGGAGAGATCAGAGCTTTGTACTGGTGACTTGTTTTGTGTTCGAAGGTGCTTCGGTGTTACTCACTCATGCAATTTTGAAGCCTGATTTAGCTGTAACTTTCATTTTGACATTAAATACTCAAACTATGGCTATTCCCATTTAGTTTTATTAGTCTAGATTTTACTTTTAACATACGAGTGATAAAATTAAAACGTTTGAACGTAGCGTGTTCCACATAGGCATCCACCAAAGTGTTAGTACACAAGATAGGCACAAAGTGCTGGAGTAACTCAGCGGGTCAGGCAGCATCTCCTGAGAAAAAGGATGGGTGACGTTTCGGGTTGGGTCCATTCTTCAGACTCACAAATATTGCACAATTGGGTTGCAATTGATGCCTCTACAAGGATAATCTATACATACAATGATACAGGCATTTTGCATTGTTGGTGTTGTGTGACTATTTTTTCTGCTCTCTCATTGATCCCTAACACTGATGAATTTACTGAGTCAGATCGTCAAGGTGAAATACTTTCTCCAGGAAAGGGATTGAAATGAGAGGTTAGGCAAATTTGTAACCTTGTCGGCATCCTATAACAGGATACTGAGTTGGATGATCAGCCATGATCATATTGAATGGCGGTGCAGGCTCGAAGGGCCGAATGGCCTACTCCTGCACCTATTTTCTATGTTTCTATGTTTCTATGAGTGGCGACTCTTGGCATACCTTGTGTATGGAGTGCAAAACAGGGAATTTCACATAATAAAGTATCAATCAAACAAAAAAGTTCATTGACAGATTCGCGGCAATTCCTCAGTCAAACCTTTTTCGGTCAGAAACCTCGGAATGGTAAAAAAAAGGATTCATAAGCTAAGAATGAGAAAAAGTAAAAAAGTGACATTTTGCACAGTAGCTGGTGAGAAATAGGAAATATCTCATCAAGCTACAGGATTACCTGATAAATATCTCCATTTAAGGGACTGACAGAAACCCACCCAACATTTTTGCTTATTCTTTATCCAGTCAACTTTACTTAGAAAGGTTTTCCATATCACACAATTGGCAATAGCATGTCCCATATATCATATTCTTGACTGGCTCTGGAAATTTGTAAACCATATATTGGATGAATTTTATTCATGAAGAGGTCCTCACACACACATCAACAGCAAGTCAATGTATTTACATCCTTCCGATGAAGACCTGGAGTTTTAGCCTATGAACATATTTATTTGTTTTTTTGTATAAATGATATTACTTTTGCAAAAAGAATGGTATGCATCTGGTTGGCACTGTTTGCGGAAATTAAAAACAAGAAAAACATTGTTCTTTAGTTTAGTTTAGTTTAGTTTAGAGATACAGCACGGAAACAGGCGTTTCGGCCCACCATTTCCGCGCCGACCAGCGATCCCATAGAAACATAGAAACTTAGAAAATAGGTGCAGGACGAGGCCATTCGGCCCTTCGAGCCAGCACCGCCATTCATTATGATCATGGCTGATCATCCGCTATCAATAACCCGTGCCTGCCTTCTCCCCATATCCCTTCACTCCACTAGCCCCTAGAGCTCTATCTAACTCTCTCTTATCCCCCCACACCAACACTATTCTACACAGAGCAGGACAATTTACAATTTAACCAAGTCAATTAACCTACAAACCTGTACATCTTTGGAGTGCAGGAGGAAACCGGAGATCCCGATGGAAACCCACGCAGGTCATGGGGAGAACGTACAAACTCCGTGAAGACAAGCGCGTGTAATCAGGATTGAACTCATGTCTCTGGCACTGTAAGGCAGCAACTCTACCGCTGCTCCTCTATGCCATCCTTATTGTCCAATGTTGGATTACATATTGTGAATTTTTCATGATTCTCCAGTATTTTTTTCTCAAGTAACATAATACGTCCTTTAGATTCAAATCCCAAATGTAATCTATGAACATGTTTAACACTGACTTCTGTGATTGATTGAGGAAAGAGGCCCTTTGGCCCATCGAGTCCACGCTGACCATCATTGACCCGTTCACAATAGTTGTATTTTATTACTCATTTGCATGTACTGCCTACACCCTAGGGTTGATTTACAGAGGCCAATTTACCTACAAACCCGCACATCTTTGGGATGTGGGAGGAAAATTAAGCCTCACAGGGAAACCGATGCGGTCACAGGGAGAACGTGCAAACTCCACACAAGCAGCACTTGAGATCAAGATCGAGCATGGGTATTTGGCGCCCTGAGGCAGCAACTCAACCAGATGCGCAACTGTGCACCCCCTTTGGTGTTTTCTAGAATATGTTTGTCAACAAGGACGGTACGGTGGTGCAGCGATAGAGTTGCTGCCTTACAGCAATTGGATCGCTGGAGACCCGGGTTTGATCCCGACTACGGGTACTGTCTCTATGGAGTTTGTACGTTCGCCCCGTGACCTGCGTGGGTTTTCTCCGAGATCTTCGGTTTCCTCCCACACTCCAAAGACGTACAGGTGTGTAGGTAAATTGGATTGGTAATTGTAAAAATTGTCCTGGTATATTTAGGATAGCGTTAATATGCAGCGATCGCTGGTCGGTGCGGACCCGGTAGGCCGAAGGGCCTGTTTCCATGCTGTATCTTTAAATTAAACTAAACTACCTTACTGCTCTCTGTATACTGTATCTGGGTGACGTCAGCTTTGTCTCAGTGGGATGCCTCTTGACTGTCAGAAAGTTGTGAGTTCAAGCCTCACTCAAGCTTCAGAGCACGTTATCTAAGATGATACTTCAGTGCAGCACTGAAGGTGTCTTTCAGGTGAGAGATTAAACAAATTCCCTGTCTTGTTTATTTGGTGGTTTCAGAAACACCACAGTAGAATTCAAGGTGAACGGTGGGATTATACGAGTCTTCTGGGTCACGAATTGCAACCCAATTCACCAAAAGAGCTAACCTGGTTGTCTCACATTGCTGATTGTGATGTTCTTACATTTAAATTTGCTGCTGGGCTCCTCAGAAATCTTGAACATACTTTAAAGGTGAGCTATTTTTGGTGCCTGAAGGAAAGATTTGAATTTTATTTCAAAATGTTCAAATGCGTTACAGCTAATTAAGTACGTTTAAAATCCAGTCACAGATGAAATGAGAGAAACACACTTGTTCAATTTAGAGGAGAGAGGGGGGGGGAGAGAGGGGGGAGAGAGAGGGGGGGGGGGGAGAGAGGGGGGGGGAGAGAGGGGGGGGGGGGGGGAGAGAGGGGGGGGGGAGAGAGGGGGGGGGGGGGGGGGGCGAGAGAGGGAGGGGGGGAGAGAGGGGGGGGAAAGAGGGGGGGGGGGAGACAAAGAGAGGGGGGGCGAGGGGGGGGGGGAGAGAGGGAGGGGGAGGAGAGGGAGGGGAGACGAGAGAGGGGGGGAGACGAGGGGGGAGAGAGGGGGGGAAGAGGAGGAGGGGGGGGGAGAGAGAGAGAGGGGGAGAGAGGGAGGGAAGGAGAGAGGGAGGGGACGAGAGAGGGAGGGGCGAGAGAGAGGGGGGGGAGAGGGGGGGGAAGAGAGGGAGGGGAAAGAGAGAGGAGGGGAGAGAGAGAGAGGAGAGAGAGGGGGGTGGAGAGAGAGAGAGGGGGGGAGAGAGGGGGGGGAGAGAGAGAGGGGGAGAGAGAGAGAGGAAGAGAGAGGGGAGAGGGGAGGTAGAGAGGGGAGAGAGGGGGGTGGCGAGAGAGAGAGGGGGGGAGAGAGAGGGGGGAGAGAGAAGGGGAGAGAGAGAGGGGGGAGGGGGAGGGGGGGGAGAGAGAGGGAGGGGGGAGAGAGGGAGGGGGGAGAGAGGGAGGGGGGAGAGAGAGGGAGGGGGGGGAGAGAGGGAGGGGGGAGAGAGGGGGGGGGAGAGGGAGGGGGGGGGAGAGGGGGGGGGGGGGAGAGGGGGGGGAGAGAGGGGGAGAGGGAGAGAGAGGGGGAGAGAGAGAGAGGGGGAGAGAGAGAGAGAGGGGGGGGAGAGAGAGAGGGAGAGAGAGAGGGAGAGAGTGGGTGAGAGAGAGAGGGGGAGAAAGAGGGGGGGAGAGAGGGAGGGGGGGAGAGAGGGGGGGGGGAGAGAGGGGGGGAAGGGGAGAGAGAATGGGGAGAGAGAGAGAGAGAGGGGGAGGGAGAGAGAGGGGGAGGGAGAGGGAGGGGGAGGGAGGGGGAGGGGGAGGGGGGGGGAGAGAATGAATGAATGAATGAATGAATGAATGAAAATTCATTCTCACATGTGACAAATCACAGCGAAATTATTTGCGCACCCATATATATTGCTCTGCAGTCACTGAAATTTGCAGCAACTATTGCTACCTGCTACTGAATCCGTTTTTATTCCAACTTGATCCCATGTGGTTTCAATTTTTTTCCTATTAAGCGACCATGTGACATTTTGACAAGTGCCCAGCAAAAATCTTGTAGTCTACATCAAATGCTTTACCTTCTCTGACATTCCTTGTTAACTCCTCAAAGGAAAAATCAATTAAGTTAGTCAACCACAACCTTGGCTCAGCAAATCTGTGTTTACTGTCCTTGAATAACCTGTGACCATCAGATTTTTGATATACATCGTCATTCACAACATCCTCCAGCTATTTTTCGACCATCAGTATCACACTGCACGTACTACATCTATCATTCATTCATTCATTCATTCATTCATTCATTCATTCATTCATTCATTCATTCATTCATTCATCATTCATTCATTCATCATAGTTGAAAACATTCACGACACAGTGGTGCTGGTTTCCAAAGGGAATGGTGACGGACGCACCACACATCTCTGTCCTCCAGTTCCTGCGGACTTCTGCCGCTGGAAGTATAGGGTTTTGGTGTGTGTGCTTTATTATCATTCCTTACAGTGTTATGCACGACAGTGATCTACTGAAGTGTGGATGGCCGTTGGCTCGCTGGAAGCTCATTTGCCCTTTGACAGGTCATGTTTTTGGTCCTGCTGGGGGTCTACAGCCCCCTCCTCACCTAGCAAACCAGGTGGCGGAGACGGTTTAGTTGCCGACCATTCGACCATGGAGCAGGTAGCATGGGATTACATGGTAGCCGTGGCGGGGGACCTAACCTGAGCACCTCCATCTAAACCTTTTTATAAAATAACTAGACTAAGTGGGACCCGTTGGGTCCCATGTTCACATGGGAGGGCTGGTCCCCCAACACAATATTCCACCTCTCCACCAATTCCAATAGTGGTAGCCAGTGGGGGGGCTTTCTGGAGCGCTAGTGTGGGTGTTGTGGGCTGAAGGGACTGTTTTCCAGAGGGCTAGTATGGACATTGTGGGCCAAATGGATTCTTGGGCTGGCAGCTTAGTCACTCAAGCCTGGTGTGCTGGCAGTTGAGTCACGGCTATTTCTTGAAATTCCATTTCAAGCAGGGTGCAAGGCCACCAAATTCAACTGCAGTATCCAACCACTTCAAGCAGGGTGCAAGGCCACCACATTCAAATGCAGTTTCCTACCATTTCATGCAGGTTGCAAGGCCACCATATTCAAATACCATTAAACCCAGGGTAAACCCACCATAAATCCCTATAAAACCACCATCAAACCACCTTGAAATCTACATAAATCACATAAAAACCACACTCACAGTTCAGTAGACATTCAGTGTGTTCAGTTGGTTCACAGCTCAGTGAGAGTCATGACCTCTCCCACCCCCATCTTGCAGAGGAAGAGCCATGTCCACACTTCCAGGTTTTATATTCCCTCCCCCCTCCCACCGGAGGGGGCGTGGTCTTCATGGCGTGATTGACAGGTGAGATAATCTCAACCTTTTTAAACATTAATAAGTCATTTATTTTTCATCGATGGGAAAAATCCTCTGGCCCTGACAGCTGGAGGGGGACTCTGAGTAAGGTGGCCAAAAATCACAGCCGTAAGTGGTAGCGTTTTTTCTAAAATCAATATACAGTGCAAACAGGAAGTGGTCAAGTTTAGACTTCTAATTATATAGATGTCACCAGTCTTCTGGTCTTGTAGTCAATGAATAATGAAGAATTGTCAAAGCTTTGGTTTGAATGAAGAACAAATATTCAATCAAGGTAACTCCTTTACTCTTTATTGAAATAAAGCCAGGGAGTTTTTTATATCCACTTAAGGCTGTGGTAAGGATGTCTGGTTTAATGTCTCTTTTAAAGATGTAGCATGCCATCACTGTCAGTATAGGTCAATGTGGTCCAATCATAAGTTCATAAAATGATAGGAGAATAATTAGAATCTACTCCGCCATTCAATCATGGCTGATCTATCTCTCTTTCCTTACCCCATTTTCCTGCCTTCTCCCCATAACCCCTGAC
The DNA here is from genome assembly GCF_010909765.2 of Amblyraja radiata. Lineage (NCBI taxonomy): Eukaryota > Metazoa > Chordata > Chondrichthyes > Rajiformes > Rajidae > Amblyraja > Amblyraja radiata. The sequence continues at coordinate 15,495,946 of NC_045969.1, forward strand.
ACCAGGACTAATCAAGAATCTGTCTATCTCTGCCTTAAGGCATTGACTTAGCCTCCACAGCCTTCTGTGGTAATTAATTCCACAGATTCACCACCATCTGACTAAAGGAACATCCTTTAATTCTGAGGTTATGACTGGTCATAGACTCTCCCACTTGTGGAAACATCCTCTCCACATCCACTGTATCCTGGCCTTTCACTATTTGTTAAGTTTCAATGGGGTGTCCCCTCATCCTTCTAAACTCCAGCGAGTAGAGGCCCATTGCCGTTAAATGCTCATCATATGTTAACCCACTCATTCTTGGGATCATTCCCGTAAGCCAAGTCCCTAAAGTAAGAAGCCACAGTGCACTGATTCTGGAGTGCAACTCACCTACAGCTAGTCTGAAGAAGGGTCTCAAACTGAAACGTTGCCTATCCATGTTCTACAGAGATGCTGCCTGACCCGCTGAGTTACTCCAGCACTTTGTGTCCTTTACAGCTATACAAACGCTGTTTCTTCTTACCTTAAATGCACAAAGTTACTACAAAATCCAAGCATGATAAATCATGGGTGATAAATCTAAGGCACATTCTATATTGAGAAAATGTCTTTCCATCCACAACTCTAAAAACCAGGCTTCTTACTCATTACCTGTTTGCTATCCAACAGGCAACACACTTTCCGTGCCACACTTTTCATCAACATGCTCGAATGTTTCACATCCTTAAACAGAGTCGGATTGTCAAGGAAGACTCTCTCTAACTTCTACAGGTGCACAGTCGAGAGCATGCTGACCGGTTGCATCGTGGCTTGGTTCGGCAATTTGAGCGCCCTGGAAAGGAAAAGACTACAAAAAGTAGTAAACACTGCCCAGTCCATCATCGGCTCTGACCTTCCTTCCATCGAGGGGATTTATCGCAGTCGCTGCCTCAAAAAGGCTGGCAGTATCATCAAAGACCCACACCATCCTGGCCACACACTCATCTCCCTGCTACCTTCAGGTAGAAGGTACAGGAGCCTGAAGACTGCAACAACCAGGTTCAGGAATAGTTACTTCCCCTCAGCCATCAGGCTATTAAACCTGGCTCGGACAAAACTCTGATTATTACCAACCACTTTCTGTTATTTGCACTATCAGTTTATTTATTCATGTGTGTATATATTTATATCATGGTATATGGACACATTTATCTGTTTTGTAGTAAATGCCTACTATTTTCTGTGTGCTTAAGCAAAGCAAGAATTTCATTGTCCTATACAGGGACACATGACAATAAACTCACTTGAACTTGAACACAAATTTTTGCAGTTCATTTTAATTTCAGAAAACAGTTATAAATCAGAATTCTGAGGGCGGGTGGGTGGAAGAACCGAAGAGATGATCCGCAAAATGAAAAAGAATGACCCATGCTCCATTTTGTTAATTAAGAAGATTTACTCTCTACTTACGCAAAGATTTATTTCCTTTTATCAATGAAAATCTTGAAATGTTTTACTGCTCACATTATAATGACATTATCAAGTGATTATTTATCATCTCGGGAAAATAGTGTAGGTAGACAAATTGACGGGCAAAATGGGATGGTTATCGTGCTATGTACTTGTCTGACCCGACTGAGGATCCCAGGTACGGTACCTGGAGACCCCAGGATGACCCCCAGAGCCGACGGGCTGGATCTCCCAGGAACAACGGAGCTGGAGCTGCCGACTTTGAAGGAACCCCCGTTCGTTACGGAGCTGGAGCTGCCGTCTGTGAGGGAATCCCCGTTCCAGCGCAGGTCCGCAGAAACAGCAGGTACAGCAAGTACAGTACCTGGAAACAAAGGGGAAGCCTCCATTGTGTCCGGAAACGTGGCCGACGGGCAGGACTCCAGGTCAGAATGAAGCGCTGGGGACTTCGGCCCCCTCTCCCTACTATCCTACTGGCTAATGTACAGTCCCTTGAAAACAAAGTGGAGGACTTAAGGGCAAGACTGCTTTATCAAAGGGAGCTGAGGGAATGCTCTGTGTTCTGTTTCACAGAGACATGGCTCACCCCCAGCTCCCCAGACTCAGCGGTCCAGCCTGAAGGGTTCTCCATCCACCGTATGGACCGTACCCTGGCATCTGGGAAAGGGAGAGGAGGGGGCGTCTGCCTCATGGTCAACTCTGCATGGTGTTCCGACGTGGCAGTCCTGTCCAACTCCTGCTCTCCACACCTGGAACATCCGGCGGTGAAGTGCCGTCCCTTCTACCTCCCAAGAGAATTCACCTCCGTTATCCTGACCGCGGTCTACATCCCACCCCAGGCAGACGTCCGTCTGGCACTGGAGGAGCTGCACGCCGTGGTCAACAAACACCAGACGTCTTACCCCGAGGCATTTACCACCATTGCTGGGGACTTCAATAAGGCGAACCTCAAGAAATCACTCCCCAACTTCCACCAACATGTCTCCTGCTGCACCAGAGGACCTAACACCCTCGACCACTGCTACACCACCATCAAGAATGCCTATCGTTCTATCCCTCGCCCTCACTTCGGTAAGTCCGACCATACCGCGGTGCTCCTTCTTCCTGCCTACGGGCAGCAATTAAAGAGCGCACCCCCAGAAGTGAGCACAGTACAGAACTGGTCGGGGGGGGGCAGAAGAACAACTCCAGGACTGTTTGGAGTCTGTAGACTGGGCAATGATCAAGGACTCGGCAACAGACTTGAACGAATATGCCACAGTCGTTACAGACTTCATAAAGAAATGTGTGGAGGACTGCATCCCTACAAAAACCTTCCGAGTGTTTCCCAATCAGAAACCTTAGATGAACTTTGAGATCCGCACTCTTCTGAAGTCCAGACACAGGGCATTCACTGTCCGATGATACAGTGGCCTACATGAAGTACCAGATACGACCTTGGTAAGGCCATCAAAAAGGCCAAAAGGGACTTCTGCTCCAAACTGGAGGATGAGACAGATGTTCGGCAGCTGTGGCAGGGCCTGAATGCAATCACCTCCTACAAGGCGAAACCAGGAGGCAGCTCGAATGTCAGTGAAACATCACTCCCTGACGAGCTCAATGCGTTTTACGCACGCTTTGACAGGGAGAATACTGATGTGCCTTCCCGATCCCCCATTCGCTGTGATGGCATTTCAGTCTCAGTCACAGAGGCCGACGTCAGGAAATCCTTCAGAGGGGTGAACCCCCGAAAAGCACCTGGTCCTGATGGTATATCCGGTCGTATTCTAAAAACCTGTGCGGACCAACTGGTGGGAGTTTTTACGGACATTTTCAACCTCTCACTTCTGAGGTCTGAGGTCCCCACCTGCTTTAAAAGGGCATCAATTATACCGGTGCCCAAGAAGAGTAAGGTGACGTGCCTCAATGACTATCGACCAGTGGCACTAACGCCGGTGGTGATGAAGTGCTTTGAGAGGCTGATCATGGAGCAAATCAACTCCTACCTCGACAAAAACCTGGACCCACTGCAGTTCGCTTACCGCCACAACAGATCAACGGTGGATGCGATCTCGCTGGCCCTCCACTCCGCACTGGACCACTTGGACAACAAAAACTCATATGTCAGGCTGTTATTCATCGATTACAGCTCGGCATTCAACACAATCGTCCCCTCCAAACTGGTTACCAAACTCGCAGAACTGGGTCTCTGCGCATCCCTCTGCAACTGGATCCTCGACTTCCTCATCCACAGACCACAGTCTGTTCGTATTGGTGGAAATGTGTCAGCCTCGATAACAATCAGCACGGGAGCACCTCAAGGCTGTGTGCTCAGCCCCCTGCTGTACTCACTCTATACCCATGACTGCGTAGCCAACCACAGTGCGAACTCCATCATCAAGTTCGCTGACGACACCACTGTTGTGGGACGTATCACTGAAGGGGATGAGTCAGAGTACAGAAGAGAGATCGAGCAACTGTCCATATGGTGCCAGCGCAATAACCTGGCCCTCAACACCAGCAAAACCAAGGAACTGATTGTGGACTTTGGAAGGAGTAGGAGGGGGACCCACAGCCCCATTTATATCAACGGGTCGATGGTTGAAAGGGTCAAGAACTTCAAATTCCTGGGCGTGCACATCTCTGAAGATCTTTCCTGGTCCGAGAACACTAACGCAATTATCAAAAAAGCTCATCAGCGCCTCTACTTCCTGAGAAGATTACGGAGAGTCGGATTGTCAAGGAAGACTCTCTCTAACTTCTACAGGTGCACAGTCGAGAGCATACTGACCGGTTGCATCGTGGCTTGGTTCGGCAATTTGAGCGCCCTGGAGAGGAAAAGACTACAAAAAGTAGTAAACACTGCCCAGTCCATCATCGGCTCTGACCTTCCTTCCATCGAGGGGATTTATCGCAGTCGCTGCCTCAAAAAGGCTGGCAGTATCATCAAAGACCCACACCATCCTGGCCACACACTCATCTCCCTGCTACCTTCAGGTAGAAGGTACAGGAGCCTGAAGACTGCAACAACCAGGTTCAGGAATAGCTACTTCCCCACAGCCATCAGGCTATTACACCTGGCTCGGACAAAACTCTGATTATTAATAACCACTTTCTGCTATTTGCACTTTACCAGTTTATTTATTCATGTGTGTATATATTTATATCATGGTATATGGACACATTTATCTGTTTTGTAGTAAATGCCTACTATGTTCTGTGTGCTTAAGCAAAGCAATAATTTCATTGCCCTATACAGGCACATATGACAATAAACTCACTTGAACTCACTTGAACTTGAACTTGAACTTGTTTATACTGATGAGTTTGTTGAGTTTAGATTATTGTTACGTGTACCGAGGTGCAGTGATAAGCTCTTGTTGCGTGCTAATAATTGAGTTATGCACAGTGTACAAATACATGATAAAGAGAATAACATGTATAATGTTTAGCGCCAGATACAGTCCAGTAAAGTCTGATCATGGATAGTTCGAGGGTCTCCAATGAGGTGGATAGTAGCTCAGGACTGCTCTCTAGTTAGATAATTTATACATTTGTTTATCTGAAGTTCTGTTTTTTTCAGCAACCTTGGATGGATGACACCTTATCGATTATCCAGGAACCGATTAAACGACAGTTTTTTTAAGTGTCTCTGTTTCGAACAAAGCTCATCTCATATAGTCCATAAAATTAATATGATTTGCCTTTTTTTGCGCACGTCTCAACTTCAAAGCCAATCCACAATAATGAAAGTGTAGGTCCATTCACCTGCCGACCTTCAAAGGTAATGGCTGGCGCAGTGGTAGAGTTACTACTTTACAGCGCCAGAGACCCGGATTCGATCCTGACTATCGTGGGCTCGGTGGGCCGTTTCTGTGCTGTATCTCTGAACTAAACTATTGTTATGTAGACTGCAAGTTGCAGCAGATGTCCTATGTGTGGCTGGAGGTACCCAGTGGTGTGAAATATTAATGATCAAGTCACCTTGCCTGCACTGAAATAGAGGCGACTCTGTTCCAGGTGCCGCCTGAAGGACATCCTCCTGCAACAGATGGTGGCACTCTTTGATGGCCAGCCTTGTAAAATAGGGTGGCAAGGCAAGGTCTCCCCCGACATATGCTGGGAAATGTATGTATCCAAGGTGGAAATGAATTGCATTCAAACTCTCTTGTATGTCATTAGCCCCCCAGGAACAGTTCTTGCTTATCACTGGCATGCAATATATTTGGAAATCCCAAAGGAGCCCCTTTTCTGAGCAGCACAAATGCTGGAAACTATTGGCAAAGGATAATGCAAAAATGTTGGTGGGAAACGAGCCAATGTAGAAGGGCATATTGAAAGTATTTACATTTACGACTGACGCAGTTCCTTTTTTTTTAAGAAACTTCCTTGAACAGGCCATGTTCCAACATTTGCCATTTTATGCCAACAGACTCTGAACGTGAAGTTGTGAGCTTCAAAGACAGATACAAAATGCTGGTCTAACTCAACGGGTCAGGCTGCATCTCTGATGAAATATGACCACTAAACTAGTCCTGCAATGAAGCTTGTTGCTTTTTTCAGCTGTGGGTTGAGACCCTTCTTCAGACTGAGACTCAGTGGAAAGGGGAACGAGAGATATAGACGGTTCTTTGGAGAAATGAATGGAGGATATGCAAAAAGTAATGAGCTTGAATGCAGGACTAGTTTGAAGTGATTATATTTAAGCGAGATCTGTTTGTGACTGACCCCATTTCATTTCCTACATCTACATTATTCAGGGACTGACCTCTCCACTCGTTATATCAGCTGCTGAATAATGTACACCCCCTCCTGCTGGTAACAAAGCTTTGCTCAAAGGGAGACCTGCTTCCATATCATAACCTTAGAGCCTCATCTGTTACCAGGACACAACTCAACAAACCTCTCCTCCGCCCCCACCTCAATGAGTTCCGGGTCCGCCATGATGTAGAGCTTTTCATCCGTCGCCTCCACCTCCGTGCCTTTTTCTATGGGAAGGAGTCCTCACCACCCAGTGATGACCGCTTCTCCCATGCCTATCTCCTCTTCGTTCTGGTCCATTTACTACCCTTTGGCTCTGGCAATGGCAGTAACTTCACGAGTCCCTGTGTAGAGGGTATCGGGTGACCCTGTTGTCACCATTTGGTTCCCTTTGACGGGAGTAAATAAGATGATCAGATTTGGGTTAAAGAAGACAAAGTAACTTGGATTTCACACAAGTGTTAGGCAATGGCATGAATCCATTAAGATAACCTAACCATCGTCCATTGATATCCAATCCCCTACCATCAAAACCCCGAGACTTACCACAGTTAAACAGAAATTAAACTTTATTTCCCAGAGAAGTGCGGTAGCAATGAGAAGTGAGAGATTGCACATTCTTGAGTGAATGAATCACCTCCTGCATTTTTAAAGACTTGCCATAACTTCCAGGCAACATCAAGGTTTGTGATAAAGTTTTCCCAACCAGCCTGGATTAACTCGATTTCACCCACTCAAGCATAGTTACAAAGTGATACAGCATGGAAACAGGCCCTTCGGCTCAACTCATCTATGCCAAGCAAGTTGTCTACCTGAGGTCATAAGGTCATAAAGTCATGTCATAAGTGATAGGAGTAGATTTAGGCCATTCGGCCCATCAAGCCTACTCCACCATTCAATCATGGCGGATCTATCTCTCCCTCCTAATCCCATTCTCCCCATAAACTCTGACACTTGTACTAATCAGGAATCTATCTATCTCTGTCTTAAATATATGGACTTGGCCTCCACAGCCTTCTGTGGCAAAGAATTCCACAGATTCACCACCCTCCAACTAAAGAAATGTCTCCTCATCTCCTCCAAAAAGAACAACTTTGAAACTATGGCCTCTAGTCCTAGACTCTCCCACTAGTGGAAACATCCTCTCCACATCCACTCTATCCTGGGCTGGTTACATTTGCCTGTATTTGCCCCCTATCCCTCAAACCTTTTCTATCCATGTGCATGTCTAAGAATAGGTTCGTGGATCCTTGGTTTCCCAATTCTACAGTCAACAATCAGCTCCTTGGCCTTGCTGACGTTGAGAGGAAGGCTGGTGTTCTGGCATTATTCAATCAGATTATTAATCGTCTTCCTATACTCCAACTCATCGTTACCCGTAATTCATCTAACAACGGTTAATTAGGCAGAGAATCTAAAGATGGTGATGCCAGTGTGTCTGGCTACACATCATGGGTACAGAGTGAGTGGTCAGATGCCACAAGGTCTGATGTCCTTTGATCAAAATGTCCAGAGTCACCTCTAGCCACAGCTTGCAATCCAAACTGTTTAATGCACCATCGTCCATAGATCAAACAGGACCTCCTTTATCCATACGGATTAGCTACCCAATCCATCTAATTCACTTCATTCCATTTTTTTTAATTGAAAAAATATTCTGGTGTACATTCACATCAAAGTAAATACAAATTTAATAAAACATGTGACATTGGCCCCAGGGTCCTCGTGATGTCTTATCAAATATCTGTGAGGACCTCTGATATTGTTCTGCAGAATGATACTAAAATCAATGCAAACTTTTGGAAAAAGGGATTAGAACACGTGCTGCTATTTTGATGGGAAATAAACATTTTCATTGTGTATGGGTGACATTCAGTGACCTCTGATGGATGAATGAGAAACAAGTCTGCATTGTTTGCATTTACTTCTTGCAGCACAAGTGGCTATTTCAAAATGCCCCACTATCGCATTGGTTTAGGCTGATATCTTACACATGGTTTCTAAATCCTTCAGAGTTCAACGAAGGGGCAATGGTAATTCAGTGACTGCCGCTATAACCTGGTGTTTGGCTTGGCAAGCTGACTCAACAGTAGACTTCAGTGCATAAGGAATGCAGAAGTCCATCGGCTGCCAAAATATTGTACTGTGGGGAAAATAGCACAGAAGCAACTCGCTGGGGGCAAAGTGAGTGATCCAACCAGGATGTGTTGAATGATGACCAGCCTCAATGAAGTTGCAGATAAGATCACACTGGGAGTTTGTGGTAATGGGGCATTATAGACTCTGTAATTTCAAATTCTAATCTCTCCTTGAATTTGGGAACCGATTTGGAGGTAGTGGGGGATTAAAGAGATTAAAGCTTCCATCAGTATGTCTGCCAGTCTTATTGGCTTGCACGTTAATGCTGCTCTGTGGAATATTTTTCCTTAGATTTTAATTTGGCTGCAGCAGTGGAACATTTCAGCTAATAAATTAAACCATGTTAGATTCCACGCCAATGCGGCATGTATAGCAACTTAGAAGAAACTGAACAGAAATGTTAAACATTAAAGGTTTGGATGTGGAAGCCACTTTATAATGTTGCATTGGTTATTGACAGTGCAGAAGAGGTTTACAGTATGTAGCAATGTGTGTTCAATTGTACAGTACACCAGGGGGAGAACAACAGATCCTATCGTAAAACTCCAGCAGTCTGGTTATACTGAGGGCTCACTTGTTTAACAGGATTTCCGGCTTTCTTGATAAAGTATGCAACTACCACCATAGTCTAATTGAGTAAATGATATTAAAATAGCGTTTCATTTAGGATTTTAGAATGTAGGATTCCAGGTTCCAGGATTTCAGAATTTGCTTAAAATTAGCAATGCCATAAAATGGTGATATACTTGCAAGTTCAGATGGGGCACCATGAATGGCAACTAATAGAGAGGGACTGGGAAAGGGGAGGGATGAAGAGAGAGGGAAAGCAAGGGTTACTTGAAAGTAGAGAAGTCTATATTCATACCACTCGAGTGTAAACTGCCCAATTGATCCTTCTCTCCAGAGATGCTGCCTGTCCCACTGAGTTACTCCAGCATTTTTTCAAATATTATATACTGCAGCCATGGGGTTTTGGCAATGGGTGTGGGAGACAATCAAACCATTCAAATATAATTCAATACAATAATGCAATACAATTAAACCATTAAAATACAATGCTTTTTTTAGATGTTAGATACTGCAGCCATGGGTTCTGGCAATGGGTGGGGGTGATAATTAAACGAGCTGCTTTGTCCTGGGAGATGCTGTGCTGGTTTGGGGCACTCCAGCCAACCCATCTCTTGCAAATTAAAGTGCTGTGCTTATGATCCCTCATTTTCCAATGGGATCAGCACAGTACAGGTTGTTGGGCGGGATCACTGTTCACTGATTTTCAGAGTCAAATCAATAAATGAACAAGGTGAATGTAAGAATTTCAAAAAACATGCATAAAATAATCAACATTTTTGGTGGCCACGGTGATGCAGCGGTAGAGTTGCTGCCTTAAAGCGCTTGCAGCGCTGGAGACCCAGGTTCGATCCCGACTATGGGTGTTGTCTGTATGAAGTTTGTATGTTCTCCCCATGATCACGTGGGTTTTCACCAAGATCTTCGATTTCCTCCCACACTTCAAAGACGTACTAGTTTGTAGGTTAATTGGCTTGGCTTGGTCTGTGTGTGTGTAAATTGTCCCTAGTGTGTGTAGGATAGTGTTAATGTGCGGGGATCGCTGGTCAGTGTGGACACGGTGGGCCGAAGGGCCTGCTTCCGTGCTGTATCTGTAAACTGAACTAAACTAAACATTTCAGCTGGATGCTGGAGAGACCGTCAGCTCCCAATGACCACGGCCTGGTCTGCTGATTGTTCCTGGCATGTTACGTTTTTATGTGCAGGATGGAGGAACTCCAGATGCTGGTTTACACTGAAGATAGACAAAAAAAAAATGGAGTAATTTAGCGAGTCAGGCAGCATCTCTGGAGAAAAAGAATTGGTGAAGTTTCAAGCCGAGACTGAGAACGAAGCGTCTCGACCCAAAACGTCAACTATTCCTTTTCTCCGGAGACGCTGCCTGTCCCGCTAAATATTCCATGTTATGATTTTATTTCAATCATTCAGTATTTACAGTTGTTTAATGTTCAACCCTAGGAAGTTCTGATGTAACCCAGTCTTGTAACTCATTTCTGATGTAACTCAAAACTGAGTTGCTAAGTTTTCTTTCTTTATTTCAGGTTTCTTCCATATGCTGTATACTGTTTCTCACAGTCCCAACAGTTTATTTTCTTCTTAATCATCCTCCCTCTATTCACTTCTCCTCTTGACTGATTAATTCCTGTTAACTAACCTTTAAAACCAGTCTATCACATCTATTTTCCTCTGGTCTTCATCCTATTGTAGACATTCCCTTTATTAATCCCATTCCCCCCTCCACCCATTCCCTCTCGGTTCTTCGAAAATTAAACACGCATCTTATCTCACATTTGCAGTTCTGAAGAAAGGTCATTGACCTGAAATGTTGATTGTGCTTCTCTCTCCACAGACGCTGACAGACCTGCTGAGAATTTTCAGCATTTTTTTTTTGTTATTTCATGATCGAAATGCGTATTTCTGCTTCGTAAATATTTTAGTTAGAGTCATAGAGACATACAGTATGGAAATAGGCAGTTTGGCCCAACTTGCCCACACCGACCAACATGTCCCATCTACTCTAATCATACCTGCCTGCGTTTGGCCGATATCCCTCTAAACCTGTCCTATCCATGGACCTGTCTTAATGTTCCTTAAATGATTTCGAGTGATATGGGCAAACACAGGCAGGTGGGACTGGGGCATGTTGATGGGCAATTTGGGCAGAAGGGCCTGTATCCGCTCTGTACGACTCTATGACATCCCTTACATAGAAACATAGAAACACAGAAAATTAGGTGCAGGAGTAGGCCATTCGGCCCTTCGAGCCAGCCAGCCACATTTCAAATGATCGTGGCTGATCATCTAAAATTAGTACCCCATTTCTGCTTTTTGCCCATATCCCTTGATTCTTTTAGCCCTAAGAGCTAAATCTTGAAAATATCCAGTGAATTGGCCTCCACTACACTCTTCAAGGGATAGAAACATAGAAACATAGAAAATAGGTGCAGGAGTAGACCATTCGGCCCTTCAAGCCTGCACCGCCATTCAATATGATCATGGCTGATCATCCAACTCAGTATCCTGTACCTGCCTTCTCTCCATACCCCCTGATCCCTTTAGCCACAAGGGCCACATCTAACTCCCTCTTAAATATAGCCAATGAACTGGCCTCAACTACATTCTGTGGCAGAGAATTCCAGAGATTCACCACTCTCTGTGAAAAATGTTTTTCTCATCTCGGTCCTAAAAGATTTCCACCTTATCCTTAAACTGTGACCCCTTGTTCTGGGATGTATTTGATCCCAGCTACCTGCACTTTACATATGCCTCCTTTTTCCTACAGAGGTCCTCAATATCCTTTATAAACCATGAATCCCTAATCCTGCTATCCTTGCCCTTCACTCTAGCAAGAACATGCAGTCTCTCTGAAATGTCACCAGGGTCAGTAGCTGAGTGGGGAAAACGTGGGAGGGGGGTCATAAAAGACACCAGGAAGATATTGGCTCAGTTGGAATATGATGTAAATATAATTTAAAATAAATAACTCTTAGGAAGTATATCTTGGAAGTAGAAATAACAGATGGAATTTTACAAATATAGAAAATGCATTGCAAAGTGAGTCTTTACAGTTCAAATACATAATTCCCACAAATACAACCACTGGAAGATTAAGCCATGAAAGAATAATAGAATCTAAGGATTCATAATTAGGGTCAGAGAGTATGATAGCATTTTAACCCTTTAAACCTCAATATAATTTGGAGGCATCTGCACTGTGCCACCTACACTCCTAATTCCTCCTTCCCTAGATAGACACAAAAACTGGAGTAACTCAGCGGGTCAGGCAGCATCTCTGGAGAAACATCACCCACTCCTTTTCTCCAGAGATGCTTCCTGTCCTGCTGAGTTACTCCAGCATTTTGTGTTTATCTTCTTAAACTAAACTAAGCCTATCCTCCACACATTTCACTTTGACAGTATCCCAAGTCGTAAACTGGAGTGAGTGGAGTGATTGCTTTCCTGCAGTTTCAAACATTGAACTTGATCTTGCAATGTGAACTGACCTGAGCTTTCTGAGTTGATGCTGCAGGTCACATTCAGATGGTTCCCAGTGAACCCAGGGATGGGAGGTCATATGTAGGACAGACACTCACGTCCACGCCACATCAGTTCTGGCCTACTGAGTCAGTGAGGTAAAACAATGAGGTCTGTGGGCTGTTTTGTCCCCACACCCACGCACTCACACAATTTGTCCTGCAGCCTGCTATCACCACTAGTAATTAGGTGCGGTTAGTAACATCAGAACTGAGCCAAACAACCTCCTCTTTTCATTCCATCGGACTAAATTCTCTATTTGTTGCATATGCGTCTCTGGTAAATCCCCCAGCAAGGTTCCCGCGGTCGATCTGCTTCTAAAGGATTATGTGACAACTCGACGATGTGATCCCTTTTCAGACCAGAGATGAATTGGTGATGTGCTAATACGAAGCTGTGCGTATGACAAAGGAGATATTCAGATCATGGCCCGTGTGTAATACAGCAGACCTGTAATTATGCTGCAAATGATTTCATTCAGTGTATTGTGACAGGTTTGATCGTGATCGCTGCCTCATTACTCCCGCAGGTTTAAGATCTCACACACTGTCAGCGGTGTGATCTCTTCATTTTCTTGGTTCAGTTGCTGTTAAAAGCCTCCTCCAGTGCCGTACCCCACCAGTGCTCTCACTCCCTGTAGTGATGGGAGAGTTCTCACCCCAGTTTCCAAGACCCTGCATTGAATCAGCCATCGCCATGAAATTCTCCAGCATACAGACATTGACACAGAAGACAATAGGGTCACATATGTAAAGACAATGTCTTGCAATTAGTAAATAGCATTACGAAAACTGAAAATAATAGCTTTGTAAGTCGCAGTGTATACCATGGTAAGCAGTGACCATTCTTCTTATACATTCAATACGCTTTTCTATTTTAAGCAATTGCCTGCCAGTTGAAAAACTCCGAAGATTAAGGATAGCGTACAGTGAATAGCAGCAACACAGACAGACAGTCCCTTGATAATCTGCTGTTAGAGAGGGCACATTTTGTGACATGGTTTCCACAATTCCTTTAAAAGAACCAAGTATATGTGAATTAGATGTCTGACTGTGCAAACAACTTGGATTTTTGTTCTATTAATTTCACTGCTTGCACAAAACTAAAAGGGGACTCCTAGCTTTTGATTACGTTCCCATATTGTTTCAGATCATTATTCAATGGATGAGAATTTAATTCTTTTTCAAAGCTATTTAAACATTTTTTAATAGATCTACCCAAAGATTTAAATGTTAATTGTAGTGATTGCATCTACCTCAATTTTTGGTTGTTTTTGGGGTAGGTTTTTTTTTAATACAGAGAGAGGTGGGTGTCAGGAATGCACTGCCAGGGATGGTGGTGCAGGTAGATATGATAGTGCCAATGAGAGACTTTTGGTTAGGCAAATGGATATACGAAAGGACTTCAAAGATAGTAGTTTAATTTGGCATTATGTTTAGTAAGCGCATTGTGGACTGAATTGCTTGACCCAGTGCTGTGCTGTGCTGTTCAATGTTACTTAGTTACTAATTTGATCAAGGTATCTTCCATGTTCTGATAATCTGTTTTATTCTTACCATAGTCTGCCAAACACCCCTTAAGTACATTTTAAAACTTTTATTACACTTTCATTTTGCTGAAACCTTCATCAACAATAATACTACAATTGTGTGAGAAATTGCTGTATTTTGAAGCATAATTTTGCTTTGTGCAGTTGGGATGCTTTGACAGTTGTGTTTAGAGATACGGAACGCAAACAGGCCTTTCGGCCCACCGAGTCCGCATCGACCAGTGATCCACGTATGCTAGTACTATCCTACAAACTAGGAACAATTTACAATTTTTACCAAAAAATTGGTTTTAAACATGTTTAACCTACAGACAGGTAGACTGTTCTGGTGTCTACTAAATGCAGATGTATGTAGTTTAATGTTGGTGCATTTCTTGTCCAGATTCTGCAAAGCCATTCTGCTGTCATTTGTACATAGGAGAGTCCATATTGGCTCTGTCAATGGCTAATAGGAAGCTCCTTGACTCGTTCATTCCACTAAAGGTTAACCAATATGGTCTCAGGTCATTAGTATTTAAAAGGGGTTGGTATTTGAAAAGAGTCCAGGCAATGTCATGACATTAAAGCAGAGCTAAAGACCCCTACACTTGTCTGGGTATCTGTCTGAATGCGCAGAGAATGAAAATAATTCCACAGCTTTCAAAGATTCTTTCAGCCTTGGTGTTCAAAATATTTATCTCCTCTGAATTGGTCATCTTTCCCCATGACAACGAAAACTTCCCATGTTTGCATTGTCAAATAAATAGTACTATTACATCCATAATAATTCACAGGGGGGTGAAATGGTTTGAAAAGTTTTTAATTGAGGAATAATCAAAATAAATAAGCCTTGAGCCAAAATGTGGACACATTAAGATCGGGAAAGAGTGGGGTTTTACTGAGGGTATTAAAGGAAGAAGGAAATGGAGAAACAAAGAGATCTGGGGAGGGGATTCCTTAGCTTGGAGCTCCCCACCAATGGTGGGGCCAATAAAGGGTGTCTAAATATTGAGCAAGAGTGAATTTGAAGGGTTTGCATAGCGGCAAGGTAAGATGAGATGGTCATATTCAAGAAATAACTTTAAATTCATGATGAACACTAAATGTTGGAGTAACTCAGCAGTTCAGACAGCATCAATGGAGGATATTGATAGATGATGTTTCATGTCGGGACCCTTCTTCAGATTGATTCTGTGGTAAATTTATGGTGCCAAACTGGTCAGTAAGGATGGAGATATGGATGCTTGAGACCTAGTGTTGGAAAATAAGTGAGCAGTAGAATTTTAGAAAACATTAGCGCCGTTTTTACAAGAGGCTTTTACCACTGACTAAGCCTGCTCTTACAGGCATTTCATTTGCAACATCACCCCTTCAACTGGCGTTGCTCTGAATGGTAAGATTTCTGTAGCACAGAACCTTACAATTGCAGAAACTCTGTAGATGTGACTATCTCCAAGAACCTTAAACACGAATTAGCAGTCAAAAACTATTTAATGAGTTTGCATTTAGTTTATTGTTATGTGTACCGAGGTACAGTAGAACAGTTTTTGTTGCGTGCTAACCGGTCAGCGGAAAGACAATACATGATTACAATCGAGCGGCCCACTGTGTAGAGATACATGATGAAGGGAATGACATGAATGTGAGACTCGCCCTCGTTTATGTGGATGGCTTTGCTGAGACAGCGTGAGGTGTAAATGGAGTCAATGAAAGGGACAACATGTGTAGGAAAGAATTGCAGATGCTGGCTTAAATCGAAGGTAGACACAAAATGATGGAGTAGCTCAGCGGGACAGGCAGCATCTCTGGAGAGAAGGAATGGGTGACGTTGTGGGTCGAGACCCTTCTTCAGATTGATGTCACGGCAGTGGGCTGGACAGAGATAGAATGAAGTTGGAGACAGTAAGACTGGTGGGAGAACTGGGAAGGGGGGAGGGGGGGGGGATGGAGAGAGAGGGAAAGCAAAGGCTCTTTGAAGTTAGAGAAGTCAATGTTCATACTGCTGGGGTGTAAGCTACCCAAGCGAAATATGAGGTTCTGTTCCTCCAATTTGCACTGGGCTTAATTCTGACAATGGAGGAGGTCCAGAACAGGAAGGTCAGAATGGGAATGGGAGAGGGAGTTAAAGTACTGAGCAACTGGGAGGTCAGCTAGGTTAAGGCGGACGAAGCAGAGGTGTTCAGCGAAACGATCGCCGAGCCTGCGCTTGATCTCGCTGATGTACAGAAGATGACACCTGGACCTGTGGATACAGTAGATGAGGCTGAAGGAGGTGCAAGTGAACCACTGCCTCACCTGAAAAGACAGCCGGGGTCCTTGGATGGAGTCAAGCGGGGAAGTAAAGGGACAGGTGTTGAATCTCCTGTGGTTGCAGCGGAATGTACCTGGGGAGGGGGTGGTTTAGGTGGGAAGGGACTTGACCAGGGAGTTGTGGAGGGAATAGTCTCTGTGGAAAGCAGAAGGGGTGGAGATGGGAAGATGTGGCCAGTAGTGGGATCCCGTTGGAAGTGGCGAAAGTGTTGGATTATATGCTGTAACGTCAAATAGCCCTTGCTTTCCCTCTCTCCCCGTCCCCTCCCCCTTCCCAGTTCTCCCACCAGTCTTACTCTCTCTGACTACATTCTATCTCTGTCTCACCCACTCCCATGACATCAGTCTGAAGAAGGGTCTCGACCCGAAACGTTACCCATTCCTTCTATCCAGAGATGCTGCCTGTCAATGGAAGGGAGATTGATTTGTGTGATGGTCTGGGCTGCGACTACAATTAAACATAATATGAAAACATATGAAACTTTAAATGATGTAATGAATATAAGCACATTACAAGCAATTAATAACATTTAAACTAATTCAAACAATGCAAAGAACTTACTTCACCCAAAACATACCTCTCACCCTTGCAGTGGTTCCTCTCCTTTGGTATGAATGAAGTCACTGAACCATGCAAGCTCTAACTTACCTAAGTTTCCCTTGGTAACCAATGGTACATTACAATCTTACATGGAAGTGCAGCCTATTTTCTGTCTCTTTAGTTTACGGAGGGTGGAGGATAGGAAGGCAACAGGGAGAGCATTGGGGTAGTCATATCAGGAGGCAGGAAAGACATAAGGAGGGGTTTCATTAACAGAGAGACCAAACTAGACGTTAATAGGTGGGCGTAAAGGATGGAGAGGATATGAAGTTGGCAGATTGGAATTAAATAGATTGGTGAGGTTACACAAAAATTGGTTTTGTTCAAATCAGTAGACAAGAATGATGTCGAAATGAATACCAAAATTCCAATAGCAGGACGTAGAAACAAGGAACTCCAGATGCAGGTTTACACAAAAGGACACAACGTGCTGGAGTTACTCAATGGGTCAGGCAGCATCTCTGGAGAACATGGATCTACATGTTCCCCAGGGATGCTGTCTGACCCACTGAGTTACTCCAGCACTTTGTGTTCAATATCAGGACTATGGTCTTCCCGAAAGATCAACACAGAGAATGGCATCAACACCAGAAATGGATGCCAGATAACACAGTGGCAGAGGAGAAATCAATAAAGATGGTTATTGATGGGTTTTCATGAGAGCACACAATCTGAGGAGGAATAGGGAAATAAAGATGAATCTTTGACACATTCCACAGGTGAGACTCTATACTGCATTGGTCAGGCTGCATTTGGAGTATTGTGGGCAATTTAAGGCCCCATATCAGAGTAATGCCCCTGTCCCACTTAGGAAACCTGAACGGAAACCTCTGGAGACTTTGCACCCCACCCAAGGTTTCCGTGCGGCTCCCGGAGGTTTTTGTCAGTCTCCCTACCTGCTTCCACTACCTGCAACCTCCGGCAACCACCTGCAACCTCCGGGAACCGCACGGAAACCTTGGGTGGGGCGCAAAGTCTCCAGAGGTTTCCGTTCAGGTTTCCTAAGTGGGACAGGGGCATTAGGATGTGCTGGCTCTGGAGAGGGTCCAGAGGAGGTTTACGACATGATCCCAGGAATGAGTCAGTTAACATATGATGATCATTTGACGGTACTGGGCATCTACTCGCTGGAGTTTAGGACCAGAGGTCATACCCTCAGAATTAAAGGACGTTCCTTTTGGATGGATATGAGAATGAATTTCTTTATTCAGAGAGTAGAGAATTTGTGGAATTCTTTGCCACAGAAGGCTGTGGAGGTCATCAATGGGTAGTTATAAGGCAGAGATAGATAGATTCTTGATTGGTACGGGTGTTAGGGATTATGGGGAGAAGACAGGAGAATCTTAGGAGGGAGAGATAGATTGAATGGCGGAGTAGACGTGATTGGCTGAAAGGCCTAATTCTGCTCCTATCACTTATGAACTCATGAGTGCAGAGACATACGTTTATGCCACCGATAAGCTTTGACTGGATTGCAAACGGTTAAACGGAGAATTCCGCATCAATGGAAAAACGAATGAAATAGTTCAAAGATGAATATTGTGGCCACTCAGATCAAAGGCTATTTATTGCACAGTAATTAACCGAGGAAGATTTGAAGCATTTAAATTTGTCACAGCACATATACAATAGTATGTTAAATTCTATTGTCTGCTATTTTAGGTTTTTGATTTGTCCATAAAATTAGAAACAAAGAAAATATAATGGCCTGAAATCTACTGGCGACAGTGAGTCACCCACCCTTGTTACTGTCCTGATCACTGCTCCTGCACTCACTAGGTCCAAGCCCAAACAGTGATTTCCTGAGTGAAGCCAGTTCTAATGTGGCCAAAGAGGCTTGGCACAGATAAGATTTTAATCGTATAACTATCAAATAATCTATTTGATAGAAATGCTTTAGCAGCCAATTAAACCATTGCCACACCAAGTCCTTCCCAATGGGCAGGTGGTACAAAAGCTTGAAAATACTTAACACCAGTTTCAAGAACAGGGGGCTGCACAGTGGTGCAGCGGTAGAGTCAGCGCCAGAGATCCAGGTTCAATCCTGACTGTGGGTGCCGTCTGTTTGGAGTTTGTACGTTCTCCCTGTGACCATGTGGGTTTTCCCGGGGTGCTCCAGTTTCCTCCCACAGTCCAAAGACATACAGTTTGTAGGTTTATTGGCTTCGGTAACATTGCAAATTGTCCCTAGTTTGCAAGATAGTGCTATGTGTATGGAATAGTGCGAGTGTACAGGCAATCACTGGTCGGTGAGGACTCGGTGGCCCGAAGAGCCTGTTTCCGAACTGTATCTGTACAGTCTAATGTCTAAATAATTGGCCAACTACCAGAACTGTCTACAGTCGAAGAAGTACTGAAGGTACTGTCGTGTTTGAAGGTAGACAAATCTCCAGGTCCTGATCTAATATATCCGAGGACATTGCAGGAAACGTGAAAGGAAATTGCGGGAGTCCTGGTTGAAATTTATGAGTCGTCCTTAAATACAGGAGAGGTGCCGGTAGACTGGAGGGTGGTAAACGTTGTGCCTCTTTTCACAAAGGGCTGCAGGGCAAATGCTGGGAACTATAGGCTGGTGAGCTTAACATCTGTAGTGGTAAGTTAAAGGAGAGTATTCTGAGGGATAGGTTATACAAATATTTCGATGGGCAAGGGCTGATTAGGGACAGTCAGCATAGTTTTGTACATGGGAGGTTCTGCCTCACAAATCTGATTGGTTGTTTTGAAGACGTGACCAAAATGGTTGATGAGGGCAGAGCTGTAGATGTTGTATACTTTCAGTAAGGCGTTCGACAAGGTTCCGCATGGTAGGTTGCTCTGGAAGGTTAGATCGCATGGGATCCAAGGAGAGATAGCTGAATGGATAGCAAATTGGCTCCATGGAAGGAAGCAGAGGGTGATGGCAGAAGGTTGCTTCTCAGACTGGAGGCCTGTGACTAGAGGTGTGCCTCAGTGTTCAGTGCTGGGCCCGTTACTGTTTTTCATCTACATCAATGATTTGGATGAGAACATACAGGGGAAGATTAGCAAGTTTGCTGATGATATTCAAGATTCAAGAGAGTTTATTGTCATGTGTCCCAGATAGGACAATGAATTTCTATGCTTCAGCACAACAGAATATAGTAGGCATAAATAAATACAGAATAGATAAGTGTGACCATATACCATTGAATATATATATACACACATAAATAAGCAAATAAAGTGCAATGGGCTATTAATGTTCAGAGTTTTGTTTGAGTTGAGTTTAATAGCCTGATGGCTGTGGGGAATGTCTCAAAGTTGGCTGTGGAAAAGTTAATGGTTTTTTAAGATAGTGAAGATGATTATTAAAGTTTGCGGCAGGATCTGGATCGATTGGCCAGGTGGGCGGAGGAATAGTTGATGGAATTTAATATAGAAAATGATAGGTTTTGCATTTTGGGACGTCGAACAAGGGCAGGACCTACACAGTGAATGGTAGGCCTCTGGGTAATGTTGTAGAGCAGTGGGATCTAGGAGTACAGGTGCATGGTTCCTTGAAGGTCGAGTCGCAGATAGATAAGGTGGTCAAAAAGGCTTTTGGCACTTTGGCCTTCAACAGTCAGAGTATTGAGTATAGAAGTTGGGATGTTCAAGAAGGAACTGCAGATGCTGGAAAATCGAAGGTAGACAAAATGCTGGAAAAACTCAGCGGGTGCGGCAGCATCTATGGAGCGAAGGAAATAGGCAACGTTTCGGGCCAAAACCCTTTTTCAGACCGAAGTTGGGATGTCATGTTGCAGTTCTATAAGACATTGGTGAGACCGCATTTAGAATAGTGTGTTCATTTCTGGGCACCATGTTATAGGAAAGATATTGTCGAGCTTGAAAGAGTTCAGAAAAAAATTACGAGGATGTTGCCAGGACTAGAGGGTGTGAGCTATAGGGAGAGGTTGAGTAGGCTGGGTCTCTCTCTACTCCATGGAGCACAGGAGGATGAGGGGAGATCTTATAGAGGTGAATGAAATCATGAGAGGGCTAAATCGGGTAGATGCACAGAGTCTTTTGCCATGAGTAGGGGAATCGAGGACCAGAGGACATAGGTTCAAGGTGAAGGGGAAAATATTTAATAGGAATCCGAGGGGTAACTTTTCACACAAAGGGTGGTTGGGTGTATGGAACGAGCTGCCAGAGGAGGTACTCGAGGCTGGGACTGTACCATTGTTTAAGAAACAATTAGACAAGTACATGGATAGGATAGGTTTGAAGGGATATTGACCAAGCACAAGCAAGTGGGACTAGTGCAGCTGGGACATTGTTGGCTGGTGTGGGCGAGTTGGGCTGATGGACCTGTTTCCACACTGTATCACTCTATGACTATGATTCTAAGGGTCTCGACCCGAAACGTCACCTATTCCTTTTCTCCAGAGATGCTGCCTGACAAGCTGAGGTACTCCAGCATTTTGTGTCTATCTCCGGCGTTAACAAGCATCGGCAGCCCCTTCGCACATGAGAACTTTCTAGCAGTTTGAATGGCTTTACATACTCACGTCGGTAAATATTCAAAATTAATTTTGAATTACATTTTTCAAAACCAGAAACTTAAAACAGTAGAAAGCACATAAACAAAGAGTTACATTTAAATTAATTCAGTTCATTCTAAAGACAGAAACGATCTGATACTCACTTCTCGCCCCTCTTGCGGTCATTGCTCCCCATTGAAATGAACGATGCGTTAATCTGACCAGCGCTGATTCAGTAGGCAGATTTCCCAGTGTAATTGCTGGGGAATTAAATTAAAGTTGGCACTTTATGGCTGGACTCAATGAATGAGCTGGAAGCTAGATTTATATCTGATTCTGGTTTGCATTGGAAGATA
This sequence comes from Amblyraja radiata, assembly GCF_010909765.2. Lineage (NCBI taxonomy): Eukaryota > Metazoa > Chordata > Chondrichthyes > Rajiformes > Rajidae > Amblyraja > Amblyraja radiata. Next base: position 15,517,633 of record NC_045969.1, read on the forward strand.
GCCAACCACTGGAAATGTTTCAACCTAGTTGGCAATCTCTGGACTTCCATATTAGTGCAGGCCTGTGGCTCTTGACAGTTGTATAAGGAATTGTCAGCACTTCCATATGGGATTATCAACACAGTCAGGACGATCTTGGCCAATGTTGTTTTGCCTTTTGCGGTTCGTCTAGTGTCCTCTTAACATTAGGTTTTGCATCCCTTTAAAGGTTTGCTGGAGTTGTGCAATCTTTAGCAAACAGCTTGCATCTTTACTTAACCAGTGTAACATTGTGTCAACTATTTTCCAATGAAAACCAGATGTGGATGTAAGTCAGACTTCTAGCTAACCCGTCCTATTAACAATTCAGTATAAATTAGTTTAGTTTGGAGATACAGCGCGGAAACAGGTCCGTGCTGACCAGCGATCCCCGCACACTAAAGGGCCTGTCGCACTTGGGCGACATTTGTGCGTCATTTACATGACAGCCTAAAAAGAGTTTGTCACGCAGTGACGCTCGGTAACGCGCGGTGCTTCCCTGTCGCCCCAGGATTTTGGAATGTTCAAAATCCTGGGGCGACATTTGGGTGTCTCATCATGTTGTGCACCCTGTCACACGCTGATGGATACTGTCCTGTGGGTGATGCCCGGTTAGCGTTAGGGTTAGGGTTAGGGTTAGGGTTAGGGTTAGGGTTAGGGACCACAGATGAGGTGTAAAATATTCTTCCTTCAATGCATGGATTTTAAACATTAAACATTAATATATTAAAATTAATACAATAAAATCAATTGTGCAAATGAAAAGATGTCTGAATCGTTCAGTTTTATTTATGGACGTAATGGTCCGCTTCCAGATCTGATCACCGTCTCTTTTCACAGGGATGGATTCAGTGATTGTAGACTGAACTTCCCTCTCCCCTCTTCCCCCCTCTTCCCCCCTCCCGCCCTCATCCCTCCCTCTCCACTCCCCTCTACCCTTCTCCTCTCCCCTCTCTCCCCCCTTCTTCTCGTCTCCTCTCCAACTTGACAGTTTTATGGAAATCCGCATGTCTTTTGGATGTGTGAGGAAACAAGAGTGCCCAGAGGAAACCCAGGTGGTTACAGGGAGAACGTGCAAACTCCGCACAAACAGGTTGGTCAGGATTGAACCTGGGTCTCTGACATTGCGTGGCGGCAGCTATACCAGCTGCACCACCCTTCCGCTTGTGGTACCATGGATGTGTCAATGGGCAGCTTAGAATGATTCTGTCTGCTGGCCACTGCCTCTACACTTTGTTTTGTAAGTTGTTTACACTTTCTCCCCATTTTACTATGAATGAAGCTCACAGAAAGTGATGGAATACAAATCCCGGTTTACTTGGGCTTATGTGCACACTTCAGTTCTCGTGTTTCCTACAGAATGACTTCAACAGAGGGAGTTTTCAATATGGGTCACCCAGAATGGACGACTCAACAGTCGTGCAAAGTTAATGGGAGTGAGATGAATGGTTTTGAATGATAAGCTGGGCCAGAGGTCCTCAATCATGAATCCTCGGGCAGTTGGCAGCTCCAACGCTCTGCTTTTGTTCTGCATGTTTTGACTCATTGGCGACATTCATTGCTTTCCTCTTACAAGTGAAAGAAGCTGTTTGTCGACAACCAGCAGTCTTGTGGGTGAAAAATTACATGCAGCAGTCCAGGTTATCTGGGCGCTTTCCTAATCAGAGTAAGAGCAAAGTAAAAGATGAAACCCATCTGATGTCGAGACATATGAACATAAGAAGTGGGATCCTTGAAGGAGCTCCACCATTCTATAAGTTCTACCATTGCCTACTTTTTCCAGTAATCCCAATTTGTCTTGATTCCCCTCATGTTCATAAAGTTACCAGTCCCAGTCTTGCATGCTGAGGAAAAGGATCCACAGTCCTCATCAAATGCTAATGGCTAACACTTTATCCAGATTCTATCTTATCCAGATCCCCCTTGTTCTAAATGCTCTTCTGCTTCTTCTTGCGTATGGCGTGCACAGCCTAAAGCTGTAGGACAACTTGTTCTATTTGATCTCATTTGATTGTGCACGCCGGGTTGATTGCATTCATTGAAACAAGGCGGACCATGTGAAGGTTGCAATCTTCCACCCCGTTCTAAATGCTGCAACCAAAGGAAGAATCCTTTAATTAACTACTCTGTCATGTTGTTCTGAATGTTCTCTATCTTGATGTAATTGTCTTTCATTCTTCAAGAGTCTATTGAATTAATGAATGAATAAGTTTATTGGCCAAGTAGTCACATACAAGTAATTTGCCTTGGTGCTCCGCCTGCAAGTGACAACATGACACACAGTGACAGTTAGGAATGACACATAAAACATTAAACATTAGGCACAAACACAAGTAGGCACAAGCTGATCTTACTCTTCCACATCTCAGTTGATAATCCAATGAATCTACTCTGCACAGATACCAAGACAAGTACCCCTGTTAAAACAAGGAACTACAGATGCTGGTTTACATAAAAGGACACAAGGAGCTGGAGTAACTCAGCGGGTCAGAGAACATGGATGGTTGACATTTCAGGTCAGGGCCCTTCTTCAGACTGAATATTCCTGGCTCGAAACAACACCTGCCCATGATCTCAATGTTGCCTGATTCATTTAGTTATTCCAGCACTTTGTGTCGCTGCAGGTATATTGTTCCTTATTTATGGAGATCAAACTCTGTTTACCCCATTCTCATATTTCAGTTGAAAATGAATATTTTGAGCAAACTCCAGACAATGCTTGGGCAGAGCATGAAGAAGAGCATTTTTGCTCAATATTTTATTGGCTCACGCCACCTCACAAGAAGCCATTGTGAGATTCATTCTTGGCTTTTGGTCAGAGGTTTGACTTCACTCCAAGGTCTGCCATGGGTGTCAAAAGAACAGGCTCCCAAAACTGCTGTGAAAATGTTGCCTTAAGACATCAGTAGGATGAGGCTGGTCCAATAGTTCATCCCGTGGGTAATGAAGAAAGGTAGCCAAAACACAGAGTATAAAGCCTAGCACTCCATGTAATCCAGCACTCCATGCAGGAAAACATTAAATAATATCATCTCATTTAAGGAAAGAAGAGCCAGGTGCAACTTTCAAGCTCGCAGCAAGATTTACTGTAGCTGCTTGAAATTATATCCCTCTCTACCCTCTGTTGAGCCAATGCAATTGTTGACCATCGATCCACGTGAAATAGTATAAACATTTATAATACATCCCCTTAATCAGGAAGTACGGCAATCATCATTTTCAGAATTGAGCACTGTGTTGCCAATATTAGTGTGGGAAGGAGCTGCAGATGCTGGTTTACACCGAAGATAGACACAAAAAGCTGTAGCAACTCATTGGGTCAGGCAGCATCTCTAGAGAGAAGGAATAGGTGACATTTCAGGTCGACACCCTTCTTCAGTCTGAAGAAATGTCACCTACTCCTTTTCTCCAGAGATTCTGCCTGATCCACTGAGGTACTCCAACATTTTGTATCTATCTTACAGGCTAACCTACCAGACTGGGACTACCAGACATGAACAGGAATCTGCTCAGGAAGCAGCACCATATATATGCCTCTCCTGGGAATGCCAAATGGGCAGGTGCACCTCAGAACAACACAGTAGTTTCCAGGGACATGCTCATAATGCTGTACAGGGAACGGCACACTCCCATTCTTGTCTGATGCAGGAATCACAACTTGGCAGCAAGCACAAATTGCATACCAGAGTGCCCAGTAGAATTTGTGGAGTGGTATGATTTAATGGGTAAATTGCTATCTGATTTATTGGTGACCCTCAGACTATCTTTGATCGAACTTTACTGGCTTTACCTTGTACTAAACATTATTCCCTTATCGTGCCAATGGCTCGATTGTAATCATGTATTGCCTTTCCTCTGACTGGAAAGCATGCAACAAAAGCTTTTCACTGCACTTCGGTACATGTGATAAAAAACTAAACTGAACAGTCAAATTTCATTTCAGAAATGATACATTTTCAATGAATAAAGTGAACTGACTTCCAAGCCCCGTCCTTTTGTGTTTATAATTTTACACAATTCTAGTAGTAGTAGGCCCCTCTCGGTCATGACTGACCATGGGTGATGCATCGTGGTCGGATGCAAGCCTGGGCGATGTCATATGGAGGACAGGCTATTGCCCATGCAGCACGTCCCCCCTCTCCACGTCGCTGATCGATCCAAAGGAACGGCAGGGCCATTACAGTTTGGCACCTGCGCCATCACAGGAGCTGCCAGAGCGAGGTTGTAGACAACGACAAACTGCCTTAGGGGCTCCAACTCCGGATTTTCTTGAGGTTTACTCCTGGAGCCTTTTCCATGACTGGATATGGCCACAAGGCAGTGAAGGTTTTAAATCAGAGTTTTCCCTCTCCTAGATGGACTGCCTTCCCAGGCTGATGAGCATCATCTGCCCGAGTCACAATTATATATGTACACCCATATATAACACAATACATATAATAATAATAATAATAAATTTTATATTTAATGGGCGCCTTTCATACAAAATCTCAAGGACACCTTACATAGTAAAACATATAATCAGAATAAAATAAGTAATAAAGACATCACAGAGACACAAATTAAAAACAGAATTCATTCCAAAAACAGAAAATCAAAAACACAGTGTGAAGAGAGAGCAGCGGCAACCAATTCGTGCCAGCGTCCACTCTCTCTTCACGGCAGCCATCTTGGACACAGACCTACAGGATTACATTAGACAAAAAAATCATCCCCCCACAATGGATACCACTGTGGGGGAAGGCACAATGTCCAGTCCCCACCCCATGTTCACCCCAAAGTCAGGCCTATTGAGGCCACCGCAATTGCCTCTACGGAGGCCCGATGTCCCTGGCCGTTCTCACCGGGTGGTCTTGCCCCGGCGTCGGGAGAGTCCTTTCGGCGGCTGGGCCACCTGGAACGGCCGCTTCCTGGTTGGAGCCCGCAGCTGCCGAAGCCGACAAGGCCGCGCCGGTTTGGAGCACCCAGGCTCCCGTTGGTAAAGTTGGCGCCGCCTCTACGCTCCGCAAACCCGCAGCCCGGAGATGTTGCTCTCGGCGGTCCAGCTCGCCAGAGCTCCAGCCAGCAATTTTGTGTACCTTACATATGAATCTATTTGGATTACTAATATCATACCAAGAATTTGGGACAATAGGTACTTATTTAGTTTAGTTTTAGAATTAGAGATACAGCGTGGAAACTGGACCCTCGGCCCACCGAGTCCACACCAACCAATGATCATTCACACACTAGTTCTAACCTACACTCTAGGGACCATTTACCAAAGCCAATTAACCGACAAACCTGCACATCTTTGGAATGTGGGAGGAAACCGGAGCACCAGGAAAAAACCCACGCGGTCACAGGGAGAACGTACAAACTCTGTACAGAAACCACCCGCAGTCAGGATTGAACCCGGGTCTCTGATGCTGTAAGGCAGTACCTCTACCGCTGCGCCACCGTACCACCCACAAATCTTCATGCATCATGTTTTACACCAGCTTGAGTAAGATAGGTTCTGATAAAGGCAGAAAAACGACAAAATTAACAAAAAACAAAAATCTGCCAATGTTATCCACGAAGATTCCCTTACCGCATTACACACAGACAGGCTAAATGTTGAACATGTGCAGTGTGTTACCGGTTGAACAGTTACTCTCACCTAACACAGCAGAAGTCATAAACGTCCGACTGAATTGTTAATAATCATGCTAAATTGCAAGCACAACAATGAATATGAGTCAGGAAATAAGCTATTTTGCTTGTGAAAGGAAGGATTAATAATCCATATCCCGAGAAAGATATAGCGTTAATGGCAAATATTTTTCCTTTAAATACCAAATAGATTTGCTGTGATTCTGGACTGTTTTTTTTGTAAATGTTATACTCAGAAAGTGGGGGGGGGAAAGTACTGCGCATTTGGAATTATCTCGAAGAAATCCCAGCCGATCTTTGTCAAACATATTTCGAGAAATGGTTCATCTTTTCCTCATGATGAGCTATAGATTTAACCTTAAAAATTTGTCCAACCTGTGCCACTGGGGCATGCTTCCATTTCTAAATGCAGTGACCTCCACTTGTCGATTTAATGCCAATTAGTGCCTAATTGGAGCAATTTTGTGCATGGATATGTTCTTGCTCAGAGCTGAAGTGAGATGGCCTAAACAAATATTTACTTTTGCATTTATGTGTGTAACATATTTATCTGCAGTAAAAGATTTATTTCCACTTGATGTTTGGCTGCATTAACAGTATAGCCCTGTTATATTTATTCGTTCTGACTCGATCAGGATATTAATAAGTTGGATGACCTGGTGACAGGCAGTCTGTCCTTATTCACAAGCTCCACATCACAATAACTCCTTTGCTCCTCATTAGACTTGCAGGATATTAACACTCAGAATCGGCTCACAGACCGAACAGATTGGGGACCAGATTGCTTGGACAAATCATTTGTGCTTTGTTTCGGATTGGTGAGGAGTAATGAGTGAACATAAATTTGTACCCTGGTTTGGTTTCTCTTTTGTGTTAGCCCTTTCCCCTCTAGATGCTTCATTTAACAGCGACGACAAGGGCACATGTGCAGGGTGTTACCGGTTACAAGGCGCCCATTCGCCTTCATTCGGTAGTGCCTGCCTGCATTGTTTTGCAACCAACTGCTCTCCCCTATGGATAGAAACAAAGGAATGTGTAAATTGCACAACCACCAGGGTACATGCACGAGCATATGAGAGCAGGAGCATAAATACTCCAGTGTATATTTGTTTACTTCAGAGTTAAAATAGGCAGCAGGGTGCAAGTTTGCTCGGTACAGATCAATGTAGCAAACTGTCTAACAATATTAGTTTAGTTTAGTTTAGTTTAGAGATACAGCGTGGAAACAGGCCCGTCGGGCCACTGATCCTCGCACACTTACGCTATCCTACACACACTAGGGACAATATTGCAAGCCAAACTAGCCTAAATACCTGTACGTCTTTGTAGTGTGGGAGGAAACCAGATATCCCGGGGAAAACCCATGCAGGGCACGAGAAAAACATACAAACAATGTACAGACAAGGACCTGTAGTCAGGATCGAACCCGGGACAGTTACTCTACGGCTGCGCCACCGTGCCGCCATTAAATTTATGTTAGGAAGAGGTCATGTTAGCTTTCTATTGTGATCTATCAGAGAGTCATTTGCACTGACTAGGAGACCAATAAATCTAAAATAGATAGTGAGGGCCAGCTTTATCTGACATTTACCATTTTTTTGTCGGCTCCTAGGTGTCATGCGAGAACATTAATCAACTTGTGTGATGTTTTTTATCTTCAGGCTTGTTTTTGTTACCTTTAGGGAGAAAGGCACACAGCTGAGCTATTGTTTGCTAGGGATAGTATTTTACACCAGTCGTGATGCAGTAATGTTAGGTCAATGGGGAAAACTTCACTGTGTTTATATTTTTCCCTCTTTCGAGTGATCTTGATTTTGTTCCAAAGGAAACATGAGTGACTCAGATTCAGATCAGAGCTCACAAGGACCAGTTTAGAGAGAAGACAGTCAAGTGTGTTAAAAAAGTTGTCAGTCCAACTCGAGGATCTGGGCTTGAATCCAGTGTAAATAAAATGGATGACGTCCCCTTACTCTTACAAAGCTGCAATAGATTTGAGCAGCCGTAACTCATTTTCTGTTCTTTTCCACAACACAAAATTAACCCCTGACTTGGAACCAAGTTAGCATTGTTTCACATTGATGAGCTGGAACACAAAAGAAAGTGGTAAGAAAATAAATGATTCAACAGAATCTCGAATGGACGCTCTTTGGGAAATCACTATCGGCTTTGAGAACCAAATCTAGGAAAGGAGAATGTGCAGGAAGGAACAGCAGATGTTGGTTAGCACCGAAGATAGACACAGGAAGCTGGACTAACTCAATGGGACAGGCAGCAGCTCTGGAGAAAAGGAATAGGCGGCTTATTCGGGTCATTAAGGGTTTCAACCCAAAACGTTACCTATTCGTTTTCTCCAGAGATGCTGCCTGACCCACTGAGTTACTCCAAATTTTTGTGTCTATCCAGGTAAGGAGAAATTAGGCTTGCAGATTAGATGCCCCAAAATTATATTGAAGTTTAAAGGTTTAAAATACTATTTTACTCTAATTGACTCATACTCTTATGCCCCTAATTATGAATCCTTAGATCCTATTATTTTTTCATGGCTTAACCTTCCAGTGGTTCTATTTGTGGGAATTATGCATTTGAACTATAGGGCCTCTCTATGCAATGCATTTTCTACATTTGTAAAATCCCATCTGCTGTTTTTACTTCCAAGATATACTTCCTAAGAGTTATACATTATAAATTATATTTACATAATTTTTCTTAACTGAGCCAATATTTCTTGCCATATATTATGACCCCTCCTACCTTTTCCCCACTCAGCTACTGACCCTGGGGTTACATTTTAGAGAGGCACAACTAGAGAGCAGTGCTGAACTAATATCTACCTCATTGGTGACCCTCGGACTACCTTTGGTCAGACTTTACTGGCTTTACCTTTGCACTAAATGTTATCATGTATCTATACACTGTAAATGGCTCTTATTGTAATCATGTATTGTCTTTCCGCTGACTGGTCAGCACGCAACAAAAGCTTTTCACTGTACCTCGATACATGTGACAATAAACTAAACTGAAGTGAACTGAACTGAGACTGCATGTTCCTGTTATTGTGAAGGGCAAGGCTGGCAGAATTAGGGGATCGCGATCCATTGGGAATATTGAGGATCTCTGAAGGAAAAAGGAGGCAGCATATGTCAAGTGCATCCCTTGAAGAGTGTAAGGGATTTCATAGAGTCGTACTGAGCAATTACATGCCCTTCGGCCCAACTTGCCCATCAACATGTCCCAGCTACACTAGTCTCATCTGCTTGCGTTTGGCCCATAACCCTCTAAATCTATTTTATCCATGTACGTATCTTAATTCTTCTTAAACATTGCGATAATACCTGCCTCAACTACCTCCTCTGGCAGTTTGTTCCATACACCCACCACCCTTTGTGGAAAAGGTGTTACCCCTCAGATTCCTATAAAACCTGTTCCCCCTCACCTTTAAACCTATGTTTTCTGGTTCCCAATTCCCGTACTCGAGGCATTTACCCAAACTATTCTTCAAATGATTTTTTACACCTCTATAAGATCACCCCTCATACTCCTGCACTCCAAAGAATAAAGTCCTAGCCTGCTCAACATCTCTCTATAGCTCAGGCCATCCAGTGCCGGCAAGTGGATGGAGTACTCTCAAGGGATTAATCAGGAGGATAAAAAGTGGACATGAAATAGTAGAAGATAGTGGCAGATAATCCCCGTGGGTTTTCTCAGAGATCTTCGGTTTCCTCCCACACTCCAAAGATGTACAGGCATGTAGGTTAATTGCCTTGGTGTATATGTAAATTGTCCCTAGTGTGTAGGATAGTGTTAATGTGTGGGGTTCGCTGGTCGTGCGGATTCGGTGGGCCGAAGGTCCTGTTTCCGCGCTGTATCTCTAAAAAAAAACTGGAGAAATGGGCAATGGAATGGTTGATGGAATTTAACTCGGAGAAGTGCGAGGTGTTGTATTTTGATAAGTTAGATCAGGGCAGGACTTGCACAGTAAATGGCAGGTCCCTGGAGCGTGTGTTGTAGAATAGATAGAGGTTCAAGTACATAATTCCTTGAAAGAGGCAACACACCTACTGAGGGTGGTGTAGAAGCTAGTTGGCAGACTTGCCTTAATTGGCTAAGGCATTGAGTACATGAGTTGGGAAGGCATGTTACAACTGTACAAGACATTGGTGAGATCACATTAGGAGTATCATATGTAGTGCTAGTCGCCAAACGATTAGTAAGATGTCATTAAGCCAGAAATGGTGCAGAAAATATTGACAAGGATGTTACTGGGACTTACGGGCTTGTCCTATAAGGGGAGATTGCACATTCCTAAACATTTTTCCATGGATCGTTGGAGGCTGAGGGGTGACCTTATAGATGTATATAAAATCATGAGGAGCGTAGATACCCAGGAGGTGGGGGGTCTAAATCTAGAGGACATTGATTTAAAATGAGAGGGGAAAGATTTTAAAGGGACCTGAGAGACCATTGTTTCCCACAGAAGGTGGTGGGTATATGGAAAAAGCTACCAGAAGACATGGCATCGGTGGGTACAATTATAATCTTTGAAAGGTAGTGTGACAGGTACATGTTTAGGAAAGGTTTAGAGGGATATGGACCGAATGTGGGAAAATGGGACTGGTTCAGACAGGCACCTAGTTTAGCATGAACAAGTTAGACCAAAGGGCCTGTTCACATTCAGTATAACTTTATTACTCCATGATACTGTAGCCAATTTTTTGTCAGTCTCACAAACTGATTTTCAATAACTTGTTGTATTTTGTTGCTACCAACTGATACACACATGTTTTTACCTTTTTTTATTTAAACAACATCTCTTTGTGTTTATCTGAAACCCTCAGGGGATAACTTGGATTGAATCATACCGTCTAAAACGAATGTATTGTTGAAGGGTGAGATGTTAAAGCGTTAAATTTCTCAAACCTGACCTTAGCCTTCCTCATTTTAATGGAGACTATGATAAGGGTGAGCGACCAACTTAAACTACAGATGTGGCTTGCCCAATTTAAAATCTCATTAAGGCTAACAGGCTGCAATTTAACTTGTCTTGCAGGTTCAACTCTTTCTCGCTATGTTTTCCAGACTTTGGGTACATTGTGAGCTGAAGCATATCCTAGAGGGGAGGGGAAGTGTATCCCCCTCACAGAATATTTGTTCCACCACCATTTGAGACAAGGAATTGGATACCCTCCAATTAGAGGCATAGATTAGTTGCCACCCCATGCTCCCACATCAGCAGCAGCATCAGGGCAGCGGTACAGTTGCTGCCTTACAGCGCCAGAGACCCGGGTTCAATCCTGTCTCGAGTCTGGGGTTTGTATGTTCTCCCTGTGACCACATAGGTTTTCTCCGGGTGCCTCGGTTTCTTACACTCCAATGGTTTGTAGATTAATTGGCTATGGTAAAAATTGGTAAATTGTCCCTAGTGCATCCGCAAGTGTTAGTGTACGGGGTTTGCTGGTCGTCGTGGACTCAGTGGGCCAAAGGACCTGTTTCCGCACTGCCTCTCTAAGCTAAACTACACTAATCAGCAGCAGGTACCCAATTGGTGAGGCATCATCTTGGAGGCTCCCTGTCTGACTGGAAACAAAGTCTATTGTTCAGGCTGATATTCAGACAGAGAACCTATCAAAGCAAAACCACTAATTTACTGATTTATTGAACAATGCTGTGCCTGCCTCCATTTACACAACCCATTTCTTTCAAGATTCTCAGTAAATGCTTCTAAAATGTCTTATAAACAACATCTAAATTTACTGTAGATAAACACTGATTACATAGCCTCCAAGAAAGAGCTTGTGGTTACAGAGATTATAAGGGACTGTAGACAGGGCTACCAGAGACTATGGTTATATGTGATGCTTTTGGGCAAAGCTTACAAAGGACGGATACAACAAGCAGTGAATATCAATATGTGGTGGTCACAGAGGCTCAACCAACCAGTAATGACTGCATGAATTCACCATACCCGATCCATGGGACAACTGAGATATTGCAAGAAAAAGACACAAAGTGCTGGAGTAACTCAGCGGGTCAGGCAGCATCCATGGAGATCATGGATAGGTGACATTTTGAATCAGGACCTTTCTTACAACTGTTTGCGTGGTGGGGAGGGGTTGGGGGGGGGGGGAGAAAACTGGGAGAGAGGAAGGGCAGGACAAAGCATGGCAGGTAACTGGTGAATACAGGTGAGAGGGGGGTTGATAGGCATACGGTTGTACAAAGAGATGAAAATAAAGCAGAAGGCATGAGGCAAAATGATTGAAGAGTTGCAAATTGTGAAGCCAGAGGAAGGGATGGAGTGGGAGGGGGAGGGAGAGGGGAGAAACAGGTGCTACTGAGCTTGGGCACAGATGAAGGGGGTGGAGGGAAATAAATGAGGGTGTGGGTGAGAAAGGGGAGGAGGTGCGGGGGGGGGGGGGGGGGGGGGGGGGGGGGGATGGGTTATCTGGGTAACTGGGTTATTCTAAATTTGATACAAAAAATGTAAAGAGGCACATTATTCTAGATATAGTTCTAAAAGATCAGACACCAAGACCCTGAAGAATTGTTCATATTGGATATGGAAACGCACTGTGCTCTAGGATATTAGTTGAAGATTCATTGAATCATTGATACACCAAAACAGGAACTATCTGCACACGACAGGCGCGTGGGGACAGTGAGTGTGAAAGAAACCTTGATCTTTCCATTCAAATTCCGGGCACACTCTAGTGATACCATGGATTCTCAGGAACATTTTCAAATGAAATTGTATTGGAAAGTTTCAACTCAGAAATAAACTCTTAATTTTGGAGACAAGGTGAAATTAGTGCATCGATTTTTACTCCAGGAGTGATGTCACTGTCAGATAATCTGCCCCTCTCATCCATCAGAGTTCATTCACGAGTCATTCAGTCCACTAAAGTCTGAAGAAGGGCCCCGACCCAAAACGTCACCTATCCATGCTCTCCAGGGATGCTGCCTGGCCAGCACTTTGTGGCTCTTATTTGTAAACCAGAATCTGCAGTTCCTTGTTCCAGCACTAACATTTCTCTTGCTCTCATAACAATTTGAATTGCATATGGCACTTTTGCCACCAACATTATTTCTTCACCTTTTGGCTTAAAACATGCTGATTTGTAGTTAGCTAATTAAAAGTGCATGATCCAAGTTTCAAACAGTCGGGTGTGGGACAGAATGAAAAGTAACTCCTTTCCAATTCTTCCTCAACTTGAAGCAAGTGGCAGGTGCTGGACTGTTATTTTTCTTTTTAGATTCACCACCAGGGCTTCATCTTGAGAAATCAAATCTCTTAGATATAGATTTATCCAGCTGCTCTATTTTTATGGTAATCTTGGGGTTTTCCAGTCTACTGGACACATCTAAGCCTTTCATCCAATTATATTGATATGTAAGCCAAGTTGTTTGCTTGTCATAGATTGTATTAGCACCTGGAGGTCATCTGCACTTTTAGCAATAGCAGTAATATTAAAGTCTTGGTTTATTTACAGAATGGCTTTTCTCATTTTATGCCTCCGTTGTGTCATCATGATAATCCCATTGGACTCTTTGGAGAGCCAGACTTTGTCTAAATTTTTTTCTCTACTTTTGCAGGAGGACAAGTATTTAAACAGAGGAGGAGGCCATTCAGCACATCCGAACCATACGACTCGATGTAAGATGGTCCGAAACTCCCGTCCTATGCCAATAGCAAAACAATTTTGTTCCTTTCAGACAGTTATCCTGCTCCTTTTACAATTGAATCCGTCTCTACTGCTACCTCTGGCAGCGTATTTTGAATCAGAACAACAGAGCAGCACAGCGGCCGCTGCCTCACAGCGCCAGAGACCCAGGTTCGATCCTGACCTACAGTGCTGTCTGTGTGGAGTTTGCATATTCTGCCAGTGATCACGTGGGTTTCTTCTGAGTGCTCAGGCTTCCTCCAACATCCCAAAGAGGTGCGAGTTTGTAGGTTCATTGGTTGGTGTAAATTATCTCTAGTGTCTAGGGTTTGGAGGCGAAAGTGGAATAACATAGAACTAGTGTGTGGTCGGGTGATTGATGGCCAGCATGGACTCGGTGGGCTGAAGGGCCTGTTTCCACGCAGTATCTTTCAAGCAATTAACAAAATAAACACTTTCACTCTTGTCATCTTTGGCAATTTTGCCAACAATTCTAATTCCAACATTATATCTCTCTATCACTCTGATTTTATATACCTGTATCAGATCCCCTCCATCCAAAATTATGTTTAGTTTAGTTTAGTTTATAGATAGAGCATGTCTCAGCTCTACATTTCAGCTGCCGCCTATCCACCCATGCCACCAGACTGCCTGTGTCCCTTTGAAGCCTGCTGCTATCTTCCTTACAATTAACTATTCTTTCACATTTTATACAAACCTTCTGCCAATTCGTTTATACTGACATTTATCACATAATCTCTGCAGACTTTTGCATATTTTCTCAAAACTTATGTAGCCCTTTATTGTCCATAATCTCTATCCTTGTTAAATATTACAGTCGAGTAAACAGTGAGAGAGGGATCTATATTCTTTAGAATATTCCTAAATCTCTACCTGAGGGCAAAATCAGATGGAAACTCAGTGAGGTTGAAAATCTGATTGAATGATGCCAGAACAGCAATTTTGCTCTCAATGTCAGCAAGACCAAGGAGCTGATTAATGACTTAAAAAAAAACATACAGCATACACCAAGTCCACGCTGTTCATACTAGTTCTCTGTTATCCTACTAGTCCTGTGTTATTCTCATCCACTCCCAACCTACAGGGGGCAATTTACAGAGGGCCAATTGACCTAACAACCCGGACATCTTTGGGATGTGGGTGGAAACTGGGGGACCCAGAGGAAACCCACGCCGCCACAGGGACAATGTGCAAACTCCACACAGACAGCACCCAAGGGCAGGATTGAACACGGGTCAGGTTTGAACCATTGGTGCTGTGGGACAACAGGTCTACCAGCTGCCCTCTGTACACCTTCAGGAGGGGAAAGCCAAGGATCCATCAACCTGACATAATCAACGGTACATTGCTGGAGGAAGTCATCACTTCATTCTGTCTCTTCAGTGCATTTATTTGAAGAGCTGTCCTAATCCCAGCACACAGAGGCAATCTCAAAGAAAGCACATCAGCACTTCTACTTTCTTAGAAGATTGAGGAGAGATAGTATGCCGCCAAACACTCTAACTTCTTCACGTGTATGTAGGGAGAATACTGACTGTGTACATCATGGCGTGGTGTGGCAACTTGAACACTCTACATACTACAGAGAGTGGTAGACCGCCACAAGTAAAAATGTAATTGTCCCATTGTCCGTATATAAAATTATTAAACATTATCCCCTCACCCTTCTCTCACTCCACCTCAACTGTTTTTTCCTGACCAATATTTTCCTTCACCTAAACAAAATATTAACCTTATTCAGTAAATAATTTCCCCCATGATCAACAGTGCTTTCAATAAATGGATAAACAGCTAATTCTACAACAGTTCATGTTCTTAAGTGATAGGTGCAGAATTAGGCCACTCGGCCCATCAATTCTACTCCACCATTCAATGGTGGCTGATCTATCTCACCCTCCTGACCCCATTCTCCTGCCCTCTCCCCATAACCCCTGACACACGTACTAATCAATAAGCTATCTACCTCTGCCTTAAAAATATCCATTAACTTCTTAAATATCCATTAACTTCTTAAATATCCATTAACTTGCCACAGCCTTCTGTGGCAAAGTATTCTAAAGATTCACCACCCTATGACTAAAGAAATTCCAACTAGTGGAAACATCCTCTCTACATTCACTCTATCCAGGCCTTTCGCTATTCAGTAGGTTCTTGAAATAACCTTAATTCCTTCCTTGAAACCAGATGTTTATATCATTTTTCCTTTCTTTCATTGCATGGGAGATGCGGGAAACAAAAATACCAAGCAGGGGAAATTAGAAAGATGAAGGCATTATGTGAACGAAAATATAGCCAAGGATGTGTTTGTATTTATTTTGAAGGAAATGAGGGAATGACACCATCAGGTATTTCATTTTAAGAATGTCCTTTTCATACTGTGAGCTATTGGATGTTCAAATGAGTGAGATTTCACAAAATGCTAGTTCAAACTGCTTGAGACGAAGAACAAATCTCTCGTCTCTCCCTTACCACAACTCCAAATTACTGCCTGCAGGCATTTTACTGCAGTGTTCAATTTTGATTAGCATTCATCTTCCTCCTATTGCTTGTCTGGCAGTGGGTTGCAAAAGAAACACATAGCAGGTATACAATTAATACATCTTCCCAGCATTTGGTAATAGGATATGAAACTCTATGATGTCAGGGACTTTGATGTTGTTGAGAGAGGAAAAAAGCTTTTCTGGACACAATCCAATTTGCAAATAAAACCTTAAGAGTTAGTTAGTTAAAAAAAAAAAATGAAAATGAGTTCCACTATCAGAAACAGAATTAGGATGACAATTAGTATTGTCATCAGATTTACAAATGAAAGGAATTAAATTGAAAGACAAGCAGTAGCAACATAAACACTTCCCAGCAGCTGGCAGTAATTGTCACAACAGGCTGTTGGTTAAAAATAAATGAAAGCGTATGTCTATTCTGACCATGGGCAGACTTTGTTCACCTTCCTGAGGAACAATAGACTTGTGGAATAGGCTGTGCAGTGTAGATTCACCAGAATGATTTATGGGATGAGAGGTGTTTCTATAGGAAGAGACCGACAGTTTTAGTCAAAGGTAAGATTGAATTTGGTGGGCAAACACTTAAATAAGTGAAGCTTTTTTTCAATTCATCATATAAAATTCTACAAAGGATGAAGAAGGTTGGTGTAAAAGGCTGATTGTAGAACCACATAGGGTTTGTGGTCTCAGAATACAGATAAGATTGGCCATTTATTAATAAGCTCAGGAAGGATATCTGAGTCAAAGAGGGTGTAATTCTCTGCCAGTAGCCTCTGATGTTGGGTATTGTCAAGGGCATTGAGTACAAAAGTTGGAATACAGCTGTACCACACTTGGAGTGCTTAGAGTACTGCAGTTATGGTTGCCCAGCTATAGGAAGGATGTCTTATTAAGTCAGAAAGGGTGCCGAAGAGGTTTAACAGAGTGCTGCCTTGATCAGAGGGTATTGGCTATAAAGAGAGGTTGGGCAACCTTGAATTGTTTTCCCTTGCATGTCAGCGATTGAGGGGAGATCTGTTAGAAGTATATAACATTTATGAGAGGTACAGATAGAGTAGACAATTAGAACCTTTCCCCCAGGGTTGAAATGTCAAAGACTAGATGACATGGCTTTAAGATGAAAGAGGCAACATTTAAAGGAACGCGTGGACCAAGTGTGGAACAGAGAATGATGAGTGCCTTGAATGTGCATCAAGAGGTGGTGATGGAGGCAGGTACATTAGGAGCATAAAAGAGGCTTCTAAGTAGGAACATGGATATGCAGGGAATGGTGGGATATGGATCACAGTGGCCGAAGAGAGTAGTTTAACTTGGCACCAGGTTTAGCACGGATATTGTGGGTCAATGGGCTTGTTCCTGTGCTGTATAGTTTTATATTATAGGGGAGGGGGGTGGGGGGGTGAGGGAAGGGGGTGGGGTAGAGAGGGAAGGGGGGTGAGGGAGAGAGGGATGGGAGAGGGAGAGGGGTGAGGAGAGGGAAACATAGAAGCATAGAAATTAGGTGCAGGAGTAGGCCATTCGGCCCTTCGAGCCTGCACCACCATTCTATATGATCATGGCTGATCATCCAACTCAGTATCCTGTAACTGCCTTCTCTCCATACCCCCGATCCCTTTAGTCACAAGGGCTACATCTAACTCCCTCTTAAATATAGCCAATGAACTGATCTCAACTACCTTCTGTGGCAGAGAGTTCCAGTGTGAAAAATGTTTTCCTCATCTCAGTATTAAAGGATTTCCCCTTTATCCTTAAACTGTGACCCGCTTGTCCTGGACTTCTCCAACATCGGGAACAATCTTCCTGCATCAGACAAATGCAATTCAGGACTTTTCTCTTCACAAGCAAAGTCAGAATGACGGTTAGTGAAGAAACCGAATAATCGCTGAGCGTTCAGATGCTGCGCGCGCCTCCTGCACCAAAGGGGGGGGGGGGGGAGCGTGTGTTGTCACACACAAAGATCTTGTAGCGGAGAGCTCCGCTATAAGATCTTTGGTCACATGCTAAGCACGCGCCTCCACAAACAGATGAGCGTCTTCTTGAATGGAGAGCGCGTGGCCGCCTCCACAAACATTCACACACACTGAGGACCCGCCCCCACAAAAAATATTTTGTGAGGAAGGGGAGGAGGAGGGTGGAGAGGGAGAGGGGGAAGGGGGGGGGGAGAAGAGGATGGGGGAGAGAGGTGAAGGGGGGGGGGGGGAGGGGTTTGGAGCGGGCGTGCATGAGTCGAGAGAAGAGAAAAGGGCAGATAGAGAGAGAGGCTGGTTCAACATCAAAAAAGCTGGATAAACTCAGCGGGTGCAGCAGCATCTATGGACCGAAGGAAAAGGGCAACGTTTTTGGCCGAAACCCTTCTTCCGGGTTTGGCCAAAAACTTTGACTATTCAATTCACTCCATAGATGCTGCCGCACCCGCTGAGTTTATCCAGCTTTTTTTTATGTCTACCTTCGATTTTCCAGCATCTGTAGTTCCTTCTTAAAGACAGAGACTGTGCACGGTAAGGGAAAGAGGAGGGAGAGGGGGTAGAGTGTGGAGGGAGGGGGAGGAGTGGGATGGGAGGGGGAGAGGGTGGGGGGAGAGAGAGGGGAAAGAGTGTGGGGGGGGGGGAGGGGGAGGGGAGGAGAGAAGTGGAAGAGGTAGGGAGGGAGGGAGGGGGAGAGGGGTAGCAGGAGTGGTGGAAGAGGGACAGGGGGAGTGGTGGAAGAGGGACAGAGGGGTAGGGAAAGGGGTGGGGGAGAGAGGGGAATGGAGGGGGAGACAGGGGTGGAGGAGGGAGAGGGGTAGGGTAAGGGGAGAGAAGTGGGAGAGGGAGGGGTAGGGGGAGTGGTGGGACAGAGGGGAAGGGGGTGGGGAGAGAGGGAAGGGGGTGGGGTAGAGAGGGAAGGGGTGGGGGAGAGAGGGATGGAAGAGGGGTGAGGAGAGGGAGAGGGGGAGCAGAGAAGGGGGAGAGAAGTGGAAGAGCGGGGAGGGAGGGAGGGGTAGCGGGAGTGGTGGAAGAGGGACGGGGGAGTGGTGGAAGAGGGACAGAAGGGTAGGGGAAGGGGTGGGACAGGGAGGGGAAGAGAGAGGGGTGAGGGAGGGAGAGGGGTGGGGTAAGGGGAGAGAAGTGGAAGAGTGGGGAGGGTGGGGCAGAGGGACTGGTGGAAGAGGGACAGAGGGGTAGGGGAAGGGGGAGGGGGGAGAGAGGGAAGGGGGTGGGGTAGAGCGGGAAGGGGGGTGGGGGAGAGAGTGATGGGTGGGAGAGGAGAGGGGTGAAGAGAGGGAAACATAGAAACATAGTAATTAAGTGCAGGAGTAGGCTATTTGTCCCTTCGAGCCTGCCCCACCATTCAATATGATCATGGCTGATCATCCAACTCAGTATCATGTACCTGCCTTCTCTCCATACCCCCTGATCCCTTTAGCCACAGGGGCCACATCTAACTCCCTCTTAAATACAGCCAATGAACAGGCCTCAACTACCTTCTGTGCCAGTGAATTCCAGAGATTCACCACTCTCTGTGTGAAAAATGTTTTTCTCATCTCGGTCGTAAAAGATTTACTCCTTATCCTTAAACTGTGACCCCTTGTTCTGGACTTCCCCAACATCTGGAACAATCTTCCTGCATCTAGCCTGTCCAACCCCTTAAGAATTTTGTAAGTTTCTATAAGATACCCCCTCAATCTTCTAAAATCTTGCGAGTACAAACCGAGTCTGGGTCTGATTCTATGGGTAAGATGCCAGTTTAAAAAGAAATATATGGTGGGGGGGGGGGGGGGGTGCGAGGATTTGATTAAAAATGTGTACATAAACACGACGAAATGTAATCAGGAGTTTCTATAAGATCCCCCCCCAATCTTCTAAAATCTAGCGAGTACAAGCCGAGTCTATCCAGTCTTTATTCATATGAAAGTCCTGACATTCCAGGAATCAGTCTGTTGAACCTTCTCTGTATTCCCTCTATGCCAACAATGTATTTGAGCATTGGGCATTGTGACATCACACGATGGAACGTTCACCATTGGCTGGGGCTCCTGCAAAGGCATATGTAAATGAATCCATTCCGATTGGACATATGTGAGCATCGGGCATTGTGACATCACACGATGGAACGTTCACCAGGGGTTGGGGCTGGTGCTGCTTCTATGGGTGAGAAGCCAGTTTATTTTTGAAATATTGGGATGGGAGGGGGAGAGGGGTGGGGGGAGAGAGGGGAAAGAGTGTGGGGGGGGAGGGGGGGGGAGAAGTGGAAGAGTAGGGAGGGAGGGGGAGAGGGGTAGCATGAGTGGTGGAAGAGGGACAGGGGGAGTGGTGGAAGAGGGACAGAGGGGTAGGGGAAGGGGTGGGGGAGAGAGGGGAAGGGAGGGGGAGACATGGGTGGAGGAGGGAGAGGGGTGGGGTAAGGGGAAAGAAGTGGGAGGGGTAGGGGGAGTGGTGGAAGAGGGACAGAGGGGAAGGGGGCGGGGAGAGAGGGAAGGGGGTGGGGTAGAGAGGGAAGGGGTGGGGGAGAGAGGGATGGAAGAGGGGTGAAGAGAGGGAGAGGGGGAGGAGAGAAGGGGAGAGAAGGGAAGAGTGGGGAGGGAGGGAGGGGTAGCGGGAGTGGTGGAAGAGGGATGGGGGAGTGGTGGAAGAGGGACAGAGGGGTAGGGGGTGGGACAGGGAGGGGAAGAGAGAGGGGTGAGGGAGAGGGGTGCGGTAAGGGGAGAGAAGTGGAAGAGTGTGGAGGGAGGGGCAGAGGGACTGGTGGAAGAGAGACAGAGGGGTAGTGGAAGGGGGCGGGGGGAATGAGGGAAGGTGTGGGGTAGAGAGGGAAGGGGGGTGGGGAGAGAGTGATGGGCGGGAGAGGGAGAGGGGTGATGAGAGGGAAACATAGAAACATAGAAATTAAGTGCAGGAGTAGGCTATTTGTCCCTTCGAGCCTGCACCACCATTCAATATGATCATGGCTGATCATCCAACTCAGTATCATGTACCTGCCTTCTCTCCATACCCCCTGATCCCTTTAGCCACAGGGGCCACATCTAACTCTCTCTTAAATACAGCCAATGAACAGGCCTCAACTACCTTCTGTGCCAGTGAATTCCAGAGATTCACCACTCTCTGTGTGAAAAATGTTTTTCTCATCTCGGTCGTAAAAGATTTACCCCTTATCCTTAAACTGTGACCCCTTGTTCTGGACTTCCGCAACATCTGGAACAATCTTCCTGCATCTAGCCTGTCCAACCCCTTAAGAATTTTGTAAGTTTCTATAAGATACCCCCTCAATCTTCTAAAATCTTGCGAGTACAAACCGAGTCTGGGGCTGATTCTATGGGTGAGATGCCAGTTTTAAAAAAAATATTTGGTGGAAGGGGGGGGGGAGGATTTGATTAAAAATGTGTACATAAACACGATAAAATGTAATCAGGAGTTTCTATAAGATCCCCCCCCCCCCCCAATCTTCTAAAATCTAGCGAGTACAAGCCGAGTCTATCCAGTCTTTATTCATATGAAAGTCCTGACATCCCAGGAATCAGTCTGGTGAACCTTCTCTGTACTCCCTCTATGGCAACAATGTATTTGAGCATTGGGCATTGTGACATCACACGATGGAACGTTCACCATTGGCTGGGGCTCCTGCAAAGACATATGTAAATGAATCCATTCCGATTGGACATCTGTGAGCATCGGGCATTGTGACATCACACGATGGAACGTTCAGCAGGGGCTGGGGCTGGGGCTGATTCTATGGGTGAGAAGCCAGTTTATTTTTGAAATATTGGGGGGGGGGGAAGGATTTGATTAAAAACGTGTACTTAAACACGACGAAATGTAATGAGGAGCGGATACTTAGAAAGAAAAGTGAAATCTTTACCGAAATGGAAAAGATGTCGGCGATTGTAAGAGATTCACCAAGATGTTACCTGAGCTTGTGGGCCTAAATCATGGGCAAAGGTTTGACAGGCTGGGATGTTTTTCTTTGGAGTATAAAGGGCCTGTCCCACTTACATGACCTTGGCACGCAAATTACGCGACCTCGTGGTCGCGTTGAGCCGAGACGGTTGAGCGAAGGTCGGGCACGATTACATGCGTACGCACAGCCGTCCGGAGCGCGTGATGTCATTTGAAGCAAAGATACTAGAGGAGCTGCTCTAGGAACTTTGATTTGAAGATGGACACAAAGCTGGAGTAACTCAGCGGGACCGGCAGTACCTCTGGAGAGAAGCAATGGGTGACGTTTCGTGTCGAGACTCTTCTTCAGTCTGAAAAGAAGGGTCTTGACCCGAAATGTCACACATTGTTTCACTGCAGAGATGCTGCCAGTCCCGCTGAGTTACTCCTGCATTTTGTGTCTATCTTCAATTTTCTTGGCCCCGCTCTGGGAGTAGAAGTGGGGGCGGATCCAGACTGCAACGGCCGTGAGCCCCAGGCCGAGTTCGGCGATTGTTTGTCTGTTTCTGCTGCTGTTGAAGGTGAGACATTGCGTAATTCCAGGGTCTTGGGCCTGTCCCACTTTGGCCATCAGTTCCGCGACAGGCCATTGGCGCGCGAAGATTTCGTTCACTGCAAGAATTTCGGAACCCCGCTCGATGTCGGGACCAGCCCCGCACAACTCCATACCCCTCCGCGCTTGTAAGTGGGACCGGCCCCGCGTGGCCATACGGTGCCCGTACGCCTCAAGCGACCGCGAGGTCGCGTAATTTGCGAGCCAAGGACGCATAAGTGGGACAGGCCCTTTAGAGGCTGAGGGGTGACATTTTGAGGTGTACAAGATCATGAGGGGCATGGTTAAAGTGAAACTCACATTCTTTCTCCAAGAATAAAGCATTGTACATTTGAAATAATGCTAGCATGGAAAATGGAACTAATCCAGTCCTGGCTGCAAAAATATATTGAAGTACAACAGGCTAAAACACAAATTGGCATTTGAAAGACGTGGCTTTTTCACACTTGTGTTGTAACTTGAAGAAATCATTGATCAGCGTGTGCTGAATTAAATTATTCTCCACAAGGTGTAAATTTGGGGAATTTACAGACTGGCAAAGTGAAGACAGAATAATTTGTGCAACACCAGATAATTACCAGAGAAAAAGCAGCTCGGATGATGAGACTGGACATTAGGTAAGGCTATAAAGATTTGGAGGTTAGTTGAAACAAGAGCGGTAAGAAAAATATTAACGTTTGGGAAAGTAAGGAATTAAGAATGAATAAAAAGCAGGAAATAGATAACTGCACTGAAGATCAACTATTCAGAATACAATCACCGAGGTTTACCACAATCATCTAAACAGGTTAACAGATCAGAGAGTAAGAGAGAATAAGTAAATTGCCAAATTAAATGCCTCAAACTTGAAGATAGGATTTAGAGAAGGTAACTGCTGGATTTGAATTTGATTTGCCTTCTGCTGAGAGGCGACTTTAAGAAAGGCATGTGGCAATGAATTCTAAGATAGACACAAAAAGCTCGAGTAACTCAGTGGGTCAGACAGCATCTCTGGAGAAAAGGAACAGGTGACGTTTTGGGCCGAGACTCTTTTGCAGACTGAGAGTCAAAGGAAAGGGAAACGAGAGATAGAGACAGGGAAATTGAGAGATATAAGACAAATGAATGAAAGATGCAAAATTGTAACGATGACAAAGGAAACTGCCAGATTTCCACTGCAAAAATAACACCTTTATCTGATGTCCAACTTGATCTGGTCCTCCTGAATTTACCTGCTGCAAACTCACGTGCACTTTTACTGCCATTGTTTAGCAAGTGGTACGATTGCCATGGCAATGCCTTTGAGAGGGTGTTTTTTGCTGGGGGTGAAGGATTTTCCGGCTCTCCGTGCATATTGATTTCAGATCATCCGAGTCCTGAGGATTCTCCCATATGGTGTGGAGGCATCACTTCTGCATGATAGGTCATCATCAACTGAAGAGGTGGATTTGGCTGGGGAATTGTTTTCTGCTCCTGAGGAGAGGAAGATGAGCAGATAGACATAGAAGAATTTGGATGGCAGACATTGGAAAAGCTATTTGTTTGCACTGTCACATTTAATTGTAGAATTAGAACCATCCTCCCAACAACTATAGTAGTCTTGATCTACCTCATTGGAGACCCTCGGACTATCTTTAATTGGAATTTATCTTGCACCAAACGTTATCCATGTTAGTCCTTTTATCAATTATCTGTATACTTTGTTGGCTTGATTGTAATCATGCATTGTCTTTCCGCTGACTGGTTAGCATGCAACAAAAGCTTTTCACTGTGCACGTGACAATAAACTAAGCCAGAAGGCATGCATTTAACTTCACCTCCCTAGAGTCTATTACATAGGTTTTATCTTGGAATTGATTTAAGGTGAGGGAAAAGAGGGGATCTGAGAAATACCTATTTTCACTAATAAAGTGGTTGGAATCAAGAAAGGTGGTGGAAGCAGCTACTCTCATGACATTTAATAAGTAGTCAAGACAGTCAAAAGAATCAAGAGACAAGTATTAGGATAATCACTTGAGTTGCCAATGAATGCTGACCTCAGACCTACTGCAGGTAAACGGGATTTAGTTTAGTTTCGGATACAGCGCGGAAACAGGCCCTCCGGCCCACCAGGTCTGCACCGACCAGCAATCCCCACACATTAACACTATCCTACACATACTAGGGACAAATTACACTCATACCAAGCCAATTAACCTACATACCTGGACGCCTTTGGAGTGTGGGAGAAACCGAAGATCTCACGCAGTAAACCCACGCAGTCGCAAGGAGACCATTCAAACTCCGTACAGACAGCACCCGCAGTCGGGATCGAACCCGGGTCGCTGGCCCTGCAAGCGCTGTAAGACAGCAACTCTACTGTTGCACCACCATGCCGCCCTATTTTGTATAAATAGGTACATAATGTTCACGACATTCATGGTGGGTGGGTCTGTTTCTGTGCTGTAAGCGACTATAACCCCATATATACTTTACTGGCTATATACCTGCAGGCAGACCAATTTGCTCCAAGACCCATTTTAGTCTCCATCAGCTGTGTCGGTATCACATTACATATTTTTAAGGCAGAGATAGATAGATTCTTTATTAGTACGGGTGTCAGTGATTATGGGGAGAAGGCAGGAGAAAGGGATTGAGAGGGAGAGATAGGTCAGCCATGATTGGATGGCCGACTAGACTTGATGGGCCAAATGGCCTAATTCTGCTCCTATCACTTATGAACATGAACATGATATCTTTATTACTATATACGTCAGCAAACAGTTGATGACTTTACTAATCAGTCTCAAATCATTAAGAATTTTATGCATAAAACTGTGAATAATTTATTGGATTACAAAAAATGAAAGCAAATAAACACACTCAAGATCTAATATAGATAGATGTTCTGTTGCTATGTTAAATCTAAATGTTTACGCTACGTTTAAATAGGATTCTCTTGATAACCATAAACTGACATCCATCAATTAGGTAATAATTTGAATTCAAATTCTCTAGCTCAGTGCATGCTTAGGATGAGGTGCCAATTGTCAAGTAGTTATGAATCTGTTTCCTTTTTTGATTTCACTGCCATAAAATATATTTTGAAACACTGGTTGAAGGACTGGTAAAGCCTTTGTTTCTAGTGGTCTGACTTGTAAACTTTCAATACTAAAGTTACCTTGAATGGTTCCAGATTATGTTTAATGATGTGAACATGTATTTACTTTACAAGGACTCAGACAAGGGATTAACCAAAATGACTGCAGCATAACTTGGGGATAGAGAAATTACACATTAACTCAATTGACAAGTTCCTATATATAAGTATCGCCAACAGATTTTCATGAGTGTATATATCACCAAAGATTTATCCCAGGCCAGAAAGACTGAAGAAGTTCGGCATGTCTCCAATAACTCTTATCAATTTCTGCAGATGCACCAAAGACAACATCCAATTGGAATATATTGGGGACGGTTTGGCAACAACTCTCCCCTAGACTGTGAGAAATTGCAGTGTTGTGGATGTAGCCCAGTCCCTCACACAGACCAGCCTCCCCGCCATCAACTCCATCTACACTTCATGCTGTCTTAGGAAAACAGCCAACATCATTCCGAGGACCTGTTTCACCCTGGTCATCCCCTTTTATCTGCTCTTCACTAAAGCACGAAACCATGTACTACCAGATTCGGGAACACCTTCACCCCCATTCTATCAGACCATCAAACAGTCCTCACATTTTCTAGGGTGTGGTCCCAATATTTCAACCTATCTCAATGCTGTCCTTGGATTTTTTTCTCTGTAATTGTAAAGCTGTAATGCTGTAACACTATATTCAGCACTCTGGTATTTTTCTCTTTGCACTACCTGTTGTACTTTTGTATGACTTGATTGTGCTCGTTTAGTTTAGTTTAGTTTAGTTTAGGGATTAAGAGCGGAATCAGGCCTTTCAGCCCACCGAGTCTGCACCGACCAGCGATCCCCACACATCTACACTATCCTACACACACTAGGGAATATTCACAATTTTACCAAGCCAATTATACTTACAAACCTGTATGTCTTTGGAGCGTGGGAGGAAACTGGAGCTCCCGCGGAAAACCCATGCTGGTCACTGGGAGAACGTCCAAAGCCCCCTACAGAGAGCACCCATTGTCAGGATTGAACCCGGGTCTCTGGTGCTATAAGGCAGCAACTCTAACGCTGCACCACCATGTATAGTTAGTTTGATTGGATAGCATGCAAACAACGTTTTTCACTGTAACTCCATACATATGACAATAATAAATCAGTACCAAAGCCAATCATTCTGGGGGGTTTCTCAACAGCGAGCCTATTGTGTGCTTCCAACATTGTCTTTTTTTTTGTTTCTGGCTAGAGGATCAATAATAAAATATCAACCATTACTAGTCTTGTTGGTTAATGCTGCTCCTCCCTTTGGTCGTGCCGGATAATCCAGCCCATATATCAACAGAGAAAGCCACAGATCATCACCATGGAAGCAGACTTCCTTGGCAAAGAATCAGTCAATCTTTGGCAGCACAATTTCACTGGCATTAAGAAGACAATATCCCTTCTGTTGAACTGGAGCTGCAAGATTTATAAAGGGAAACAGGTCAGAGCAAAAGAGCATCTTCCAGCATTGTCAGATAGTTTGAAGGAGTGATCAACCCTAATTAAAGCTAATAGGCCACTTACCTTTGTACTCAGTATTTATCTTTGACAAGCTGCTTTGCATCACCAGTCTGATAAATTCCAGACAAAATAATCTACTTCCTTGCAGACTGGAGTGTAATTGTATATTGTTTTAAATGTTGGCAAATTTGGTCGTTTTAGATATCCTTGTTGTGTACATTGCTTTGGTGATGTCCTTCTGCTGTAAATAAACAGACGTCAATAGATATTTTTAAGGCAGAGATAGACAGATTCTTGATTAGTACGGGTGCCTGGGTTATGGGGAGAATGCAGGAGAATGGGGTTAGGGGGGAGAGATAGATCAGCCATGATTGAATGGTGGAGTAGACTTGATGGGCCGAAGGTCCTAATTCTGCTCCTATCATTTTTGACCTTATGACTTAATAACATACAGAAATACAGGCATTTTGCATTGTCAGTGTGATGTCCGACCCAAAATGTAAGGGTTTGTTTTTGCTTCAAACAGATAACAATACATTAATTAGTAATAAAGCATTAAAATCTTTATTTCGCCCAGGTGGGTGTGGCAGGAAACTCTTACAGTATGTATAATACAGACTATAAATCACTCTATCCCCACACAGAGGTAATGTTCAATCAGATATATTTATACCCAAATAATCATCAATTCAGCAACACTATCTTACAGAGCATTGTACAGCCTCTTGACAGGTTCGTCCGATAAAGGAAAGGTTAGCCCATATATGGTTATGCTGAAGTAGCTATTTTTTTGCAGATTCAAGCATTCGTTTTTTTAAATCTTGTTGATGCACATTACAATCTTGTAGAGTAAAGAGTACGAGCCAAGTGTCTGAACATTCTCCTGATGTTTGTATCATAGAGAAAAGCATTCATGTATTTGTGCTGTTATCTCACTAGTGTTATAGAAGAAGGGCAAAAGCATTTTTGTTATGACGTTGTAGCCTTGCTAGTGTAATAGGAGGAAGGTTAAGCATCAATTTTATTGCTTCTAAATCTACAGCTGAATCCATTTTGTAACTTAAAAATCTTTAAACGTTCTCAAAAACGTAAGTCTGAAGAAGGGTTCCAACTCAAAACATCACCTTCCTTTTTCTTCAGAGATGCTTCCTGACCTGCTGAGTTACTCCAGCACTTTATGTCTATCTTTGGTATAAACCAGCATCTGCAGATCATTATGACACATCCTTGTTGCAATGCGTATACATTTCCGCATGACTTCTTGTTGAGCTGTGCAGTCTTATTGTTCCAAACAACCTGCTCACAGTTTTCATTGATTATTCTAAGTATTGATGGAACTTGAGTGATCCCAAAATAATGATGAAACAGCTGATGGATTTCCATGTCAATAGAAGCTGAAGCCAAATAGAGATCATAAATTTTAATATAGCATAATAAAGCATTTAGCAAATTAGATTTGCAGTCTTTTATCTACTAGTAAATTTAAAGTGCCTATGTACTTCTAATTGTGGTAGAGAACACACAGTATTATGGGGAACATGTATTGTCATTGGTACATAGAAACATAGGAACATAGAAAATAGGTGCAGGAGGAGACCATTCGGCCCTTCGAGCCAACACCGCCATTCATTGTGATCATGGCTGATCGTCCCCTATCAATAACCCGTGCCTTCCTTCTCCCCATATCCCTTGACTCCACTAGCCCCTAGAGTTCTATCTAACTCTCTCTTAAATCCATCCAGTGACTTGGCCTCCACTGCCCTCTGTGGCAGGGAATCCCATAAATTCACAACTCTCTGGGTGAAAAAGTTTTTCTCACATCAGTCTTAAATGACCTCCCCTTTATTCTAAGACTGTGGCCCCTGGTTCTGGACTCGCCCAACATTGGGAAAATTTTTCCTGCATCTAGCTTGTCCAGTCCTTTTATAATTTTATATGTTTCTATAAGATCCCCCTCATCCTTCTAAACTCCAGTGAATACAAGCCTAGTCATTTCAATCTTTCCTCATATGACAGTCCCGCCATCCCAGGGATCAATCTCGTGAACCTACGCTGCACTCCCTCAATCACAAGGATGTCCTTCCTCAAATTAGGAGACCAAAACTGTACACAATACTCCAGATGTGGTCTCACCAGAGCCCTATACAACTGCAGAAGAACCTCTTTACTCCTATACTGATATCCTCTTGTTATGAAGGCCAACATTCCATTAGCTTTCTTCACTGCCTGCTGTACCTGTAAGCCAACTTTCAGTGACCGGTGTACAAGGACCCCCAGGTCTCAGTGCACCCCCCCCTTACCCAACCTAACCCCATCGAGATAATAATCTGCCCCCTTGTTTTTGCCACCAAAGTGGATAACCTCACATTTATCTATATTATACTGCATCTGCCACGCATCTGCCCACTCACTCAACCTTTCCAGGTCACCCTGCAAACTCCTAACATCCTCGTTTTTATGTAGTTTTTGTTATTTTTTTTGTTGGGGTATGTGTGTGGGGGGGTGGGGGTGAGGGGGTAACTTTAAAAATCTTTCCCCTGCACGGGAGACCCGACCTTTTCTTTGTCGGGTCTCCGTTGTCGTTGGGGCTGCAACGTGGAGCGGCCTCCAACAGGAACGACCTGGGGCTCCAGTTGTGGAGCTGCCGACTACTCACCATCACGGGGCTGGCCGAGTCTGGAGCGGGTGGAGCTGTGGGTGAGCACTGCTGCCACCCGACCTCCGGAGGTTCGGAGGCTGCAACTGCGGGTCTGGCGGACGGCGGCGCCGGGAGCCCGCGGGTCCCTGCTGGGAGATCGCTTTTCGGGGCTTCCGCAACGGCGACTTCTCCCGCCCGAGTTGCGGGGTTGAAGAGCACCTGAGCGGGGCCTTACACCATCGCCCCGCGCGGCTTGGAGTGGCCGCGGGACTCTGCGAGCGCACGCCGGGGGCTCTAACACCAAGACCCGGTGTCACAGCTCACACTGCCACCCAGCTTTGTGTCATCCGCAAACTTGCTAGTGTTGCTCCTAATTCCCTCTTCCAAATCATTAATATATATGGTAAACAGTTGCGGCCCCAACACCGAGCCTTGCGGCACTCCACTCGTCACTGCTTGCCATTCTGAAAAGCATCCGTTCACTCCTACTCTTCGCTTCCTGTCTGCCAACCAATTTTCTATTCATGTCAACACCCTACCCCCAATACCATGTGCACTAATTTTAATCACCAGTCTCCCGTGCGGGACCTTATCAAAGGCTTTCTGAAAGTCTAGATACACTCCATCCACTAACTCCCCTTCATCCATTTTACTTGTCACATCCTCAAAAAAATCCAGTAGTTTATTCTGACTGAATAAGGTATTCTTTATCACATTCCATGGATTTTTGAGCAGTCATGTCATAAGATCATATGACTTGGGGCAGCACAGTGGCGCAGCGGTAGAGTTGCTGCCTTACGGCGCCAGAGACCTGGGTTCAATCCTGACTACAGGTGCTGTCAATTCAGAGTTTGTACTTGGTTTTTCTCCAGGTGTTCCGGTTTCCTCCCACACTCCAAAGACATGCAGGTTTGTAGGCTAATTGGCTTCGGAAAGTTGTAAAATAATTGTCCCTGGTGCGTAAGGTAGTGTTAGTGTATGGGATGATTGCTGAACGACACCACGGACTTGGTGGGCCGAAGAGCCGATTTCCACACTGTATCTCTAGAGTCTAAATTCCAAATCACAAAATGATTGTGACATGGAAGGAGAATCCACTTAGTTTATTATTGTCACGTGTACCATGGTACGATGAAAAGCTTTTGTTTGCGTGCCATACAATCAAGAAAAAGACCACGCATGAATATATATAAGAAAAAGACACACCGAGGAAGGGTCTCGACCCGAAACATTACGTATTCCTCTCCAGAGATGCTGCATGTCCCGCTGAGTTACTCCAGCATTTTGTGTCTATACACATAAATACAATCAGGGCGTCCACAGAGCACAAATATAGGGTAAAGGGTAAAGGATACAACATTTAGTGAGGGTAAAACCTGCTGCTGTTGAAATAAAGATTCAAAAGAGTGGAATGATTGTAATTTATGATAATAGATCCTCTTCTGGGACTGGCATACAAAGAGTTACCAGGCCCTGCAGCCATCTTGGATTATTGAATAGGTCGATGGAAGATGCGGAATATCCATGTAAGAGGAATTCATCTCCTCCCATTCGATCCCCTCATCTGAGGGAACAGTTTCTCTATCTACCTTGTCCATACCATACACTGTGCCAGCCGTCTTTAACCTTACTGTTCATCGCGGGTATCACCTTGGCATTGCACCGTGTGAATTTCAGACAGCGCTCCCCCGCTTTCCCTGGTCCCTGCCTTTGAGGTGTGTGTGTGTGTGTGTGTGTGTGTGTGTGTGTGTGTGTGTGTGTGTGTGTGTGTGTGTGTGTGTGTGTGTGTGTGTGTGTGTGTGTGTGTGTGTGAGTGTGTGTGTGTGTGTGTGTGTGTGTGTGTGTGTGTGTGTGTGTGTGTGTGTGTGTGTGTGTGTGTGTGTGTGTGTGTGTGTGTGTGTGTGTGTGCAGTGCTGATGGCCAATCTAGCTCACGGTTTTTCACGTGAGTGACCCGCGCTTGACAGTTTGTTGAAAAGTCGCTTAAGTGCAACAGGCCTTTTAACTTTTGTTATTTTATATTCCACTGACAGATCTCCTCACACGCCTTTACACAAAGGGTGGTGGGTGTATGAAACAAGCTGCTGGAGGAAGTTGTTGAGGCAGGTACAATTGCAATGTTTATGAAATATTTAGACCCATACATGAATAGGATAGGTTTAAAGGGATATGGGCCAAACGCAGGCAGGTGGGACTGCTGTAGATGGGACATGGTGGTCGCCGTGGGCAAGTTGGGCCAAAGGACCTGTTTCCACGCTGTATGACTATGACTTATAATGGTGTGGGGTGCAAGGAGAAAGCTGGAGATTGCAACATTCAAGATCTGGTGCTGGCTCAAAGGGCCGAATGGCCTACTCCTGCACCTATTGTCTATCTCAATTCTTCATTCTTTACCTTCTTAAAATTTATATGCAAGACCTTATCATCTTTTCTTTTTTTCTACCTACATTATTGATACCCAGTACAGACCATAATTTCTGGCCATTCACCTCTTCCTCCAGAAATTGTTTCACACTCAATAATATTTTAACCCTCCCACCCAGGGAGGCCATTGCTGACAAATCTGTCTGCTCTTCTAATTATAGAATTTGATTTAATTGCTGCTCTCTTTACCTTTCTATTCTGGCCCAGAACATTGAGCCACTGGTACTCCACTCCACAGAGGAAACATCTTCCCATCAGTACTCAAGAACAAAAACAAATTTGAGAGCATGGAGCATTGATGATATTGTGAATTATCTACTGGCTGTATTTTAACCTGATGGACACCGTTTTCAACACTTTCCCTCTGTTCTTTGAGCTGTGGGATAACCATCTCCAGAAATGGATGGCACTGTGACGCAGAGATAGAGTTTCTGCCTCACGGCGCTTACAGTAGCAATGTTACAAAATTTTGAGATTTTAAAAATCAAGTCTGTAATTTATCCCATCAGATAAAGCATAAAAATAAGTTTAATTTGACACCTAATTCACTTTCATATCTCAAGTATTTAAAAAGTTATGGCCATTTTCATACTCGAAAATTAGCATCTTGTTCCCTATTGATTTTCTATGGACATAACAAAAAAGTTGTGATCGTGAACAGTCAAAAGCCCATAACTTTCTTAAAAATTAAGAGAACTGAATGAAATTTTCAGTTATCATAGATTGAAGCATTCTGAAACAAATATAAAATAATCTTACTTGGATGACCTGAAATTAAAGCATATAATTAGTTAGTTACCTAATTGTAGCTAATTTCAGACTTCAATTACTAGATCTAAACATCTATCCATTTCTTAATAAATGATTAACATTTTTAAATAGCCTAAATGTCCAAATAATATTCACAAATAATTCACAATAAAACATGATTTTAAAATCTAATTTACATTAATTTATAGACCAAATGGAAGGAATTCAGTGTTCAATTGCTGTAAATAAATGCCCATTTAAATCAGCTTTCCAGTGGGTCCCTGTGGAACGCGCTGGTTTAGAACGTTCACATTGCGGTAGATTTGTGCCCCAAATGCCCAGAAAAATACTGTGCGATATAATGGGCCCAAATTGAGCTACTCGCAATATTAAACTTTGTATAAAGGGATCTTTAGAAGCCCTTTTTAATGTAAAAATATACAGCCTACCTTCAGCTGTCTGCTTTATGAGACCCAGCGGTTGCTGGCGGTCGCGGGTTTAGAGATTGATTTTTAAACTACTATAACTATTATTCAAGGCCTTTAAACCTAATAATAGCTTTTGCGACGGGGTCTTCCAGCGATTTTTCGTTAATAATTAACTAGGCTGAACATCTTCGATTTGAACAGCCTAGAGAAAATCGCGTTTTAAACCCGCCCCCTCTAAACGGCGCCAAAATCGCGCACACGGGCAGCGGCAGATTTTCAAAGACGCTTCAGGTAGGCTTTGCAACATACCTACTTACAGCGTCGGAGACCCGGGATCAATCCTGACTACGGGTGCTGTCTGTACGGAGTTTGTACCTTCTCCCTGTTACCATGTGGGTTTTTTTCGTATGTACAACGGTATGGACAACTGATTGTTGTAATCAAGACGTGTGGATTTTTAGGTTAATTGACCTCTGTAAAATAGCCACTAGTGTGTAGGGAATGGATGTGAAAATGGTGTTCAGTGCTGACCATCGATCACCCATTCACACGAATACTGTATTATCTAACTCGCTCATCTATTCCCTACACATGAGGACAATTTTACAGAGGACAATCAACCTGCAAACCCAGAAACATCTCTGGGGTGTGGGAGGAAACCTGAACACCCAAAGGAAGTCCATGCAGTCGCAGGGAGAATGTACGAACACAACCCAGACAGTGCCTGAGATCAGGATCGAGCCCGGGTCTCTGAAGCTGTGAGATGTTACACAGTCTTCAAATACATTTTCCAGTAAAGACAGATCCCTGGCACTGTAGTGAATTTAGGGAGTCTGAATAAGGGTCATGACCCAAAATGTCTCCTATCTATGTTTTCCAGAGACACTGCCTCACCTGCTCATTTATTCCAGGATTTTGTGTCCTGAGTGAGTTACAAAGGAGCAAAGGGAACATTACTTGATGCTTGACGCATGGGATTTAGACTTGAGACTCTACTTTAGAGTCTGTGTCGACCAGCGATCACCTCTACACTAACACTATTCTTCACACTAAGAACAATTTACAATTTTACAGAAGCCAACTAAACTACAATCCTGCACGTCCTGGAGTGCGAGAGCAAACAAAAGCACCAGAGAAAACCCACGCGGTCACAGGGAGAACGTACAAACTCCACACAGACAGCACCCGTAGTCAGGCTCGAACTTGGGTCTCTGGTGCTGTAAGGCAGCAGTTCTACCGCCACCATGCTGCCCCGGATTTGGGAATAGTCAGATAGTGGATTATCAGAGCTTTCCTATATAGTGAAAGAACATTTACAGAAAGAACCAAGGAAACACTTTTCTTTAAACGATCTGCATTATACTATGCTTGATCACATTACTTCAATTTTAGACCAAACCAATTAAAAGGGGTTTGACAAGTAAGTTTAATAGACAAATGGCTCAGAGGCAGTAGTATTTCCTGAATGTGCTGACAGTCTTTGTTTAAAGTAATTAGATGGGCATAATAGTGTGAAGAATTGGATATGGTCTAAATCCAAATTCAAAGAATATTATTTGGAGACAGATTTGTTATCGCCAATATATCACGTGCACTTCAATTTTTCCTTGCAATTCCCTGCTCCAATCTTAATATTTACAATTATTAATGTTCATTGAATGATTTTTGTAGCTAACTCAGTCTAAACTGAAATAGATAATAATTTCCATTAAATATCTTCAAACTTTATAACCATCAAGGAAACTAAATATTCTTTTTCTCAGTAATATTTTATGTGTAAATCAAAGCCATTTTAATTTTTATTAGAAACATGTTCTGGTACTGTTATAAAACTAGATGAAAATTACTTAACTCATCATAGATCAATTTTAGCACTAAATCGTACATTCTGCTGTTCTTAAAAAAACCTCAGCCTATTTGTCAAAAGGTATTCATACAAGCACAAGAACTCAAAGCAGGAATAAGTCATTTGGTCTCTTGTGCTGACCTTTTACTTCATAGAGTCAGAGAGTTTTAGAGTGATACAGCGTGGAAACGGTCCCGTCGGCCCAACGTGCCCACACCGACCAACATGTCCAAACTACAGTAGTCCCACCTGCTTGTGTTTGCCCCATATCCCACCAAACCTGTCCTATCCATATACCTCTCTTTGTGTTTCTTAAACGTTATAATAGTCCCCGTCTCAACTACCTCCTCTCGCAGCTCGTCCCATACACCCACCACCCTTTGTGTGAACAAGTTACCCCTCAGCTTCCTATTAAATCTTTTCCCCATGACTTTAAACCTATGTCTCGATTCCCCTACTCCGGGCAGGAGACTCTGTACATCTACCCGATCTATTCTTCTCAAGGTTTTATACACCTCTATAAGATCGCCCCTCATCCTCCTGCACTCCAAGGAATTGGGTCCCAGCCTGTTCAACCTCTCCCTACAGCTCAGAGCCTTGAGGCTTGGCAACATACTTGTAAAGGGCCTGTCCCACTTATGCAACTTTTTTCGGCGACTGCCGGCACCCCTCATAGGTCGTTA
Organism: Amblyraja radiata; assembly: GCF_010909765.2. Lineage (NCBI taxonomy): Eukaryota > Metazoa > Chordata > Chondrichthyes > Rajiformes > Rajidae > Amblyraja > Amblyraja radiata. Next base: position 15,553,292 of record NC_045969.1, read on the forward strand.
CAGGTCGCCGAATACTTTCATCATGTTGAAAATCTGGCGGCGACCAGAAAAAGGTACGACTCTTTGGGTGACTAGGAGACTACTCACAACCATACAGACTTCACCCCGCGACATGTCGCCAGGGTGTCGCCTGTATGGTCGTGAGTAGTCTCCTAGTCACCCAAAGAGTCGTAGCGTCTTAGCGACCTGAGACTTGTAGGCGCAAAGGTCAAGATTGCTTAATATCTCTTCATACAACACCCGATATACCAGGAAACAAAATGGTGAACCTTTACTGTGCTCCCTTATAGCTCTTATAGCTTACTTTGGCAGAAGAATCAGATCTGTATGCAATGTTTTAGATGCTGTCTCAGCATGGGCCTAAATAACAGTAGTAGCTGATCTTCACTCTTATCCTCAAATGTTCTTCCAATGTAGGCTAATATACTATTTGCTTTCCAGTTACTTGATATACCTGCATATTACTTTTCAGCAAAGAATGAGCCCCAGATCCTTCCAAACAAACAACCTTGTTTAGTTTTGTTTATTGTCAGGTGTACCAAGGTACAGTGAAAAGCTATTTTTGTGTGCTAACCAGTCAGTGGAAAGACTAAATATGATTACAATCCACATTACACAGAAATATGATAAAGGGAATAATGTTTAGTGCAAGATAACTTAGAGTGAAGTCCAATTAAAGATAGTCCGATGTTCTCCAGAGTGGTACAGTACATAGTAGCTAATGGCTGCTCTCTAGTTGTTGATTGGGAGCAGTCCTTAGCTACTATCTACCTCGAAACCTGATATAGACAGATTTGTTTATACTCTCCTCTTTCTATCTAAGTCATTACACACCAGTTTCTTATATCTAAACCTATGCTCAAATCTTGTTTAATACTATTTCTGTGGCATGGTATTGAATGCCGTCTGAAAGTCCAAATGCAGCAAATCCAATGGCTAGATTCTGCTAGATACAAACACACAAAAAACTCCACAGGCTTGTCAAGAATTATTTTTATTTCATACTCATGTTGTCTGTGCGCAGTCCACCAACTATTTTATTGATGACTTATAAACAATTATATAATAACATATTCTAGCATTTTCCCTTCTATTAATGTTGGGCTAACTGGAGTGACCTCCCTTGACATTGGACCCGGAATGGCATCAAAGAGCCCTGGAAGAACTAAGGTGAGTGATAATGAAGAGTCAAGTGTTTTACTGGCTGCAGTCTTACTGAACACCAGAGAGTTGTAGTTTTCAGACATCAACTAGATCAACCCAGGACATTACAGTGGAACCAAATGTCAGCACCTGTTCCATTGATGACCTTTCTCTCTCCAGAAGTCCAAAAGTAGGCAAGTCTGCTGATGATTTCACAGTGTCAGCTCTGTCTACAACTTCTCAGATAACAGCATTGTCAGTGTCGGTATGCATCTAAACCTGGCCCGCATCAGCCTTGTGCTGGTAAGTCCAAGGTGACTTTTAGTTTGCAGAGGTGCTAAACTAAAGAGAATCCAAACACCTCCCCTTGACATTCATCCGCATTAGTATCACAGAATCTCCCACTATCAAAATGCTGCACCTGTCGCAAGTTGCAACTTCCTATCGACCTAAGCCTTACTGCAATCTGCAAAGCTGAAGTCACGAGCGCATTCAAATATGTTGCACTTGCCTAGCCTGAGTGCATCTCCACCACTACGGACACTGACAACATCCAGGACATAAAGGGCCTGTCCCACTTTCACAACCTAATTCACGACCTCTGCCAAGTTTGCCCTTGACTCATACTTGCAGCATGGTCGTCACGAGGTCGTAGGTAGGTCATGATGCTAATCGTAGGTACTCGTGGCATCAAGTAGGTCGGGGCGTTTTTCTAGCCTGATGAAAAATGTCCACGAGTAAAAAAGGCCGTGAATTAGGTCGTGAAAGTGGGACAGGCCCTTTACAGTTCACTTGTTTGGCATCCCATCCATAACTTTAAACATTCACTTCCTGCATCGCCTTCAGAGCAAGTTTGAAGTGTGTATGATCCGCAAGTTGCACCATAATAACTACCAAATCTTGCTGAAGGTCATAAGGTTCAGAAGTAATAAGAGTAGAATTAGACCATTCTGCCCATCAAGTCTACTCCGCCATTCAATCATGGCTGATCTATCTCTCCCTCCTAACCCCATTCTCCTACCTTCTCCCCATAACCTTTGAGACCTCTACTAATCAAGAATCTATCTACCTCTGGCTTAAAAATATCCACTGACTTGTCCTCCACAGCCTTTTGTGGCAAAGAATTCCTCAGATTCACCACCCTCCGAGTAAATTTCTCCTTCCTAAAATAATGTCCTTTAATTCTGAGGCTATGACCACTAGTCCTAGACTGCCCCACTAGTGGAAACATCCTTTCCATATCCACTCTATCCAAGCCTTTTACTATTCTGAATGTTTCAACGAGGTCCCCCCTCATTCTTCTAAACTCCAGCGAGTACAGGCCCAGTGCCGACAAACGCTCATCATAGGTTAACTTACTCATTCCTGGGATCATTCTTGGAAACTTGCAAGACCCAGGGTACAAACACATGGGAGGGCTTCCAGTTACACCCCCGCCCCCAATTACACTCACATTCTGGTAAGTGGCAGGGTGATAAATTGGAATTCTGTTGTCGCCACAAGGTCAACATCTAACACTGTTGTGGGAGTATCTTCATCACACAGATTGCAATAATTCAAAGATGAGACACAAAATGCTGGAGTAACTAAGCAGGTTAGACAGCATCTCTGGAGAAAATGGATGGGTGACATTTTGGTTTTGGACCCTTCTTGTTGGGGTAGTCCCAGCCTCAACTAACTCCTATGGCAGCTTGTTCCATACACCCATCAACCTTTGTTTGAAAAAGTTACCCTTCAAATTCCACTTAAATATTTTCCCCTTCATCTTAAACTTATGTCCTTGGTCCTCGATTCACCTACTCTGGGCAAGAGACTCTGCGTCTACCCGATCTATTCCTCTCATGATTTCATACACCTCTATAAGATCACCCCTCCTCCTGCGCTCCAAGGAATAGAGCCCCAGCCTACTCAACCTCTCCCTATTGATCATGGGCAATTTAGCCTATAATGAAGTATTACTTATAATTTATAAAGTGAAAGGCAAATAATGTGAATGCCAAATACAGAACACCACTAAAGTTGTACGCAATTCATGTATTGTTATTAAGAAGCGGGGACCACTTCAAAATTATTTTATTGCCTCCATCTCAGTATCTTTTCTCAGGCTGGGAATTTAATAAAGCTTTAGGTATCAAAAGAGTAGTTTAAAAAAAGTCCGTGCTGGCATTTTTAGCGAAGTGTTGGCGTATACAGCAAATAATCGATGGACAAATTGACGGTACATCCTACTTAGATCCGGCGGGACAAATTCATTTTGCAACTTTCAGATATCTCCATCTCATAATAGTTTTTGTGTAAATATCGCCCGAAGTAAGAAACGGACTCGATTTAGCGACAAAAATAATTTCAAAGAAATATTTCGAATTATTCACAGCCCATGAGCTTAACATCTAAAATTTCACCCTGCGTTTCGTGATAAACATGTTAATCTTCTTTCTGGCTGGAAAGAGGGCAAAGCTGAACAGCAAACAAACGGCGGGGGCCTGAGGAGATAGTCTGAATCACTCTTCTGTTCACAGCTTCTCAGCGATGTGAACACTCTTGGCTTTAACAGCTGCTCCTAGGTGTTAGATATCAGAGATTGGTGGCAGTTCAATCACCATTTTTGCTTAATATTGAAACCCAAAAATTGGGAAATGTTTCCTCAGACACAACAAAAAAGAAACGTAATAGAAAAATCACAGCCGTGATCGAATCACACTTCATGTGTGACTGATAAATTAAGTTAAAGAATCAAAGGCAGGTCTATATCTGTTGCAGTTAATTTCATTCACAGTATTATATTCATATATATAAATATGTTATTACACACATGCACACACATACATAGACACACACACACACAGATATATATATATATATATATATATATATACCTCTTGAATAATATCAATCATTCAAGATGTATATTTATACACATATATACGTATATATTCACATGTATTTTTCACATACAGTGCTCACATGTACATCTCAACATAGCCTTTTACCAGAAGACATTTTTTGAGACAATTTCATATCTGCTTATCACACTGGTTAAAGACCTACTCAAACCTGTGCATTAGACTGATTTTGATCACGGGGTAGCCAACTGAGTTTTAATTCCTCCTTACTTTTCTGAATATCAGCAAAATAGCATTTATCAGAATATTTGATGGTTTCCAAAGCAGGGTCTGGCTACTGTATATCATTTAGGATGGTAGATTATTTATCTAATTTATGCTGGAAAGCATTTTCTGTCCATATTGATCTTATTCAAGAGGTTTGGTGCCTCGATTATTACTGTAAATGACATGTTGTAGGCAGCTTTTAATATTTTCTTGGAACGTTTGAAGAAGATTATGGAAGGAAAAACATAATCTAAACTTTATATGATCTCCAGCTGCAAAGAAAAGAGGCGATTATACTGTCTTTTATAATCTAACAATATAACCTTACATATATGATGTTGTTAATATAAACTTTGCATTGAGGTGCTTGATTAATAAGGCATCAGCAATGTATTCATCGTGGCCAAATATTTCAGCCCATACATAACCCAACACTTTAAATACTTGTGTGAAAGAAAGGGATTATTTAATTGATTTCTGATATGCATTATATTTTTTGTTCCCCTTCAAAACTGGGAGCATAGAGTCATAATCCTACAGCATGCAAAAAGGACCAACTTGCCCATGCCGACCAAGATGCCTCATCTATGTTAGTCCCGCCTGCCTGTGTTTGGCCCATATCCCTCTAAACCTATAACTTCTATAGCTACAGTTTCAATATATAACATTACTTTATAATTATGTCAGCAGACGTCTGCAGTCTGAAGAAGGGTCTTGACCCAAAACGTCACCCATTCCTTCTCCCGACAGATGCTGCCTGTCCTGCTGAGTTACTCCAGCATTTTGTGTCTCTTTTGTGTGTAACTAAAATTCTCGTACAAAATGTTTAGAACTTTACTAGATTAAGTGGGACCCACAGGGTCCCAGCATCACACGGGAGGGCTGGTCCCCCAACGCAATATTCCACCTCTCCACCAATTCCAATATTGATGGTCAGTGGGGGGGGGGGGGGGACTTTCTGGAGCGCTGGTATGGGTGTTGTGGGCTGAAGGGACTGGTTTCCAGAGGGCTAGTATGGACATTGTGGGCCAAACGGATTCTTGGGCTGGCGGTTCAGTCACTCAAGCCTGTTGTGCTGGCAGCTCACTCACTCATGGCTGGTGGGCTGGCAGTTGACTCACAACTGTTCCTTGAAATTCCATTTGATCAGAGCAATAACTTACCAACCAAATTCCCCTGTTGTCAAATGTGTCCCACCAACTTTGTTTTGGTGGCAGATTATTGATGGTGAATGCTGCTGGCCAATGGCATGAGATGGCAGCTGACATTTAATGACAGTCTTAGCAGAATTGAAGCACAAGTAAGTTTACATTGGTAGTTTATATTTTCGACTGTACTTTTAAATACATTGCTTTATTCATAAATATTGCAACTAATGTGGGGTCCACTGGAATAAGGCCAAGATGTTGCTTCTGTGTGATGTCCATTAAGAGCAGATTTGGCACCCACCCATTGTAGGGGATATTGTAACAGGGTGAGTTAGACCAATTAACATCTTAATTAGGAAAGGCTATGGGCTCATTCATGCTCCATCCAAAGTCTTTATTTATATTTGCTTGGCTTTGTCCGGGCACATCATTATAAAACAAAAGGGAAAATCAGAGCAATGACTGAGATAACAAGTAGTTGGCAAGAGAGGGAGGGGCTGGTGCAAGGGGTGTAAGGGGGGAGGGGGGGGGGGTGGTTAGGGGGTTAATGATGGAGATAAAAATGTGGAGGGAACATAAACACTGATGCTAACCTGAAATAACATCACGATTCACTAAAAATAAGAATATAAAACTGTTCCTCACTGAAATGTTCGATTTCCAAAATCCATTTATAACAAAACAACCTGGAGTCTATTCATTCCAGCCAACACTTGTTAAAGTAGAGTGAAGTTGATTGTCATCTGCACAAGTATGGTGAGAAACAGGTACGATTAAAATCTTGCTTGTAGCAGTATCAAGGACACATGGACAATACACAGAACATAAGTGACATTGAAAATAAAAAGACTGTGCAAAAACAAGGCACACATGCAAAAACACACGTAGAAAAACAAGTCCATGGGAGTGCAAGAGGTGGTCCACTGTGTTCTATTGCTGGGATATGGTTTGTACTGGGGAGGTTTGGCTCACAGAACATGATGGTTGTAGAAAAGTAGCCATTCCTGAACCTGGTCTCGTGCAAACATCCCTAGAGTTTGTGGGCTATTAACTTGCTTCAAGAAGGTGGTCACTTACCACAGATTATCTGGAATTCGCTCTGGCCTATTTAGTTGCAGTATTGAAATGGGTTTAGCTTAGCTTAGCTTAGCTTAGAGATACAGCAGGGAAACAGGCCCTTCGTCCCATCGAGTCACTGCCAATCAATAAACATTAACACTATCTTACTATGGACACTATGGACAATTCACAAATTAAACCGAAGCCAATTAGATTCAGATTCAGATTTAAACTTTATTGTCATTGTGCAGTGTACAGTACAGAGACAACGAAATGCAGTGGACAACGAAATGCAGTGGACAACGAAATGCAGTGGACAACGAAATACCTACAAACCTGTACGTCTTTGGAGTGCGGGTGGAAACCGGAGCACCCGGGGAAAACCCACGCAGTCATGGGGAGAACGTACAAACTCCGTACAGACAGCACCCATAGTCAAGATCGAACCCGGGTCTCTGGCGCTGCAAGGCAGCGACTCCACCGCTGCGCCACCATGCCGCCCCTGCCACCTTGCAGCTGTCTAGTAAAGCATCTGGTCAATATGTAAAGCTTCTCTTACATATAGATGGCTGTGGACTCAGCAATATAGCCTTAGGAGTAACGTAGTCAAGATTTTGTTATTGAATTCAAAAAATCATCATTTCATAATTAGTGCCAGGGTATTAGTGCCACCCTCTTTAGTTTTATTTTCTCTCTTTTCTTCTTAGTCTCCAGCTGCCATGTTTAACTTTTATCCCTCAATCTCGAGATTATTGAAACCCAAGTCCCACATCAATGAACAAGCTTCCTGATTCATTTTGCTTTCCCTTCTCCTTTATTTGCAGACGCCTTGCAAGGTGGACCTTGGCCTTCTGCATTGTCTCAATAAAACTCCAACGTGTAATCATAGCTTTGCAGCACCATCACCTTTGCTTCGATTGCCGTTCATGGATTTGCTGGGGCACTGGAATAACATGAATCCTCTATAGAGTTATTACTGCTCAGCTTATCCATATTTTGTTAATAAGGAAGCGATTAGTGACAACCGGAGGAAAGAGGCAATACGTTCCATTCTTTGCCGATGTCATCCTTGCTGGCAACTAGCGATAAAAGTGATCTGAGAACCATCCAAAGCCCTGACTCTCTTTTACTTCCTTGTGCTTTCTTTAAGGGAGCACATTTTCCCATGATATCGCTCTCTGTGGTGCAAGACAGGGCAAGGGAGAACCGCTGTGTATCAATGTGCGAGAGGGAGACAGGGTCAACTACAGGGAGAGCCTTTCACAAACAGTGCCTGAACTCTATTACTGATGCAAATCCACTCTGTAAGTGATGATTGTTTCAAGGATATAATGGACGCTAAGGAATTCCTCCACAGCTCAGCAGACCCTTTTCAATGTTTGCTCTTTGTCTCCATCTTAGCAAATTTTGCAGGCTGTTTAAACTCTACCCATTGTTCGATAGTTTCATTGATTCCTCTCCCTGCCACCAGCACACAATACTATGATATGAACATCTTTGTTACAGCCTTTGTACTGTATATCAGAATGATGTTTCAGCAGATGGAATCCTGGCTCCGAGGGCAAAGACCTGTATTACAGTACATGGGGAGGGATGAATTGCAGGATTTACATATCTTTTTTTTTTTCAGCTATCCCCGAGTGCTTTCTATTTCAAAGGATGTTTTCAGTAGAAAGTGACAGAAAAAGGAAGAGATTTAGATGGTCTTTGACAGCTTAATAAACTGGCTGGTGGGGGTTTTTGTTTGAGAGTGAAATGGAAACAAGCTGGAGACATTGCACTAATCTTCGACCAGAATTCAAGCCGCAACTTTCAAACTGCGGCTTTCGCCACACCCCAGATATGTGGCGACTTGTTTCAATTAAAATAAAATCTCACGATATTGTGCCATATTTGTAGCTTTCTAACAGCATTGGCGGAGCAGATGGTAGCTGTTAAAATTCCTTATTGAAGTTGCTTTGATCTTTCAAAGGATTTCACTTAATTCTTAGTGGCTTTTTGTCTGTTACTTTTCATAGCCTTCATAGTTGAGTAAAATAGTGCAATCTGATTTGAACTAAGGCGTAAAGAGCATAAAATGCATTGGGGAGGTGGTTCGTCAAATGCCAAGGAGCATCAGAACAGAAAACATGGGCAGATCAGTGGAAAAAGTAAGATCAACATAATTTGATACATTGTGGTTTGAGGAACAATAAGAAACGGGAGACAAGTGACTGAAGATTGTGGGTGAGTAGAGAAAGACGATGATTTAAATAATTAACTCAATGAAATCACAAGTGCAGAAATCCAAAACAAGTACTTTGGTGCTTATTTCTTTGATTTACAAGAATATGTATTGATGATGGAACTTTCAAGGTCACATTTTAAAATACTGTGTGTAATTTTGAGCATCTCATTATGAGAAAGAATTAAAACCACAGCAAGTACACAGTATAAACTCACAAATATCATAAGGTCATAAGGAATAGGAGTAGAATTAGAACCATTTGGCACATCAAGTCTACGCTGCCATTCAATCATTGCTGATCTATCTCTCCCCCCTAGCCCCATTCTCCTGCCTTCTCCCCATAACCTATGACACCCGCACTAATCAAGAATCAAGAGAAAAGATGATGCCAGTAAAGGAAGACCATGGCTTTCATTTTTCTTCATAATGATAATAAGGTACTGGAGCCGTGGGACTTTGGTTGGTAAACTGCCAAAAACTTTTGTTGGGTATGTGATGTGCAGTCATCAAATATAAAACTGGCACCAATGTGTGAGGGAAATGCTCAGTAACATGGAATAATAGTGCACGAGGGATACCCTGTACTGGGAATAATCACAGAACAGCTCTCTGCAACTTTTAAGAGAAAACTAATGTTCTATTTAATTCAGAATAAGCGGGCGGCACGGTGGCGCATCAGTAGAGTTACTGCCTGACAGTGCCAGAGACCTGGGTTTGATCCTGATGACAGGTGCTGTCTGTACAGAGTTTATATCTTCTCCCAGTGACCTGCGTGGGTTTTCTCCGGTTTCCTCCCGCACTCCAAAGACGTACAGCTTTGTAGGGTAATTGGCATGGCAACATTGTAAATTGTCCCTAGTGTGTGTAGGACAGTGTTAGTGTGTAGGGATTGCTGGTCCGTGGGCTGAAGGGCCCATTTCCATGCTATATCTCTAAACTAAAACTAAACTAAAGTGCTGCAGTAGGGAGAGGGTGGTGCCATGCAATTTGGTTTAGTTTACTCTACCAACACAGTTGGCAAGTACCTGAAGGATTTAAATTATTCCTTCAATGTTATAAGCCTACAAAACTGTGGCTGGAAGGTTGCTTAAATACACTTTAAATCAAGTGCATTGACTTCTGCTGATGGTTTCATAAATTTCAGTCAGTGATTTTTATTTAGCTGATCATCCATCCGTCGCAACATCCCAACTCACTGTTACCTACTCGTTGAACTGGTTCCGCACCCTGGCTCTCGCTCCCACAGTAGTGCCATCCCTGGCCTCCCACCATCTTTGTAGATGAATGCAAGCCTTCATTTGGTGCATGCTTTATAGTCACTAGTCAATCAACATAAAGAGTATGGCCCAGAATAAGAGGGTTGAAACATGGATTTGAACATGGGGATGGATAGGTCGATGTGACTGGGATATTATAACTGTTACAGAAATGTGGCAGAGGGATAAAGGGACCAAGGGACTGAGAACTCAATCTCACCAGGAATAAATGACATAGGAGGGATAGAGGCGGTTACATTTACTGCTGTGGCTGACTAGCCCTATCCTTGACAGCAGAGTCTCCCACTGCTTCCACAGCATGTTCCTGTTAGAGTGAAGAGCAAGGCTAGCAGGCAAAGAGGGGACAAAAGATAATGAGGTCTGGTCAAGAAATAGAAGGAGGCTTGTGTCAGGTATAGGCAGCTTGAACAAATGCTTGCAGTTTAGTGGGTAAAGGAGTACAGTAATGAGGAAAGTCAAGAGGGCAATATGGGGATATGTTATAACTTTGGCAGGCTAGGTAAAGGCGAATCCAAAGAGATACTACAAGTACATTGAAGACAAAAGAGTAACAAGGGAGAAAATAGGACCCTCAAAAATTAACTATGTAGTTTATGTGTAAAGCCACAGGAGATGTGCAAGATGTTAAATTAATATTTCTCTTCTATATTGAAAAACATGGATGCTAGGAAACTTGAGGAAGTAAATAATGATGTTGAATAGTTTAGTTTAGTTTATTATTGTCAATTTTTGTTGTGCACTATACAATCAGCGTAAAGACTATACATGTTTACAATCAAGCCGTCCACAATGTACACATACAGGAGAAAGGATATACCATTTAGTGCAAGATAAAATCCAATAACATCCGATTAAAGATAGTTCAATGTTTAAGAAAAATCGAAGGTAGACAAAAAAGCTGGAGAAACTCAGCGGGTGAGGCAGCATCGATGGAGCAAAGGAATAGGTGATGTTTTGGGTCGAGATCCTTCTTCAGACTGATTCAATGGTCTCCAATGAGGTAGATGGGAGGTAAGGACCACACTCTAGCTGGTGAGGAGATGTTTCAGTTGCCTGATAACAGCTGGGAAGAAACTGTCCCTGAATCTGGAGATATGCATGTCCAAACCTCTGTACCTTTTGCCTGAAGGGGATGGGAAGAAGAGTGAGTCACTGTGGTGAGACTGGTCCTTGATTATGCAGCTGGCTTTGCCATGGTGGCGTGAAGTGTGGATGGAATCAATGGAAGGAAGGTTGGTTTGCGTGGCGGTCTGGGCTAAGTCCACAACTCTCCCAGCGTCCACATTACAAGAGGAGGTACTGGAAGTCTTAAAATACATAGAAGTACAGGTGCATATGCTTGTGTTTTTTTTTTAACATTTATTTAAATTATTTGGATGTGAATGAAGATGGCATGGTTAGTAAGTTTAATGACGACACCAAAATTTGTGGTAGGGTGGACAGTGAAGAATATAATTTTAGATAACAGTAGGATCTTGACCAAAATATGATTAGTTTTAATCTGCAATCTGAGAAGGAGAAGGTTAAATCGGAAGAGGCAGTGATGCAGTTGAACAAAGGGGACTATGAAGGCATGAGAGAGGAGCTGGCCAAGGTAGACTGGAAAGGGATCCTAGCAGGAATGATGGTGGAACAGCAATGGCAGGAATTTCAGGGCATAATCCGGAAGACGCAGGATCATTTCATTCCAAAAAGGAAGAAAGATTCTAAGGGGAGTAGGAGGCAACCGTGGCTGACAAGAGAAGTTAGGGATAGAATAAAACTAAAAGAAAAGATGTATAACACAGCAAAGAGTAGCCAGAAGCCAGAGGATTGGGAAACTTTCATAGGACAACAGAAGGAAACAAAACGGGCAATACGGGCTGAAAAGATGAAGTACGAGGGGAAGCTAGCCAGGAATATAAAGAAGGACAGTAAAAGCTTCTTTAGATATGTTAAGGGAAAAAGAGTAGCAAAGTCAAATGTGGGTCTCTTGAAGGCAGACACGGGTGAAATTATTATGGGTAACAAGGAAATGGCAGAAGAGTTGAACAGGTACTTCGGATCTATCTTCACTAAGGAAGACACAAACAATCTCCCAGATGTACTGGAGGACAGAGGATCTAAGGGGGTAGTGGAACTGAAAAAAATTTCATTAGGCGAGAAATAGTATTGGGTAGGCTAATGGGACTGAAGGATGATAAATCCCCTGGGTCGGATGGTCTGCTTCCCAGGGTCCTCACGGAGGTGGCTCTAGAAATAGTGGACGCATTGGTGATCATTTTCCAGTGTTCAATAGATTCAGGATCAGTTCCTGTGGATTGGAGGATAGCTAATGTTATTCCACTTTTTAAGAAAGGAGCGAGAACGAAAACGGGGAATTACAGACCAGTTAGCCTGACTTCGGTGGTGGGAAAGATGCTGGAGTCAATTATTAAAGAGGTAATAATGGGGCATTTGGATAGCAGTAAAAGGATTAGTCTGTCAACATGGATTTTTGAAAGGAAAATCATGCTTGACTAATCTTCTGGAATTTTTTGAAGATGTGACAAGTAAAATGGATGAAGGGGAGCCAGTGGATGTAGTGTTTCTAGACTTTCAGAAAGCCTTTGACAAGGTCCCGCATGGGAGACTGGTGACTAAAATTAGAGCACAAGGTATTGGGGGTAGGGTGTTGACATGGATAGAAAATTGGTTGGCAGACAGGAAGCAAAGAGTAGGAGCGAACGGGTCCTTTTCAGAATGGCAGGCAGTGGCTAGTGGAGTGCCACAAGGCTCGGTGTTGGGGCCGCAACTGTTTACCATATATATTAATGATTTGGAAGAGGGAATTAGGAGCAACACTAGCAAGTTTGCGGATGACACAAAGCTGGGTGGCAGTGTGAACTGTGAAGAGGATGTTAGGAGGTTGCAGGGTGACCTGGACAGGTTGAGTGGGTGGGCAGATGCATGGCAGATGCAGTATAATATAGATAAATGTGAGGTTATCCACTTTGGTGGCAAAAACTAGGGGCCAGATTATTATCTCAATGGGGATAGATTAGGTAAGGGGAAGGTGCAATGAGACCTGGGTGGCCTTGTACACCAGTCACTGAAAGTTGGCATGCAGGTAAAGCAGGCAGTGAAGAAAGCTAATGGAATGTTGGCCTTCATAACAAGAGGATTTCAGTATAGGAGTAAAGAGGTTCTTCTGCAGTTGTATAGTGCTCTGGTGAGACCACATCTGGAGTATTGTGTACCGTTTTGGTCTCCTAATTTGAGGAAGGACATCCTTGTGATTGAGGCAGTTGGTTCACGAGATTGATCCCTGGGATGGCGGGACTGTCATATGAGGAAAGATTGAAATGACTAGGCTTGTATTCACTGGAGTTTAGAAGGATGAGGGGGCTCTTATAAAAACACATAAAATTATAAATGGACTGGACAAGCTAGATGCAGAAAAAATGTTCCCGATGTTGGGCGAGTCCAGAACCAGGGCCACAGTCTTAGAATAAAGGGGAGGCCATTTAAGACTGAGGTGAGAAAAAACGTTTTCACTCAGGGAGTTGTGAATTTGTGGAATTCCCTGCCACAGAGGGCAGTGGAGCCCAAATCACCGGATGGATTTAAGAGAGTGTTAGATAGAGCTCTAGGGGCTAGTGGAATCAAGGGATATGGGGAGAAGGCAGGCACGGGTTATTGATAGGGGCGATCAGCCATGATCACAATGAATGGCGGTGCTGGCTCGAAGGGCCAAATGGCCTCCTCCTGCACCTACATTCTATGTTTTTAACTGGGCCAGAGGGCCAAAGAATGGCCGATGGACATTAATTCAGACAAAGGTGACGTGGTGCATTTTGTTAAGACAAACCAAGACAAGACTTCACAGTAAATGGTAGAGCCTCGAAAAGAGTTATAGAAGAGAGGTCCTCGAGTACAGCTATACAGCTCCATGAAGGTGATGGCACAGGTAGACAGCCTGGTGAAGATGGTGTTTAGCATGCTTGTCTTTGTTTGTCCAGGTATTGAATACAGAAGTTGGAACATAATGTTGTAACTGCACAAGATGTTAAGCCCACATTTGGAGGACAGTGTACATTTTTGGTAGTCCTTCTATAGGAAGGGTGTCACAAAAATGGAAAAGGTGCAAAAAAGTTTTACGAGAATCTTATTGGGTTTGAATGTTTTGAGTGATAAAGAGTGGCTGGATCTTTTTTCCGTGGAGAATCGGAAGCAGAAAGTTATAGAGGGTTAGTGAACCTTACAGAGGTTTATAAAATCATGATGGCCATAAATAAAGACTGATGAGGGCTGAACTTTGGTGCCTTCCCTCACAGTGGGAAACGTTGATTCCGCTGTGGGGGGATGTTTTTTATGTTTTATGTAAAATTCTAAAATGTTGTGTTTATCTTATTTGTGTGCTGCTCAAATTTCACTGCACCAATTGGTGTATGTGACAATAAATGTCCTTTGTCCTTTGTCCTTTGTCCTTAAGATCAACAATCACTGTCTTTTTCCCCAGGATAGAGTCCAAACCTGAGGTTAATGATGAAAGTGGAAACATTTAAAAGGGACCTGAGGAGAACATTTTCAGATAGGTGGGTATATGGAATAGGCTGCCAGAAGAAGTAGTAGAGGTGGGTTCAATTACCACATGTAAAAGACATTTGGACAGGTACATGGATAGGAAAGGTTTGGAGGAGTATGGACCAGGTGAGATTCGCTTTGTTGAATTGGGCTGAAGACCCTGTTTCCCTGCTGTATAACTATGAATCTATAACAGGTGTAGACAAATAAGTTCATAAGTGATAGGAGCAGAGTTAGGCCATTCGGCCCATCAGGTCTATTCTGCCATTCAATCATGGCTGATCTATCTATCTCTCCCTCCTAACCGCATTCCTAACCCAGTCTGAAGAAGGGTCTCGACCCGATACCTCGCCCATTCCTTCTCTCCGGTGATTCTGTCTGTCCCGCTGAGTTACTCCAACATTAGTGTCCATCTTCGGTTTAAACCAGCATCTGCAGTCCCTTCCTACCCATTCTCCTGCCTTCTCCCCAGAAGCCCTGACACCTGTACTAATCAAAAATATATCCAAAAGTCATTGCATGTAGGCAGGCAGCTTGGATGTAATTGGATTTCAGTGTGCTTCACCCTCTCTCTGCAACATTTGTGGCGAGATATGGACAAAGAACCGCTCAAACTGCAACTGCAAAGAAGTCATTTAGATAGGTCCCGATATATAATATTGGATACATGGGAGACTTTCACTATATTGAAACGGGAATAAAAAAGCCCAAACCAGTTATTCTATTTGCAACCATTTTATCCATTTACAATGCAAATTAGCTGCAAATTCCAACTAATTTCGTAATATATTGCCTTGGATACACCTTTGTCTCTTGCTATAGCACCAGACACACTAGTTATAGTCTGCTTGCGCCCATTATTGGTGCTGCACAGAGGGTGTTTGATTTCCTGCCAGAATCCCAAAGTATAATTCCCCCTTCAGTGAAACCTGCAATAAAAGTACCACAGCAGATTTGATTGGAAATCGCTTCTTAAGTCCAGTTTCACCATCAGTCCTTCTTATTGCAAAACAGTCTCAGCTTGGAATAGCACAACTGAGGTAATGTAATTTGTATACAAATTCACAGTAAAGCAAGGGATTTGAGACTGCTCCGTTGTGCTGAGCCTTCCCAGGTCTGGCTGCTAGCAACAATATAAATTACAAATTCAGTCTCAATATCCTTCTCCTAATATTAAGATGAACACAGCAGTTCAGAAAACAGTGTGTAGGAAGGAACTGCAGATGCTGGGTTAAACCGAAGATAGACACAGAAAGCTGGAGTAACTTAACGGGGCAGGCAGCGTCTCTGGAGAGAAGGAATGTGTGACGTTGCAGGTCGAGACCCTTCTTCAGACTGGTTAGCGATAAGGGAAATGAAAGATATAGGCAATGGTGTAGAAACATAGAAACATAGAAAATAGGTGCAGGTGTAGGTCATTCGGCCCTTCGAGCCAGCACCGCCATTCAATGTGATCATGGCTGATCATGCCCAATCAGTACCCCGTTCCTGCCTTCTCCCCATATCCCCTGACTACGCTATCTTTAAGAGCCCCATCTAGCTCTCTCTTGAAAGTATCCAGAGAACCGGCCTCCACCGCCCTCTGAGGCTGAGAATTCCACAGACTCACCACTCTCTGTGGGAAAAAATGTTTTCTCATCTCCGTTCTAAATGGCTTACCCCTTATTCTTAAACTGCGGCCCCTGGTTCTGGACTCCTCCAATCCTGGACTCTGTGGTGAGCCCTCTACTGCCAACAATTCATCGTGTGCCTTAACGGATATTCTCGATGAGTGAATTTTCAAGCAAGCCAACTATTCTCTGTGTAGGAACTGAAAGCATTTACGAATCTTCCTCTAGCCCCCTCAGCTCCCTCACAACATCCACCTCACCATAAACCCATCACACCCCCAGCTCACCTACCCCAATGAAGGAACCAGAAAAATCTAATTAAAGTCTGTTTTCCTAGCACTGTGTCAACTTTTCCACGATTCTTAGTCCTAGCAATGAATAAATCCAAGAGGGAATCCCTGTTCATCCTATAACCTTGGATGGAGGAGGGGAGGAGAGGCGAGAGGAGAGGAGAGAGAGAGAGAGAGCGGGAGAGGAGAGAGGAGAGAGGAGAGAGGAGAGAGGGGAGCGAGGGGAGGGGAGGAGAGAGAGAGAGCGAGAGAGAGAGAGAGAGAGAGAGAGAGAGAGAGCGAGAGAGAGAGAGAGCGCGAGAGAGAGAGCAGAGAGAGAGAGAGAGGAGAGGAGAGAGGAGGAGAGGCGAGAGAGCGCGAGAGAGCGACGGAGAGGAGAGAGCGAGGAGAGGGAGAGAAGAAGAGGAAGCCGCAAGGCGAGAGACGAGAGGACGCGCGCGAGCGAGAGCGAGAGCGAGATAGAGACGCGCGAGAGCGTCGCGAGCTCGCGATCGAGATGCCGAGAGCGAGAGGACGCGATCGGGCGATCAGCGCTCCACTATAGAGCACAACCACCCAACTCTCCTCTCACTCTCTCTCCCTCTCTTCCTCTCTCCACACTCCTCCCCTCCCCCCTTCGTGCTTTCTCGCCCTCATCTCTTCTCCCTCCAATCCCAATTTTCCCTTGGTCTGTAGATTTTATATTTTTCAGCATCAAAAATCGTTTAGGTTTCTCACGGGACCTATTTGTCATCAACACAGCACTTGGTATTTTTCATCAAAATTTAAAATAAACAAATCCTCTAAAGGGCTCGGAAACATGTTACATTAACTATTTTACATCCTCACACCGGGCTACTTCTGAAGCCATGGAAGGTCATTTCTATTTTAATGGAGATATTTTTTAAGGTAAAGATGCTGACTATGCACTTGGCTGCAGCATCACAAGCTATCTTGTAGAAGAGTTATCTCCACATTTACCTGTATCACCCTCCTCTGCTGAGCTATTGTAATCTCAGCAGCTCTGGGATGGAAAGATATTCCATTGAAGAGAGATTGAGTAGACTGGATTTATATTCCCTAAAAAATTTAGAATAAGAGATGAGCTCAGTGAAATATATAAAGTTATTAAAGCATTTAGCAGAGAAGATGTGTTGAGGATATTTCTTCCTGGCAGGGAGGGTACAATTGAGGGACATGATTCTAGTACAAGACAGATGAGAAGACATTACCATGCTTAAATTATGCTACCGTTTAAGATTGTGGACACCCATTAACATGATATTCTTCAGGCAGAGAACAATACATTTTTGTTTCGTATGGGAATCAAGCAATCTCGGGATCAAGTGGTGAGGATGGATGGAATGGAGAAGTAAACATGATGGGCTAAATGGGTCACTCCCATTCCCACTTCTTTACAAACATAGAAAGTAGGTGAAAGAGGAGGCCATTCAGCCCATCTAGCCAGCACTGCTATTCAATATGATCATGGATGATCATCCAGAATCAGTACCCTGTTCCTGCTTTTCCCCCCATATCCCTTGATTCTGTTAGCTATAAGAGCTATATCTAACTCTCTCTTGAATACATCCAGTGAATTGGTCTCCACTGCCTTCTGTGTCAGAGAATTACACAGATTCACAACACTCTGGCTGAAAACGTTTTTCCTCATCTCAGTCCTAAATGGCCTACCCCTTATTCTTAAACTGTGACCCCTGGTTCTGGACTCCCCCAACGTGGAGAACATTTTTCCTGCATCTAGCCTGTCCAATCCCTGAAGAATTGTATATGTTTCCATAAGATACCCTCTCATCCTTCTAAATTCCAGTGAATATAAGCCCAGCTGATCCATTCCTTCATCAAATGTTAGTCCCGCCATGCCAGGAATTAACCTGGTGAACCTACTCTGCATTCCCTCAATGGCAAGAATGTCCTTCCTCAAATTAGGAGACCAAAACTGCACACAATACTCCAGGTGTGGCCTCACGAGGGCCCTGTACAACTGCAGTAGGATCACCTTGCTCCTATACTCAAACCTCTCGCTATGAAGGCCAACATGCCTGCATGCTTACTTTCAGTGACTGGTGTACAAGGACACCCAGGTCTCGTTGCACTTCCCCTTTTCCTAATCTGACACCATTCAGATAATGATCTGCCTTCTTGTTCTTGCCACTAAAGTGGATAACCTCACATTTATCCACATTATACTGCACCCGCCATGCATCTGCCCACCCACCCAACCTATCCAGCATCCGTAATCACTCCAATAGTCATTTCCATATCGTGCCTGTTTTTCATCTCCTCCCTTTTGCACCCATTCAAATGCTTTTTCCAGGAACAAGTTGTGCATTTTTCAATTTTGATGTAAGTATGGTCAATTCACAATACACTCCCAAATAGAAGACCATAAAAAGACTGAATGCACTTTGCTGATCACCGAAGATAGACACAAAATGCTGGAGTAACTCAGTGGGACAGGCAGCATCTCTGGATAGAAGCAAATGGGTGACGTTTCGGGTTGAGACCCTTCACCTCTGTTCATTCTGCCAGTGTGAAATTTACCTGCTTTTTAGTTTAGTGTAGTTTAGAGATACAGTGTGGAAACGGGCACTTTGGTCCACCGAGTCCACACCGAACAGCGATCTCCACACACTAGCATTATTCTACACATTGGATTGGATTCAATTTTATTGTCATTGCACTTTTCAGTGCAACGAAATGGTTTAGCCTGCAGTCATAACATAGAATAAATAACAAAACAAACACTCAACACAGTTTAAAGTCCCAAAGTCATTGTCTCTTCCCTCCTTGCTCTCCCTCTGCGCCGAGGCAATCCAGGCCTCCGATGTTGTGACCCCGCCGGGTGATGGTGAGCAAGTCCCGCAGCTGAATCCGTGCTCCGCAAACGGGTCGGTTCCAATTCCGCGGCCCGGGGCGGTTGAAGCTGCCGAAGCTGCCGCCCTCCAGTCCAGCGGAAGCAGCTGTAGTTGCGGGAGCTCCGGAAAAACAGGTCACCAACCTGCGAGCTCCTGATGATGTCGTCCACTGGCCCGCGGCCGAGCCTCCGAGGCTCCAAAGTCTGGTCGGAGGTTGGGTCGCACCGCAACCACAGCCCCGAAGTCGGCCAGTTGGTAAGCCCTGGCTCTGCCTCCAGAGCCTCGAGGTCGGTCGCAGTTGGAGGCCGCCAGCTCCGCGATAGGCCTCAGCGCAGACGGACATGGAGACGGGGGATACGGCAAGTAAGGTCGCATCCCCCCTGAAGGAAGAGTCAAAAAACATGTTACACCCACCCCCCCCCCCACACATACACAACTAAATAAACCGAAATAAACTGTAAAAACGGGACAAAAGAAAACAAAAAACGAAAAGACAAACGGACTGCAGGCGAGCCGCATCTTCAAGGCAGCGCTGCCACTTCCATTAGGCACAATTTACAATGTTAACACTAATTAACCTACAGACCCACAGGTATTTGTGGTGTGGGAGGAAACCGCAGCTCCCAGAGAATACCCACGCGGTCACAGGGAGAACATACAAACTCCGTACAGACATCACCCATAGTCATTCAGGATCGAAACTTGGTCTCTGGCGCTGTAAGGCAGCAACTCTACGGCAGTGCCACCCCATTCTCACAGACCACCACAAACTATTCCTGCATCATTACTCCAGTCCGAACTTTATGGATCACTAGTAAAAAATCAAGTATTCCTATTTAATATAATTCAGAAGTGTGGAATTAATTCATCCATCCAACACTCTACCTTATCACCAGTTTTATGTCGCATTACTACCTGCTGGCTATTATATTGTCCACCCGACAAAAGAATTAGTAAAAATTAGATTTATGGAATTAAGAAAGAGTGATTAGGATTAGTTCCATTGATTTGAGAATATTTAAAGCTAAGAGTCAGCATGTAAACTACAAGAATGATTAATAAAATAATTCTATTTTATTCTAATTAATAGTGAATCAAAATATTCTGAATTAAAGTTTGTGAGGTTGCAATTTGAATGTTTCATCAAAAGAGGCCGTTTCATGAATATATAGCCACTGGCTTTAATGGCTTAATGGTCATATTCAGGCCATGGATTTAGTTTAGTTTAGAGTTACTGCGAAAACAGGCCCTTCGGCCCATCGAGTCCACACCAACCAGTGATCGCCACACACTAGCACTATACTATGCACACAAGGGACAATTTACAATTACACAAAGCCCTGTATGTCGGAATGTGGGAGGAAACCGGAGCTTCCCGGAGAAAATCCACGCAGGTCACGGGGAGAATGTACAAAATCTGTACAGACAGCACCTGTAGTCAGGACCGAACCCAGGTCTCTGGCGCTTTGAGACAGCAACTCTATCGCTGCGCCACCTTGCTCAGCTTATGTGCTCAGCACCTAAATCAGGAGAAGGAACATCTTGATCTCAGTTCCTAAATTAATATGGTATTGAAGCACTGATGTGCTCTTGGATATGCTTTCTTCCAAATTAGATATTCAAGTGAAGCCCGGGATTTAACCTGGCCAATATTGATTGGAAAAGCATCACTTTAAAAAAAGGTTTAGCATCTTGTTGATTTTGGAATCTTCCAGTGCGTTATTGCCCAATGCATTTTTCAGATGTCACTTCTGCAATCCAATGAGAATGATGACCACTTTGTAATGTGCTGAGGAAGTGAAACGCAGTTCTTCATTTAATTAAATGGATGTTACTAAACGCTTCTTCTCCAAAAGAGTGGCTTAGATCATTTATCGGATGTAGGAGTCACTGGCATTTATTGTCCATATCCAAATGCCCTTGAAAGGATTGTAGTGAGTTCCCTTCTTGAGAAGGTTATGGTTACCTGTTACGGTTACCTTGGGGTGGCACGGTGGTGCAGCGGTAGAGTTGCTGCCTTACAGAACCAGATACCCGGGTTTGATGAGGTGCAGGGTTTGTATGTTCTCCCCGTGACGTGCGTGATTTTCTCCAGAATCTCCGGTTTCCTCCCACACTCCAAAGGCGTACAGGTTTGTAGGTTAATAACTGGGTATAATTGTAAATTATCCCTAGTGTGCGTCAGATAGTATAAGTGTGCTGGGGTCACTGGTGGGCATGGACTTGATGGGCCAAAGGACCTGTTTCTGTGCTGTACCTCTAAACTAAACAACTTTCCTAAACCTGAACTACTGGTGGCCCATGTTCCATATCCACATAAGTTTAAATCCATATATTATAGCAAAGATTCTGGTTCTAGTGTGTGTGAGTGTGTGAGTGTGTGTGTGTGTGTGTGTGTGTGTGTGTGTGTGTGTGTGTGTGTGTGTGTGTGTGTGTGTGTGTGTGTGTGTGTGTGTGTGTATATGAGCATGTGCGCACGTGTGTATGTGCGTGTGTACATGTGCACATGTGCGTGTGTGCATAATCACGAGTGTGTGCGCATGCGTGTGTGTGTGCGTGTGTGCATGCGCGCGTTGTGTGCATGTGTTGTGTGTCTGTGTGTGCGTGCATGTGCTCACGTACGCCTGTGCATGTGTGTTGTGTGTGCATGTGGATGTTGTGTGTGTGTGTGTGTGTGTGTGTGTGTTTACACATGTGTGTGTGTTAGGAAGTGCACCTATTGTCCTCCATCATCATTGGCATGGAATCTATGAGCTCATTATCCTTCACAACATGCTGGGTATTCCATTCAGGGTTCATAATTGATGCACATTTTCTGCTTGAAGCATTTGAATTATAAGAGGCTAATTTGTGGCCAAACAAAAGTTTATTTTGACCCAAAACCTTTTTTGATCACCTTTACTGATGTCTAACTTTAAAATGTTGAATGCTTTGAGTGGGAAGTTACGCATCCTGACTCATAGTTCCTGGAAATCCATGTTTGTGGGTGCACGTTATTCAATAAATATCACAAGTACAATCAGGATGTGAATAGAAACCCTTTTGTAGCAACAAAAGGTGAGGATTCCAAGTAGTCATTGTCATAGAGTCTTACAGCGTGGAAACAGGCCCTTATGACCAACTAACATGCCCATCTACACTACCTTCGCTCACCTTCAATGAACTGATCACAGCTATGGTCACATTTCAACATTCATGAACATGAGGTTGGTGGCTCACTACCTGAGATAACCCAAAGGCTTGAAATGGCCTCTACACAACATCTCCAGACAAACGCCACTGCAGTGTATAAAATCAAGAGAGGAATAGATCAGTTAGATGTTCAGAATCTCTTGCCCAGAGTAAGGGAATTGAGGACCAGAGGACATAGGTTCATGGTGAAGGGGTAAAGATTTAATAGGAATCTGGAGGGGGTAACCTTTTTCACACAAAGGCTGGTGGGTGTATGGAACAAGCTGCCAGAGGAGGTAGTTGAGGCTGGGACTATCCCAACGTTTAAGAAACAGTTGGACAGGTACATGGATAGTGTTCAAAAGGGAACTGCAGATGCTGGAATATCGAAGGTACACAAAATTGCTGGGGAAACTCAGCGGGTGCAGCAGAATCTATGGAGCGAAGGAAATAGGCGACGTTTCGGGCCGAAACCCTTCTTCAGACTGATGGGGGGTGGGGGGGGGGGGAAGAAAGAAGGAAAAGGGGAGGAGGAGGAGGAGCCCAAGGGCGGGCGGATGGGAGGGTGGGAGGAGACAGCTAGAGGGTTAAGGAAGGGGAGGAGACAGCAAGGGCTAGCCAAATTGGGAGAATTCAATGTTAATGCCATAAGGACGCAAGGTCACCAGACGGAATATGAGGTGCTGTTCCTCCAATTTCCGCTGTTGCTCACTCTGGCAATGGAGGAGACCCAGGACAGAGAGGTCGGATTGGGAATGGGAGGGGGAGTTGAAGTGCTGAGCCACCGGGAGGTCAGGTAGGTTATTGCGGACTGAGCGGAGGTGTTCGGCGAAACGATCGCCCAACCTACGCTTGGTCTCACCGATGTAAATCAGCTGACATCTAGAGCAGCGGATGCAGTAGATGTGGTTGGAGGAGATACAGATGAACCTTTGTCGCACCTGGAACGACTGCTTGGGACCTTGAATGGAGTCGAGGGGGGAGGTGAAGGGACAGGTGTTGCATTTCTTGCGGTTGCAACGGAAAGTGCCCGGGGAAGGTGTGGTGCGGGAGGGAAGGGAAGAATTGACGAGGGAGTTGCGGAGGGAGCGGTCTTTGCGGAAGGCAGACATGGGGGGAGATGGGAAGATGTGGCGAGTGGTGGGGTCACGTTGGAGGTGGCGGAAATGGCGGAGGATTATGTGTTGTATTTGCCGGCTGGTGGGGTGAAAGGTGAGGACCAGAGGGACTCTGCCCTTGTTGCATGTGCGGGGATGGGGAGAGAGAGCAGTGTTACGGGGTATGGATGAGACCCTGGTGTGAGCCTCATCTATGGTGGCGGAGGGGAATCCCCGTTCCCTGAAGAACGAGGACATTTCCGATGCCCTGGTATGAAATGTCTCATCCTGGGAACAGATGCGGCGTAGGCGGAGGAATTGGGAGTAGGGGATGGAGTCTTTACAGGGGGCAGGGTGGGAAGACGTGTAGTCCAGATAGCCATGTGAGTCAGTGGGTTTGTAATGTATGTCGGTCAGGAGTCTGTCCCCTGCGATGGAGATGGTGAGGTCAAGGAATGGTAGGGAAGTGTCGGAAATCGTCCAGGTGTATTGGAGTGCCGGATGGAAGTTGGTGGTGAAGTGGATGAAGTCAGTCTGTTGTGTGTAGGTGCAGGAGGTGGCACCAAAGCAGTCGTCAATGTAAAGGATAGGACAGGTTTGGATAGGGATATGGACCAAATGCAGGCAGGTGGGACAAGTGTAACTGGGACATGTCGGCCGGTGTGGGCAAGGTGGGCCGAAGGGCCTGTTTCCATGCGATATCACTCTATGACTATGACATGCACAAAGTTTCTAGGTCAGCGTCACAGGCCCACTTTGAACGGTAGGTTTGCTCCTTGTGACAAAAATGCTTGACATTGTCTATGAATCGAAGCTATTGTTCACCAAATGGAAGTGACTTGTATAAATCAGCCCCTGATAATCCTTCCAACTAAAATTCATTTGTTTCAAGCATTAAAATCTAAAGAGCTTTGGATTAATTGCAATGCCTAAGAATAGTGGCTATAAATCCATGGCTGTACAAATGGTCGCTGCCAGCATATGTTCAGAAGGTACTTACTCATTAAGTTGTACTGTGTATATATGCAAAGGTTAAATAAAGGAATCACTTAGTTTGAATGTCACGAAAGTTTGAAGTTAGTTTGATATTTCGGGTCAAGACCCTTCTTCAGACAACAGGGTCCCGACCTGAAACGTCACCCATTCCTTCTCTCCAGAGATGCTGCCTGTTAGCCCTGCCGTGAGTTACTCCAGCATTTTGTGTCTGTGTTCGGTGTATAACCAGCATCTGCAGTTAGTTTAGTTTAGTTCAGAGATACAGCGCGGAAACTTGCCCTTCGGCCCTCCGCGTCTGCACCGACCAGCGACCCCTGCACATTAACACTACCCTACACGCACGAGGGACAATTTTTTACATATACACCAAGCCAATTAACCTACAAAGCTGTTCGTCTTTGGAGCGTGGGAGGAAACCAAAGATCTCGGAGAAAACCCACGCAGGTCTCGGGGAGAACGCACAAACTCCGTACCGCCAAGCACCTGTAGTCAGGATTGAACCCATATTTCCGGCACTGTAAGGCAGCAACTCCACTGCTACGCCACCATGCCACAACCAATTCCTTCCTACACAATGTTTGAGCTGGCTGGCCATTCCCTGGATTGATGAAACAAGCAAAATAGTCTGTAGATCAATTTTCCACAACATTCCCCTGGCTTCATATGCAACGGGTTCATTCAAACCTTCAAAACATTTACATCTTTTGGGTCACACTCTTATCTTTGCTCATCAATGAAAAATTGGCATACACTAGTGCAGGAAAAATCATATATTATGAGTGATTTGAACTAATTATAAAAGTGATTACATTTGGTGTCTGTCCAATGCTATCTTATTCAAGGCCGCTCAGGCAATAGTATTTTCTCCATTGCTTTAACCTAGCTTAAACTGGACATAATGAAGTGAAGTAGCAGAATACCAAAGGGACTCGGTACAATCTATAAAGTGGAGAGAGTTGGTCAATATTTCTGAAGGGAGTTGGTAAAGAGCCAGTCTTCAAACTGAAGAAACCATGTTAATTTCATGCTTTTTGTGGAGTTTAGTTGGAGTTCTTTATAGATGTTACATCTGTCAGGTGAATGCACTACTAATCAGTTATCATCAAAGTATATAGTTTAGTTTAGCTTGGAGATCCAGTGTAGAAACAGGCCCTTCAGTCCACTGAGTCCATGCCAACCATTGTTCACCCATTCACACTAGTTCTATGTAATCCCACTTTTGCATCCACTCCCTACACATTAGGAACAATTTATAAAGGCTAATTAACCTACAAACATGCATGTCTTTGTGATGTGGGAGGAAATCGGCCAACCCGCAGGACTCACATGGTTACAGGGAGCATGTGCAAACTCCATCCAGACAGCATTGAAGTCCAGGACTGAACGCAAGTCTCTGGCACTGTGAGGCAGCAGCTCTACCGACTGTGCCACTGTGTTTCCATTAGGCAAGGCCCCAAGAAGTAGCCATTGTACTGCCTTAATAATATTTATTATATACAGTAATATTTACTATTACTTTAGACTTTAGACTTTAGACTTTAGAGATAAAGCAAGGAAACAGGGAGTCCGGCCCACCTAGCCCGTGCCGGCCAGCGATCCTACTCACTAGGGACAATTTTTACAATTTACAGGAACCAATTAACCTGCAATGGAATGTGGGAGGAAACCGGTGCACCCTGGAAAACCCACGCAGTCACAGGGAAAAAGTACAAACTCCATACAGACAGCACCCTTAGTCAGGATCGAACCCGGGTCTCTGGCGCTGTAAGGCAGCAACTCTACCATTGCACCACTGCGCCGCCCAAACTTCATTGAAGTTAATGGTTAGGTGGTCAAATGTCTACTTTAATTGACATTCTCTGGATTTCGGGTAAATAGATAGGACCCACACTACTGGTAATAAGTTGCTTGAAACACCTTTCATTGAAAATCCATCACTCTAAAACTGCTGGATGGACTTTTAAATACAATAAACAAATATCAGGTAATCATATTACACGTGCCTTTCGACAATTGTCAAACAACTAACAAGCTACTTAAGTAACATAATATAATAGAAATCTCCCAATGGTTTATTAGTTCAGCTGTCAAGGGTATAAACTGTGTTAAAAACTTTCATGACCATTGAAACTGAGTGAAGACATCAATCCCTACAAATGCCATCAGCACCATTTGTACACGGAGCGAGACGCTTTAATATAAGATTACCTAAAGTACTCTTTAGCTTTAAAGTAATCTGGCAGAGTTTGAGGAAGCAATTTACACAATTTATTGAAGAGCTCCGAGACACTGCTGTATTGCAGTTGTGAGGACATGTAAGTGGTGCAAAGTTATGGGTGTAAAAATATATGTGCATAGAAAGCTGAGTAAGCCTAGTAGCTTTTACAAATGTGGCAAATAAGGGATTAGGTTGGGGGGATATTAGCCAGGTGAAGGCAATTGGGCCTAGTTTAGTTTAGTTTTTAAAGAAACAGCGCAGAAACTGCCTCTTCGGCCCACCGAGTGTGCACCGTCCAGCGATCCCCGCCCATTAACACTATCTTACACAGGCTAGGGACAATTTACATTTATACCAAGCCAATTATCTACAAACCTATACGTGTTTGAACTGGAGGTTCCGGAGAAATCCCACACAGGTCACCGGGAGAACGTACAAACCCCGTACAGACAAGCACCTGTAGTCAGGATCAAACCCGGGTCCCTGGCGCTGTAATGCAGCAACTTTACCGCTGCACCACCGTGCCGTTCGGTTGGTCAACATGGATGGGTTGAGTAGAAGGGCCTGTTTCTGTGCTGTATAGCTCTATAACTCTGACACATAAAGTGGGGACAGAACATTTGAGATGAAATTGAGAGCACGCAGAAGCGCAGTGGAAGTGACAACAGGGGCAAACCATCTCACAAACTATCCACAACGCCTACTGTAGACTAGTGCATGTTCCTTTAACACAGTGACCTCACCACTACTAACCACTCCCCATTTCACCAGTATAATTGTAACCTCCCCACCTCCAGATCGCTCTCTAGCTCCGGTGACAGACCACGGACAGCTAGGGCAGGAATGTGTATGAATAGTAATGTGTGTGATTAGCAATAAAATAGTAGTGAAGACTTAGTGCGTTTCCACTCGTCTTTACACCTACCTTCTCCGGAGTGGAAGTAAATCACAGACCGGAGAACAGTACAGCACAGGAACAGGCCCTTCGGCCCACAATGTCTGTACTGAATAGGAAGCCAAGTAGAACTACTCTCCTCCACGTGAAATTCAATAAGAATGTACAGGTCCATTCCCAATTTCCCAGCAGCTGATGCTCCGGCGCCTCCTTTAATCCAGACAGAAATATGAAATCACACTTGAAGTTCACACCCAGAAGTCTCTCCGAAGATGTGGTGCCTAGGCTGGGTGAGGCCACCTCATTGGGGCTTCCGTGGCCAACCGGTGAGTCGAATTTGCCCCCTGCCGCCGAGACTCTGGAACTCCTGCCTGGTCGGAGCCGGTGGATCCAAATGACAAAGGACATTTATTGTCACATACTCCAATTGGTGCAGTGAAATTTGAGTTACCATGCAGCACACAAATAAGATAAACACAACATCATTTAACATAAAACGTAAAACATCCCCCCACAGCGGAATCAACGTTTCCTACTGTGAGGGAAGGCAACAAAGTCCAGTCATCTTCCTCCCGTTCACCTGTGGTCGGGGCCTATCGAGGCCTCCACAGTTGCCGCAATGGCGGCCCGATGTTTCAGGCCCCCTCGCCGGGATGATGAAGCTCCGGCGTCGGAACGGAGAACACTCTCAGCGGCTTGGAGTTTCTGAATCGGCCGCCTCCTACCAGAGACCGCTGCTCCCGAAGTCCACAGGCCGACCTGGGCGGAGATTCAACGCTGGTGATCCCAGTCTCCACGGTGTTAAAAGTCAGCGCCACCCGCAGCTGGAAGCTCCGCAAACCACAGCTCCACGATGTTAAAGTCAGCAGTCCCAACACTCCGGAGCTCCAACACGGCGATCCCGGTAAGGCATCGCCCGCTCTGCGATGGTACTTCAGTGCTGCGCCGCTGCTGAAGCTCTGGCCGGTCTCCGGCAAGAAAGGCCGCACCAATCCAAAGGAGGGGGCGAAGATGCGGCTCGGAGGAAAGGCGCATCCTCGACCAGGTAGTGACTGAGAAAAACAGTTTCCCCCCTCCCCCCCCCCCCACCACCCCCCACATAAAAAAGACTAAAAGACTAAAAGACCTCCAAAACAAAACTTTCAAACAGACTAAAATTTTTTTAAAAGGATGAAAAGACGAATAGCTGCTGGCGAGGCTGTCACACTCGATGGCGCCACCACTCGTCCATTCCCATAGACGACTTGCTGAGGCACTGAAGGCACTGGTAAGGCCGCATTTGGAATATTGTGAGCAATTTTGGGCACCATATCTGAGGAAGGATGAGTATAGGTTCTGGAGAGGGTCCAGAGGATGTTTACAAGATTGATCCCAGGAATGAGTGGGTTAACATATGATGAGCGTTTGTCAGCACTGGGTCTGTACTCGCTGGAGTTTAGAAGAATGAGGGGGGACCTCATTGAAACATACAGAATAGTGAAAGGCTTGGATAGAGTGGATGTGGAGAAGATGTTTCCATTAGTGGGAGAGTCTAGGACTAGAGGTCATAGCTTCAGAATTGAAGGACGTTCTTTTTGGATGAGGAGAAATATATTTAGTCAGAGGGTGGTGAATCTGTAGATCAGCCATGATTGAATGGCGGAGTAAACTTGATGGGCCGAATGGCCTAATTCTACTCCTATTCCTTATGACCTTACGACCTTATGACTTCCGCGGCCGACTTTGCGGGCTGGGTTCCCAGCCCCCCAGTGGCCTAGGCAGACTGTTCTGGTGCCATTGGACTCCTCTCAGAGGCTCGCGTTGGATGATGGGGTTGGTGCCTCTGCCCCGGGAGCAGCCGCCAATCTGACCCTCGTCGGGACTTCCAAGGTCAACTCGTTGACCAGCCTCCGGTCTGCTCATGCATGAAATGCAACTTCTGTTGTAAAATTAAGGTACATTCATTATTTGTTTTATTTAAGTGTCTCATAGTCCATGGTGCCTTAGAGACAAAGGAGGGGTATAATGAATAGGTAGGTAGGTATATTGTTGTATCATTATTTTATGACCCCTGTTGCTCTGGTGGCTCCATCCTCCAGATCTCTTGGTCTTTGGGCACGGGACTGGCTTGGCAGGCTCCCCTTGAAACCACGATATACTGGCCCAGGTGCTGAGTTCAGCTGCGCAAGGGCCCTGGTCTCCTGGGAACCCTCAGTTAACTGCTAACCTACGGCTGGTGCAGTACCAGTGATAGAAAGAATATTTCATGAATAACATTTATGATTATCCTGGGACACAGTGTCAACCCGAAGCATCAACCATCTATCTCTCTGCATCGCAACATGTCACCAAGTTCCTCCAGCAGTTTTCTTTTTGCTCCAGATTCCACGCCTGCAGTCAAAATGTATAGGAAGGAACTGCAGATGCAGGCTTACACTGAAGATAGATACAAAATGCTGGAGTAACTCAGCGGGTCAGGCAGCATCTCTGGAGAAGAAGAATTGGTGACGTTTCGGGCCGTGACCCTTCTTCGGGCTGATGACCCATTTCAGCATGAAGAAGGCTCTCGACCTGAAACGTGCATATTCCTCTTCTCCAGAGATGCTGATTCCCGTACACTAGATATTTTGCATCATATACAATAGGGGAACTTTGCATAAGCCAATTAACCTATAATCCTGCACGTCTTTGGAATATGGGAGGAAAATAGGTGGCGTTTCAGGTCGTGACGCTTCTTCAAGACCCATCTCTGCCTGAAGAAGGGTCTCCACCCGAAACCTCACCTAGTCATCTTCTCCAGCGATGCTGCCTGACCCGCTGAGTTACTCCAGCATTCTGTGTCTATCTCCAGTGTCTGCACCATCTTTGTGCCTCCATGTTTATGATCATGCCTAGTTAAGGTAAGTATTGCAGCACAGGATACAAGGAGGATGAAACTTGTTCAGAGAAGTGAGATATGGGAATTATGCATATTTGCATACTATTTAGCTGTTGGGTTTATTGAGTAGAATTATAGTCAGAAAAACGGAAGAAATCAGTAAATTTATATTAGGTTAAAATTTTGATTTTTTTTTTCCCGAGAATAATTACTTATTGTAAAATTGAATATGTTCTGAAGAAGTTAATCAACTATAATTTAATATTTGTAGGTGGTTGATATTGAGAAAGATTTTCTCATATTTAAGGGGAATTAATGGCCTATGTAAGAATGTGAAAGGCTTGGATAGAGCGACGTTCTTTTAGGAAGGAGATGAGGAAAATGTATTTTGTCAGAGGGTGGGGAACCTGTGGAATTCTTTGCCACAGAAGGCTGTAGGGCCATCAGTGGATATTTTTAAGGCAGATATAGATAGATTTTTGATTAGTACAGGTGTCTGAGGTTATGGGGAGAAGGCAGGAGAATGGGGTTAGGAGGGAGAGATAGATCAGCCATGAATGAATGACGAAGTAGACTTGATGGGACAAATGGCCTAATTCCATTCCTATCACTTATGACCTTATGACCTTAAGACCTTATAATGTAATCATACCATTAAGGACTGTGTGTGTCATGCATGACATATGATACATGGATGTACCAGTTGCCATTGCCAGTTGAGTGTTGACTATCTTCAATGGAGTATGTTACATTGGTAGCTCCATCCTGGTTCCTTGCTTAGTTTAGTTTAGTTTAGAGATACAGCATGGAAACAGGCCCTTCAGCCCATCGATTCCATGACATCCACCGATCACCCGTACACTAATTCTGTGTTATCCCACTTCCACATCCTACAAACTAGGGACAATGAACAATCTTTAACAAAGCCAATTAACGTACAAACCTGCACGTCTTTGGAATGTGACATGAAACCGGAGAAAACCCACGCAGTTACTGGGAGAATGTACAAACTCAGCACAGACAGCACCCATGGTCAGGATGGAACCTGGGTGTGCGGCTCTGTGAGGCAGCAACTCTACCACTGTGCAGCCCCGCTGTTTTGGAGAGAACAGCAATGCAAAATAGGCGACAGACACGGCACTGACCTTCCCAAAGACAATTAATGCTATACTGCTATTGATTTCTTTTTATAGTGGAGTAATATTAACCTTTACCCTTTACATCTTAAACAGGAAAGTATAAGTCAATTTAAATTACCACTCGGCATTTGAGCACAGTAATCCTGGAGGAAACGGTCAGTTTCAGAATGAAGTAACTGACGACTTAATTAAAGACATCTCATTGCAAACTGGTTACAAGAGTTTCAGAGAACTTTAATCATTTGAAAGCAAAGTGGGGGAAACAATTATATCAGCAAAGGAGAACATCAAGGCATGCATCTTCTGTTTTAATTGGTACCAATGATACAGAAACAACGGTAGATGGATAATTAAGAGTTTGTCTTGGTTGTATGGCAATTATGTGAAGCAAGAGTGATACTAACAATAAGATAATGTACTAAAGGGGCATTGTCACCTCAAGGGAGTGAACGATATATAAAAACTGGTTGTTTTTAATGAGTATTTGGTTTTGTAAAGCAGAGTTCACCCTGCAAAATGTCCACATCTCCAACCAATTATCATTAGGTACTGCTGTAAATACAACTTCCCGCATGTATGTATGTGCTTAATGCTGAATAAACCTATGAGCACCACTGAAAATACTCTACTAACAAATAAGCTTAACATCAGGAAGTGAATAGATTGAGCAAAAGGTTTTGAAAAGTGCAAAAAAGCATCAGACAGAGAAAGGAAGGCAATCAGAAGGCAGTAAATATGTTTCCTGTTCTTCAGTTGAAGGTGGTACTTGCAAGGCAGTATTTACTGTCCATTTCCATTTGCCCTAAAGGGAATGAAGCATCAACTCTATAATGAGGGTCAGCGCTCGGCTGGAGCCGAGAGAGCGGCCCAGTAGCTCCAGGGATGCTGAGTGTAATCTTCCCTGGAGGCTACATTATTGGAACAGCTAGCTTTCTCCAGACCATTGGACCTGGCCACACCTGCCCATAAGTGATCAGACTCATAGATCAGATTCTCGGACGAAAATACCACTGGAAATCAGAACTGCTAAATGAATGCTAAAAATAACGGAGATGGGCCGACAGCTAAAGACAAATTAAGTAGCCCGTGCACCAACACGTAGGGCACCCGAAACAAAACAGACGGTGGAGGAAATACTTTCCAGAGTCAGATATAGTTTAGTTTAGTTTAGAGATACACCGCAGAAACAGGCCCTTCGGCCCACAAAGTCTGCGCCAACAGCAATTATCCCATACACTAGCGCTATCCTACACACTTGGTAACATTTACCGACACCAAATAACCTACAAACTTACAAGTCTTTAGAGTGTGGGAGGAAACTGCAGCACCTGGAGAAAACCCACACCGTCACAGGGAGAACGTACAAACTCCGTACAGACAGCACTGGCGGTCAGGTTCGAACCCGGGTCTCTGGCGCTGTAAGGCAGCAACAGTGCCGCTGTGCCACCGTGCTGCTCTGATGGGATGTTTGGCACACAAAGACCGACAAGTTTTGCATGTTGCAGTAGTGCACTTTTTTTAAATTAATTGTATTTTAACTTGTATTTTAACGTATTTTAACGTGTTAAGTATGGAAGCCATTTGAGGAAATGTGTGGTGTTATGTTTGTCTTGAAGCTGTCGTGGCACTGTAATTTCCTGAAAAGGATTATTAAAGGTATAATCTATAATCTATAGAAAGGTTTAGGGAGGCAAGAAGAGCACTGGTGTCAAGAACTAATTAGAATTAATATTACACCAGTAGGAAAAAAGATCATGATGAAGAGGTTAGAAGCAACATCCACAGATTAAGATAAATGACGAGAGCCAGCTAACGCTAATAGGGTTTTATTGTAGATTACCGAATAATGCAAAAGCGTGTACAGGTTGAGAAAACATTATATAAGCAAATACATTAAATAATTAAAGGGGGAAAGTGATAACCATGAAATAAATAAACTATAATAATGCAAATAACAACCAGCTATATCTCATAGTCATAGTTATACCGCGTGGGAACAGGCCCTTTGGCCCTCCCTGCCCAATCCAACCAACATGTCCTATCTGCACTAATCCCACATGCCTACTATTGGCCCATATCCCTCTAAAACTATCATGGTCATAGTCAAAGAGTCATAGAGTGATACAGAGTGGAAACAGGCCCTTCGGCCCAACTTGCCCACACCGACCAACAGGTCCTAGCTACACTAGTCTCACCTGCCTGTGTTTGGTCCATATCCCTCCAAACCTGTCCGATCCATGTCCAACTGTTTCTTAAACATTGGGATAGTCCCAGCCTCAACTACCTCATTTTGCAGCCTGTTCCATACACCCACCACCATTTGTGTATTCTATCCATGTACCTGTCTAAATGTTTCATAAATGTTTTGATTGTACAAGCCACAACTACCTCCTCTGGCAGCTCGTTCCATACACCCACCACCCTTTGTGTAATAAAGTTACCCATCATGTTCCTATTAAATATTTCCCCATTCACCTTAAACCTATGTCCTCTGGTTCTCGATACCCCTACTCTGGGAATATCTTTTGGATCAAATAAGATCAAACACATCACAATTCGTTCACTTCAAAATGAGAGAATTGAAAGGGGTCCTGAAGGAAAGCCGTAAGATTATGAAGGCATTAGATGGAGTTGCCTTCATTTATAAGTCAGTCAAGAATTATGATTGGCGAATGATAGTCAAAGCTAATAGGAAATTCATGGAAAATTCATTTTCAGACTAGAATGTGCCACCCGCTATCAAAAGGTGAATGGAACAGATGCATCATAAAATAAGTCAGGTAAACACATGAGGAGGTAAATAATGTGCTGATGGTTTTCAATGAAGAGTGGTGGAAGGCAGCATGTGTGGAGGGTCACATGGTCAAATACCAGCAAGGATCTTTAGAGTTTAGAGCTTAGAGAGATACAGCACGGAAACAGGTCCTTCGGCCCCCGATTTCATGCCGACCAGTGATCACCTGTGGACTAGCATGATCCTACACACTAGGGACAATTTACAATCTTTACTGAAGCCAAATAAACTACAGACCTGTACGTCTTTGGAGTGTGGGAGGAAACCGGAGCACCCAATAAAAACCCACATGGTATAAACTCTGTACTGACAGCACATATAGTCAGGATCGAACCTGGGTCTCTGGCACTGTAAGGATCTTCTGTTGTAAATAGTTAGTAACGTTTTGTTGTACTAGAAGGCCACAGAATGTCTTCTGTTGGATTTTCTGCTCCCTCATAACTGCCCCCACCCAACTTTCTATTGCCCTGCCTTGATGTGCTCCCCCCTGGACAACCTGACCTGGCAATTATCAAGTTCATTCCCAAATTAGAATTTCCATTTACTTCTATCAGGAGTTATCATCATTTGTCACAGTGAACATTATTCATTCTGGCTTCACAAACCTGGAAACACTTACATTAAAATCGTAACTTGCATCCACTACGATGGTGCACTTTCCTTCCCCATTCTCCCTAACTCTCCTCAAAGTATCTCCTCCACTGTCCATTTCAACAGAGTTAAAATCCAGAACAGTACAGCACTGGAACAGAATCCTTGGCTCACGATGTCTGTGCTGAATATAGTGCCAATTTAAGATGAACAACTGCCTATATGTAATCCAAATCAAAGACATAACTCATACATTTATTTTAAACTTCCCATCTCTTAACAAAGATATGCTTTTAAATATTTGATTAGGAATCACAAATATCCTATCACCCTGGGAAAAGGAGAGATTATACACTCCCTCGGTGCCTCTGGTACTTTTATGTTTTTCTATCAAGTCGCCCCAAGTTTAAAACACTCCAGAGAAATCAATTCAATCCAAAATATTATTACTTGACTTTTCTCTGCCAATTGCAGCTAGAGCAATGTCAACAAAGGCATATTCCCATGCCACACAACTCCATTACCTCATATGTGCAGGAAGGAATTGCAGATGCTGGCTTAGACCGAAGATAGACACAAAATGCCGGAGTAACTCAGCAGGACAGGCAGCATCTCTGGAGAGAAGGAATAGGTGACGTTTCGGGTCGAGACCCTTCTTCAGTCTGAAGAAGGGCCTTGGCACGAATCACCACTTTTCCCTGCTCTCCAGAGATGTTGCCTGTCCTGCTGAGTTACTCCAGTATTTTGTGTCTATCTTCTATTACCTCACAGATCTCCCTCCCAATGATCCAATCTCACCCTCTTCCCTTTCTTACCAATAAGCAGCCATTTTCCAAAAACATTTGCAGGTGTGGGGTCAGTTCGCTCTGAAAAAGTGATAATCCCTCTTTATCACTTAATATCAATCATTGGGCAATGTGGTGGCGCAGCGGTAGAGTTGCTGCCTTACAGCGCCAGAGATCCCGGTTCGATCGTGTCTGTACGGAATTTGTACGTTCTCCCCGTGACCTCATGGGTTTTTCTCCGGATGCTCTGGTTTCCCCCCACACTCTAAAGACGTACAACTTTGTAGTTTAATCGGCTTTGGTAAAATTGTAAATTGTCCTTAGCATGTAAAATGGAGCTAGTGTACGGGGATCGTTGGTCAGTGTGGACTTGGTTGTCCAAAGGGCCTGTTTCCAGGCTGTATCTCTAAACTCAACTAAACTTAACTCTGTTATGTTGCTCAACCGACAAACTGCCCAAATTCCAACCTTTATGAATACCGAGTAATCCACCCATAAATATTGGCAAAAACAAAAGTTATTATTCTTGATTAGTCCAGGTGTCAGAGGTTATGGGGAGAACATTTGGTTTGGAGGGATAGATAGATCAGCCATGATTGGATGGCGGAGTAGACTTGATGGGTCTTTTTCTTATGTCCTCATTACCTTATTATCTTCAATAAAGCTGCAAACATAACCTTGTCACCTCCTCAATTAAGACCACCAGGGGCGCCGGCGAGATGGCAGCCCTTCCGGCAGTCTGGTTGTCTTTTAACTCTTTTTGTTATTTGTTAGTTTGTTAAAAGTTTTGTTTTAATGTTCTTCGGTTTGTTTTATGTGGGGGGAGGGGGGAGGGGATCGGGGGAAACTTTTTTTTCAGGTTCTTACCTTCCTGGAGATGAGATCAATTTTCGGATCACATTCTCCGGACTTTGCGGCCTACCATCGATGGAGCTGGAAGCCTCCTCGGACTGACTTTGAGTCCTATCGCGGGGCTGATCCCTTGCCTGGGATCGCTCCTACCGTGACCACCGCGGAATCAACATCAAGGGCTCGCAGTCTCGGGTGAGGCCGAGTCGGGAGCTCCAACGTCGCGGAAGGTTCGGACAGCCCCAACGCGAGGTTCGATCGCCCGGTGCGGGGGAGCTGACATCCCCCGATGCAGGAGCTGATCACCTCGACGCGGAGGGCCCGAACACCGCCGGCTACGGGAGTTAAGATCATCCCGTTAACGGGGGCTTGAGGCCCACGACTGAGGAAGAACTAAGGGGAAAGACTTAAACTTTATTTCGCCTTCCATCACAGTGAGGAATGTGTAGGAGTCACTGTGGTGGATGTTCATGTTAAAATGTGTTTTTGAGTGATCTGTTACTTTTAATTGTATTACTGACCTGGCCAATGAAATTCCTCGTATATTGCAAAACATACTTGGCGAATAAAGTGTGATTCTGATTCTGATTCTGATTCTGGTTCTGCAATGTTGATCACATCTCTGTTGTGACATACGGGATCAGTTCTACAAGATGCTTCACGACTCGTCAAGATATACTTTTAGATGACGCCCAATCTAACAGTGTTGAGTGATTTTCCAGTCCTACTGTAACAAAATACTGCGGACCCATCAAACTAGAACAGTCACCTTGTTTCTATCCACCCAGAAGCTGCCTCACACGCAAAGAATTTGCAGCACTTTCTGTTTTATTGCGCACACTCCAAAGCTGTGTAACTTGCCGTAATTTACCAAGACTGCCCTTCAGAAAGAACAAATAGTTTTTACTTCAATTATATTTCTTACACGTTAATGGATTTTGAGAGAAGAAATCCTCAGAATGGTGCCATACACTGATAAATAGTCCATTAGTGCTTTCTCCACATTTTCAATCACTTCTCACTTGCATCTGTTTTTTTACCGTAAATTTATTGAAAGCCGTAATTTGGTTTCAAGTTTGCTTTGATTGATCTAAAAAGTCACAGCTTATAAATAACACTTTATTACCTAATGTGCTCAGTAGTAAATCCTAGCATTCTCAATTGCTGTGCTCTAATGACTAAAGTATCATTTGTGCAGAGAAATAGTACATCAAACCATCATAGTTATCACTGAGTCAGTGACAAGTTTGTGATCAACTCTGAAGGAGCACTTTGCTCTATATGTAATTGAGTTTTGAAATATATGCCTAAAAGGAAAGTTTCCTTGAGAGAAACCAATGGCAATTTAGTGTTCATGGGAATAACTTCATACTTTAATCTCAAAGTGTCCAGTCAATCTAAAGTGCGAAAGAAAGTTGCTTGAAGCAAAATATACGTCCAGTAAAACATAACACATACTTCTAAAAAAATATTCATTTTTGTGCATGTTTAGTCTAGATTGAAGAAATTATTAGTTTCCTCTTCAGTCATTTTATGTGTAATAAATGTGATTGTCTATTGTAACAGAACTTGCATGCGATACCAAGCGTAGGCTCAGCGATCGTTTAGCTGAACCTCTGCTTAGTCCACCTAAACCTATCTGATCTCCCGGTTGCTCAACACTTTAACTCCCCCTCCCATTCCCATGCTGAACTTTCTGTCCTGGGCCTCCTCCACTGTCAAAGTGAGGGCCAGTGAATATTGGAGGAACAGCAACTCATATTTTGCTTGGGCAGCTTACACCCCAGCGGTATGAATATTGACTTCTCTAACTTCAAGAAACCCTTGCTTTCCCTCTCCATCCACCCCCCCCTCCCCTTCCTGGTTCTCCAACCAGTCTGACTGTCCCCCTGATTAAATTTTATCTCTGTATGCTTTGTTGTCATCTTATAGCTAACAATGATCTATTCTACATTTTCCTTGAGCGCCATCTCCTTTAATGTCTTGTTTTCACACCTTACATTTCCTTATCTTTGTGTCACCCTCTCCCCTGACCTCAGTCTGAAGAAGGGTCTCAACCCGAAATATCCCACCTTTCCTTATATACAGAGATGCTACCTGTACTGCTGAGTTCCTCCAGCATTTTGTATCTATCTTTGATATATTTATTTTTGTATAGTTTAGTTTATTATTGTCATGTTTCTGTCAGTGCAAAGACTATACATGATTACAATCGAGCCTTCCACAGTGTACAGATACAGGATAAAGGGAATAATGTTTAGTGCAAGATAAAGCCAGTGAAGTCCGATTCAAGAAAGCCGAGGGTCTCCAATGAGGGAGATGGTAGGTCAGGACCCCACTTTAGTTGGTGCAATTGCTGAAATCTTGAGTAAAACACAAAGTGCTGGAGTAACACAACGGGCCAGACAGCATCTCTGGAGAGAATGGATAGGTGGTATTTTGGTTCAGGATGCTTCAGATTCTTGTATCTGAATATACTAATAATATACTAATAATATATCTGTTTATTTATTCATTTTTCTGGATCTTGGTGCTACCAGCAAGCCCCCCACTTATTCCCCAGTCCAATTATCTTTAAGAAGATGGCAACCCATCACTTTGGAACAATTGAAGAACTTCTGGAGAAAGTATTCTCAAGGTGCTACAGGGGAGGAACTTCTAGGATTTAGAGTAGCGGCCTCCACAACCTTAGGAGATCCAAGATTACTTTACGACCAATTAAATAATTCTGAATGCATAAAGTAAGTAATAATAGTGACAACATTTCAAAAGAATTTCATAAACAGTACCAGAAGCTTGATCGGTCAGCTTGAAGACGACATGAATATTGCTGTTGATAGTCTCTGGCTACAGAGTGATATCTATGAGTTGGTAAAATGGGCTGAGCAATGGCAAATTTAATACTGATAAAGTGATGGTGATACATTTTCAGAATATTATTATCAGGACATGTACCATAAATGGTAGGGTCTTAGGGAGCGGTGAGGTACAGGGACTTCTCGCTATACAAGTGCAAAGATTCGTTGGAAAGTAGCAGCGTGTTTTAGAAGGCATATTGGGATGCTTGCCTTAATTACTCTAAGAATTGACTATAAGAGCAGGTGATGGGGGGGTTAAGCTCCAACTTTATAAACCATTTTTCACATCTCATGCAGAGTACTGCATACAGTTCTGGTCATCATGCGATAGGAATGATGCAATTGCACTGGAAATGGTGCAAAGGAAATTCACCAGCATTTTGCCTGGCATGGAGCATTTCAGTTACGAGTAGAGACAGGAGAAGTTAGGGGTGTTTTAACCGGAGTGGCGATTAAGAGACATGATTAAGGTAAATGAAATCATGAGGGATGTAGAGAGATGGACTGCAAGGAAATGTTCCCCATATTAGAGGTAAATAAACCTAGATGACTTAGAGCACTTAAATCACCACAGCATAGAAAGCCATGGGCCACGTTCTGGGAGATGGGATTAATATGAATGAGTCCCCACAGGTTGGCATGGATACAGCTTGTTTCCATGCTGCATGATGCTCTGACTCTCTGACCTTTCAGTTTGATATTATTCTCTGTTTATTATCTGGATCCTTTTAATTGATTTACAAAAAACAAATAACATGTATTCCTACTATATAACATGGCCTGTTTCCTTCAGTACAAGTACCTTGGAGTGTACCTGGACAGTAAACTGGACTGGCCCTGGAACGCTGAAGCCCTGTACAAGAAGGGGCAGAGCCGGCTGTACCTTTTGAGAAGGATCCGCTCCTTCAATATCAGCAGATGCTGTAGATGTTCTACCAGTCGGAGGTGGTCAGTGCCATCTTTTTCACTGTCATGTGCTGGGGCAGCAGGGCAAAGATCACAGACACCAACAGCGTTAACAAGCTCATCAGGAAGGCTGGCTTTGTCCTGGGGGCGAAGTTGGATTTATGGGAGTTTGGTCTTGGAGGGGAGGATGCTCCTCAAACTGCAGAGCATCTTGGACAATACAACTCACCCCCTCCATGACACGCTAGTCAACCTGAGGAGTACCTTCAGCAACAGACTGGTTCCACCAAGATGCCGCAGGAGATCCTTTTTCCCTGTGGCTATCAAACTGTATGACTCTTTCCCCTTCTGTCATGGGGCCGACTGACTCCAATCCCCTTACCCAATCTTTGCACATCCCCAATCCTTTCCACTCGTCACTTTAATTTCATGTTGCATGTATCTTGTTGTGTTTTATGACCGTTGGCAGATTAGTTTATCTCCTGGGACAAATAAGGTTCTATCATATCGTATTGTATCGTATCATATCACAACTTTTTTTGCATATCGTTCATTCATTTGTTCTATACCTCTCCATAACACCATCAATATCTCTCGTTTCCCTTTCCCCTGACTCTCAGTCTGAAGAAGGGTCTCAACCCGAAACATCAACTATTCCTTTTCTCCAGAGATGCTGCCTGACCCGCTCAGTTACTCCAGACTTTTGTGTCTATCTTCGGTTTTAACCAGCATGGTTGGTCTGCAGTTCCTTCCTAAACATGTAATAGAATTGAAGCAACAGCTACATTTAGGTTGAAGGTCTATTAGTTTTGTGTATTGAGAAGCAAGATATATACATTTTAAAAGGGAAGGGTCAATTATTTAAAAACAAATAAAGACAATATTTTCAAAATTATGCAAATCTTTGAAAGTTTTCTTCAAAGGGCACATTGAATATTTTTAAGGCAGGGGTAGATAGATTTATGATCAGTAGAGCCAGGATTTTGCCATAAATGCCATGTGCCTTTTCATGCCATTTTTGATGATTTCATTAGGATAATGCCTTTGTCAGGATCGAGTGCATAAATCAGCCTTTTTTTGCCATTTAGCTAAAAGGTCATGCTCTTTTCTCTAGTTATACCGTGATTACAATTACGGTTTCTATGTTAACACATTAATATTAATGTTATTATTAACGTGTTAACATAGTATATCTTACAAAAAACCTTCCACCACCGGGGCGAAACCGGGAGTGCCGTTGGTCATTCATTCGTTCGTGCTGCTGCCGCTGGTTCAGTCTTCTCCAACATCAATTTAAGAAAGTACTGGAGTTGCTGGAAAAATCGAAGGTAGACAAAAATTGCTGGAGAAACTCAGTAGGTGATGCAGCTATGGAGAGAAGGAATAGGTGACGTTTTGGGTCGAGACCCTTCTTCAGACTGATGTGGGGGGGGGGACAGGAAAAAGAAAGGAAGAGGCGGAGACAGTAGGACTAGAAGGAGAGCTGGGAAGGGGGAGGAGGGAGAAGACAAGGACTATCCAAAATTAGAGAAGTCAATGTTGATACCGCTGGGGTGTAGACAACCCAAGCAAAATACCCAAGCTTGTCTCCTCACTACATTTACTGCTGGCTCCAGTCGCACATCTGAGTTTTCGAGTGATTTGTGCAAGGCATTCATTGATGCTGGAATTCCACTGTGGAAATTGGAAAACAAATCTCTCAGAGTTTTTTTTTAGAGAAATACAGAGAGGAACATATACCAAGCGAGTCATCATTACAGAAAAATTATGTTGACAGCAACTTCAACATTGTTGTGCAGAAAATTAGAGATTATGCTGCAAATAGAAACCATAGCTAAAGTTCTCAATGGTAGTTGTAATGCACAAGATATTGACATGAATGTAGCTTGTAGCTTGTAGCTTGTTTTGTAGCTTGTAACAAGTCTGTAGCTTGTTTCGGGTATGCACCAGTGACCTCAGCTGAGGTGGAAAGAAGTTTTTCACAACTAAAGCATATTCTGTCTGACAGACGGCATAGTTTAACACCAGATAATTTGAAAGAAATGCTAGTAATTATGTGCAACCAAGCAACTGTGGTGATTTAATGTAGTATACCTTTATATTATCATTTTTAACCATATTTTGGTGGTGGAAATAAATGCCTTTTTAATGCCCTTTTTTGTCAATAAATGCCTTTCTCTCGCCATTTTTGTAATTTTATTATGCCTTTTTGCACGCCTATTTCAGAGTATTTTAGTGCCTAAACATCCTTGCTCTAATGATAAGCAAAGAGTGAAAGGTTGAGGTCGAGAGGAATGTGAAATTGTGATTACAGTCAGACCAACCATGATTTCATTAATTGGTGGAGTGTGTTCAATGGCTGATTGGCCTACTGCTGCTCCTAAATCAAGTGTTCCAAATATTGGGCGATCGTTTTGCGGCACATTCTCTCAGCCCGCCTGAACCTACCTGATCTCCCGGTTGCCGGACACTTTAATTCTCCTTCCCATTCCCACACTGACCTGTCTGTCCTAGTTCTCCTCAGATTCAGATTCAGATTCAGATTCAATTTTAATTGTCATTGTCAGTGTACAGTACAGAGACAACGAA
This sequence comes from Amblyraja radiata, assembly GCF_010909765.2. Classification (NCBI taxonomy): domain Eukaryota; kingdom Metazoa; phylum Chordata; class Chondrichthyes; order Rajiformes; family Rajidae; genus Amblyraja; species Amblyraja radiata. The sequence continues at coordinate 15,596,301 of NC_045969.1, forward strand.
ATGCATTTAGCATCTCCCTGGAAGAGCGACATAGCAAATTATTTGAATAAATAATAATAAGTGTCCGGGGGGGGGGGGGGGTGATTGGCAGTCACCGAGGTACGTTGTTGAGTAGAGTGACAGCCACCGGGAAGAAGCTGTTCCTGGACCTGCTGGTTCGGCAACGGAGAGACCTGTAGCGCCTCCCGGATGGTAGGAGGGTAAACAGTCCATGGTTGGTGTGAGAGCAGTCCTTGGCGATGCTGAGCGCCCTCCGCAGACAACGCTTGCTTTGGACAGACTCAATGGAGGGGAGCGAGGAACCGGTGATGCGTTGGGCAATTTTCACCACCCTCTGCAATGCCTTCCGGTCGGAGACAGAGCAGTTGCCATACCATACTGTGATGCAGTTGGTAAGGATGCTCTCGATGGTGCAGCGGTAGAAGTTCACCAGGATCTGAGGAGACAGATGGACCTTCTTCAGTCTCCTCAGGAAGAAGAGACGCTGGTGAGCCTTCTTGATCAGAGTTGAGGTATTGTGGGTCCAAGAGAGGTCATCGGAGATGTTGACTTCCAGGAACCTGAAGCTAGAATTGTCCATTGTCAGAGTGAAGCTAAATGCAAATTGGACGAACAGCATCTCATATTTCGCTTGAGCAGCTCACAGCCCAGTGGTATGAATATTGATTTCTCTCACTTTAGTTAGCCTCGGCATTCCCTCTTTATCTATCCCTCCCCCACCCAAGTTGTACAAGTTTCTCGTTTTCACCCTACTAAACAGCCAACAATTGCCTGCTTCCTTCATCATCGTAACTTTTTTGCATATCTTACATTCATTGTTCTTTATTTCTCCACATCATTGTCTATATCTCTCATTTCCCTTGCCCCTAACCAATCTGAAGAAGGCTCGACCCAAAACGTCACCCATTCCTTCTCTCCAGAGATGCTGCATGTCTCGCTGAGTTACTCCAGCTTTTAGTGTCTAACTTCTTTTCAAAATATTGCTGGTTTCCCAAGCATCCATAAATATAAAAGCATTTGTTTCTTCAGCTGCTTTTGCAGCATAAATGGGTTCCATTCAGTGATCATGGCTAATTTGCGACTGCCATCGTACATATGTTAATTGATCATTCATTGACCTTCTAACGATAATTAATTTTGGATCTGTCCCCTTGACAGTACATCTGAATCTTACAGAAGCAGCCGGTGAGTGATGCTTGGTTGATGCCTCTCAGCTTCAATCCTAAGACACCTAATGGGAAGTCATATATTCAGCTGAAGAATTCTGCTTGTAGTTAATTGGGAGAACATTTGTTAGGCTAGAGATGCATTTCAAATTCCTGAATGAATGCCTTCAGTACATTATAGTCTGTTACACAAATACTGTACTTTTCGCAAATACATTTATTAAACAAATACATTTATTAAGCAAATACATGAATTAAACAACTATCGTTGTACAGTTCTGTCAGTGATCTTTATGCTTAAGGCTCAAACAAATACTGTGGACACTAGGCTTATGAAATACAAATATAAATTCTGTGGCATATGCGGTTTGGGATGCAACTATATACTAGGGGTGGCACGGTGGCATAATGGTAGAGCTACTGCCTTATTGTGCCACAGATCCGGGTTCAATCCTGACTATGGAGTCTGTACGGAGTTTGTACGTTCTCCCTGGGACAAGCGTGTGTTTTCTCCGAGATCTTCGGTTTCCTCCCACATGCCAAAGACGCACAGGTTTGCAGTTTAATTGGCTTGGTATGAATGTAAAATTGTCCCTAGTGTGTGTAGGGTGGTATTAAGAGTGGGGATCGCTGGTTGGTGTGGACTCAGTAGTACAGGGCCTGTTTCCGCACTTTATCTCTAAACTAAATAAACTAAACTACTTGGGGTGAAATATGTTAGGTGAATATTTGAAGTACAACAAATATGGAGGCAAGGAAAATGATGGATAGTCACAGGAAGGGTTAGGATTGGTGACAATGAAAGAACCAAGGGAACTGTTGAAGAAAGTGTAGCTTGCAGGAATGCTTCAAAGTACAGCAGAATTGTTACCTATACCTTCTGTCAAAGTAAAATGCCCATGATATGAAATGATTGAATCTTAAAGATTGTAAATTATTTAATGGATGAAGAGGTCCTGCTCCTTAAGATTCTTTTGAGATTAAGGACAAAGATGTAGGAGTGGGCTGAGAAATGAAAATGACGTAACCAGCATGGCAATGACATAACATGACATAACAATGACATGAAATTGACAATGCCAGAAGGGCAGCACAGTGGCGCAGCGGTAGAGTTACTGACTTACAGCATCAGACACCCAGGTTCAATCCTGACTGACTATGAGTGCTGTCTGTACGGGGTTTGTATTTTCTCCCTGTGACCGCGTGGATTTTCTCTGGGAGCTGCAGTTTCCTCCCACACAAGAGGAAGAAGATTGAACTTTATTGGCTTCCATCACAGTGAGGAATGTGGACCCCACTGTGATGGATGTTTATGTTAACTTTTATGTGGTTGTGTGTCTTGTTGCTTTTCGCTTATTATGGTTGTATGGTAACTCAAGTTTCCCTGCACCTTAATTGGTACATGAAACAATAAACTGACCTTGAAACCTTGAAATACATGCGGGTTTGTAGGTTAATTAACGTTGAAATTGTAAATTGTCCTTAGTGTGTAGAATAGTGCTAGTGTGTGGAGATCGCTGGTCGGCGTGGACTCAGTGGGCCAAAGGCCTATCTCCAAACTACACTAAACTAACCAGCAGGTCAATTTCACACTGGCAGAATGAACAGAGGTGAAGGGTCACGACCCGAAACGTCACCCATTTGCTTCTATCCCACTGAGTTACTCCAACATTTTGTGTTTCTTCGTGATCAGCAAAGTGCATCCAGTCTTTATCTGGTCTTCCATTTGGGAGTGTATTGTGAATTGACAATACTTACATCAAAATTGAAATATGCACAAGTTCTTCCTGGAAAGAGCATTTGAATGGGTGTAAAGGGAGGAGATGAGAAACAGGCACGATATGGAAATGACTATTGGAGTGATGGAAGAGTAAACCAGTGTGACTCTCAAAAAAGAAAAATTACCTTACCAAAGTTGAATGATTTGACATATTTAGTTCTCTAATGATGACACCAAGCTGTCTTGTAGGCTTTTAATGTATCTTCTCTTTTTTTCCACCAATAATTTATCTCAACTGTTTCATTACCAATTACTTCAATGAAATTTGAAGTATTCATTTCTCTCAACTATTTCCATCCCTGAATAATGATATTGTTCTCCTTGTGTTCTCACCTTCCAGCAACCGCCATATTCAACAGATCATTCATCATCTTTTCTACCATTAGATGTATGCTCCCGTTAACACATAATGTGTAGAAAGGCACTCAATATGCAGTTCAGAATAACCTTGCTTCCGTGATCATACTTGCAAATGTACCAGAATGTATTTACTGAAGTTATGGAGCTTAATTTAGTTTTTTTTAGTTTAGTTTAGAGATACAGCGCGGAAACATGCCCTTCGGCCCACCGGGTCCACGCTGACCAGCGATCCCCGCACATTAACACTATCCTACACCCACTAGGGACAATTTTTATATTTACCACGCCTATTAACCTACAAACATGTACGTCTTTGTAGTGTGGGAGGGAACCGAAGATCTCGGAGAAAACCCACGCAGGTCACGGGGAGAACGTACAAACTCCGTACAGACAGCACCTGTAGTCGGGATCGAACCCAGGTCTCCGGTGTTGCATTCGCTGTAAGGCAGCAACTCTACCGTTGCGCCACCATGACCGCCCTGAATGAGTGAGTGTTTCACATCTGAGTGAATGTGGGATGGTTCACTTGAGGGGTCGATGTAAGGGGAAAGTCTGTAGTTAATAGCATGACTCCTACCAGCATTGATGGAAAGTGGGATCACGAGATCTAAGTCTATAGCTCCCTGAAAGTTGCAACACAAGTAAATAGAATGGTAAATAAGACATATGGTACACTTGCCTTCATACGTCAGGGCATCGACAGTCAGGAAGACATATTGCAGTTTTGTAAAACTTTGGTTAGGTTACATTTGGTGTATTATGTACAGTTCTGGTTGCCCCATGCTCTACCACTGCACCACCATGCCACTCATGAGAGGCATAGATAGAGAAGACAACAGAACCTTGTTCCCAAGGTGGAAATGTCAAAGGATGGAAGGCATTACTTTAACGTCATAGGCGGAAAGTTTAAAAGAAATGTATGGGGCAAATTTTTTTACACAGAGGGTGATGGAATGCACTACCAGTGGTGGTGATGAAAGCAGATACGAATGTGGCATTTAAGGGACTTTTAAATTGACACATAAAAGGAATGGAGGCCTGTGGATCACATGCAGGCAGAGGAGATTGGTTTAACTTGGTATCATGTTCAGCACAGACATTGTGGGCTGAAGGGCCTGTCCCCGTGTTGCACTGTTCTATATTCTGTGTTGAGAAAATGGTATGAAGTTGATCACGCAGAGCAATGAAACATATGTACATAATAGTGATATCCTGCTTGATGTTGGTGACATTTTAAAGATAAAACTAGTGGAATGTACATGGATTTAGAAGTTTAGAAGTTTTCATTCGCACTGATTTGCCAAGTGATAAGATTGAGATTAATGTATTCATTGCAAAATTACGCCACATTTAATTAACAGGATTGTCAAAGAACTCCTAGATTTCTAACTAAGGTGTTTGAGATTTTTGTTTTTGATGTGACACACTCCCTAAATCAAACACCAAATCAATTCCTTAAGTCATTCGATGTTGCTAGTTAATACCAACATATTAATTATATTAAAAGCGATGCCTTTCTAGCTATGATCTGATCGAAAATCGTTCATTAAAATTCATTCTCATCAACCCTGCTACGGTACTGCAGTTTATAAGACTAGAAATTAGACAGTGTGTTAAAGTGGATTAAGAATAACATTAAACATGATTATTAACATTTCTTTATGCCTGAATAAAAATATTCTGTTTCTACAACTAAGTATGTGAGCTTAACAAAGTATCTCATAGACATCTTAAAAAAAAATGTATTGCTTGTAACAGTTATTCCTAAGAAGTACAGAAAAACACATGAAAAATCTTGTAACAAGATGAAAAACAGGAAAGTATCTGTGCGCCGGTTATTAAACAAAACACACAACAAAGTAGATATGACTATGACAGGATTTATAGTGAAAGTAGGAGGCTGGAGAGCTATAGTGATCATACTTGACATCGTAACATGGCTAAACATATACAGAACATCTGAAGTTGGAACTAGAAATAAAAATATGCTTTGGTCAGGAAAAAAAAGTCCACTCCATCGCGTCCACTTCGCCATTCAATCATGGGTGATTGCTGTCACCTAATCCCATTTTCCTGCCTTCTCCCCATAACCCTTGACACCCGTTCTAATCAATAATTTGGCTATCTCTGCCTTTAAAACATCCACTGACCTGGCCTCCACAGCCCTCTGTGGCAATGAGTTCCACAGATTAACTACCCTTTGACTAAAGAAGTATAGGAGGAATGGGACAGGTATAGGCAGCTGGGATCAAGTGTATCCTTGCAGGGGGTTCAGGACTGAGGAGCATACTTAAGAAGGAAATCAGAAGGGCATAAAGGGGGCAGGAGATAGCTCTGACAGGTAATATTAAGGAAAATCCAGAATTTTTTTATATACAATTATGGAAAGAAGGTAACTAGAGGGAAAATATAATTCCTCCTAAACTAAAGTGGTCATCTCTATGTGGAGCCGCAGGAGATGGGCAGGGTCTTCAATGAGTATTTCTCCTCTGTTTCTACTGTGGAGAAAGACATGAAGACTGGGGAAATTTAATGAAAATGTCTTGAGGAGCGTCCGTATTACGGTCGAGGAGGTAGCTTACACCCCAGCGGTATGAACATTGACTTCTCTAACTTCAAGTTGCCCTTGCTTTCCCTCTCTCCCCATCTCCTCCCCCTTCCCAGTTCTCCCACCAGTCTTACTGTCGCCAACTACATTTTATCTCTGTACCGCCCACTCCCCTGAAATCAGTCTGAAGAAGGGTCTCGACCCGAACATTCACCCATTCCTTCTCTCTAGAGATGCTGCTTGTCCCGCTGAGTTACTCCAGCATTTTATGTCTACAGTCGAGAAGGTGCTGGATGTCCTACGCAGTATAAATGGGCACTGTGGGAAGCTAGAGAATAAATTGCAGGCAGCTTGGCTGAGATATATGAATCTTCATTAGACACATGTGAGGTGCCAGAAGACTGGAAGATGGTTAATGCTGTGCCTCTATTTAGGAAGGGCGGCAAGGAAAAGCTGAGAATGATAGACCATTGAGTCTAACATCCATGGTGGGCAAATTACTGGACGGGTTTCAGATGGAGTAGATACATATGCATTTGGATAGACGGGCTGATAAGGGATAGCCAGCATGCTCTTGAGAGATCGTGTCTCACAAATCTGATTGCGTTTTTTTGCAGATGTAACCAAAAAGGTTATTGAGGACAAAGCTGGACATGTAAGCTAAATGAACTTCAGCAAGACATTTGAGAAGGTTGACTATCCCTGGAAGGTTAAATCACATGGGGAAAGGTTGTTTTTCAGACCAGGGGCATGTGGCTCAGTGATCAGTACTGGGCCCATTACTGTTTGTGCTTTTGATGAGAATGTAGAAGGTTGAATTTAAAATGTAAAAAACATTTTTATTTATTTATTTATTTATTTTTAAATTAGAAGTACAATAAGTTGCAGTAATACACACCACATATATCTCATTACATTTGTTGTACCCCTTCATTTTTTGAACTTTAAAAAAGATAGAAATAAAAGAGGTAAGGAAAGTGAGAAAGAGTCGTGAAGGTGCAGGAAAGTGTTGGGAAAAGAAAGCCCATTAGAAAAGGAGTTAGAGAAGAAAGTTAAGAAATAGACCCTAGAAAAGAAAGAAAGAAAGAGTAACAATCGCTCTATTATTTTTTTTTTAAACTCCGCAAAAAGGGATATACCAACCGTATTTTTCACCCCCCGTTACCAGATCCTGGCACCATTTATTTTTTAAATTACTATTGCACCTTATGCTTGTAATAAGTCCATAAATGCAGACCACGTCTTTTGGAAGTGGTCTGCTTTGCCTGCTAGGAGGAGTCTCATCTCTTCCAGATGTAATGTTTCGAACATGTTTGAAATCCACATTTTTATTGTTGGTATAGGAGCATTTTTCCAGAATTTGAGTATAAGCTTTTTTCCCATTATTAGCCCGTAATTAAGTAAATTCTTTTGAAACACGTTTAGTTCAGGGCTACCTTCCGTTATTCCAAAAATAATCCATTCTGCTTTTGGTATGAGTTTTATTTTAAATAGTTTTGTGAAGATTTCAAATATTTAGTTCCAGAATTTTTGGATTTTTATACAAAAACCAAAAGAGTGCGCTATGGTAGCTTCATGAGACTTACATTTATCACAAATGGGTGAGACGTTAGGGAAAAGTTTATTTATTTTTGTTTTTGAATAGTATAGTCTATGTAATGTTTTGAATTGAATTAGAGTATGTATTACGTTGATCGAGCATTTATGCACATATAGTAAGTGTTTATCCCAGCTCTCTTTTGAAATTTTTATAGCTAGTTCTTGTTCCCAGTCTCTTCTAATACAATCAGTTGTAGGTATTTCTATATTTAAAATAGTGTTGTATAAGTATGATATTAGGTTTGCTGATTCGGCATTTGTCTTCATTGCTTCGTCCAGTAAGACACACCCGGATATTTACGGTTATAATACAAAATATTCAAATAACATAATATCTTTATATGCAGACAATGTACTACTGTACATCACAAAACCCCAAATTAGTATACCAAACATACTAAATCTAATTGAGGACTTTGGATCTTTCTCAGGATACAGAATAAACTGGAACAAAAGTGAAATTATGTCGATAAAACCGAAAGACTCAACACATCTCTTAAAATTCCCCTTTAAAATAGCCACAGAAAAATTTAAATATTTAGGAATTGAAATTACTAGAAACTATCATGCTATGTTTAATGCCAATTATAGTCCCTTACTTAAGAAACTAAATAATCTAATCAAATTCTGGAAAACGCTCCCGATGTCTTTAATAGGTCGAATAAATGCTATAAAAATGATCTTTCTACCACAAATCCTATATCTATTTCAATCAATGCCTATATATCTTCCAAATTTTTTTTTAAAAAACTGGACTCAGACATTACAAATTTTATATGGGACTATAAATCCCACAGAATACAAAGAACACACCTTAGTAAACCCAAAGAGCTGGGTGGTCTAGCGCTCCCTAACTTTATGTACTATAATTGGGCAGTAAATATTAAAAATATGATTCACCTGCTGGACAATTCTGCCCAGCAGGTGGACTAGATTGTAATGGAGAGAGAGGACTGCTCTCCGTGTAATATAGGAGCGACTCTCCTTTCACCAATGAATCTGAATAACAAAAATTACAATAGAAATCCAATTATACATAGCGCAATTAGAACTTGGAAACAAATAAAACAGAATCTAAAATTAAGAAATCTATCTCTTTTAATGCCAATAGTCAATAATCCGTCGTTTAAACCTTCTACTATAGATAAATAATTTACACAATGGGAAAGAATAGGAATCAAAACGCTCGGAGACTTGTATGAATTCGGAAAATTATTATAATTTCAGCAATTACAACTGAAATATAATTTGAGAAATAATCAATATTTTAAATATCTTCAATTGTGTGACTATCTGAAAAAATACACAAAAGACTATCGTAAAAAACATTTTAACGGGTACAGGGATAGGAAAAGTTCAGAGTGATATGAGCCAAACATGGGCAGGTGGGACTCGTGTAGATGGGGCATCTAGGTTGATATGGGGAAGTTGGACTGTTTCTGTGCTGTGTGACTCTATGACTGCATCACTTAACCAAACGGTGTAACACGACAGTTTGGTATAGATGGTCCAATGACAAAGACGCTCCATCATCAGTATTGATCTGGATTTTGAATGACATTACAAGCAATTGGTTGAACTTTTAAAGGCTGGTATGACTCCTGCAGACAAAGTTCATAAACGTTAAGTGTTTTATTTTGGCAATTGCCAACATCTAAACACCAGAAACAGACAGTGGATATAAAGTCAACAAAATAGAGAGAGCACAGAGGAGATTTACTAGAATGTTGCCTGGGTTTCAACAACTAAGTTACAGAGATAGGTTGAATAAGTTAGGTCTTTATTCTCTGGAGCGCAGAAGGTTAAGGGGGGACTTGATAGAGGTCTTTAAAATGATGAGAGGGATAGACAGAGTTGATGTGATCAAGCTTTTCCCTTTGAGAATAGGGAAGATTCAAACAAGAGGACATGACTTCAGAATTAAGGGACAGAAGTTTAGGGGTACATGAGGGGGAACTTCTTTACTCAGAGAGTGGTAGCGGTGTGGAATGAGCTTCCAGTGGAAGTGGTGGCGGCAGGTTCGTTGGTATCATTTAAAAATAAATTGGATAGGCATATGGATGAGAAGGGAATGAAGGGTTATGGTATGAGTGCAGGCAGGTGGGACTAAGGGAAAAAAGTTGTTTGGCACGGACTTGTAGGGCCGAGATGGCCTGTTTCCGTGCTGTAATTGTTATATGGTTATATGGTTATTACTTTAGACTTTAGAAGTACAATGTGGAAACAGGAGGAATGTCTTTAGCCAGAGGATAGTGAATCTGGGAATTAATTGCCACAGATGGCTATGGTGGCCATAATTGGGTATTTTTAAAGGAGAGATTGATTAGTTATTGATTAGTTAGAGCATCAAAAGTTACGGGGAGAAGGCAGGAGAAAGGAGTTGAGAAGGAAAAATAGATCAGCCATGATCAAATGGCAGACTTGATGTGCTGAATGGCCTAATTTTGCTCCTACGTCTTACAATCTAAGAACATGGAGGCAATGAAACGCGTGGGTGTAGAATTTTATATCTATGGAATTAACGGGCCAGCAGCATGCGATAGGAATTAGGAGACAAAATAGAAAATAAAAACCAATCAACTTAACTAGGACCAAGAGTCAGGAGTGTTTTATTGTCACGTGTCCCAGATAAAACAATGACATTCTTACTCGCAGCAGCACAACAGAGGCGATCCTAGAGTACAACCTCCAAATTCTGATAGAAGTCTGAGAATCCCCAAACAGTAGGAAATGCAGCAACTGTATTCAGCCACAACAAAACAATAAATTGGCACCCTCGTGACCAGATTTCTTCCAACATCTTTATATATAACATGCATCATTGTCAGAAAGCAATAATCACTGCCATTTGTAACTCTGGTGGGAAAATCACCAAGCCACGATAAGATCAGTGGGGGGGGAGTAACAGGTTGAATTTGCCCACTGACCACAGCGGCTGAGGAATTAAATCTTTTTCCTTTCAGTGTGATGCAGTTCCCTATTTAACAGAAACGTTCGGCTCTGGCTAGCATTTCTAACTTTTACTTGGTTCCGTGTGTAATGATGTCTTTTGCAGAAACTATAATACGTTATCTTCGTTTTACCTATCTGACACAAAATCAATGCGCTGTAAAAGGCTGGAAGTCATCAGGATCTCGGCTGATTTCCCAAGTGCTGCGCTGCTCCACTTCAAACAGATACATCAGTTATTATCTATTTCCCACAGAAGCATAATGGGGTTCAGCAACTGATAAAGATAATGACTCCTCTGCCATTTGTGACGCTAATGAGCCTGTTCATTAGAACTCATTAAAAATGCAGTGCTGTTGCCATCGGTTTTTGTTTCTAATCAGAATTACAGCAACATCAATTTTGAAACACACTGACGCATTGCCACCATTTCAAGTGCTGTTTTTCTTTCCAGAGTGCTACATAAAATTCCTCGGACTGGACAAAGCTAGATTGAAAATAATAAGCCTATTAATTATTTCCATTAAAAATGTGTTGGTCTTGCAGTCCATTAAATCAGAAGCCACTGTACATTTTTGCGGCAAGTTTTGCTTGTGACGACAGGTTCAGGTCTGGACACCATGTTATAGGAAAGATGTTGTCAAGCTTGAAATTGTACAGAGAGGATTTACGAGGATGTTGCCAGGTCTAGACGGTCTGAGTTATAGGGAGAGATTGAGTAGGCTGGGACTCTATTCCTTGGAGAGCTGGAGGATGAGGGGTGATCTAGTAGAGGTGTATAAGATCATGAGAGGAATAGATCGGGTAGATGTCAGAGTCTCTTGCTCAGAGGAGGTGAATCGAGGACCAGAGGACATAGGTTTAAGGTGAAGGGGAAAAGATTTAATAGGAATCTGAGATGTAACCTTCGCACACAAAGGGTGGTGGATGTATGGAACAAGTTGCCATAGAAGGTAGTTGAGGCAGGGACTATCATAACATTTAAGAAACAGTTAGACAGGTACTTGGATAGGACATGGTTGGCAGGATATGGACCAAATGCGGGCAAGTGGAACTAGGGAAACTGGGACATGTTGGACTGTGTGGGCAAGTTGGGCCAAAGGGCCTGTTTCCGCACTGTATCACTCTATGACGCTATGACTCTATGACACTAACACCGAGAAATTCGTCCCTGTTCAGTGGCATTAATTGCCCTGGAACCAGCGTGCATTGTATTCCATCTTCAAGACTTATTCGACTGACGCTTGTGACGTTTCTAAGGGTTTTCTCAATCGTGTATTTTCTTTCCACTGAGTGGTTAGCACGCAACAAAAGCTTTTTGCTGTACCTCGGTAAACCTGACAATAAACTAAACTCAATCCCCCAGTTTATCTCAAATATATAGAGATTGCTTTTACATCTTATCTGCCTTCCTCTTGGTTTCTCTGTCTCCACCACATCTATTTCAGGACATCTGAAATGTCCTCCTCTTTCAACAAATGTGGTTGCTGGAGCCACAACCACATCACCTCCATTTCCCATATTTGTGCACCCCCCCCCGCCAGACAGAACTGGAGTTCCCTTGGTCCTCACCTTTCAACTTACAAGCCGTCACATCTAGTATATCATCCTTCATTACTTTTGAAATGTATTTTATTATGTTGTCTATTGAGTACAGTGATTATAGATCTGTTGTGCTGCTCCAAGTAAGAATTGAATTGTTCTGTTTCACTACATATGAATATTAAACGCTCTTGACTCTCTCTCTCTCTCTCTGTCTCTTGACGTTACTTATTCTGGGTTAAATCAGCACCCTAATGCCAGCCAGTTTCTAGGCAATTATACTTTGTAATCACATTCAGAAGGTAAATGATTATAAGACTTCAGATGTATCTGAACATATCTCTCTATGAGCTATGGGTGACATGGTGGCATGGCGCTGGAGTTGCAGCTACAGTGCCAAAGACCCGGGTTTAATCCTGACTACAGATGCTGTCTGTGTGAAGTTTATACATTCTCCCCGTGACCTGTGTGGGTTTTCTCCCGGTACTCCGTTTTTTTCCCACACTCCAAAGACATACAGGTTTATTAGGTTAATTGGCTTGGTAAAATTGTAAATTGTCCCTAATGTGTGTAGGATAGAGTTAGTGTGCGGGGATCTCTGGTCAGCGTGGACTCGGTGGGCCGAATGGCCAGTTTCAGTGCTGTATCTCTAAACGAAACTAAACTTAACCATCAGTCTGAAGAAGGGTCTTGACCAGAAACGTCACCCATTTCTTCTCTCCAGAGATGCTGCCTGTCCCGCTGAGTTACTCCAGTATTTTATGCCTATCTTAAACTTAACTAATATTCTCTCCTCTGACGAGGACTTTATTGCAGAGTGTTCTGTGAAAGTGCTCTGTTGTTTCTCACAGATGATCAGGCAAGCACGACAGAGCCCCAACACTGTTATTACCTGTAGTAATTGAAGTCATCTTCCTCAGGCAAGAGTAACTCTGTTATCCATGTTCATGCACTACAGGGAGCCTGATACCACTTGCCAATAAAGTCGACCCACAAAAATGTTTTGTTCGTTTTTTGGAATGTGGTTGCAGCCTGATTCATCATCTCGATACAATCATTCTCCAACAGACGAACACTAAATTACCTCTGCAATTTGTGAAAGGTGATGATGTACAAGCAACGGAATCCATGTTGTGTTATCAATCCCGACATGTCACAACATAGCTAAAAAAATGACATGATAGACAACCTGAAAGATGATCTTCTACTGTTACAATTCCACCCTGCCCCAGACGAACCGCTGGAAGCATGGAGTACAACTTTCTCATCATTAAAAAGGTGGTCAAAATATAGTGGAATAGGGCTACATCAAATCCCAAAGCAAACCCAGAGTTTCAAATAAGTTCCTGCAACCTCCTGAGACAGTGGATGGATATGTGGATGCCAATGAGTATTTGTTCTCTGTAATACAAGCTAATCACACAGTACAAGTTACAGTACTATAATCATACAATACAGTGCAGTATAGTACAAGTCAATCAACATTTGTTCTCCACAGTGCAAGCGACAAACCAACTTCATTGACAGGTCTAGAAGTAGGGCGTCACAGTGGTGCAGTGGTCGAGTCGCTGCCTTACAGTGCCCAAAACCCAGGTTCGATCCTGACTGCGGGTGCTTGCCTGTACAGAGTTTGTGCCTTCTCCCTGTGACATGCATGGGTTTTCTCCGGGATCTCCGGTTTCCTCCCACACTCCAAAGACATACAGGTTTGTAGGTTAATTGGCTTGGTATAATTGTAAATTGTCCCTGGTGTGTGCGGATAGCATTATGGGCCTGTCCCACTGACGTGACTTTTCAACATGCGACCAGAATTTTGATGCCATGGAGAGTAGAGCTAGAACTCATGTAGTCAATGTTAGTGCATACGTATTACCTCAAAATCTTTTGCACAGGCACTTATTGAGGTCTGCATACATTCACTGCAGTGTACCCTAGCATAAAATCCAGTATTCCTTTCAATAAAACTAATGTACATCAGTGTGTTGTCTTTTATTTCAAGGATGGATCTCAGACCACTTTGGTGTGCACCTGAATGGGTGTAATGGGATGGTGCAGGTGCATTGAAGGAACAAAGGATTGTTGAGGTTATCCATCAGCATTGGGTAGTAAGGTGAGAAAGCAAAATCACAAGCAGCACTGGGAGATATAGGAGGGAGAGGTCAGGATCATCCAGCTTTCCCATTCTACATTCTTAATTATTACTTCTTAATTAACATTATCAACTCACATTTGCTCACAATGTCAAGCACTTTTATAGAATTCATCTTATCAATGGTCCTCTTGCAACTTAATTTGGTCATCAGAATTAATGATGATATACAGTACCTCAAATATATGTATCAGTCAGGATCTTCCTTTTTAAAGGCAGTGTAGTTTATTGCTAATTATTTTCTCTTTATCTCGATCTTTTTAAAGTCGATGTAATCTATTTCTAATTATTTTCTCTTCATCGAGACCTTTAGTAATTATCCCTTTAATGAAGGATTCTGAAACATTCCCTTCATTTCATGTATCCTTCTTACAGATTTGGTCATTTCAAGCAGCAAGAAATTAAAATGGGATTAGTGTAAGGTTAATGTAAATGGGCGCTTGATAGCTGGCTTGGACCTGATGGGCTGAAACACTTGTTTCCTTAATCTATGGCCCAATGGCTCCATGGATCTATAATTTGTAGTTAAATAAGTAAACAAGGTGACTACAGGATATATTAAAACAAAAAAGTAATTGACAAGTTTATAAAAGAAAAAAAACAATGTTTGAGTGAAAGAAAGCCTTGTAAAACAAAATACCAGACTGACAAACAAAGTGGCTTTATCTAATTGTTCCTATTAAGCAAACTATTTTAAATGGAAATTGAATTGGTTGCTGAGTAACATCTCCATTAACTGGTGCATAATGTATTAGAAAAAGAGATTAGATGGAGGTAACCTTCATTTCATCAGCCTTGTACAGAGATAAGTCGGGACCTCATTCAATGTCAGACTTGCACAGGACTTTGGATAAGTTGATCTTTCATTTAAAAGGTTGGAAGCCACTGATTTTAGCTCCAACCAAAATTTCCATATGATCAATTGATAGTTTTCCTTTGTTCCTGCAAAGGATGAAATAGGTTTTCACAATGTCTTATATAATGCGGAAAGAAGGTTCATATTTTTTCCAGTACATCGAATGCCTCCTTTCATATCGCCTGCTACTTCGCCATCTGCTACTGAAGCCCAAATGACTATTTGCGACTGGAGATAGACACAAAGTACTGGAGCAACTTGGCCGCTCAGGCAACATCTCTGGAGCAAAAGGACAGATGACGATTCAGGCTGGGACCCTTCTTTGTTTCTACAAATGTTTACGACTGGCAGACTTGATTGTTTTCCTGGGCATCTTTTCTTCCTCTCAAGACTTTAGCTTACTAAAGGACAAAGGACATTTATTGTCACATACACCATTTCTGGTGTAGTGAAATTTGAGTTGCCATTTGCAGCACACCAATAAAAGTAAGACCCCCACGTTAATGAAGAATTTAACATAAAACATAAAAACGTCCACCCACCATGGTTCCCACTGTGAGGGAAGGCAACAAAGTCCAGTCCTCATCCTCTTGTTCACCCGTAGTCGGGGCTTATTTGAGGCCTCCGCAGTCGCTGCAACGGCGGCCCGATGTTTCAGGCCCTCTCTCCGGATGATGGAGCTCCGGAGTCAGTAGAACACTCTTCAGCGGCTTGGAGTGTCTGGAACGGCCGCTTGCTGCCAGAGACCGCAGCTCCCGGAGTCCAAAGGCCGCTCTGGCTCCGCGGTGTTTAAAAGTCAGCGCCGTGGCGGCTGGAAGCTCCGCAACGACAGCTCCGCGATGTTGGAAGTCGGCGGTCTCAGCACTCCGGAGCCCACCGCACAGCAACCTGGGCAAGGCATCGCCCGCTCCGCGATGGCGCCCCAGCACTGCGCCGCCGCTGAAGCCGAAGTTCTGGCCGGTCCCGGCAGGAAACGTCGCTCCAGTCCCGCGATGAAGGGGCGAAGATACGGCTCAGAGGAAAGCCGCATCTCCGACCAGGTATGGACTGAGAAATGAAGTTTCCCCCTTCCCCACACCCCACCCCCCACATAAAAAAGATTAGACCTCCAAACGAAATTTTTTAACATACTAAAAAATGTTTTAAAAGGTGAAAGGACGGACAGCTGCAGGTTGGGCATCCATACTCGACGGCCCCCCCTCTAAATCTACCGCTAAACCATCAAGAACTATCTCATTAAGTAAAATAAAACACAAAGTGCTGCAGGAATTGGGTCCTGGGTGGGTCAGGCAGCAAAGTGGGTCAGGCAGCATCTGTGGAGGGAATGAGTTTGCTTACTTCATGATATTTGTTCCTGCTGCCTGTATTAGTTCTTAATATGCCAATTTAAAACTCACTATTATGCTTCATGGTCACCCTACACTATCAGTGTAGACCTCTCCATCCTGCAAAGCTCTTTATCTATTCATGCAGGTCTGATCTCTCATTTCATTTTACTACATCATTGACAACTTTATCTTCCACCTCAATGTCCCATTTAAATAAAAATATCACTTAAAAGATCTCCTTATCTCCATATTTCACGTTTGTTCGTCTCTTTTCAAACCATCTTAAAACATTCTTTTAATCAAGCATTTGGCCACTTTTATCTATTTATTTGACCATGAAGTGTCTTGGAAAATGTTTCTACTTCAAAGCAACGCATAAATGCAAGTTGGTGCAGAATCTCCCATTTACTCCACATCTGCTAGTGTATTTCTATCATTGTGATATCCCTTTCTGGCAGATCAACATTAGCAGTGTTTATGCTTTTGTATACAATATCTGCTTTATTGATCTGCCTGATCAAACTTGGGAGGAAAGACAAGTTTAGTTTGTGTACAGAGGTGCAGTGAAAAGCTAAGATAGACACAAAATGTTGGTGTAACTCAATGGAACAGCCACCATCGCTGGAGAGAAGGAATGGGTAACATTTCCATTTCTTCTCTCCATAGATGCTGCCTGTCCCGCTGATTTACTCCAGCATTTTGTGCCTATCTTTGGTTTAAACCAGCATCTGCAGTTCCTTCCTACAGTGAATTTTTTTTTTTTTTTGCTTGCTATCCAGTCAATGAAAATACTATACATGATTACAATCAAGCCATCACAGTGCACAGATACAGAAGAAAGGGAATAATGTTTAGTGTAAGATAAAGTCCAGTAAAGTTCTATACAAGATAGTCTGAGGATCTCCAATAAGGTAGATGATAGGTCCACTCTCTAGTTGGTGATAACAGCTGGGAAGAAACCGTCCCTGAATCTGGAGATATGTGTTTTCACAATTCTGTACCTCTTGCCTGGTGGGAGAGGGGAGAAGAGGGAATGACCAGGGTCAGACTCGTCCTGGATTATGTTATTACTAAATTCAAAGATTGATCTGTACGCTTGCATGTGAAACTGACTGTGGCGAACAGGAAAAGAGATGAAAATTATTAAGTATTGTAAATGGAAAATGTTCCTTCACTGAAGAGGCAGATTGTGCTGAGAGAAAGAAAGAGAAGAAATGGATGGCCAGGAACTATCAAACTATTGCCTTTTGTGGGTTATTGAGTAGTTAGTATGCTGAACAAAGCAAAAACAGGCATGTAGAGGTTGATATAGTGACAGCTCCTGACAGACATGTGCAAGTGACTGACAGTGCGACTCTGCAGCCAACGATTTATTGTTCTTGGTCGCAGCAAGTATAAATGCTACCATCTGTCAATCTACCATGAGTCACACAAAACTACTTAGGATGGGAACAATTGTGCACTTAAGAAAGCAATGCTTGGCTGGCTGATCTTGTTTCTGCAGCCAAGGAAATCATAAGTATCTGGTACTCCCAACAAAATGGAACATAACCACATACCGTTAGAAGGAAAGACCAACATCTTGTTGTGGAGAAGCATGAAGAATTGATAGTTGATATCATTAAGGTTCATATCACATTAGCTATATATTTTAAGTTGTATTTAGATAGTTTTAAATGAACAGTCTGAACTATGATTATTTGTCGTATTTGAAACCAAGCACATTGTAAGCTGATCCATGGGATGCATGTTGACTTGGTAGTTTGGATTGTGAACCGGTTTACCCATAGATAACAGAGGGTAATGGTGGAAAGGTGTTATACTGGACTTTAGCTTACACTAAACATTATTCCCTTTATTCTGTATCTGTGCACTGTGATGGCTTGATTGTAATCATGTATAGTATTTTCATTGACTGGATAGCAAGCAAACAGTAGTGTGCCACAGGGACCAGTGCTGGACCCTCTATTGTTCGTGATACGACTTGGAAGAGAACGTAGACAACTTGGTTAGTAATGTTGTAGATGACACAATAAAATGGAACTGCGTACAATGAAGAAGGCTGTCAAAGGAGACACCAGGATATAGATCATTTAGGGTAGAAAAATGGAAGATGGAGTTTCATCTGGGGCAAGTATGAGATGTTGCATGTTGGGAGGTCAAAGGTAAACGGTGAAAGTATACAGTTGATAGCTGGACAATTTTGTGCATCAGATGGATCTTGGTACATAGTTCCCTGAAAGTAGCAACACAGGACGGTATAGTGATATAAAGCTGTATGATATTTTAGTTTAGTTTAGAGATACAGCTGGTAACAGGCCCTTTGGCCTTCTGAGTCCACACCAACCAGCAAACCCTGCACACTAACACTATTCGACACACACGAGAGACAATTTACTGTTATACCAAGCCAATTAACCTACAAACCTGTACGTCTTTGTAGTGTGGGAGCACCTGGAGAAAACCCACGGAGGTCACGGGTAGAATGTAAAAACTGTGTACAGACAGCACCCATAGTCAGGATCAAACCCGGGTCTCTGGTGCTGTAAGGAAGTAGCTCTATTGCTGTGCTGTGCTGCCTGACTCCCTTCACCACATTCCTCCTTTAGTTATTGGTTTCAAAGGTAGAGTGTGAGTAAAATAAGAAACTAAAATTTTAATGTAAAAATTAAAAACTTATTTTAATCTTGTTTTGAAAATATTTTCCAATGAGCTGCTAATGCTTTGAGACATTTCCCTGTATTTAAACATTACTGCAGATACTTGTCATTCATGGCATGCAGAGTGCTGGGAGAAATGCATTGAGACGGTCCTGGTGATTTATCAATAGGGACAGTGGGGACCAGACTTACCCTTGGAATTGGTCAAAGTGTCAGTGTATCAGAAACCAAATCATTATTTTTAATTCTGTGCATACAAGCTCCTCAAAGTGCTCAACACTAATTGTGGAATACTGATGGGACTTGGACTCAGGATGCCCCGATTTCCCGAAGTTCCTTGAATTAGAGTCAGAGTCATAGAGTCATGCAGTATGGAAATAGGCCCTTCGGCCCATCTTGCCCACACAGAACCATATGGCCCACCTACACTAGTCCCACCTGCTGGCTTTGGCCCATATCCCTCTAAACCCGTCTTATCCATGTACCTATCCAAATGTTCTTAAATGTTGCAATAGTATCTGCTTCAACTACCTCCTCCGGCATCTCATTCCATACACACGCCACCTTTTGTGTGAAAACGTTACCCCTCAGATTCCTATTGAATCATTCTCCCACACCTTAAACCTATGTCCTCTTGTTGTCAATTCCCCTAATCTGAGCAAAAGACTCTGTGCGTTTCCATGATCTATCCTCTCGTGATTTTATACACCTCTATATGATCATCCCTCATCCTCCTGCCCTCCAATGAATAGAGTCCTAGCCTGCTCAACTTCTCCCTGTAGCTCAGGCCCTCGAATCCCAGCAACATCCTTTGGTGCTGAGACCGCAGCTATTTACAATATATATTAATGACTTAGATGAAGGAATTACAAGTAACATCTGCAAATTTGCAGATGATACAAAGCTGGGTGGCAGTGTGAACTGTAAGGAGGATGCTATGAGAATGCAGGGTGGGTTGGACAGGTTGGCCGAGTGCGCAGATGCATGACAGATGCAGTTTAATGTGAATAAATGTGAGGTTATCCACTTTGCTTGCAAAAACAGGAAGGCAGATTATTATCTAAATGGTAAGTTGGGAAAAGGGGAAGTACAACGGGATCTATGGATCCTTGTTCATCAGTCAATGGAAGTAAGCATGCAGGTACAGCAGGCAGTGAAGAAAGCTGATGGCATGTTGGCCTTCATAACAAGAGGAGTTGAGTTTCGGAGCAAAGAGGTCCGTCTGCAGTTGTACAGGGCACTAGTGAGACCCCACCTGGAGTATTGTGTGCAGTTTTGGTCTCCAAATTTGGGGAAGGACATTCTCGCTCTTGAGGGAGTGCAGGGTAGGTTCACAAGGTTAATTACCGGGATGGCGGGACTGTCATATGCTGAAAGAATGGAGCAGCTGGGCCTGTATACTCTGCAATTTAGAATGATGATCATATAAGATTATGAAGGGTTTGGACATGCTAGAGGCAGGAAACATGTTACTGATGTTGGGGGAGTCCAGAACCAGGGGCCACAGTTTAAGAATAAGGGGTAAGCCATTTAGAATGGAGATGAGGAAACATTTTTTCACACAGAGAGTTGTGAGTCTGGAATTCTCTGCGGTGGAGGCCAGTTCTCTGGATAC
The DNA here is from genome assembly GCF_010909765.2 of Amblyraja radiata. Taxonomy (NCBI): domain Eukaryota; kingdom Metazoa; phylum Chordata; class Chondrichthyes; order Rajiformes; family Rajidae; genus Amblyraja; species Amblyraja radiata. The sequence goes on from NC_045969.1 coordinate 15,616,853, forward strand.
TATCAAGAGAGAGCTCGATCGAGCACTTAAAGAAAGCGGAGTCAGGGGATATGGGGAGAAGGCAGGAATGGGGTACTGATTGTGGATGATCAGCCATGATCACATTGAATGGCCGTGCTGGCTCGAAGGGTTCAAATGGCCTACTCCTGTACCTATTGTCCATTGTCTATTGTGAAAGACATGTGGCAGCAAATCGGTTTCTGAAAGGCCTTAGTGATGGGAGTATGTGTAGGCTGCAGGTTGATTAGATGGAGACCTGCTGAATTTCTCCAGCAGTTTATTTTTTTGCTCCAGTTTCATTTGCCGATTCACTTCCTTGAATTTGATGCTATAGCTTGCGTCACCGTTCAATATGAGTTGCATCACATCGGACTCTGTTATCCATCGTTCTAGATATTTATTGCAATGCAGTCCTTAGTACAAAACACTAAATGTTATTTGCTACCATTATTATCCACATTGCCCCAAATTTGTAATAGTGCATTCAGTTTTTCATTGCTTTGTAATACACTTAAATGTTTCATTTCCTTCCTCACATCCATGCTCCCTGCAATAAGACAGATCTTTAGTCAGAGGGTAGTGAATCTGTGGAATCCATTGCCACCGAGGGCTATGGAGGCCAAGTCGATGGATATTTTTAAGGCAGAGATAGGTAGATTCTTGATTAGTATGGGTATCAGGGGTTATGGGAAGAAGACATGAGAATGGGGTTAAGAGGGAAAGATAGATCAACCATTGTTGAATGATGGTTCTGCTCATATCACTTGTGAACTTGCAAATGTCAATGCACCTGTTCTAACATGTTTGATTTCAATCAACTCCTCCACAACTGACCCAGTCGGATAATTTATCTTTAAGCAGAGCTTGATACGAAGAGGAGATCCAATCCTGAATGTGTTGCTTTACTTCCCCCACCTTTCGTGCTCATGACATTTTTGTGTAAATCTTTAACTCGGGAATAAAATAAATGAATGCCTAGACTGCATGAGTGGATGAACACAACATTGTCGCTTCATGCCTGCTTGTGTTCTAATTATGTTTAATTCAAGATTATAACCTGAATCATGATCTGACCTGACAGCTAGGATAGTTGCCATTATGCTGAGCTGTGGTGTGTAATAAAATTAGTTAAAATCATACTAACAAGCACCTTAGTTAACACCAAATGCCTCATTACTGCACTTGTCATGTCAGCCACACAGGCCCTATTCGCTCAGCAATGCAGGGGAAAATTAGAGCATCATTACGACTGAAGAAAAGGTCACGAGCCAACATGGTTCAATTTTTGTTTGTATTCATCAGCAGAATCCTTCAAGACTCGAAGGCATCAGGTTCCTCACGAGTATTTTTCTATAATGATTGTGCTATTAAGCGTTATTTCCTCTGAGGCAGTGGTGTTGGAAAACTGTCTCACCACTTCCTACGATAGCAAGTATTTCCTGCTGTGTCCAATTGTCCTGCATACGTTAATAATCAATGCAGGACCCTGGGACTTGGATTCATGAAAAAATTGCATTGGCTTCTCGGCATTTATCCAATCGTGTTTTAATCACCAATCATCACATTCTGCCAGAGGATTCACTCTATTTCAATTAATAGCGCAATCTGACCGTCAAAAAGTTTCAAAGGTACCTGATAACAACATATTTGTGGATTTTTCCCGTGTATGCATCGTCTTTGTTAATTATATAATATTCTCATTCCTACTTTTGTAATCCTGCCTTTTAAACGCGACTTCATGGACCTGTATCCTGCCATGATGTAGCAGAGCTGCCTGGATAATCAATGATTCAATTACACTTTATTGCTGCATGTACCTAGGTACAACGAAATGCTTTGTTTTGCATCCAACCCGGTAAAATTATATAGCAGACCTCACCTAGACAGTACACAAGTGTCGTCACATTTCTGGCACTGACATAGTTACAAAAGTTCACCAAACAGTTGTTGCCGCACCTGGCAGAATAGAGAGACCCGGGTTCGATCCTGACTACGGGTGCTGTCTGTACAGAGTTTGTACACTCTCTCTGTGACCATGTAGGTTTTCTCCGGATGCCCCGGTTTCCTCCCATACTCTAAAAATGTACAGATTTGTAGGTTAATTGACTTCGGTAAAAATTGTAAATTGAGCCTAAGGTGTAGGATAGGGTTAGTGTATGGGGTAATTACTGGTCGGTGGGCTGAAGGGCCTGCATCCATACTGTACCTCTAAAGTCCAAGCTCTCTTCCTCTAATATTCCAAACTCTATAAACCCAATTGATGTTGATACTCTGCTGGCCATATCCTAATTTCATCACATTCTGCTCACTTATGATTCATGAGCTTGGATAGAGTCATAGAGTGATACGGTGTGGAAACAGGCCCTTCGGCTCAACTTGCCCACACCGGCTAACATGTCCCAGCTACACTAGTCTCACCTGCCTGTGCTTGCTCCATATCCCTCCAAACCTGTCCTATCCATGTATCTGTCTAACTGTTTCTTAAACGTTGAGATAGTCCCAGCCTCAACTACCTCCTCTGGCAGCTTGTTCCATACACCCACCACCCTTAGTGTGAAGAAGTTACTCCTCAGATTCCTATTAAATCTTTTCCCCTTCACCTTGAACCTATGTCCTCTGGCCCTTGATTCCCCTATTCTGGGTAAGAGATTCTGTGCATCTACCCGATATATTCCACTCATGATTTTATGATGTATACCTAATCCATTAAGGCTTGATAACAAGCTTGTGCCTCCATGGTTGAATTCTCTACACCCTTAGCTCTCCTTTGCTCCTTAGCCCCTGCAATATAAAGCAGCGGGCCCCTCCAAACTTCACCGCACCTGCAAGATCTTTGCCCTGCTATTGCTTGTTCTGCCTTCAGCAATCGAGGTCCCATGCTCCAGAGTACCTTTCCAAACCTGTCTATGACTGCATGTTCCTCTTTCTATGTTGCTATGTTCTATGTTTCTAAGATACGGATTAGTACTGTATCTACTGATTTTCTGCAAGCCCTGAACTATGTATACCTCTTCTGTCAATTTGTCTTATAAGGTTGCTAGATAAATTTAAGTTGTACATCTTTGCTTGTGTAGGAAGGAACTGCGGATGCTGGTTTACACCGACGATAGACACAAAATGCTGGAGTAACTGAGCAGGCCAGGCAGCATCTCTGGATAGAAGGAATGGTAACGTTTCGGATCAAGACCGTTCTTCAGACTCCAGACGTCTGAAGAAGGGTCTCGAACCAAAACGTCACGCAAAACTTTCCTTCTAGCCAGAGATGCTGCCTATCCCGCTAAGTTACTCCTGTATTTTGTGTCTATCTTCACTGTACATCTATGCTTCCTGGCTGTTTGAGATAAATTGATTTATTTCTAAATGTCTTTGAAGATGAATAGAATAGAATTTTCATATCTCCCTCGGTTTATGTCACATCAATCAAAGCTGAGTAAATCTTGCTTAAATATGCCAGATATGCTTTAAATGGAAATGAGCTGTCAGCATAACAACACTGGTAATTCCGTTTCATGAAACATCCAATTGTAACTCCCCTGTTTTGATTCCAATCTCGACAATTTGCACACAGTTCAGAGACAGAGGTTACCAGTTCAAGGTTAAACGATGTGCATGTCATCAAACAGGAGCCATTCTCTGACAAGCGATTTGAAACACCTTGCTGATACTGGGCTGCTCGGCCATTACACAATCTAATGCATCTTCTGCTCTTTATATATTGTCACTGTTCTCTTTTTCACTTGGTGATGCCTGACCTGCTAAATATTTCCAGCGTTTTCTGTTTTATTTGAGATAATCAGGACTTTAATCAGGTTGGGGGAGTCTTTACTTTAGATTTTAGAGATACAGCGTGAAAACAGGCCCTTCAGTCCACCGAGTCCGCAGCGACCACCGACCACCCCGTACACTAGCACTATCCTGCACGCTGGGGACAATTTACAATTTACAGAAGCCAATTAACCTACAACCCTGCACATCTTTGGAGTGTAGGAGGAATCCGGAGCAAAACGGACAAACTCTGTGCAGACAGTTCCCATGGTCAGGATCGAACCCAGGTCTCTGGCACTGTGCCATCCAATTAACGATTAATTGGGCAAAACAATTGCTCGTCAATTTGACTTCTAATCCAAGGGAATGAGATGTAGAATTGTCATTCTTCTCACACAAGACAATAATTGTAATGAGTGTATGTTGAAAGGCAGTTTCCCTCCATGTGACTTGAAGCTGCAAGGAGCTCTATAATAGTGCATCACTCCATCTCAGTGCAAAGGGATACTGGCTAAAATTTGTCACTTGACCGTCTTCATGTTTCTGGTTACGGGTGACAAACTAAAAACAACAATTCTGTTTCAAAACAACGTCTGAATAAGGGTCTCGACCCAAAACATCACCTATTTCTTTTCTCCAGAGATGGTTTACTTTATTCTTATTATTGCCACATGTACCAAGGTAGCGTGAAAAGCTTTTTTGTTGTGTGATGCTGCCTGACCTGCTGAGTTACTCCAGCATTTTTTGTCTATCTTTGGTGGAAACTAGCATCTGCAGTTCCTTCCTACATAAATTCTGTTTCTTTGTCGAGTAAATGTTGCCTGTGTATTTCCAACACTCTCCACTCACCATGAAACATATAAGATTACACACTAGAGGCAGGAAACCTCTACACTTGGACACACTAGAGGCAGGAAACATGTTCCCGATGTTGGGGGAGTCCAGAACCAGGGGCCACAGTTCAAGAATAAGGAGTAAGCCATTTAGAACGGAGACGAGGAAACTCTTTTTCTCACAGAGAGTTGTGAGTCTGTGGAATTCTCTGCCTCAGAGGGTGATGGAGGCAGGTTCTCTGGATGCTTTCAAGAGAGAGCTAGATAGGGCTCTTAAAAATAGCGGAGTCAGGGGACATGGGGAGAAGGCAGGAACGGGGTACTGATTGGGGATGATCAGCCATGATCACATTGAATGGCGGTGCTGACTCAAGGGCCAAATGGCCTCCTCCTGCACCTATTGCCTATTGTCTATTACTATATTGCTCAGTACATCCGCTTTCATAATGTTACAGGAATTAAATAAACGTAATCAGCATGGGAGGAAAAATAGACATCTATAGGCCTCCTGTACATTGGTGAGACCAAGCGTAGACTCGTTGACTGTTTTACGGAACATTTCTGCTCAGTCCGCCAAGGTGTACTGGTTCTCCCACTCACTAACCTCTTTAAATCCTCTTCCCATTCCAATAGTAGCATTTCTGTCCTGGGCTTCCTCCATTGCCAGAGAGAGGCCACATGCAAACTGGAGGAATAGCACTTCATATTCCACTTGGGTAAGTTACAACCCGACGGTATGAACATTAAATTCTCCAATGTTAGGTAACTAAAAAATTCCCCCCTCCATCTTCTTCCCTCATCCCTTCTTTCTTTCTCTCCTCCTCTCCCCTGCACTCCATCTAGACTCATATCTATTTTTCCCTGGAGAAGGTGTGGCTGAATTAGCTTCTTGCATGAACTCACTTCTGTTGGTTGTGGACTGGGAGTCTGGTCTACACATTCCATTCAAAATGCAATAGGGCTCTGCTCCTTCAGTTGATTCATTTTTTTACGATGGACTGTTCTCTGACTTTAGCCTTTCCATTTCAGAGAAGGAACCACTTCCTATCATCTATGGCTGCTATGCAGTAAACAGACATCTATGTCAAAGATAGACACAAAAAGCTGGAGTAACTCAGCAGGACAGGCAGCATCTACCAGCAAAGGAACACTGCAACTTTAGTTCTTCCAAGTATTTTAACATAAAAAACTGACAATTGGCAGAATTCTCTGTTAGTGCAACAACTTTTCTGCAGATCTGCTTTGAATTTAGGTCATGATCTGTGCCTTATTGGAATGGATTATTTCATTAAATAGAGCAATAAGAGCGACAGGAAATTGTAGATTTAAGCTCATAAGGAAGTTCTTAAACGTAGGTCAAGGCCTATTTCCTGTAAATTGTCTAGATATTGTTGCCTTTAATTAAAATATAACATCTTATTACTTGAAAATAATTATGCGGGAAAAAAATGAAACAGTAAATGGAGAGATACAATAAAACCAATTTCAGTTTAATACCGAAGTTTGAAACATTATGGTGTGTGAGTTTAGTTTACAGATACAGTGTGGAAACAGATTCTTCGTCCCACCAAGTCCACGCTGACCATCGATCCCCCATTCACACTAATTCGATGTTATCTCAATTTCGCACCCTACATACAAGCAGCAGTTTACAGCAGCTAATAACCCTACGAACCTGCATGTCTTTGGAATGTGGGAGGAAACTGGGGCACCTGGAGAATACCCATGTGGTCACAGGGAGGAAGTACAAACTCCGTACAAACAGCACCAATTGAAAGGATCTAACCTAGGTCTCTAGCACTGTAAGGCCGCAAATCAATTGCTGCACCACTGTGCCACCCTAATACCTTTACCCTTGATCTTTCGTAATCTAAAATCCATTGATTCCCACCATCTCTCTGACCTGCTCTCCACCACTCTCCCCCTGGACTCAATCCCCATCTCACCTGATGATCTCACAAACCATCTCAACGCCACCTTGTCTACCTCCCTCAACACTCTGGCCCCCCTCAAACCAAGAACCGTAACTTTCAACACATCCTCACCCTGGTACACACCTGCACTTCGTAAACTGAAACAGACTGGTCACCAACTCGGACGACTTATAAAGAAATCATCTCTCACAGTCCACCTTGAAGCTTATAAACTCCACCTCACTGACTACAAAGATGCCCTCATTGCTGCAAAATCTGCCTACCTCTCCTCCATATTCACCGATCCCTGCCTAAACCACAGAACCCTCTTCTCCACAGTGGGCAACCTCCTCAAGCCTCGAGCCAACACTCTCCCTACCTCTACTCCGGATCTCTGCAACTCATTCCTCCACTTTTTCGCTGATAAAATCAGCACCATCTATCAATCTTTATCCCCTGTACCCGACTCCCCAGCATCTACTCCACCACCTACCAAGGCCCCTCCTTTCAACATCTCCACTGACCTCCTTACCCCTCCTCCACACTGCTTCCTCTCCCAGTTTGACCTGGTCACCCCTATTGAAATCTCCAAACTCATCAGCTCTTCCAAACCCACTACCTGCTCCCTCGACCCTCTCCCCACTCCCCTGCTGAAGTCCTGCCTCCCCGTTCTCTGCCCCTACCTCACTAATCTCTTCAACTCCTCATTGTCCCAAGGAATTGTCCCCTCCGCTTTCAAAACTGCTGCCGTTACACCAATCTTAAAGAAACCTGGTCTTGATCCCTCCTCTCTCATTAACTACCGCCCAATCTCAAACCTCCCCTTTCTTTCAAAAACCCTGGAGCGTATCGTTGCGTCGCAACTTAATTCCCACCTCCTTGCGTATAACCTACTTGAACCCCTCCAATCTGGCTTTCGCCCCCTCCATAGCACAGAAACTGCTCTCCTCAAAGTCCTCAACGACCTCCTCACCTCTGCTGACACTGGTTCCCTCAACATCCTCATCCTCCTCGACCTGAGCGCAGCCTTCGATACAGTGAACCATAACATCCTGCTCACCAGACTCAAAGACCTCGGCATTGAAGGCTCTGCACTCAGCTGGCTCCGTTCCTACCTTTCCAACAGATCCCACTTCATCTCTCTCCACAACCACACCTCTGCTACAGCCGCAGTCACTCAAGGCGTTCCCCAAGGCTCCGTACTCGGCCCCCTCCTCTTCATCATCTACATCCTCCCCCTTGGTCAGATACTCCGCTACTTCAATCTGGACTTCCACTGTTACGCTGATGACACCCAGATTTACCTTGGCACCAAATCCCCCCACAACCCCCCCCCCTCTCCCATATCAACTCCTGTTTGTCAGCTATAACTGATTATGTTGCATCCAGCTATGCAGCTGGATGCAACATAATTTCCTCAAACTCAACAGCGATAAGACAGAATTCCTCCTCATAGGCTCCAAAGCCACACTCAGCAAAATCAATAACCCCACTCTCACCATCGACGGCACCAATGTCTCCCCATCTCCCCAGGCCCGCAACCTTGGCGTGATCTTTGATTCCACCCTCTCCCTTGAGCCTCACATCCGCCATGTCATTAAAACCTCCTTCTTTCATCTCCGCAACATCGCCAAACTCAGACCCTCTCTCACACCGCCTGCTGCTGAAAGACTCATCCATGCCTTCATCTCCTCCCGACTGGACTATTGCAACTCACTTCTCCTTGGCATCAGCTCCACCTACATCAACCGACTCCAACTGGTCCAGAACGCAGCCGCCCGACTCATCACCCACACCAAATCCTGGCATCACATCACTCCAGTCCTCAAAAAACTTCACTGGCTTCCCATCTCCCACCGGATCACCTACAAAATCCTGGTCCTCACCTACAAAGCCCTCCACCATCTGGCCCCCCCATATCTCACTGACCTCCTCTCCCCCTACCAACCCTCACGGTCCCTCAGATCCACATCAGCCGGTCTCCTCTCCATCCACAAGTCCAACCTCCGCAGTTTTGGGGACAGAGCCTTCTCCAGGGCAGCTCCCAGGCTCTGGAACTCCCTCCCCCAACTGATCCGCAATTCCGTGTCCCTCACCATCTTCCAGTCCCGCCTCAAGACCCATCTCTTCACCTCTGCCTATCCTTAGCCCCACGTCCCCATCCCTTTTCATCTGTGCATTAATTGCCTCATACTGTGTTTTGTATTGAATTCTGTCTTTACTTTGTGTACTAGTCATGTCTCTACTATTTATTTCATTCCCCTTACATGTTTTTCCTCTACATGCTCAATTTTTGTAAGGTGTCCTTGAGACTCTTGAAAGGCGCCCATAAATAAAATTTATTATTATTATTATTATTATTATACTGCATGAAATATTAATATATTATAATAATATTAAATCAATTATTATTTAAATAATTATAATAATATTAAATCAATGTGGTATTACATCAGGCAGCTTAGTCTAAATCAGAAGAGTTTTGTCAAAATATCATTGGACTTTCGAGTTGTTTGATTATGTAAATAATTCTGTTTAGAATTAAAATTTTAAATTGTTTGAGTTGCTAGATAGGGGTGGCACGGTGGTGCAGCAGCTGAGTTGCTGCCTTAAGTGACCTAATTCACGACCTTTTTTACTCGTGGACATTTTTCATCGAGCTAGAAAAACGCCCCGACCTACTTGATGCCATGAGTACCTACGACTAGCATCACAGCCTGCTACGACCTACCTACGATCTCCTACGACATCCTACGACCTCGTGACGACCACGCTGCGAGTATGTCAAGGGCAAACTCGGCAGAATTAGGTTGTGAAAGAGGGACAGGCCCTTTACAGTGCAGGAGACCTGTCTTCGATCTTGACTATGGGTGCTGAGCTGTTTGTACAGAGTTTATACGATCTCCCCGTGACCGCATGGGTTTTCCTCAGGGGCCCCGGTTTCCTCCCACACTCCAAAGACGTACAGGTTTGTAGGTCAATTTGGCTTCAATAAAAATTGTACATTGTCCCTCATGTGTAGGATAGTGCTTGGGGAGCACTGGTCATTGTGGACTCAGTGGACCGAAGGCCCCATTTCCACACTATATCTCTAAACTAAATAAATAAATATAGAACAGTGTTGAATAAAAAAAAACTAATATATTTTTTAGTTGGAATTAGTTACAATAACACAGAAATTAGCAAATATTAGTTACAATAACAACTAATTCAACCTTCATACGATCAACACAGCCTAACATTATCCCCATCATTCCTCATGTGGTTATTAATAATTTCATATAAAGCTGCTGGTGCTATCATGGATTGATTAGTACTGCTATCTCTTTTAACTGCATTTCTGATTTTGGTTGATCAACACATATGATAAAACTGTACTGGAACTGATAGTGAATGCAAACAGAATATCATGAAATTTTTGCTACATTTATTATTTGTAAAAGTGACAATGAAGCAGTTACTGTTTTTTTTTTGTTTTTTTAAATTTATTTATTAGAAGTAGACATATTATAAAATGTAGTTACATATTATAGTAAAAAAACTTTTCATATACATCAGTCATACATTATTAAAATTTTCCATTATCAATTACTTCTGCTTCTAGTGTTTTTATTTTTTATAGGAAGAGGGAGAAAGAGAGGGTAGAAAGTTACAAATAAAAAAGAAAGAAAAAAAAAAACACAACAGAAAAACAAGGGAGGTGGAATGGGTTACCTGTAATACGTCAATGGAGATAGGTTCGTAGGTTATAAAGTATAGCTTTTCATCTGTTCCTGAGTTCAAGTTTCAGTTGGGTCCTCGTGCTGTGCCAATCTATCCCTTCAGATAGTTAATGAATGGAGCCTAAATTTTATGTAAAAGATCTTGTTTGTCCATTAAGACAAGTCTAATTCTTTCTAAGTATAGGGTCTCCGACATTTCCGTAATCCACATTTTAATTGTGGGGGTTGTAGGGCCTTTCCAAAATTTTAATATTAATTTTTTCCCGGTTATTATACTGTAGTTGAGGAAATTTCTTTGGTTTGTTGTGAGTGTTAAGCTTTGTTCTGATATTCCAAGTATTATTAATTTTGTGTCTTTTAACTGCATTTCTGATTTTGGTTGATCAACACATATGATAAAACTGTACTGGAACTGATAGTGAATGCAAACAGAATATCATGAAATCTTTTTCAAAGTAGTCTGAAGAAGGGTTTCGGCCCGAAACATCGCCTATTTCCTTCGCTCCATAGATGCTGCTGCACCCGCTGAGTTTCCCCAGCAATTTTGTGTACCATCATGAAATCTTTGCTACATTTATTATTTGTAAAAGTGACAATGAAGCAGTTACTGTTTTTTTTTAATGGCAAACTACTTTATTTGAAAAGAATCAGGATGATCTTCATAAAACATTCTTTAAAATTAACGGGAGATATCTATCTACAAAAATCTAAATGGTCCCTATGGAAAGACTGTGCATCTACCCGATCTATTCTCCTATGGATCATATCATCAGGTATTGATCCAAGTGACTCTTTTATAATGTCCTCAACTAAAGATATTGAAAGGATCAATAATATTGACATGCATGTTGCAAAAGGAGAGAAAAAAGCTGGTCTACAATTCAACTACAACCAGAAGAGATTGGTGAAGTATTTTGGATAGGATAGTAAAATATGTGTTCCTATATTTGTTTTTGTTTATATTTTAGTTTTGTTTATTGTCACGTGTACCGAGGTACAGTGAAAAACATTTGTTGCGTGCTATCCAGTCAGCAGAAAGACTATACATGATTACAATCAAGCCGTCCACAGTGTACTGATACAGGATAAAGGGAATGATGTTTAGAGCAAGATAAAGTTCAATACATGTGATGCAATATTCCAATGCATGCAGTGACATTTGTCCAACTGTGCAAATGAACCATGCACAGTTCTGGTGAACATTGTTGTCTGAGTATGTGAATTATGGATTTGTACAGAAGATCTATAGTGTACATACTCCAGCAGTAATATTCACCAGAACCGTACAGGGTCCATTTTAGATGGGCTTAAATTCTGATGGTGAATCCTCACTCTGAAAAAGGGTCTGTACCCGAAACGTCACCCATTCCTTCTATCCAGAGATGCTGCCTGTCCCACTGAGGTACTCCAGCATGTTGTATCTGTCTTAAGGGAAATCCTCTCTTCATTACACAATCTTCAGAAGCAGGTATTAGCAGGGCAGCTTAATCTGCTTTATAGGGTTTAATGTCTCTTGAAATTATCTGAGGAAAATATTGTTATGTGCTAAGAGCGTTGGACATGGACTGAAGGGTTTTCAAAGAAACAACCTGGGTACAATGGACCAAATGGTCACTAGCATTGCATGATTCAAGGCTGGTGAACTGAGCAATATCTATGACTCCACAACGCTGTCTTACCAAGCTAAGCAAACATATGGCATTTGTATCCTGCATATAGTCCAAATACAAGTTCTTTTTTACATGTTAGCAAACAACTACCTTGCATTGGTGTCATTTGCTAACATGATAAGTTTCCAAATGTCCCAAACAGGTTTCTAAACTCTACATTGTACAGTTTCAATTATACAATGCATGCCCATGGTAGGGTAAGATTGCCACCCAGAGACAGTATATACAATGCTTGCAGAATGTGATATACTATCTGACTATTGACTTTACTCCACACTTACACTGCAATCCCTATGCGCCTCCAACCATAAAATATCGCTGTGTAATTGATCAAACAATGCAGTAAACAGAGAGTAATATAAGCATTTAGATAATACCTATTACTCATATAAATAACACAGAATGCTTGCTTTTTAGTCCCTAATTACAACAGCTTTATAAGGACAACAAGTCAATGTCCACATAGACATTCTAATCCAAAATCAATTCATTGTGATGTGCTTTGAAATATTTTGATGTGATGGTAATTATAAATATTTATTGATTAATTTGTTTCTTTATATTGATTTCCGGGTGCTCAATAAAACAAACCAAATGCAGGAAATTCACTTGCACACTGTCATGACAGTGTAATGTACAGAGGAAAGATTATTCAACAGGCATCAGATGATAAATCTGTGTCTCCTCAGCTTTTACTGAAGACTAGAGGGATTTTCTATTTACTTGGAGTTTAGTTACTGATATATGGACCTATAAAGAATATTACCTAGTGTTGTCTCTGAATAGCATGATAGAAGAAAAAGAGGAGATAACAGAAGGTGGCACAAATGTATTTTCATCCTGTTGAGTTAAGATCTTCAGATGCTATCTGATCTTCTGAGTACTTCCGCCACTATCTGTGTTTATTTCAGGTTTCCAATTTCCTTTTGAATCTTGAAGTAGTTCAAGTCTGCTCCCCAATAGGACTTCCATCTCTCTCTTTTCCCTTGTTCATCCCCGTTGGTTTCAGCTTCCCGTCTTGTCTTCCCTTTCTTCTTTCCATCCCTCCCGCACAATTACTGCAATGTAAGTTCAACCTGTTTGCTCCTATTCCCAATCGTGACAAAGTCACTTCAACCTGAGACAATAAAGTCGATCAGATACAGCTCGATTGTCCACTGCGTTGTGTGCCTTTATTTCAGGTTTCCGGCATCTGCCTTTTTAATATCTCACTTTTAATTTAATTTTAGGCAGCTTATTCTTCACTGACACCCGTGAATCTACGTCCATGACCACTAAAAGTAGAAAAGAAACATTTAGGATGGCGTTGAGTATCTTGGGACCATGCACCATGAGGAGACAGAAGTCCTGATATGACGGATAGAATGGACCACCTCACAAAACTGCCCACCCACTCCATCAGTACCACCAGCTCCATCAGTGGAAGAGTCTGCAGATCCTATATTGGCCTCAACAGTTCACCTCAAAATCCACAAAACCAGAGGGGCTAATCTTGATCCTGATGGACTGCCTAAGAAGAAGTCTGCTGGGCCTTTTTGAAATCTGACCAAATTAAGAATCAAGAGCCAAGAGTGTTTTATTGTCATATGTCCCAGATAGAACAATAAAATTGTTACTTCCAGCAGCACAACAGAATATGTAAACATAGTACACTGTAAACAATATAATAAAAGAGAGAGAAAACAAAAGGTCAGCGTGTGTATATATACACATCCTCACAAATACACATATATATAAATCAAGCAAGGTCACCAGAGGTTTCATTTCAGGTTTCCTAAGTGGGACAGGGGCTTAATATCTACATAGTTCAGAGCTTATTTGAGGTTGTAGTGTTTAATAGCCTAATGGCTGTTGGGAAGCAGCTGTTCCCGAACCTGGACGTTGCAGTTTTCAGGCTCCTGTACCTTTTTCCCGATGGCAGGGGCAAGATTTGTGTGTGGCCAGGGTGGTGTGGGTCTCTGATGACGCTGGAATTATGATCAATAATAAATCAACCCTCCAAATGAAGGGTCTCGACCCAAAACATCCCCCATTCCTTTTCTCCAGAGATGCTGCCTGTCCCGCTGAGTTACTCCAGCATTTTGTGTCTACCTCCAAACCATAGTTAGTTCTGCAAAGAATAAGATGAATTTGTAGGCATGATACATTTCATAATACAAGAAGCCGAAACAAATGCAATTCTGATCAATGTCTCATTCATCTGCCAAATGGATGTGATGCTTACATCAATGCTTTCATCAACTGTATCAAAAAATAATGACCCATTTGTGCTCCAGACACTAATCATCCAGGCTGGAAATAAATCTAGTTAAAATCCCATTAAAGAAATTAAAATCACTTAAAATAAGTTGTGAGTGTATAAAAGATGACTGATGACTAACATTATTAAACACACTAAGCAATAAAAATAATTTGGTAGAAATTATTATCACACATGATGAATGATGGAAGTGAAATATTAGTATGGACATAAGTTAACTATATGTAATTCATTGGCCTTATCATCCTTTACCTTAGGGTAAAATACAATGAAGAATGTCTGCCTCTCATCTATCATTCTTATCTTAATGCCTTTACACACTTTGCATCATTCACACATTGAAATAGGGTCAGATTATGGGCTTATTTCAGCCGATGCACTTTTATATTCAGAGCCCACAACAGGACTTCAAAATCTCTTCTTTATATATATATTTTTGTCACAATCACAGGAAAGTTACAGTCCCATTGTTCTTCATGATTAACAATAAATCCAAGGAAGAAAATTGCCTTGACAAAACCAAAAGGTCAGAACAAGACTGTCACCAGAAGTCAAAGGTGGAACTATATGTCTGTAATAATGAGACATATAAAATTTACACTGCACAACTTAAATATCTGTTTTCAAATCCAATTTGAAGGACGTGTATGTGTGTGCATGTAAATGTCAATGCCAGTGTATGTGTGTACATGTGTATGTGTGCATGTGTGATTGTGTGGCTAACATTTTCCCCCCTCAGTGCATTAGTGAATATACTAGTTTCTTTTGGCCCTTAAACTATGTGTTGCGTTAATAATGATTTTCTTGAATTAATGATTTGCAAATGTGCTCAGTTCAGTGTAGGGCTACCATGAGCTGTATGTTAGTTAAAGTGCCTAGAGGTAGGATTCTCTCAAATCCCGTCCACAAAACTTGTTGACAGCAGTCATTTCCTCGTCATTTATAATCTATTTATGTTCCTCAGAAACAGCAGTGAATTGCTATGCCTTAGATTCAATGTACTTTTTAGTTTAGTTTAGTTTAGTTTAGGGATACAGCACGGAAACACACCAAGTCTGCACCGTCTGGTAACCCCCGCATATTAACACTATCCAACACACACTAGGGACAATTTACATTTATACCAAGCCAACGTGTACGTTTTTGGAGTGTGGGATGAAACCGAAGATCTCAGAAAAACCCACGCGGTCACAGGGAGAACGTGCAAACTTCGTACAGACAGCATCTGTAGTTGGGATTGAACCCGGGTCTCTGGCGCTGCAAGCACTATAAGGCAGCAAATCTACCACTGTGCCACCGTGCCACCCTGTTTGCCTTCTGACCATGTGAGATATTTCTCCCCCATTAACATCATGAGAGTGACATATGCCCAATGTGACAGCCCAATTTCAGAGTAACAAACATGTGTAGGTGATTATTATGAAAATTACACACATGCATTTTAAGGAATGGAGGTGAGGTGATCACTAAATAGTTTCTAAACTTACAGTTCAATTTATTGAACTGTAAAATATCAGAGAAGTTATTGTTCTAATTTTACCAAATCCAGTTCAGTTTAATTTATTGCCACGTGTACCAAGGTGCAGAGAAAAGTTTTTGTTGCATGCTAACAGTCAGCGGAAAGACAATACATGATTTCAATCAAGCCATTTATAGTGTATAGATACATGATAACGTTTAGTTCAAAGGTAAAGTTAGTAAAGTCTGATCAAAGATAGCCCGAGGGTCACCAATGAGGTAGATGGAAGTTCAGCACTCTAGTTGTGGTAGGATGATTTAGCTGCCCGATAACAGCTGAGAAGAACTGTTCCTGAATCTGAAGGTATGTGTCTTCACACTTCTATACCATTTACCCGATGGGAGAGGGGAGAAGAGGGAGTGGACAGGGTGCGACTCATCCTTGATTATGCTGCTGGCCTTGACATGGCAGCGTAAGGTATAAATGGAGTCAAATGTTGTTCTTATTAAGCATTTTATGTTCTTCTAAGAATTTTTCAAAAGTGAATAAAAAGGTACAGAATCTCACTGCAAAGCAAAAAAAAATTAGCATTGCCACGGGCTAATTTGTGCAGGAAAATCAAGTTGAACACTTCAAGATGAGTGCATGCATCACTTCACTGAGCCTTTTGCTGTTGTAATGAGCATTTCAACATTGGATTAAAAGAGTTCATGAACATTCAATGAAGATTACTACAAGCAGGTTAGCTGTGCATCATGGTTGGCTGTAGTTTTGCATTGTTTCCAATGCATCTATGTTTCCACACCTTCTATGTTTAAGTATAATTCATGAATCACTGTTTATCAATAAAATTGGAATATATAGCCTAACAATTGTTTGCCTAATTAGAAAGATACAAAGGGCATTTATTATCACATAAACCAAATGGAGTAGTGAAATTTGACTTGCCAATTAGAAAGTAAAACAATTAGAAATGCTCCTCATTTTTTGCTTGGGCAGCTTAACAGCACCTCATATTTCGCTTGGGCAGCTTACAACCCAGCAGTATAATTATTGATTACTTCAAGTAACCCTTGCTTTCCTTCTCTCCCCATCCCTACCCCACCCTAGTTCTCCTACTAGTTTCAATGACCTCCTGATTAATTTTACTGATTTTATGCCTCGTTGTCATCTTCCCCCCATCCAACAGTGAACCATTGCACATTTCCTTGAGCTTTGTCTGCTTTGATCTGTCCTTTCCACTCCTTATATACTCTTTGTACCTTTCCATATCTCTTGTTTCCCTCACCCTTGACTCTGAAGTCTGAAGAATGTTCTTAACCCAAAACGTTACCCATTCCTTCTCTCCAGAGATGCTGCCTGCCTCGTTGAGTTACTTTGTGTCCATCTTAGGTGTAAACCAGCATCTGCAGTTCCTTCCTACGCAATTAGAAATGCTCAGCAGATCTCTCAGATGTTGAAAGGTGCCCTTGATCTCTATCAAATGCTAATTCCCTTGTATTTTCAGTACCTTCTTTTAATCTAGTAAATTGCCCTCAATGATATTTTATAAGGCTGCTTAATGGAGGAGAGAGAGCACAATGACTATAAACATCTGACATTAGGGACGATATAAACTAATGAAAAACAAGTAAGGAATTTAAACTCCTTAATGCAAAAATAAGCATCAACGTAAGTATCAGTCCATACAACGTACAGGTTGAATCTAATAGCCAAATATTGACTGGGAACTTTCGATCAGTTACTATTGAATTGTCAACAATTTATTTATTGAGGTGATTAACCCTCACAGGAAAATAGGTTCTTGGATTTATATGCATGAGATTAAGGTTTGACTCATAGACCACACTCAAGTATTTCAAAAAATGTGAATTTTTATTTGCATAGTTATATAAAGCAAGGGAGAAGCTATGATATCCCTCAGTGACTTGAATCGTTTTAGATTAGTTTAGTTTGGTTTAAATTAGTTTAGTTTAGTTTAGTTTAGTTTAGTTTAGTTTAGTTTAGTTTAGAGATACAGAGCAGAAACAGGCCCACCGAGTCCGCGCCGACCAGCAATCCCCGCCCACTTCCTACACACTAGGGACAATATACAATTTATACCGAGCCAACTAACCTTCTTTAGAGTGTGGGAGGAAACCGGGGATCCCAGAGAAAACTCATGCAGATCACTGGGAGAACGTACAAACTCTGTACAGGCAGCACCCATAGTCAGGATCAAACCCGGGTCTCCTTTGTCCTCTTGTTAACAATGGGCCATCGGGTGGTGATCAGCAATGTGCTTTTAAAAACACACTAAAAGAGAAATCCTTGATCCAAATTCTAAATGAACTAAATAGGTCAAAATAAGCCTTCAAAGTTTCACAGAGGCATGACTGTGGGGTGTGACTGGGATAGAAGTTTCAATATGATATGCGCTTGTTGTTTTGGTGGCATGTAGCTTATGCCTTGTTTCATAAGACTCAGAGAAACATCTACATGGGAACTTATACAGGAACAAATATTCTTATTGTATAAATCAGCAACTAGCTTCTTCCTTCCTGTCTAACTTTATACCTCCCTGCACTAATCACTAATTAATACATTCCATTTTGCACAATAACGTTAATACAGTGAGATATCAATATTAATATAAATTATGTATTTTCCATCCCATCCTATGGTTAAATGTTTATTTTTATTAAGGCTGCTCCCAAGATTTCATTTAGAGTTGATGAATTCAAACCTATTTGATACATTGTAACCCAACATTAAACAGGTTCCAGTTTCATGGGGTCACTGAGAGGCAGTTTGGGTGCTATCTGTACTGAGTTTGTATGTTCTCCCTGACACCAGGTGGGTTTTCTCCGGTTTCCTCCCACATTCCAAAGACATAAGTTCTAGCAGCGGAATTAGGCCATTCATTCCCTCAAGTCTACTCCGCCATTCAATCATGGGTGATCTATCTTTCCCTCTCAACCCCATATCCTGCCTTCTCCCCATAACCTCTGACAGCCGGCAACAGACTGGTTCCACCAAGATGCAGTACAGAATGCCACAGGCGATCCTTTTCCCCTGTGGCTATCAAACTCTGCAATCCCTCCTCATTCTGTTGTGTGGTACACTGACTCCTCCTCCCCCCCCCCCTTCCCCAATCTTTGCACATCCCCAATACTTTCCACTCTTGTGTTTTATGACTGTTGGCAGACCAATTTTCCCCCTGGGATAAATACAATTCTATCGTATCCTATCATATCGTACCCTTACTAATTGAGAATTCATCAATCTCCATCTTAAAAGCACTGCTGCCATTGCCAGCTTGTTTCAAATGTAAACTTGAGTGATTGTACACGTTGTGAAAATGACAAACACTCTTGATTTCACTCGGGACTGAGTACGGAATTGTTTACGTAAGTGTGAGTTTACGTAAGTCACGTGTGTGGAGTGTCTGTACACGGTCTGCCTTTCCCCACTAAAGAAATGTGGCAGAAAGTCATATGGCATGTTACCACTCCTCCTGTCTTTGGCTGATCAGCAGAAACATGGATAAAATTATAGAATCATTAAGGCACAGACAAAAGCCATTTAGCCAATGGAGTCACACAAAAATGCTGGAGAAACTCAGCGGGTGCAGCAGCATATATGGAGCGAAGGAAATAGGCAACGTTTCAGGCCGAAACCCTTCTTCAGACAATGGAGTCTGCTAGTTCTTTGCAGAACAATCAAAATCTATCTGTAAATCAAATGTTTCTTTGTTAAATGTGTTGTTTAAATTAAAGTTGCTGTTGTATATCATTTTTCTTCATTTAATGTCTTGTTTAAGGTAATGTTACTGTTTTACAGTGGTTATAGTCAAACCGTAAAGATTTAATCGTGAGACATACATGTTCAGGTCAGTGAATGGTCATTTTAAACCCCTTTAAGCTGGTCTTGGGGCTTCTATTTCATTGCATATCATATATTTTTGTTCAACATTCTTCAGTAGAGGACAGCTTTGCATTTTCCCTCATGAATACTTTGAGGAAACAATCATTAAGAAGTTCAGCTGAGAACCTTTGGGATTTGACCTGGCATTGTAATTACAGATTGTTCTTGAGTGCATTTCTGTAATTGATGGCATAAGCACTTGATTTTGGGCTTTACATTGGACTTTAGAGATACAGCATGGAAACATGTCCTTCGGCCCAGCGAGTCAGTGCCGGCCAGCTATCCCCGTACACTAACACTAGAGAGAAAAGTTTAGGGGTAACATGAGGGGGAACTTCTTTACTCAGAGAGTGGTAGCTGTGTGGAATGAGCTTCCAGTCGAAGTGGTGGAGGCAGGTTCGATTTTATCATTTTAAAATAAATTAGATAGGTATATGGATGGGAAAGGAATGGAGGGTTATGGTCTGAGTGCAGGTAGATGGGACTAGGTGAGAGTAAGTGTTCGGCACTGACTAGAAGGTCCGAGATGGCCTGTTTCCGTTCTGTAATTGTTATATGGTTATATGGTTACATTGTGGAAATTAACTTTTTTTACCAAAACCATTAACCTACAAACCTGTACATTTTTGGAATGTGAGAGGAACCTGGACAAAACCACATGTGGTCACAGGGAGAACATATAAACTCCATACAGGCAGCAGCTGTAGTCAGGATCGAACCAGGGTCTCTGGTGCTGTAAGGCAGCAACTCTACCGCTGCACCTTTGTGCCGCCCTAGGCTGTTGAATCTGTCTTCAGTTATTCCCTTTAAAATATATTGTTCAATTCTTCCATTGCAAATCATTGAAAGGATATTAATATCAATGTGCTTCATCTCATTGTAGTAATGTTGCAAGGTGTCAACTCCAGCTTTATTAGTAGCTGATCAGGTATTCATAGCAGTGAGCTCCACGGTCATATTTATTAATTAATAATACAGAGCTGCTTGTTTTGTACACCCTTATCAAACTCTGACAGTAGCAACAAGATAAAAATATTCCAGGTTCAGAAAGAATTCACAGAAAGCCCATTCTTAACCAGACTGAATATAATTCAAGTAAAGCATTGACTGCATGAAATTCCACAGTCCTTTCATTTCCTTTGGAGCGTTCATAAACCATCTCCTCATGACACAAATATTAGTTTGGCTGTTCTGTCATAACATAGCTAATGAATCACAACTGAACAAACAGCAGCCCGCAAGCGTGGATGCAAGGTTTGAAGGGACAGTGAGATGGCTGTGGACAGCTCCATCTCAATCAGACACCAGTTAGCCACTGCTTAGATATACCCAGCAGTGTAACAATGATCAGAATGCAAGCGACCATTAAAAAGAGCAGGGCAATTGCTAATTTACTATCAGACAAGATCCCATTGTATCGGAAGCCGAACTCACAGAACAGACTTAAAATTATGAGTAAGACACAAAATACTGGAGTAACTCAGCGGGACAGGCAGCATCTCTGGATAGGAGGAATAGGTGGCTTTTCGGGCCTAGACCCTTCTTCAGAGAGGCAGGGGAGAGGGAGACATGGAGATATGGAAGGGTAAGGTGTGAAAACAAGAGATCAAAGGGGACAAAGTTGCAAGGAAAGTGTAGAATAGCTCACTGTTAACTAGGGGAAGCTGACAGTGAGGCATACAGAGATAAAATTTAATCAGGAGGACAGCCAGACTGGTCACAGAACTAAGATGGTGGAGGGATGGAGAGAGAGGGAAAGCAAGGGTTACTTGAAGTTAGAAAAATGTATATTCATACTGCTAGGTTTTAAGCTGCCCAAGCGAAATATGAGGTGCTGTTCCTCCGATTTGCATTGGGCCTCACTCTGTAAGTGGAGGAGGCCCAGCACAGAAAGGTCGGTATGGGAATGTGAAGGGGGAGTTAAAGTGTTCTCCTAATATTAACATAGGAACAATTTTTTGCATGCTTTAAATTTGCATCACATGTTAGTGCTTATAATATTGACATTTGAGTTGTCGTTTTTTTTACCCATTTGAAAAATTCTTTAAGTCTTTCACTTCGTCTAGTTTTAGTTTAGAGATACAGTGTGGAAATAGACCCTTCAGCCCGCTGAGCCCGCGCCGACCAGCCGTCACCCATACACTAGTTCTATCCTAGACAGTAATGAATAAATGCTTTATTATCACATGTGACAAGTCACGGCAAAACTCGTTGCTTGCATACCCAAGGTATACCCATACCCAGGGTGCTGACAAAGTTACAACGTATCCACAGTATCTGTGCCAGATCCCCCTTTGTTCTCCCCCTCCCCCACCCCCATGCGCCTACACCTGGTCCCTATTGTCCATTGTTCTCTCTCCCCCCCTTCCCCCCGCCCTCATGACAGCCCCCCACGCCGGATCTCCATTGTTTCTTCCCTCGGCAGCAGCTTTCTCACTCCACGTGGTCCCTCCTCATCAGTCGGTCAATTCCCCAATCGACCGTCGCACCGACCTCTCCACTATCGCTGCCGGGTCCTCTCCGGACGCCCCTGGCCCCGGCCACATGGGTCCGTCGACTCGCAGCACGCAGGCTCCGACCACTAGGGACAATTTTTACAGAAGCCAATTAACCTACAAACACGCATGTCTTTGGAATGTGGGAGGAAACTGGAGCATCCAGAAGAAACCCACATGGTCACAGGGAGAACGTGCAAACTCCACACCAGAGGTCAGGATCGAACCCAGGTTCCTGCAACTGAAAGGTAGCAACTTTATAACTGAGCCAATGTGCTGCCCATGCAGACAGTTGCAGAGATTGGCAAACACAATCTCTGTCATGTGTAAATCGATTTCTCCCTGATAGTCTGCGACTGTGAGAGATAAGAAAGCTAACATTGGAAGACACAAGAAACTGCTGGTTTACAAGAAGAGACACAAAGTACTGGAGTATCTTAGCAAGTCAGACAGCATCTCTAGAGAACATGGATAGATGACCTCTGGAGTTGGGCCCCTTCTTCAGACTGATCGTGGTGTGGGGGGAGGGGGTGAAAAATCTAAAATTGAGGTGGGTGCAGAATAAAGCCTGGCAAGTGATAGGTGGATAGACACAAAAAAAACAGGAGTAATTCAGCAGGTCAGACAGTATCTGTGGAGAAAAGGAATAGGTGACGTTTCGGTTCAAGACCCTTCTTCAGACTCAACCCAAAATGTCACCTATTCCTTTTCTCCAGAGATGTCTGTCGTCTGGCCCGCTGAGTTACTCCAGCTTTTTGTGTCTATCTTTGGTTTAAACCAGCATCCACAGTTCCTTCCTACACAAGCGATAGGTGGATACAAGGGAGGGGGTTCCTTGATTGGCAGATGGTTGGACAAGGGCAAGAGATGAAAAAAAAAAAACCATCGACCATGGTTGGTCAAGCTGCAGTGGCCTCAATTGTGCCATAGAGTTCATGAATTAATTCTGGAAAGGCAAATGCTTTCATGGATTTTAAGTGGAATAAAAATGGTGCTTTCCCACAGTGAATTTGGAAAGTGAGCTTTTGTGAGCGGTCCACACACCAAGCATTGTGCCAAGCAGGGAGGGGGGTGGGTGGAAGTTTAGCAAATTGTAATCACACAGTGAATTACTCATGAAGTGCCGTGACCACTGTTAAGTAAACAGAACGTGGCAGCAATTGAGCCCACTGCAGCATCCCACATCCATCCTTCAACGCAGGGCAGCTGTGGGAGTGGGCCCCATCCATGGGAGCAGTCATCTGTTGAGCTGTTCAAGAGTGTGATTGTGCGGCGGATGGTAATAGAAGCCGTTCCCTTTGGGTTGATGAAGGAAGAGAGGTCTCTCACTTCATCGCGTGACCTATCTTCATCTTTCACAAGCAATTTCCTTTCGAATGCTCTTTCAGAACTATTAGCACCAGGCATAACTAATTCAAATAATAAGAATTAATTTGGCGGTTAACATTCATTCATTCATTTGTTATTAGTTTTTAGTTTTAGAGATGCAGCATGGAAACAGGCACTTCGGCCCATCGAGTCCATGCTGACCCTCGATCATTTGTTCGCACTACTTCCATGTTATCCCACTGTCTCATCCACTCCCGAGACTCTAGGGGCAATTTACAGGGCCAATTCAACTACAAACCTGCGTGTCCTTGGGATGTGGGAGGAAACCGGAGTACCTGGAGGAAATTCACACGGTCACAGGGAGAACGTGCAAAAATCCACACAGACAGTACCCGAGGTCAGTATCGAACCCAGGTCTCAGGCGCTGTGAAGCAGCAGCTCCGCCAGCTGCACCACTGTGCCACCCTGTTATTCAGCTGATGGAAACCTGGAGAAATGCTGGTGGATTTATTTGCTGAGCCTTTGGCTTTTGTACTGTGACAAATGCCCAGAGCTCAGGAATGGTTGTAAATGTAATCACACATGGTACCCAATTGGTTGTTGACCAAAGCCCTTCCTGGGCTAAAAAATATCTAGGTATTCTCATTGCTCTGGCAATCTGGGGCAGTGCTCTTGACTGATCTAGCCAACATGTAACCTAAGAGAGAGGCCAGGCCCAGAATATTTCAGAAGAGTATTCAGCAGGATTCTTGATGGAGCCTGAACATCTCCCCAGGTCCAGCTCCTGAACCTCAAATGTTAACTATATTCACCTCACCACAGATGCTGCCTGACTTGCTGAGCATTTCAGACTTTTTGTGCTTTTGTAATATCTGCGAGCAAGGCTAAAATAATAAAATTCCAGAATAGATCATATGTGGAGAGGACAGAAATCAGGAAGAAAGTTGAGATGTAGAGCAAGCTGACATGTGAACCCATTACCTACCAATACTCATAGAGGGAACTTTGTCAGATCAATAAGAAGAATAAACGATGCAACACTATCCTCTGTCACCAAAGTTTCTCTGTGAACTTTAACAGTAAATCACCAGATTTGTGTTTTTGCTAAGAATAGTTAAATTACTGGATCTTCCATCAAGTAAATCTTTACTAATGCTTTCTATTCCTGATGAAAGGTTCATAGGAGTTTTGAATTAAACTCTCTTTATCGAGCATGGTCCCAAGTAGAGTTCAACGCTGAACTGCTATGTACCTCTTTGACCCTCGGAATAACCTTGATTGGAGTTTGCTGGCTTTACCATGTACAAAAAGTTATTTCTTTATCTTGTATCTATACACTGTAAATGGCTCGATAGTAATCATGTATTGTTTTTCTGCTGACTGGATAACACACAACAAAAGATTTTCACTGTACCTCGGTACACGTGACAATAAACTAAACTGTAAAGGACCCTCAGTATGAAGAAGGGTCTCGACCCAAAACATCACCCAATCCTTCTCTCTAGAGATGATGCCCATCCTGCTGAGTTTCTCCAGCATTTTTAGTCTATCTTTGGTTTAAACCAGCCTCTGCAGTTCCTTCCTACACAAGCTAAGCTGTAACTGTGTGGAGAATCTGGTCACAAGCAAAACTGAGCAGATAAAAAGCAAATTAGCATTATGACATATACTGATAATTTAATGTCCTGATAAATAAATTCTCCACAAAATCTGTTGAGCTACCGAGCTGCTTCAGATCTTGACGATCAGTATTTTGGATATTTATTGGGTGGGATTAATCATTTTTAGTACTACAAAAATGTAATAATTGACCTTCCGGATGTGTAGGAACACTTACTGTCGTGGTAGCAAGGAACTGCAGATAGAATCATAGAGTCATACAGCATGGAAACAAGCTACAAATGTTGTAAAGATGTTACATTACAAAAAAAGGGCACAAAGTACTGGAGTAACTCAGAGGGTCAGGCAGCATAAGTGACCCACTGAGGTTAGGTATGTTACAATACTTACCTTCAGCGGCGCTGCAGTTCTGCCACTGGCTGTATGCGCGACTTTGGTGCCTTTGGGGGGGGGGGGGGAGATTAAAATGCCGTTTTCTCCTGCCTGTCCGAGATATATTTTCTCGGGCTGCTAGCTGATGCTGAAAAATTGTTCAGACTTGCGTTCTCGGAAGTTTAAAAAAAAAATCCGGGGACAATTTAAAAGCTGGAGTAAATTAAAAGGCGACTTCTAACGCCGTCAACGCTGACGGATCTCACGTAGGGGACAAAACATAAGGTAAGTCATTTGTTTTACATATAAACTTGCTTCTTAGGATGACTTTAATCAAAATTTCATTGGCGAAAATGTGATTATGGCCCTATACGAACCGGCAGTGTTTTTCCTGCCGATATGGGGTTCAAATTCATCGCAAATGCAACGTTCCAATCGATCGCGTTCCACAAAAACCCACTCGCAAGATGATTAAAATGGCCATTAATTTACGGGAATTAAACATTAAATTCCTTCCATTTGGCCTATAAATTCATGACAATGAGATTTAAAAATCATGTTATATTGTGAATTCTTGTGTGAATGTTGTTTGGACACTTAGGCTTTTAAAAAATGTTAATCTTTTCTTAAGAAATGGATAGATGTTTAGATCTAGTAATTGAATTTTGTAATTAGCTACAATTAGGTAACTAACTAATTGTATGCTTTAATTTCAGATCATCCAAGTAAGATTGTTTCATATTTGTTTCAGAATGCTTCAATCTACAATAACTGAAAATTTCTTCCAGTTCTCTTAATTTTTAAGAAAGTTATAGGCTTTTGACTGTCCTTGATCACAGCTTTTCTGTTAAGTCAATGGAAAAGCAATAGGGAACAAGATACTAATTTCCGAGTATGAAAATGGCCATAACCTTTTTAATAATGAAGATATGAAAGTGAATTAGGTTTCAAATTAAACTTCTTTTTATGCTTTATCTGATCTGAGGGGGGCACCGTCCTGTGTGGTATGGCTGCCCAGCCTGCAGTTGTCCGTTATTCATCTTTTTTTTAATTTTTAGTTAGTTTGAGTGTTTTTGTTTTTAGGAGTTCTAGTCTTTTTTATGTGGGGGGTGGGGGGAAGGGGGAAACTACTTTCTAGGGTCCCTTCCTGGTCAGAGAGGCGGCTTTTCTCCGGGCTGCACCTTCGACCCATCCTCGCGGCCTACCAGCGGTTCTGGAGCGGCGTTTCCTGAGGGGACCGCCCAGAACCTCGGCTTCGGCTGCGGCACAGCGCTGGAGCGCTATCGCGGAGCGGGCGATGCCTTGCCCGGGTCGCCGTGCTGGAGCTCCGGTGAGCTGAAGACCGCCGATGAAACATTGTGGAGCCGCGGGTCTGTGAAGCGGCCAGCTGCGGGCGGCGGCGCTGAACTTAACATCGGGAGCCTGGGATCTCTCACCGAGAACGCCAGTTGTGGAGCTCCATCCAGCGCGGCCTTGTTGGCTTCGGAAGCCGCGGTCTCCAGTACGGAAGCGGCTGTTCCAGGTGTCCCAAGCCGCTGTGAGTATTCTCCCGACGCCGGAGCTACATCACCCAGCGAGAACGGCCTGGAACATCGGGCCTCCGTAAAGGCGACTGCGGAGGCCTCAATAGGCCCAACTATGGGTGAACTGAGGATGGGGACTGGACATTGTGCCTTCCCTCACAGTGGGATGTTTTTATGTTTATTGGTAAATTTCTTTAATGTTGTGTCTAATCTTTATCTGTGTGCTGCATGGCAAGCCAAATTTCACTACACCATTTGGTGTATGTGACAATAAATGTCCTTTGTCCTTTGTCCTTTGATGGGATAAATTTCAGACTTGATTTTAAAATCTCAAAATTTTGTAACATTGCTACTCAGATACTCCAGCACCTTGGGTCTATACCTAATGTGTTGTTCATTCTGGGATTCCAATAACCTAAGTTTGTTGAATATTATAAACTTTGAAAGGATAATACTTCTTATTGGATTCCTATAATTACATTCAGGAAACTATATGAAATAAACATTTTTATTCTTGAATAATCTGAGTCTGGCTGCTCACAGAATGAGATCTAGTAGAGTATTCACCAAATTAGCCAGCTGGATACACAAACAATATTCAAAGAATACGATGATTTCGAGTTTTTCGTTAAATGGCCATCAAATCAGCTGGTGTCCAGGCCTTTGAAATGTGTTTTTTATTCACACTGTGTAGGAAGGAACTTCAAATGCTGATGCTGGTTTACACAGAAGATAGACACAAATTGCTAGAGTAACCCAGTGGGTAGGACAGCATCTCTGGAGAGAAGGAATGGGGGATGTTTCAGGCCGAGACCCATTCCTTCTCCCCGGAGCTGCTGCATGTCCCGCTGAGTTTTTTTTTAATGTCTATCTTTTTATTCACAGGTTTGATTAAATGTGAATATATGTTGTTATCGTTTCTTTTTGGTGAGCAGTGACCTTAAAAATAATGAAATGGGCAGTGTTCAATGTTTGCTGCATTTGCTTTTCGGGTATTCATTTTGGAAAATAAGATGAATTTCCAGATGGGTTTAATTTCATAAAGCTGTACTGCACGAAACAATTCTAAAATGGAACTATTAAAACATCAGAGTTTTCATAGCTTTGAAACTGTTAATTCAATGATAGAGGATTGTGCATTCTGTTTAAATCCACCATTTTCTTGATCTTAGTTCTGTTTATTTTATCTCTTTAATAATCTACGTTATTCATCCCGGGTAAGGCAGCATCAAAAATCAGCAAATATCAGAAAATAATGTAGGAGGTAGAAAATTTAAAACCATATATTTTTGCTCAACGGGAGCATGGGTTTTAAAAAGTAGAGTTTACCATGTAATTGGGAACCAGTATAGAATATCTGGAGAGTACCCATTTCCTTAAAATCCTAATTATTCACACAACTCTGATGCTAGTGTAGAAGCTGGTTCAAAAGCAGTGTACAATATTCCCGTAAAAGGCCACACATACCATTCAAAAATTATCGTATTTCCGAAGTAACTCTTAAATTAATGTTTCAATTGGATTGTGTAGGCGTAAAAAAGTTGTTCATCATAAGGAAAGTCACACTGAACATTCAGTCCTTAAACATGCAGTCCTTCATCTGAAGAAGGGTCTCAACCCGAAACGTCACCCATTCCTTCTCTCCAGAGATGTTGCCTGTCCTGTTGAGTTATTCCAGCATTTTGTGTCTTTCTTTTTTTTTCCTTTTTGCTTTTTTTAAAAATATTTTATTTTATTAGAAGTACAATCATATGGCATCAAAGTGCCTAATATATATTTTCATAATACATTTTATGTACAGCTTCTTATTTTTTTTTTTGTTATAATAAAGAAGAATAAGAATAAGAAAAAGAAATTAGATAGTAAAGGATAGAAAGACGTGAGATATATAGTGTGTGAAGAAGAAGAAAAAAGAAGAATGAATGAAGAAAGTTGAAGAAAAGAAAATAGGAAAAAGAGAATAAGACATAAAGAAAAGAAGTAAGGAGATCATTGTTTATAATCTTGACCATCCCTCGTCCAGTCCTGAAACAGTTTTGTGACTTTCTTCGGTGTGAACCAGCATCTGCAGTTCCTTCCTGCATAGTCCTACGATACTCTGATTTCAGTAAATGACCCTTAAAAATTCTGTCATTATTATTTGGATGTTTCAATAATTCTCCAATGCTAGTATCAAATTGATTGTTCAAATTTTCATACCTTACAAATCAGCCAAAACTTATAGATTGATTTCTAGATCTTTAACTCCTCTTCTTTAATTTGCGATGTTTATTGATTAGTTAGAAGATTATTTAATTGTTTTCAAATCTTTTGAAATTACTTTGGTAATTAAATTTCATTTTTAAGTAAAATTGAATATTCTGATCTTCTTACTTGAATTAAGTGGAAAATCTGCTAAATTAAATTAATACAAAAGTACTTCAGCGTAAAAATATAGTTCCAGTTCAGACAAAAATTAAAATGCTCAATGAAGCGTGGATGTATTGTCATTCAATCAACTGTTACTGATCCAAATGTGCCATCCTTTCATGTTTTAAATATCTAAAATCATTATTTTAATGCAGCATGATAAATTATTGAGAAGTTATGCAATTTCTTTCAGTAAAGTGAATATGCTTTGGCCTTAGAAGGGAAGCTGAATTGGTCTTTTTTGGATCATTATAGACCATGGCTCATTGACTATTGGTTCTTTTCCTGTCCCTTAGGCATTATGTATATACTCTCTATAACTTAATTATAAACTTACAATTGAAACTCTTAATCAATTACACCTAAATATAAATGCGTTATCCGTCTTTTTCTTTAGCTGATTGCAAAAAGATAGGGTAAGCAATTATTGTACTGTGGCGATTCTTTTATTCAGGTTTGTGGACTAAATGCACAAATCACTCACTCAATCAAAGCCAGTCCTGTCTATGTCCATACATAGTTCTATGACCAGTCTGACTGTCCTCCTGGTTACATTTTATCTTTATATGCTTCGTTGTCACCTTCCCCTAGACAATAATGATCTATTCTACATTTTCTTTGAACGTCGTCCTTTCTGATCGCTCATTTTCACACCTTACCCTTCCATATCTCCGTGTCTCGCTCTCCCATGACTTTCAAACTGACTTTCCACCGCCACTCAGTCTGAAGAAGGGTCTTGACCCAAAACATCACCCATTGCTTCTATCCAGAGCTGCTGCCTGTCCCCCTGAGTTACTCCAGCATTTTGTATCTATCTTCGGTGTAAACTAGCATCTACCGTTCCCTGTGGTATGAATATTGATTTCTCTAATTTCAAGTAACCCCTCTCTCTCCATCCCTCCACCACCTATCACACCAGCTTCTTGTTCTCATCTAGCATAAGGATAATAATGGCCTGTTTCCTTTATCATCGTTACTTTTTTCATACCTTTAATTTGTTTGTTCTATATCTCTCTTCATCACCGTGCATATCTCTCATTTCCCTTTCCCCCCGACACTCAGTCTGAAGAAGGGTTTCAACCCAAAACGTCACCCATTCTTTCTCTCCTGAGATGCTGCCTGACTGGCTGAGTTACTCCAGCGCTTTGTGTCTATCTGCAGTTCCCTGCTACATATGGCAACTAATGAACAACAACAATAATTGTCATAAAAGTGCAGATCTGTTGATGACATTCCCCACTGCAACAGAAGGCAGAATACCATTTTCCAATCTGAAGTAGACAATTCCATTACACTTGACCTTATCCCCCTAATTACAAATCAAAATCTCCGAGCCCCTTCCCACCCATATTTATTAAACGGCTTGGCCAAGTGTGCCTGAATTACATGACTTCAGCCGTAATTGAATTTGCATTCAGAATATGTCATTTCAGGAAGGGCAGCAGAATAATTCAGAAGCAATATGCTCTCCAGAGTCCGAATGTTAAATTGTGATTTTTTGTCAGCCAGACAATCGCGTCAAGGATAATGAAACCACCTTCAGAGTGTGTTGATTTCACTGCTTAATATATGAGTTACGTGGGTTGCAGCTGACAACTAGTGTGTATTTAAGACTTGCTTTCTTTGGACAGTAACAGGAGCTGAATTCCGAAGGAACAGCAGAGGTGGAGTTGTAAACATTTAACAGCTCGAGAGTAAAAGAGTGTGATCCTGAATGAATCTAACTAGGGAATAAATTATGGCTCAGCAGAGGCACTATGGATACTTGTGAGGTTTCCATATGCTATCATTTTCCATGATTTTACCTGCCTCCCACACGCATCCAGATGAATTTGTTGCTGAAGGAATAGTTTTGTAGCCCAATAAATGTATTAGCTTTACAGAAATCCAGCTGTAAAGATAAAAAGCAAATCGGCCCCATCCGTTCTCATTTGAGACTTTTAAAGTATTGTGGGCAGGCTAGGGACCCTGTAAAGTCGGCAGCTCAAGAATAATGTGGGCCATGTAAGTACAAATATTTGCTTCTGAGATAATGTGGTATGTTGTTCTCTCATTTCTATCAATCAGCTAAGTGCTTGAAGGCTAATGTTCTTAATTATGTATTGTATTGATTGTATAATTCTCTGAAAGAGTCACACGGCATGCGGTTGAGTGACAAAATATAATTTAATATCTAAAAACAAAATACAGCCATGCTGGAAATCTGAAATTAAGAGAGAATGTTGAAGGTCATTAAGTTGAAATGACTAACTCTGTATCTCACTCCATAGATTCAAACTTTTTTGTCTTTCAATTTCATGTCGGCACTGGCAGAATTAGGCCATCTGGCCCATCGAGTCTGCTTTGCCATTCAACCATGACTGATCTATCTTTCCCTCTCAACCCCATTCTTCCTGCCATTTCCCTGTAACCTTTAGCTGATCAAGACCCGTCATTCTCCGCTTTAAAAATACCCAAAGCCGTCAGTGGCAATGAATTCCAAAAATTCGGCACCCTCTGGCAAAATAAATTCCTCCTCATCTGAATTCTAAAGGTACATCCCTTTTATTCTGAGTCTGTGGCCTCTGGTCCTAGACTCTCCCACTACTTGAAACATCCTCTCCATATCCACACTATATAGGCCTTTCGGTAAGTTTCAATGAGATCCTCCCCTCCTCATAAACTCCAGCGACTTCCAGACTGGAGAGTTGTCAACATTTTCCTTAGCTTAAGAGGGAAATAAGGACAACTTAGGAAATTGTAGGCCAGTGAGTCACACATCAGTGGTAGGGAAGCTATTAGAGAGCATTCCTGAGGATAACACTTACTCGCATTTGCAGGAGCATGGGTTAAGTAGAGACAGTCAACATGGCTTTATGGAGAGCAGATCATGTCTTACAAACTTGAATGAGAATTATGAGGATGTGACAAAGATGTTACACAAGGGTTACACGAGGGTCCCCTTCCAAAGTCCACAATCAGTTCCTTGGTTTTGCTGGTGTTGATAGCCAGGCACCAATTGGTCACTCGGTCGATCTCACTTCTATACTCTGACTGATCACCATCAATGATTCGTACCACAACAGTGGTGTTGTTGGCGAACTTGATGATGGATTTCACACTATGTCCGGCTACACAGTCATGAGTATAGAGTGAGTACAGCAGGGGGCTGAGCACGCAGCCTTCAGGTGCTCCCGTGCTGATTGTTAACGAGGATGACACATTTCCACCAATACGACAGACTGTGGTCTGTGGATGAGGAAGTTGAGGATCTAATTGTAGAGGGATGCGCAGAGACCCAGATCTGAGAGCTTGGTAACAGCTTGGAGGTGATGATGCTATTAAATGCCGAGCTGTAGTCTATGAATAACAGCCTGACATATGAGTTTTGGTGTCCAAGTGGTCCAGAGCGGAGTGGAGGGCCAGTGAGATCGCATCCACCGTTGACCTGTTGTGGCGGTAAGAGAACTGCAGTGGGTCGAGGTTTTTGTCGAGGTAGGAGTTGATTTGCATCATAATCAGCCTCTCAAAGCACTTCATCACTACAGACGTTAGTGCCACTGGTCGATCATCATTGAGGCACGTCACCTTGCTCTTCTTGGGCACAGGTATTATTGATGCCCTTTTAAAGCAGGTGAGAACCTCAGACCTCAGAAGTGAGATGTTGAAAATGTCCGTAAAAACTCCAGCCAGTTGGTCCACACAGGTTTTTAGACCATGACCGGGTATACCATCAGGTCCAGGCGCTTTCCGAGGGTTCACCCCTCTGAAGGATCTTCTGACGTCGGCCTCTGTGACTGTGACTAAAATACCATCACGGCGAATGGGGACTCGGGAAGGCACATCAGTATTCTCCCTATCAAAGCGTGCGTAAAACGTATTGAGCTCATCAGGAAGTGATGCTTCGCTGACATTCGAGCTGCCTCCTGATTTCACCTTGCAGGAGGTGATGGCATTCAGGCCCCGCCACAGCTGCCGAACATCTGTCTCATCCTCCAGCTTGGAGCAGGTCCATTTTGGCCTTTTTGATGGCCTTACCAAGGTCGCATCTGGACTTCTTGTAGACCTCTATATCTCCAGACCTGAATGCCCGGTATCTGGTCTTCAGAAGAATGCGGATCTCACGGTTCATCCAAGGCTTCAGGTTAGGAAACACTCGGAAGGTTTTTGTTGGGATGCAGTCCTCCACACATTTCTTTATGAAGTCTGTAACGACTGTGCCGTATTCATTCAGGTCCATTGCCGATTCCCCCCCCCCCCTGACCAGCTCTGTACAGTCCTCATCTCTGGGGGTGCGCTCTTCAATTGCTGCCTGTAGGCAGGAAGAAGCAGCACTGCAGTATGGTCGGATTTACCGAGGTGAGGGTGAGGGATAGAGTGATAGGTGTCTTTGATGGCCGTGTAGCAGTGGTCGAGGGTGTTTGGTCCTCTAGTGCTGCAGGAGACATGTTGGTCTAAGTTAGGGAGCGATTTCTTAAGGTTGGCTTTGTTGAAGTCCCCGGCTATGGTGGTAAATGCCTCGGGGTAAGCTGTCTGGTGTTTGTTGACCACGGCGTGCAACTCCCCCAGTGTCAGACGGACATCTGCCTGGGGTGGAATGTAGACCGCGGTCAGGATGATGGAGGTGAATTCCCTCAGTAAGTAGAAGGGGCGGCACTTCACCGCCAGGTGTTCCAGGTGCGGAGAGCAGGAGTTGGATAGGACTGCCACGCCTGAACACCATGCAGAGTTGACCATGAAGCAGACGCCCCCTCCTCTCCCTTTCCAAGATGCCTGCGTAAGGTCCATACGGTGGATGGAGAAATCTTCAGGCTGGACCTCTCGGTATGGGGAGCTGGGGGTGAGCCATGTCTCTATGAAACAGAACACAGAACATTCCCTCAGCTCCCATAGGTAAAGCAGCCTTGCTCTTAAGTCCTCCACTTCGTTTTCTAGTGACTGTGCGTTAGCTAGTAGGATGGTAGGGAGAGGGGGCTGAAGTCCTCTACACTTCAGTCTTACTTGTAGTTCTGCCTGACGACCACGTCTCCATACTCCATGAAGACCTCCTCGGTGTTTACAGGTACAGTACCTGCGAGTCTCCGCGAGGTCGGGGATTCTCCTGCGATCGGGGATTCCCTTACAGTCAGAACCTCCAGCTCCGTTGCTGCTGGGTGATCCTGCCCGTCGGCCTCGATTCCAGACTCCATGAAGGCTACAGGTACAGTACTCTCTGGGTGATGACGTTTTTCCTCATCTTTTCCTAAATGGCCTACCCCTTATTCTTAAACTCTGACCCCTGGTTCTCGAATCCCACAACATCAGGAACATTTTTCCTGCATCTAGCAAGTTGCATATCGGGAAGTCAAAGGTACAAGATGAAAGTATACAGTTGATAATAGGACAATTTTGTGCATCAGAGGGATCTTGGGGTTCAAGCTCATAGTTCCCTGAAAGTAACAACACAGGAAGATAGAGTGATAAAAAATGTGTATGATATTTTAGTTTAGTTTAGAGATACAGCATGGAAACAGGCCCTTCGGCCCACCAGTTCCACACCGACCAGCGATCCCCACACATTAACGCGACCTTAGAGACAATTTTACATTTATACGTTTACAAATACCAAGCCAATTAACCTACAAACCTGTACATCTTTGGCGTGTAGGTGGAAATCGAAGATCTCGGAGAAAACACACGCAGGTCACAGGGGAGAACGTACAAACTCCGAACATGCAGCACCTGTTGTCAGAATCGAACCCGGGTCTCCGGTGCTGTAAGGCAGTTGCTCTACCGCTGCCCTACCGTGTCACCCCTAGGTATGCTTGTCTTCATCTTTTACGTTAGGGTATTGATTTGTAACAGTCAGAAAGCATTTGCTGTCTTGAGTGCAATTCTGGTCATCCCATTACAGGAAAGATGTCGAGGATTTGGAGAGAGTGCAGAAGAGGCTTACAGAATGCTGCCTGGATTGGAGAGTATTGACTATAAGGAGATGTTGGACAAACTTGGATTGTTTTTGCAGGAGTGCCAGAGGCTGAGGCGAGGCCTAATAGAAGTTTATAAAATTATGAGAAGCAATAGACAGGGGTGACAGACAGAACCTTTATCCCCAAGGTGGAAATGTCAAATACTAGAGGCCATAGCTTTATGGTGAAAGGGAGCAAAATTTAAAGGAGATGTGCAGGCAGGGTTTTATTTTTTTACACAGAATGGTAGGTGCCTGGAATGTGCTGCCAGGGATGGTGATGGAAGCTGATACGATGTTGGGATTCAGAGGCTTTTAGATAAGTAATGAATATGCAGCAAATGGAGGGTTGTGGATCATGTCAAGCAGAAGGGATTAGTTTAATTTAGCAAAAACAGACACAAACTGCTGGAGTAATTCAGCGGGTCAAGCAGCATCTCTGGAGTATAAGGATGGGTGACGTTTGGGGTTAGGCACAGTCATTTTGGGCTGAAAGGCCTGTTCCTGTGTTGTAAAGTTCTTTTCGATATTCTATGTTTAGATACATATTTAAGTGATAAGCATCAAAAGGAAACCAATATTTGCTTTAAACCACAACCATGCCATTTACAACTTTGTAAAGAAATGAAAGGGAGAAAATAACATGTTTTTTTACTGGAACATAAAGTGAACTATACAAATTCTGTCAGTGACAAATGATCTGATAAACAGATTTAAACTGTCCAAACAGATTTTGCGTGTTTAGTTGCCAACAAAGGCCATTTTAATATATTAACAGAACTTCATTGTTCATGTTGACAGACGAGGTACCGCTCAACAATGACAGCATATTATATAATCCACTGCATTTATTTTTCTGCTGCTGAGTTGAATCTGTGCTTCTGTAAGGCCACACAGACTAATTGCAGTTAAGTAAACACAGAATGAGGCCAATTGGAGTTTAATTGGGGTTTCTTTGGTGTCGATTGAAGATCATAGTTGTAGATTGGTGCATATTTTAGCACTATTATTGTCACTTAGTCAATAGGGCAGCATGGTGGCGTAGCGGTAGAGTTGCTGCCTCACAGCGCCCAAGACCCAGGTTCGATCCTGACTACGGGTGCTGTCTGTATGGGTTTTTCCCGGGTGCTCCGGTTCCCTCCCCACATTATAAAGACGTACAGGTTTGTGGGTTAATTCGGTAAAGATTTTAAATCGCCCCTATTGTGTAGGGTAGTGCTGGTGGAATACAAATCCAATAGCTAGACTTCTAATGGATTAGATTTCAATTAGACCAAAGCATTCTCAATATTTTTGGTGTCAATATCATTGTATTAGGCAATTAATATTCACAAATGAGGAAACCTATCATTCTTCGACAATCACTGGTAAAAATGGTTGCTTTTCTTGAATATATAATCTTTGGATTTATTATTGACTTCAAATTTTAATATCAAATGGGCTTTACTTTAGCCTTTAAACTTTAGAGATACAGTGCAGAAACAGGCACTTCAGCCCACAGAGTCTGCATCGACCAGCGATCACCCCATACACTAACACTATCCTACACACTGTAGACAATTTACAATTTTTACCAAAGCCAATTAACCTACAAACTTGTACATCTTTGGAGTGTAGGAAGAAACAGGAGCACCCAGAGAAACCCAACCTCAGTCCCAGAAAACCCACGCTGTCACAGGGAGAACGTAAAACTCCACACAGGCAGCATCCATAGTCAGGATCGAACCCGGGTCTTTGGCGTTGTAAGGCAGCAACTCCACTGCTGCGCCAAAGTATCGCCCCAGCTCTTTGCTGAATAAACTAAATATGCACAACCATTGTCATTAAAACGTCTTATAAACCTTTATGTCATTACCATATTAGATAATGGGAGGGATACATTATAATAAACTTGACATGGTGAATGGAAGGAAATGTCCAAAACTATGGTTGGATTTATCAGCTTGACAGAAAATCAGCTCAGAAAGTCTCTGGCCTACACTAGAGCAACAGTGGCAATCTTACAGCTTGCAAGGAGATGTACTCTCTTTGAAAGACTTTCCCAAATCGGTCATGAGAAGAATGTGCAGAGCACTGGAATAACGTGGCAGAAATGTCAACTTACACCTTTTGTCTCCATAGATGCTGTTCTTCCAGCATTTCATTTTTTGTTTTGGTTTATTCCCAGCATCTGCAGTCTCCTTAGTCTTTTGTCCATATACTGTAGGTCAGGTCTTACAAATGCTTCATTTTCAAGTACACAGTTATCCAATCCACTTTTAGCGAGTTATTATTAACATTAGTTATTCAATGCGCCTTTAATAAGTTACTATTGAAATCCCCACCCCTTCTGGCAGTACAATCTAGCTCACAACTCACTACAGAAAATTAACTTAATACTACATCTTCTTGAAACAAACCTTGCAGTCCATTTCCACCAAGAAGAAGTCTGGAACGACAGGGCAGAGGTTTAAAGTAGAGCAGGGGGCTGAGCAAGCAGTGTTGAAGATAGACAAAAATGCTGGAGAGACTCAGCAGGTGAGGCAGCATCAATGGAGAGAAGGAATAGGTGACGTTCTGGGTCGAGACCCTTCATCTGAAGAAGGGTCACGACCCGTAACATCGCCTATTCCTTCTCTCCATAGATGCAGCCTCACCCGCTGAGTTTCTCCAGCATGTTTGTCTACCTTCGATTTTTCCAGCATCTGCAGTTATTTCTTAAACACGCAGTTGTTGATGGTTGCTGAGGAGGAAGTGTTGCTGCCAATTTGTACAGACTGTGGCCTTTTGATGAAGTTGAGAATCCAGTTGCAGAGGAGTAGTCTTTGAACAACAGCCTAATGTATGTGTTTTTATTGTCCATGCACCCAGGTTGGGAACCCAAGGTTGGGAACCCTTGCACTAGGGCGCTGGAGGAAGCCCTTTTGCAGCCTGGGGCTTACCTGGATCAGGAGCCGCTCCTGTACAAAACCTTTTCACACAAAGGGTGATGGGTGTATGGAACATGCTGTCAGGGGAGGTAGTTGAGGCAAGGACTATCCCAACGTTTAAGAAGCAGCTAGACAGGTACATGGATAGGACTGATTTGTAGGGATATGTGCCAAATGCAGGCAGGTGCGATTAGTCTAGATGGGACAAGCTGGGCTGAAGGGCCTGTTTCCACGCTGTATCACTCTATGACTCCAATATAGCGGCTTGTGCAAAAAGCATGTCACTGTGCAATGCACACGTGGCATTAAAGCATCATTGAACCATTTCTTCCTATGATACAACTTTAGAAGATTGGAACATGGCGCAGCCATCTTTATTTTACAATCTGGCTCTGGTATTATTAACACAGTGCAAAATAAAGCTTGAACCCTCTGGAATGGCAAGCATCGCCCTTTTGTGGCTCCTGAACAAAGTGGGAGCATTTGACGTGTATTTAACTAGAAAGTGCTGGCTGTCAGTCAGTCCAGCATCAGTAACTGGCAGCAGCTGGTCCATAAGATAAATTGAATGGATCATTAAAGTGTTTTTTTCCTATCTGCCTACTTGACATCGAGTTGCAAATGGGATCTAGTCAAGATGAAAGTTTAGTTTACAATGACAAGATAGCTTTTTCTTCAGACTATTAACCTGATCAGTGACATGAGACAGATGGGCGCAGAATTCAAAAAGCTGGAACTTGTTCCCCCTCCCCCTCATGGGATTGTGGGTGTCAAGTGCAGACTAATGATAGTGCGTTGTTTAGATGCGTTTCCATTCAATAAATGGCATTCCCCATTATTTATTTTTGTTCTGGTCTACAGCATGCATTCTGGCACAACATAGCTTTAGCACCGTTTAAAATTTCTTTCCTTGTAAAACCGGACGGGTAACAGAAAGATTTTAGATATGTTTTAATGCATTTTGTCAACAGAATGAATTATGAAGAATTATAAGAAAAAACAGAAAGAAAGATGTTAGATATGATTTAATGTA
Organism: Amblyraja radiata; assembly: GCF_010909765.2. Lineage (NCBI taxonomy): Eukaryota > Metazoa > Chordata > Chondrichthyes > Rajiformes > Rajidae > Amblyraja > Amblyraja radiata. Next base: position 15,655,997 of record NC_045969.1, read on the forward strand.
TTTTGTCAATAGAACACTGAATTATGAAAAATCATTGCATTCAATATGCAGTGTTTGCTTTTTAATCTTGAAAATCTTATTATCATTGGAATTGTTTTCTCACTGAAGCGCAAAGTTAGGTGTTTGTGCTCAAAATGCATGACAGCTTGAAGGTGTATTGACATTGTCGCCTACCCTTTCCACCACGGGCTGTGTTCACTCAGGACCTTCCACCTCCCCAAAGGGAATGCAATGATTGTATGGAATCTGAAGCCAGCAAAGCTAGAGTTTCCACAATGCAGATCTGGAGGGTATTTTTGAGGATAGGTGTCCTTGGGGTTTTTTGAATAAATCACACACACAAAAACAAGCGCACACTCTCTGGATTGTTATCAGAACTGGTTCACTGACATCTTCCTCAGGAAAGAAAGTTGCCATTCTTGCACTGCCTGCCCTAAAATGGATTCCAACCCCATACCAATGTACACCTTTAACTTCATAGCCAGTTACTAACTTGTATTGAAGCATAATCATGAAGAGTATCCAACACTCCTTTCTCAGCCAACAAGGGCAAGCCTTTGCTGGTGAAGCAGAGACAGAAGATTGAGAAGGAATGTAAATGACCTTCATGGTATTCCATTGTGTAGATGGAAATATTCAATTTAGATCAGATTATGAATATAACCCAAATACAATTTAGAACAACACAGCTATTGTTTCTTAATGCCCCTGTCCCACTTAGGAAACCTGAACGGAAACCTCTGGAGACTTTGCGCCCCACCCAAGGTTTCCGTGCGGTTCCCGGAGGTTTTTGTCAGTCTCCCTACCTGCTTCCACTACCTGCAACCTCCGGCAACCACCTGCAACACTCCGGGAAACGCACGGAAACCTTGGGTGGGGCGCAAATCTCCAGAGGGTCAGAGACCCGAGTTTGATCCTGTTTGTGTGGAGTTTGCACGTTCACCTAGTCACCATGTACATTTCCCCCAGGTGCTCTGACTTCCCAACATCACAAAGACATGCAGGTTTGTAGGTTAATCGGCCTCCATAATTACCCCTCGTGTGTAGAGAATGGATACAAAAGTGGAATAACATAGAAACTAGTTTGAACGGGTGATCAGTAGTTGGCGTGGGCTATGTGGGCCGACGGGCCTGTTTATATGCTGTATTTTTCAATCTGTTCAAAAAACAATTCAAACTCCAAGTGAGTCCAGGTAGAAAAATGAAAGAAAACAAGCTCCCCTATCATCCCTCATCCCAGTGGTGGATGGTAGCATTATCCTAAGCATTAATAGTACTTTCAGTAGGTAGGTCATAGCAGGCCGTGATGCTAGTGTAGGTACTCGTGGCATCAAGTAGGTCGAGGCGTTTTTCTAGCCTGATGAAAAATGTCCACGAGTTAAAAAGGTCGTGAATTAGGTCGTGAAAGTGGGTCATGCCCTTTAGGCGATACCCCAGGATTGAGAATTGAGGAGCAAGGGCGTTAGGAGGGGGAACCGTGGTCTGGTCTACCGCTCCCTCAAGGTCGGCTGTGGGAGGCACAAAAGGTGGACGGGCGAGAAGAGGGACCAAAGCCATCCAAAGAAGTCGATGGCTCGAGGCCCCGCAGCAGCCTGGGGCTTGCCAGGATCGGGCACTGCTCATGAGAACTAGAGACCTGGACTTTGAAAATGGTGCAAAAACATAGTGCCTCTTGCATAATGTTTATGTTTATGGGCCATTGGATACAGATAAAAGATTAGACACCGGTCACTCAAGCAATTATTGCTGTCTATCAGTCTACAGGCATTGCAAGCATTTTAACAGCCTCTCAGATGGAACACTGAATCTACAGGTGCTCAGTGCTTGGACGGGTGATGTTTTGAAGTTTATGTTTGATGTTCTAATAAGAAGATATTAGTTATGATAAGACCCTACTTCAAGCAGTTTGTCAGGAGTAGCACTTCAAAAGAGTTAGCCTTTCCTACTCCCTCTTAGTGATCAGGCCTTGCCGGATAATCAGTTTATCTTCCTTCAAGATTAGGATTAGGATTTTTTCAAAATTGAAGTGGAAATTGTGTTTGGTCTCTACATTTAGTTTAGTCTAGTTCAGAGATACAGCGTGGAAACAGGCACTTCTGCCCACCGAGTCCATGCCAACCAACGATCCTCGCATACCTACACCATCACACACTAGGGACAATTTACAATTATACCAAGCCAATTAATCTATTAACCAGCATGTCTTTGGAGTGTTGGAGGAAAACGGAGACCCTGGGGAAAACCAATGCAGGTCGCGGGGAGAACGTACAGACTCCGTACAGACAAGCACCCGTAGTCAGGATCGAACCCGGGTCACTGGCGCTGTAAGGCAGCAACTTTACCACCGTGCCTCGACTGTAGCTTCCTGGTCCAAGGAGTGTGCAGTGAGGCAACCTCTCAGATAGGCAATTAATTTATTAGTAACATGAAACACAGATACCATTACGACTTTTAGGACACATTGGTTAGATGTGGATGGGAATAGCTTAGAGAGAAATTGACTAAATGCAGGTAAATGGGACTAGCCTGAAGGACCTGTTTCGTGCTGTACAGTTCAATGACTCTATGAGCATTCTGCCTTCAATAAATAAAAGGATTTGAATGCAATGGCTTGGACTTTAATACCCCTATGAACTTTCAAATGTCCTCTTCATGACTCTTGGCTCCAGAGAATTTATTATTCCTGAATGATTGGTGAATGTAACCACATTAGAACAAGCCTCCATATTGATGCACACATTATAAATGAAATGCTTTTATATTTGGGTTATAGTTCAGGCTTCCTAACACTTTTATTTGTTCAAATGACCAGCCAATTGCTTCCAGGTCAAGCAATTAACCCCCGTGGCAGCACTCACATATTGAAATCTTCATAAGATCACCCCTACGCCAATAACCAACTGCAAATCTCACAAGTTGAACAGTCTCTCTCCCTCTCTCTCCCTCTCTCTCCCTCTCTCTCTCTCTCCCCCTCTCTCTCTCTCTCTCTCGTTGAAATAATAGTTGCCAATGTATTTAAAAGAATCGCATAAATATGGTTATAGATATAAACACATTTAGACAATCTCTTCAGCAATCTGAATAAAGTGAAGTACAGAAATTAGATCAATATTTTTTTCTTAATCTGCTGATCCACCAACTTTTTTCCACTCCACTTTGTCAGGCAACCACAAGACATGCAATGCCTATCCCTTCACCATTTTCTTTACAGTTTACTTTGTTGTCATGTGTACTGAGGTACAGTGAAAAGCTTTTGCTGCATGCTATCCAATCAGCCAAAATGGAGGCAATTGAAAGGAGGGTGGTTTGTGCGATGGCCTGGGCTGCATTCACAATTCGCTGCAATTTTGTGCAGTCCTGGATGGAGCTGTTCCTAAACCAACCTGTGATGCATCCTGATAAAATGCTTTCTATCTGTTCTCCCAACCACTTGCATTGCATTCAATGTTCACAATGGAATTTATTCCACATCAAACGACGTTCAGGTAATCATTTTATGGAGCACTTTAATCCATTTGGGCATATTTTAGTGAGGATGAATCAAAATGTATGACACAAAAAAAATGTCATGAAAAGAATCAACAAATCTCTTAAAGATGGCAGAGTCGGGGGATATGGGGAGAAGGCAGGAACGGGGAACTGATTGAGGATGATCAGCCATGATCACATTGAATGACGGTGCTGGCTCGAAGGGCCGAATGTCCTACTCCTGCACCTATTGTCTATTTTCTATTGCCAAAGGCTTTGTTTCCCCTTGCATCTTAAATTGTTGGTCTAATATTACATTTACTGAGAAAATTAAATTAGTGTTCATTAAATTGGTGTTGATCTTGGGGCTAGATCTATAATAGTAAACAGCGGACAGCGATCAGTGTGTAAGCATTGAAACCAGAACAATACAAATCAGTGTCAATAATTTATTCTGGCCCATGTATTTCACGTAAATTCTGCAAACCAGCCACAAAAACATACAAGAAACAAAGAACTGCAGATGCTGGTTTATAAAATAGCACAACAAAGTGCTTCAGTTATGCAGCAAGTCAGGCAGCACCTCTGGAGAAAATGGACAGCTGACTTTTTGGGTTGGCACTCTTCTTCAGACTGAAGATAAACACAAAATGCTGGAGTAACTCAGCGAGACAGGCAGCATCCCACTAAATTACTCCAGCAATCTGTGTCTATCTTCGGTGTAAACCAGCATCTGCAGTTCCTTCCTATACACTTCTTCAGACTGATTAAGGTGTGGGGAGAGAAAGTTGAAAGAGAGGAGGGGGAGAACAAACCTTGGCAAGTGCCAGGTGGCCACAAGGTGGGGGGGGGGGGGGGAGGAGGGGGGGGGGGGGGGGGGTTGATAGGCAGATGGTTGGACGAAGGCCAGAGATGAATAGACAAAAGGCGTGAGATAAGAGAAAAGAGTCGCAACTTGTGAAGAGAAATTTGGTGGTATTTGATGGTGGCTTTATTCTTTTTCCATTTGTGATTTGTTTTATAGTCGCCCATCAGGTGACAAAGCTCTATTCACGCCTGCCCTCCTCAAAGTGGATGAGTAGTAATCACATGGTATTAAGCCAGGTAATGCAGGAAGAGGCAATGCCTGGCAGCTGGCATCATGTGCTGTGATCACTGTGGAATGAATCTCACTGTGACATGTACAAGTCATAAATCACTGCTGCAAACATCGATTCATGTCGTGTGAAGGAAAATACGCAAGAGCACAATCTCGCTGATCTCATTAAAGAAGTAAATGTCAATACCGTGGAGCTTGCTTAGCAAGAGACTTCCGCAGTCTTCTCCAACAAGCAGTCGCAAAAGATTCTTAGGATCTCTGGCTTTATTTGCTTTTCTCTTTATTTTCCTGCGCAGTTGTGCAAATGTTGTCATCGTACAGAAAGGTTTGTAGATTTACTGATCCGAATGTGGTAACTGGAGCTCAGTCTTCTACCCAGGATAAAAACTGGGTTACAGCTGCATGTCTGTTAATACAGATGTATCACGCTACAAAACTCTAAACATTGTTCAAGGAAAAAACTAGGGAACAAACAAACAGATGTCAAAGGAAGCCTTAAATTGTTTTTGATAATTGATTTTTAAAGGGACAGCTGATTAGTCTGATTCTCTGTCAAACTAAAATTATACTGAGTGCATAGAAAGGAACTGCAGATGCTGGTTTATACCCTTGATAAACACAGCGTGCCGGAGTAACTCAGCAGGTCAGGCAGCATCTCTGGAGGAAAAGGATGGGTAACGTTTCAGGTGGGAACCCTTCTTCTGACCGGTTTCTTCCCCCTTTCCGAGGCCAAAGGCAACAGAGGCCTCAGCTTTGCACCCCTCCTCCCCCACCTCAACGAGTTACGGACCCACCTCTGTGACGTAGAGCTTTTCTACCGTCGTCTCCGCCTCCGTGCCTTTTTATTTAAGCAGTCTGAAGAAAGGTCCCAACCTGAAACATCACCCATTCATTTGCTTCAGAGGTGCTTCCTGACTCACTGAGTTACTTCAGCACTTTGTGTTTATCTACCATAAAATTATACAGATTTGGGTTTTATGACGTTACTGTTATTCTTATCTAAGGCAATAAACTGTTTTGCAGAACTGCAAATAGCCACATAGAACATACATGGGAGACCATTTGATACAACGAGTGTGCTTTTGATTACGCCCCATTCCACCGCCCTCACATTACCCTTCCAGCATTTGTTTCCATTCCCCTACCTCTCATGTACTCACCCAGTCTCCTCTTGAGAACATCTGCATCCTTGATAGTGAATTATACACACGTATCATTCACTGAATAAAACCATTTATTTTTACTTCTCAATGAGTTCGAATAGTCATCTTGTTATAACACAATACCGATGCCAATATGTATGAGTAAAGACATTATTGCAATAATGCTGAACTCTATGGAGCAGGAAGATTTTGTATTCAATTCTTCTTTGAGATGAAACTCAATTAGATAAAATCTCTCCATATCGAAAGTATTTTTCATGCACAAGCTCAAATGAATGATTAGATATTCACAGCTAGGTGGTAGAAAGTTATCCACACACAACTAGAAAACCCTTCATCCAGGTCATTGATTATCTATTAGAATTTTTCAAGCCCAGCTGACAGATCTTCAAATGGTGAACGATGAAATGCCAGAGCACAAGTTAATAATGGAGTAGAGATGTCACGATAATTAACCCCAGTCTCCTGACCAGTTTAGGGTCATGACAAGCCTTATGTTCACTGCCAGTAAGCCTTCATTGCTACCCAGACTCACACATTTGACAGAGATACATAAACAGCATCTACGCCTTTGGCTCAGCATCAAAACGAATGAAAGGAAATTGCAGAAATGACTCAATCAGTAAAATGCTACAATTTCTGAAGAAGGGTCTCAATCCAAAACACCACCTATTCTTTTTCTCCAGAGATGCTGTCTGACCCACTGAGTCATCCCAGCTCTTTGTATCCGTTTATAATTTCCATGTGGAACTCCCCTCTCCATCTGCTTCTCATTCTTTCAGCGTCAGTAGAAAATAAAACTTGTCCTTCCTTCCTTCCAAGTAGTTATGATTGAACATCCTGCTTCTGTATCTAAAAATCAATTACTTTATATGCAGTGCAATCTGAGACTTTACAAGGCACTTCATTCACAATCAAACTCACAAATGTAACTGAGCAATCTTGAGAATGCAACTTATTTTTGCTCTTGCTGAAGTCCTGTACTCTCTTCAATTTTATCCTGTCAGCACATGTTATTTGTTCCACGTTGCCAGGAAGAATGGAGTGATTTGATTAACTTGTCACCCAGTCTGCAATGTAGTGATAGTGACATTAAATACAGTTTATTGGAACTGTGTTTATAAACCTGTTGTGCTGTTGTAAGTAAGAACTTAATTGGTCCAAGGTAGACACAAAATGCTGGAGTAACTCAGCGGGACAGGCAGCATCTTTGGAGAGAAGGAATGGGTAACGTTTTGGGTCGAGACCCTTCTTAAGACTGATGTCAGGGGAGTGGGCAGGACAGAGATAAGTATGTAGTCGGAGACAGTAAGACTGGTGGGTGAACTGGGAAGGGGGAGGGGGTGGAGAGTGAGGGAAAGCAAGGGCTATTTGAATTTAGAGAAGTCAATGTTCTTACCGTTGGGGTGTAAGCTACCCAAGCGAAATATGAGGTGCTGTTCCTCCAATTTGCGCTGGGCCTTACTCTGACAATGGAGGAGGCCCAGGCCAGAAAGGTCAGTTTGGGAATGGGAGGGGCAGTTTAAGTGCTGAGCAACCGGGAGATCAGGTAGGTTAAGGTGGACTGAGCGGAGGTGTTCAGCGAAACGATCGCCGAGCCTGCGCTTGGTCTCGCCGATGTACAGGAGTTGACACCTGGAATAGCGGATACAGTAGATGAGGTTGGAGGAAGTGCAAGTGAACCTCAGCCTCACCTGGAAAGACTGTCGGGGTCCTTGGAAGGAGTCGAGGGGGGAGGTAAAGGGACAGGTGTTGCAACTCCTGCAATTACAGGAGAAAGTATCTGGGGAGGGGGTGGTTTGGATGGGAAGGGACGAGTCGACCAGGGAGTTGCACAGGGAATGGTCTCTGCGGAAAGCAGAAAGGGGTGGAGATGTGGCCAGTAGTGGGAACCCGTTGGAGGTCGCTGTATGCGACGGCTGATGGGGTGGAAGGTGAGGAGAAGGGGGACTCTGTCCTTGTTACGAATGGGGGAAGGGGGAGCAAGAGCGGAGCTGTGGGATATCGAGGAGACCTGGTACATATGACAATTAAACATTCTTGACTCTTGAACTGAGGCAATTAATGCAAATAGGTACCTCATATAGAAGTTCATAAATTCTTCAATTCATAGATTATAGGAGCAGAATTAGGCCATTCAGCCCATCAAGCATACTCCGCCAGTCAATCATAGTTGCTCTATCGTTCCCTCTCAACCCCATTCTCCTTCCTGCCTTCTCCCCATAACCCTACAGGAGTCGCTGCCTCAAAAAGGTAACCAGCATCATTAGAGACCCACACCACCGTGACCAACATCTCATTGCACTCTTGCCATCGTGAAGAAGGTATAGGAGCCAGAAAGATGAAAAATCCCTGTTCAGGAGCCACTTTGGGATGCTACAACCATCAAGCTATTAAACACTACAACGTCCAAATAAGCTCCCAATTACACAGATTTTGGGGACATTATTTATATATTTGCACTACTATTGTTTGCTTGATTATAAATATGTGTGTGAGTGTGTGTGTGTGTGTGTGTGTGTGTGTGTGTGTGTGTGTGTGTGTGTGTGTGTGTGTGTGTGTGTGTGTGTGTGTGTGTGTGTGTGTGTGTGTGTGTGTGTGTGTGTGAGAGAGAGAGAGAGTATATTTATCTTGTTGTACTATGGGGCTTTACTGAGTAATATGTTTACATATCTGTTGTGCTTTCATTGTTCTGTTTTGTGACACATGATAATAAAATATTCTCTCTCTCAAAATGAAGCGGGAGAGTCTAGGACTAGAGTAGAGGCCACAGCCTCAGAATTAAAGGACGTTCTTTTAGGAAGGAGATGAGGAGAAATTAATTTAGTCAGAGGATGGTGAGTGTGTGGAATCCTTTGCCAAAGAAGAGAGTGGAGGCCAAATCAGTGAATATTGTTAAGGCAGATAAATATAGATTCTTGATTAGTACATGTGTCAGGGGTTATAGGGAGAAGGCAGGAGAATAGAGTTAGGAGGGAGAGATAGATCAGCCATGATTGAATGGCAGAGTAGACTTGATGGGTCAAATGGCCTAAGTCTACTCCTATCACTTATGACTTTATGAAGCCTTAACTCTACTTTTCTTTCCACTAAGCCACATTTCACAGCAGATGCTGTAATCTGGAGCAGTAAACATCATGTTGGAGGAACTCAGTAGGTCGAGCAGTTTGATCCGCTGAGTTCCTCCAGCAGATTGTTCGTTGGTCTCTTTCCTCTGATGCTGCCTGACCTGCTGAGCATTTCCAGCATTTTCTGTGTTTTATTCATGTCAAAATCCATGTCTACTACTGCAGAGACAAGGCGGCAGCTCAAATGAACCAACAAAGTCAGCTGAAGCTACCAGAAGCGAAGCCACGGAAATCAAGCGTCCGAGAGAGTGAAATAAAATACTTCTTCAGGTAGCTGTAGGAATTAATGGGGGTTATGAAGAGGAAATTAGATCATAACTATCAGGGAAAAATATATCAGTATTCAGCAGGCAGATAGATATAGTCAGAGAGTTAGGCTTTGGCCAGGTGGAGTCCTAACAGAGCCTACAACAACAGACCCCTTTGTCATCAGGTCTGGAGATGATGTGATCAGGATTAGGACTAAAGGAACGGAACATCAGGAATAATTGACGGCATTAATGGATCTGATCCCCTCACAGATGGTGCCTGGCCTGTGGTGTACAGATAGCTCGCCTGTGTCAAGGCTTCTGTCTGCCTTACCAGCTGTCATTGCATGTTTCATATTCTCCACAATGACTTCAACGGGCCATTGAGTCAAGAATTCCACAAACTATTCAATGGCAAGCTATCTCATTTTCCAAACAGACAACATTCTGAAGATGATACTTCCTCCCACAGCACGGGATCAGAATACAGTCAGAAAACTATAACTGATCCTGTTTTCACACATGTCTTTCTCTTGGCTGACTACTAGTTAAAATGTTGATAGTTTGTAAATAAATAGATTGCCAGTCATAGGTATAAATTATCTTAGGTCAGAAACATTTTATTCACTATTTATAAATAAATAATAAAGTTTAATAATACATAAGCATGTATTCAATGCTTATATGAATCTCATCATTCAGAGTCATATTATATCATACAGAAGGTAGGTAGTTGAGGCCAGTTCATTGGCTATATTTAAGAGGGAGTTAGATGTGGCCCTTTTTGGCTAAAGGGATCAGGGGGTATGGAGAGAAGGCAGGTACAGGATACTGAGTTGGATGATCAGCCATGATCATATTGAATGGCGAATGGTGCAGGCTCGAAGGGCCGAATGGCCTACTCCTGCACCTATTTTTTATGTTTCTATGTTTCTATACAGGGATGAGTGCAGTGCCACTGCGGTAGAGATGCTACCTTATAGCGCCTGAGACCCGGGTTCGATCTGACCTTCGGGTGCTGTCTGCGTGGAGTTTGTACGCTCTACATGTGACTGCGTGGGTTTTCTCCAGGTGCTCCGGTTTCTTCCCACATCTCAAAGACGTGCATGTTTGCAGGTTAATTGGCTTCCATAAATTGTCCTTAGTCTATGGGATAGAACTTGTGTAAGGGTGATCATTGGTAGGCGTGGAATCGGTGGGCTGAAGGGCCTGTTTCCACGCTGTATCTCTAAAACTAAAACTAAAACCAAAACCATACCATTTTGTCCATGAACATCATACCAATATCTGCCCGCACATCCCACCAAAGGGCATCTAATCTAATCCCAGTATTTTGATGCCCCAGGTTATGGTTGGGCAGAAGGGCTTGTTTCCGTGCTGTGCGACTCTTTGACTCTGTGAGGCCATTTTTATTTCCATTTCCAGGAACAGTCAGTTAGTTGTAATATCAAAACATGTAGGTCGCCAAACTAACATTGTAAAGAGTAAATGGCAACTTGGTCTTGGTACTTGGTTCCCAGGCTGTGCTTACAGATATTGAGATTACACAACCATCCAAATGTCCCTGAATGGAGGAGAGGTGAATCAGACAGTACGCTTGTTTAGGGAAGAACTTTTCAGAATGACCAAGGTAGGACAAGTCTTGGATTACATTGACATCATTTTTTTTGTAAAGCAGTGTGAAATTTAGATGGACTCAATCGTGGTGGAAAGTCTTGTCTGTGTGATGGACTGGGCTACATCTACAACTCTGCAATTTCTGTTCCCAAACTAAGCTGTGATGCACCTCAACACAATGCTTTCTATGGTGCATCTGCTGAAGTTTATTAGAGTCATTGGAGACAAGCCACATTGTCCGTAATCTCCTCGGGAAGTAGAGGCATTGGTGTGCCTGTAGTTTCCACCTTTCTGTCTCCCTCATGTTTTGAATGTAGGGGTTAATTTACTATTGGTTAATCTAATGGAGCATTCTTCAAAATTCAGTAATTTTGGAAATACAAAACCAAGCCTGAATTTTCTCACTTGGGAGACCCTTGACTGAGAATGATTGAAACTCATTATAGAGAGCTCAAACAGTATTGAAATTCCACCACCGCTCGCCACCCTTTTTTGGTGCAAGTTCTGGGGAGAAACATAGGAAAATCACGCCATCTCACAAAATAGGAAAACTGCAAGCGATGCTTTTGTTCCCAGGAAGATGGAATTCTGCTGCTTCATCAGCCCAGGTGTACAGGGAGCATGTGCCCGACGGGTGTGGAGAGTTGGTAATGGTGGCTGCATGCTGGCAAACAGAAGGCAACATCCAGAGCCAGATCCAAAGCTGCCAGGAGACCTACGGACTGAGAGACACGAGGTACAGGCTGAGGAGCAGCTGGAGTAACAGGAGCAGAAGGACGAGGAAGACCACCCAACGGACATCTCAGCAGCACGTCGGAGCCTTACCTCTCACTAGGAAGTGGCTCTATGTGAATGAATGAATGAATGAATGAATGTATGAATGAATGAATGAATGAATGAATGAATGAATGAATGAATGAATGAATGAATGAATGAATTATACTTTATTATCACATGTGACATGTCACAGTGAGATTCTTTGTTTTTGCATACCATACACAAAGTATGCAAAGAGTCGCCATGTATAGGGCACTGACAAAGTTACAACATGTTCAATGTGGTCACAATAGCCCTTCGTTCTCGGAGACCCCCCCCACGCCGGGTCCCTCTTTGTTCTCAGTGGCGCGATCTCGAACGACCTCCGGCACCCACCCCGAGCCCATCCGACCTCTGGCCTTCACGTGGACCCGTCCTCAGCCGATCGTCGACGGCTTTCTGACGGCCCACCAGGCTCACCGATGGCTCACCAACAGCCCTCCTCGTTTGGACCGCCATTGTCCCTTGTTCTCAGCATCACTTCAGCCACCGGGTTTACTCCAGCACGGCTAGGCAGTGCTCTCCGGGAGCACAAGAGACTCCCTGACTAGACACTTGTTTTTATACATTGATTTTCAAGATCTGAAGATCTCTGGAAGGACACCATTCATGGCCCATCGCTGATTTTCTTGAAGAGTTTTGGGATGGGCGCCACTGCAGTTCTACAAGTATTCACACAACTATACTTTTACAAGGAGCCGGCTAAATAATAGCCCTTAATCAGAAAAAACTGGACCATTCCATACTGCAAACACTGACCAACTTAGTTTATTAATAATCAGACAAGAGAGTCCAGGTGGCTCAAAATAATCCCTCACCATCTCCTTTGAGGACTTCCTGCGCCGGTCATAACACGTTAATGAACAAAGTCATAATCCAATTACTGAAAATATCTGAAAATATTTTGTCAGGATGTTTGGAGGGACCATGGAGCCATCTGCTGCAAGGCTCTTCTCATGGTCATCGTGGCTGTTCCCTTCACCCCATCTTTGTGAACAGTACCATCTTTCTGCCATGTATCTCTCCAGAGTTCTCTCCCTCATCCCTGCAGCCCTCGTCTTCTCCACGGGACCCACGGTGTTGCTGTCATAGAATCACAGAATCATGCAATGTGGAAACAGGCCCTTGGGCCAAACTTGCCCACACCGACCAACACGTCCCACCTACACTAGTCCCACTTTCCTGTGTTTAGCCCATATCACTCTAAACCTATCCTATCCATGTACCTGTCTAAACGATAAGACAGAATTCCTCCTCATAGGCTCCAAAGCCACACTCAGCAAAATCAATAACCCCACTCTCACCATCGACGGCACCACTGTCTCCCCATCTCCCCAGGCCCGCAACCTTGGCGTGATCTTTGATTCCACCCTCTCCCTTGAGGCTCACATCCGCCATGTCATTAAAACCTCCTTCTTTCATCTCCGCAACATCGCCAAACTCAGACCCTCTCTCACACCGCCTGCTGCTGAAAGACTCATCCATGCCTTCATCTCCTCCCGACTGGACTATTGCAACTCACTTCTCCTTGGCATCAGCTCCACCTACATCAACCGACTCCAACTGGTCCAGAACGCAGCCGCCCGACTCATCACCCACACCAAATCCTGGCATCACATCACTCCAGTCCTCAAAAAACTTCACTGGCTTCCCATCTCCCACCGGATCACCTACAAAATCCTGGTCCTCACCTACAAAGCCCTCCACCATCTGGCCCCCACATATCTCACTGACCTCCTCTCCCCCTACCAACCCTCACGGTCCCTCAGATCCACATCAGCCGGTCTCCTCTCCATCCACAAGTCCAACCTCCGCAGTTTTGGGGACAGAGCCTTCTCCAGGGCAGCTCCCAGGCTCTGGAACTCCCTCCCCCAACTGATCCGCAATTCCGTGTCCCTCCCCATCTTCCAGTCCCGCCTCAAGACCCATCTCTTCACCTCTGCCTATCCTTAGCCCCACGTCCCCGTCCCTTTTCATCTGTGCATTAATTGCCTCATGCTGTGTTTTGTATTGAATTCTGTCTTTACTTTGTGTACTAGTCATGTCTCTACTATTTATTTCATTCCCCTTACATGTTTTTCCTATACATGCTCAATTTTTGTAAGGTGTCCTTGAGACTCTTGAAAGGCGCCCATAAATAAAATGTATTATTATTATTATTAATTGCTCATTTGGTCATTTGGTCATTTGTCATTTGACCATCATAAGGAAGCGTGCCTTTTTAATCATCTCAAACTTTTCCACATCACATTGTCATAAGCTGCTTTGTTTCAATTCAATTGACCCTTGTTTCATACAAAGACATGCAGGACAGGTTTCAGAAAATCTTTTCTTTGTACATATCCCCAACACCATTTCAAAATCCGTATGCAGCCAGTTTCCTGACAGTTTGCTCATCCCATCATGACAAAATGCAACAATAATTCAATGCATCAGAAATTCAAATCCAATTTCTAGACATAGATTTAGAATCATAGAGACAGACAGCGTGGGGAAACAGGCCCTTCAATCCAACTGGCCCACACTGATCAAAAAGCCCATCTGCACTAGTCCCACCTGCCTTCATTTGACCCATACCCCTCTAAACCTATCCTGAATGGGTGTCAGGGATTATGGGGGGAAGAATGGAAAATGGGGTTAGGGGGGAAAGATAGATCGGCCATGATTTAATGGCGGAGTAGACTTGATGGACCGAATGGCCTAATTCTGCTCCTATCACATGACCTGATGGTCTTACCACGTACCTGTCTAAATGTTAGTGGCACCTGCCTCAACTACTTCCTCAGGCAGCTCGTTTCATACATGTACCACACATTGTATAAAAAAACTGCCCCCTCGGGTTGCTATTCCTGCTTAAATGTTGCCTCCTTCAGCTTAAACCTTTGTGCTCTGACTTTCAATTCCCCTACTCCATCTATTCCTTGCATGATCTTGTACACCTTTAAAAGATCACCCCTTGTACTCCTGCGCTCTAAGGAATACAGTCCTAGTCTGCTCAACCTCCCCTTATAGCTCAGGCCCTTTAGTCCTGGCGACATCCTTGTAAATCTATTCTGCATCCTTTGCAGCTTGACAACATCTTTCCTATAACAGGGTGACCAAAACTGAACACAAAACTCCCAATCTGGTCACACCTCATTTCTGGAATGAATTGGTCACTGCTTGCTGTGCTGCTTTCAGGTAGACAGATACATGGATAAGACAGGTTTGGAGGGATATGGACCAAATGCAAGCAGGTGGGTGTTGCTGAGATATCTTGGCCTGTGTGGGCAAGTTGGGCCAAAGGGCCTGTTTTCACTCTATATCACTCTATGACTCTATGACTCTAATGAGGAGGGGTGGCGGAAGGGTCGGAGCAGCAGAGAAAGTGAAGTGGAAGAGAAAACTGCCAGGGTTTTCTTGGGTTTATTGAAAAAAGCACAGACTGGGCTGAGTACAACCCTGGAGTGCCCCTGAATCCAATGGCACACATACCTACCAAAGATCCTCGAACCTGAGCCTAACAACTTAGGAGATATTCTACACGGCACCCGCTATCCACACCCAAGTCTCTCTGGAGACAGGAAAATTGGGCCAAACTGCGAGGAAAGATTGGTACACAGTGTCGACACAAGCTCAAAGGCTACAAAACATTATCGCCCTATTTTCCAACGAAACATTGCTTTCCTTTCTGAAATGTGATCCTTGTTTGCTGCATCATTGCGGTGTAAAATGACCTTCTCCTGGTAGCCGAATACAAAGGAACTCGAGAGCTCTTTCAAGCAAGTTTGTGAATAAAACATGCACAATGTAA
This sequence comes from Amblyraja radiata, assembly GCF_010909765.2. Classification (NCBI taxonomy): domain Eukaryota; kingdom Metazoa; phylum Chordata; class Chondrichthyes; order Rajiformes; family Rajidae; genus Amblyraja; species Amblyraja radiata. The sequence continues at coordinate 15,671,329 of NC_045969.1, forward strand.
AACGTGGCAGGATCCTGAGACCTTTTGCTACATAAGATAAAGGTCCATTCATTTCCGAGGACAGGAGAGTTCAAGGAAAGATAACTTTGGCTATTTTTTTTAATTTGCCGTGATAAGATTAAGCAGGTTACACTTACTCTGCTTGATATATCATTGTGTTTTCTCGTTCCACTTTGACAGTCTCCTTTGATGTGTCGCTGGGCTGATTATCTGATATGTACAGAACTTTGTCCTCTATTATATACATTAAAAGGATGACGTTGTGATATCACCACAGTGAAATGTTCTTCTGAAATTCAAACCCGCATTTACAAAACATAGCTCAATGCATATGTGTTACTATAATCATGCCTTTGGTTTGTTTAACAAAACATTTCTATCCCTATAATAACAAATATTTGTTGAACAGATGAGAAGAATATTGTGATCACAGCATTCTGTGGCTTATAGAGTCATAGATACATAGATACAGTGTGGAAATGGGCCTTTTGGCCCAACTTGCCCACACGGGCCAACATGTCCCAGCTACACTAGTCCTACCTGCCCATGTTCGGACCCTCCAAACCTGTCCTATTCATGTGCCTGTCCAGTTGTTACTTAAATGTTGGGAAAGTCCCTGCCTCAACTACCTCCTTGGCAGCTTGGTCCATACACCCACCACCTTTTGTGTGAAAAAATTACCCCTCAGATACCTATTAAATCTTTTCCCCTTCACCTTAAACTGGGTTTTGGGCATTTAATGCGCATATATTCAGGTTTATCCCAGTATTTTACGAAGCATCTATTCTAACAGCAGTGCACAAACTTGCTAACATCACTGTCATAACTGCATTCACCACCATCCCTGGAAGCATGTTCCAGTCACTCGTCACTTTTTGCATTAAACACTTGCCATGTACTGTACATCTCCTCAAAATTGTCTTCATCTGATCTCAAAGCTATGGCCTCTTATCTTCATCATTTCCACTCTGAGTAAAAAGGTCCTGACTGTCTACCCTATCTACTACACCTCTCATAATTTTACATACTATGTAAACTTGTTTACATTAAAAGGATGATGTGGTGAAGTCACCACAGTGAAATGGCCTCTCCTCAAGTATGTCCATCTACAACCCGAACTGCATACAATGATCCAAATGCAGCCAAACCAAAGTTTTATAAAGTTGTAAAATGTCTTTCTGATTTTATACTGAATGCCTCGATTGATGAAGGCAAACATACCACTTTCAGGGACTTGGACCTCAAGATCCTTCTATTCATCAATGCTATTAAGGGTCTTGCCACAATATGTGTGTTCTACTTACACTATTTGCACATTATTATTTATTTTTTGTGTGTGATTCTGTGGATTTCAATCCACCGAATCTCTGGATTTCTGAATCTCCGAATCTCTGGCCGGTTCTCTGGATAATTTCAAGAGGGAGCTAGATAGGGTTCTTAAAGATAGCGGAGTCAGGAGATATGGGGAGAAGGCAGGAATGGGATACTGATTCCATTGATCACATTGAATGGCGGTGCTGGCCCGAAGGGCCGAATGGCCTACTCCTGCACCTATTGTCTATTGTCTAAATGCATTCGCAGATATTTGAATGCCGATAGCTAGCCCATTAACTATTTGGATTTCACCCAGCCAGGAGTTCTACACTAGAGCAGTTCTGCAGTATTCAACAGGGCAACTATCAAAATACTGTGTGGTCTGCTGTACGCCAAACGACTTTGTCATCATACAAATTGTTTGATATAATTCAATATTCTACAGCTAATTTCAGGAGCATCATCTCTTCAAAGTACCTTGAGGACCTTGTAATGATTTTATGTCAGTTGCTATTAATATGGGTCCAGGAAAAGCATGAAGAATAATTTGTACGTGGATTACTCTCGTTCCTGAATAAAAAATATCCTCTATTTTCATTTGCATTGGCAAAATTGTCAATTTGTTGCTCGGCACTCCAGGTGACAAATAATCCATGGTGTACAACACCACTCACCTTGCACCATCAAAAAATACCCTAGGAGAAGCCCAATCTTCTTCGCAGTTCTCTGTTAAGAATCGGTCATGAGGAACCAACTTGCTCCCACCGATCCTTGCTTCCTAACATAAAGAGACCATTTTCACTGATGCTGCCTACAGCATAAGCTGTTCGTTCAGCCATCGTTTCTCTATTCCACCATCAGGCTGAACTGTACCAGTGAATGTCTGCTCACCTTCCCAACAGCATGGAGTGTGTGTGGAGTTTGCACTGCGTGGGCTCCGTGTGACTGCGTGGGTTTCCTCCGGGTACTCCGGCTTCCTCCCACATCCCAAAGACGTGCAGTTTCGTAGGATAATTGGCCTCTGCAAATTGCCGCTAATGTGTAGGGAGTGATGTGAAAGTGGGATAATATAGAACCAGTGTGAACGGGTGATCGATGATCGGCGTGGACTCAGTGGGCTGAAGAGCCAGTTTCCATGCTCTATCTCTTAATTAAACTAAACGTGTGTTGTTTTAAATAAGCTACAATATCTGCCACTGTTGTAAAACTTGGCAACAACTATGCAATGTGATTTTAGGGAAGCAGATTCAGTATCATTAAAGATTACTTTGTTTTAAAAGGAAGTGCTTGCTTTTAAATTCATTTGTATGTCAAAGAACATTCATCAAGGTATTGAGAGTAAAAGCAGGGCCGACTGCTCATGCATTTATGATATTATATTAATTTATTTCACCGCCATAATGATCATCTTAAATAGCTCTATTCTGGATCTCTGACACAGGAAAAACATTAAGAATTAAACTGACTTTCACATTCATCAGAGAGTTTTGTTGAGATGGTTTTCAAGATTCTATTCGAACTGTACTACAAAACTCAGTGTTAAATTAGGATTTTGGCTTAATCTAAGTGCGCAAGAATTAGTACAGTACTAATTGATCAACGGCATTGCTTACAGGTAAGTCACAGTCTGTGACGTTGAAACCTAATGTTTAACTAGCCCATTCCTTTAAAGTCAAATCAGAGACCCCCTGTGGGAATTCATTCTAAAGGGAGACTTCTGAGATCAATTAGAGCGTCATTATCAAGGAACGTCATGGTGGGCTGCCAGTTGCTGGAGAACCTGGGATTTAAGGGAGATCAGTTTATCAAGGTCCCCGCAGGAATTATTGGCATCTGAAATGTGATGTTTTGAACATGAAGGATAGCAGTGGTATGAGTGTTGGAACTCTGCGAGGAAATAGATAAAAACCGTGGCCCTTGCCCATTGTTCCTCCTGGATTTCTGTGGTAGCGTGAGCAGGAAATTGAAAGAAATCTGTACCAAAAACTGTACTTAGGCAAATAAGCAGACCGACCACATTATTTCCTCTGTATTAAGTAATATAATCTCACTTCAAATGCAGTACTGTTCCCTTCATTTTTTGTTTGCAGGATTACCTCACAAGGTTAATAAGAGGGTAGGTTTCAGGGAAGTTTAGTTAAATAGATCATCCTCTGATGTATTCATTTGTTAATTAGTTGAAACAAATTCACAAACTTGATTAGAAACAACATGTTTATTGATTTTTTTAATGGAGAAACATGTTTCCAATCCACGATAAGTAGAAATCTCAAATTCACAATTTCAACGCTGGATACAATAGCTGGAGAAATGATCAAAACTGCTCACTCTTTTGCCAATACTTCAAAAAAAATACCGTCATTAAAATTGATACTTCAAAGCTTCTTTTGTATAATTTGGATTCTTTTTTTTTTACAGATAAAATACCTTTCGTTTATATTGGATCAAGCAAGTGATAATTTCCCGGTTGTTTATTGACCTTCGAGAGATTGAGCGAGGCAGAATTCACCTTGGCATAACCTATCAGCGGTATTCCCTTTGTCCTTTCCACCCTTTGTCCTATCCACCCCCCACTCCATCCCCTTCTGTCCAACATAAACAGGGTTAGTACCAACCACACCACCGATGAAACATTCAGTTCAGTTAAGTTTTAGTTCAGTTTAGTTTATTACCATGTGCACCAAGGTACAGTGAAAAGCTTTTGTTGCATGCTAACGAGTCAGCAGAAAGACAATACATGATTACAATCGATTCATTTGCAGTGAATAGATACATGATAAGGGAATAGCATTTAGTGCAAGGTAAAGACCGCAACGTCTGATCAAGAATAGTCCAAGGGTTATCAAGGAGGTGGATAGTAGTTCAGCACTGCTCTCTGGTTGTGGTAGGATGATTCAGGTGCCTGATAACAGCTGGGAAGAAACTGTCCCTGAATCTGGTGGTGTGTGTTTCAACACTTCTATACCTTTTGCCTGATGAGAGAGAGAATACGAGGGAGTGGTCAGGGTGCGACTCGTCCTTGATTATGCTGCTGGCCTTGCCGAGGCAGCTTGAGGTACAAATGGAGTCAATGGAACCAAGAGATAGAAGATAACTATTACTTGACACATTATTAACATGCACATTTGCCCTCTTTCCATTTCCCACATCTTCCACCCATCAAGTATAATCAAAGCTTTATCTCATAATGTTGTGTAAAACATCATTGGACTCAATGAACAATTTGCGCATGATTTTAGATAGACTGGGCGAGGATAAGAAGGCACAGTTGTGTAATGTTGATTCAGCTTCTTGTGAGTAGAATGAGAATATCTCCTTGCGTGTGGAGTACAAAATATTCAAGAACTCTTCATCCCAGAGTAATCAAAACTTTAAAAATGCAGTAGCCATATGCACCGAGAGAAACAGCATAAATTATATTTTAAAATCAATGATAGAAGCTATTGTTTTGAATTAAAAATGCATGCGATTCATCATGCTGTTAGTTTTAAGTGGGTGTGTCAGGAGTATTGCACAGTTTGTGGCAAAAGTCATTTTTAGTTTTGCAGTAAAGCATTCTGTCATTCAGGTGTGGAGATCTTTTATCAAATTTCATCCAAATCACACAAGGCCACTTCAATGTCAAACCTCCAGCGTTGCCAAAGATGTGTCTGCCTCGTTGAATTTTCACTACATCAAAACGTAAATGGTGTGTGGCTGATAGTGAGGTAGCAGTCGTACAATAAAGGCCTCCTCCCTGGCTGGACAGCAATGCGGAGGCAATGATATGCCTCAAAATCATGCAGTCTGCAGCAGATGTAGGTCCAAAACGGACAAAACGACACAAAATGGTGGAGTAACTCAGCGGGTAGGGCAGTGTCTCTGGAGAATACGGATAGGTGACGTTTCAGTCCAGACCATTCTTCAGACTGAAGGTGGGGGGGGGGGGGGGGGGGGTGTAGAAAGTTTGAAGAGAGGACAAAGCGTAAAAGAAAATAGGTAGACACAGGCAAGGTTTTTTTTAAATAGACTTTAGATGGTTGGAACAAAGGCGAGAGGTGAAAGTGGGAGGTGTCAGAGAGACAGACTGAAGAGTTACATATTGTGAAGCCAGAGGAAGGAAGGTAGGAGTGGGAGGAAGCATCTACTTTAGAAGATGTAACGCAGGAGAACATGAGTGCTCAAAAATACGTGGAAAAGGTTTTGCATTTTGTAAAGAATTTAATGCTATGTTCTGCTTTTATGCCGGTAAAACAAATAAAATTCTACGAGAAAACATCAAAACCTATCCTTTATGTAGACACATTTATTATAGAGGTATCAGATTTTATTTTGAATTAGTGCCTTTTGCAATTTGCTTGCTACTAGTTCGGCTGGAGTCAGAACAGATTTGATGCCAATCTGTTCCTTCTCCCTGCTGTGGAGCGTAAAGAGGTTTGAGTTTCAGACAAGAAACAGAAGCTTAGACTGCCTGGCGATATTTATAATGAGTGGCTTGCTCAGGTGTCAGCACCATTTTTTCTGAAGATAGACACAAAATGCTGGAGTAACTCAGCGGGACAGGCAGCATCTCTGGAGAGAAGGAATGGGTGACGTTTCGGGTCGAGACCCTTCCTCAGAGTTTAGTTGAGTGATTATGGGGATCGCTCAGGTGGCAGCTTCTTTGAACCTGTCAGTGAGGAAATGCCCAATTTTGTGTCACTTTTCTGTACACCAAACAGAGGGGGAAGGGAGTAAGGAAAATCTAATAACAGATGACATCAGAACAGCTAGATTAGCTCCTGAATGAAAGCTGTAAAGTGCCAAACAAAACAAAGGAAATACAACATCCCGAATGGGAAACTTTTCAGATATTTTTTTTGTTAGAAATGGAACTGAATAAACAATGAATAAATAACAGAGATAATTTTCTACAAAGTAAAGGGAAACAGTTATCCATGATGTTGAGTGGGGGGAAATATATACTATATAGAAAAATATTTCATGGAAGAGTAATCAGAGGCACGCATTAGGAGATGAGATGGGGGACAGTTGTGAAATCTGGGGCTTAGGGCTCCAACATATTACTGAAATGTGTCTGGGACATTGCTTAATGTGTATGACATTAGTGCTTAACATGTCCCACCAAAAGCAGCCATATTCTAATTCCACCTAACATCTCTGAGCGGAATAGCACTTTTCCCACTCACCAAGGTAGTCATTCCGAGATAGAGAAATAGCAATAAATCAAGCAACAAGTACTGTACACCAAGTAAATGCTCGATTGCAAAGATAAATGTGCTGACAAAGGGTCTCGACCCGAAATGTCGCCTATTCCTTTTGTCAAGAGCTGCTGCCTGACCCGCTGAGTTACTCCAGCATTTTGTATCTATCTTTGAGATATACTGAAAAATATTTGATAAATATACTGACATTTCTTTCTGTACATCCAACATTTGCATTTGAAGACAGATTTCCATCATTTGCATATGTTTTCCTTTTCATAGTCAACAAAATTATCTTTGTGCCCTTTGAAAAATAAAGGCTTTATGACCTACATATTCAACCCAATGAGCACACTACCTTTCAATGGATGATATGCTTCTACTGTGATTACATTATTTAAAAATATTGATACCTTTTGGAGTCACTAATGTTGTGGCAGGAATCACACTGATTTTAAGTGCCGACACAACATGGCTCAAAACACAGAATTTACCGTTTGATAAATCAGAGAAAATTGCAGACTGTTGCATGAGGGATGAATGCCAAGTTTTTGTTGAGGCTGAAGAGTTAATAGCTGAAAATTACTTGAAACCTTGGAGAGAGATGGAAGAAAGAAAAACAGAGGGGTACAATCCTTTAGTTTGAGTGACTGTTAACAACTCTGCTTCAACTACCAAAGACAGATGCAGAGCTCAAAGCTTTGTTTTTACTGGAAGAGGAAAAAAAATTGAAAAGCATTAAATTGAAAAGAAAAAAATGCCTTTGAATAATTTATGTTAAAGTAAGGTTTCAACATTAAAGCTACACCTTTTTGTAAGGGCAATGCACACAACTGAATGCAGCGATTCCTTGTGTGTTTTGGGAACATGCAGGAAACATGTTCCCGATGTTGGTGGGAGAATATGTATATGTTGATGTTGGTCCAGAACCAGGGGCCACTGTTTAAGAATAAAGTAAGCCATTTAGAACAGAAATGAGGAAAAACGTTTTCTCACAGAGAGTTGTGAGTCTGTGGAATTCTCTGCCTAAGAGGGCAGTGGATGCCTGTTCTCTGCATACTTTCAAGAGAGAGCTAGACAGGGCTCTTAAAGATAGCAGAGTCAGGGGATATGGGGAGAAGGCAGGTACGGGGTACTGATTGGGGATGATCAGCCAGCATTGAATGGCGGTGCTGGCTCGAAGGGCCAAACGGCCTACTCTCCTGCACCTATTGTCTATTGTTTGCTCCTGGGTTTGAGAATGATTGACTAGCCAACAACTAGAGTTCTGGCTAATGTGGTAGATTTGTTGCGATTATGGTTTGATGCCAATGTCACCCATTCACTTGACAAGCAGAGATCAGCTCAGCCGGAAGCTACCATCGTAATCAAGAAATCTGATTTTTTTCTATTTAAAAAAGCAATCTGCAAATACCTGCAGGTGGCTCGGAGAAGTTGCTGCCTTACAGAGCCAGAGACCCGGGTTTGATCCTGACCACTGGTGCTGTTTGTACGGAGTTTACACGTTCTCCCTGTGACTTCTGTCCTCCGGTTACCTCCCACACTCCAAAAACATTCATTTTTTATAGGTTGTGTAGGAAAAAACTGCAGATGCTGCTTTAAATCGAAGAGAGACACAAAAAGCTGGAGTAAGTCAGCGGGACAGGCAGCATCTCTGGAATTCCTTCTTTCTTTGCAGTCCCATTCCTTCTCTCCAGAGACGCTGCCTGCCCCACTGAGTTACTCCAGCTTTTTGTGTCTATCTCAGGTTTGTAGGTTAATTGTCTTCGATAAATTTGTAAATTGCCCCTAATGTGTAGGATAGATCAGCGCAGACTTGGTGGGCTGAAGTGCCTGTTTCCATACTGTATCCTTAAAGTCAAAAGTCGAAAGTAAATGTAATGGAATAAAGACTGTCTATCATTCAAAATTGAAATAAGTAATGTCTGCACAATTTTATACATTTCAAAAATAACGTGCTGCAAAGGCATAATTCTTGTGTTTTCTCGGATAGTCCTTTCTGCAGATCCATAATTTTAGTTCCAAGCAGCACTATGGCACGGTTGGTAGAGCTGTTGCCTCACAGCACCAAAGACCCGGGTTCGATCCTGACCTTGTGTGCTGTCTGTATGGAGTTTGCACATTAGTTTATTCATAGGTTTCCTCCGGGTGCTCCGGTTTCATCTCTCATCCCAAAGACGTGCAAGTTTGTTGGTTAATTGGCTTCTATAAATTGCCCCGTGTGTAGGGAGAGGTAAAGTGGGACAAAACAGAACTAATGCGAACGGGAGATCGATGGTCGGCGTGGACTGGGTGGGTCGAAGGGCCCAGTTGCATGCTTTATCTTAAAACTCAAAATCTAAGAATTCAAGATCCACAAGAAGGCTCAGTTACAAATTTGATGGTTTGTTGTCTTATCGATCACACACAAACATCACCAGGGTCAAGATTTATGATAAGAATAGAGCATGAATAGTATCAACAGCTCATAGCCATGTCCGAGTATGAAAGACGCTACCCATGAAGGACAGGTGTGTGCGTACTGGCCTTGTTTCACACAAAAAAACTCAATCCTTTCTTCCAGTCATTCGATATTTTACTTGCTTCTGGTGCAAGTATGGCAGTCCATGGGATTGACCTCTGACCCACAACAACTGTTACCACCCTTGTTATAAGCGCGCAGTAGCAGCGTTAATACAGTCGATTATTACTTTGATTAATAATATTTCCCCAAGGTTAATGCGTCTTTTGTTTTGGTGCCAGCAAGCTTTGTCATTGCTGGATTGATGAAAAATAGAAGGGAAGAGAATGAAAAATGTTCCTGCTTTACCAAAACGTTAATACTTCAATCACAGGCTAACTCAGAAATTAGATCCAATGTTAGTTAAGAAGGTATATATTCCCAACCCAGCTTTCTTTCGTACTTCTGTCAGACATAATAGAAGCTTTGTAGGCTAAGAACATTGCCATCAGTCTATTAAACACTGTAACCTCCAAATAAGCTCTGAACTGCATGGGCGACACAGTTGCTCAACGGTAGAGCTGCTGCCTTGCAGTGCCAGAGACCCATGTCAATCCTGGGTGCTTTCTGCACGGAGTTTTACGTTCTCCCCGTGACCTGCATGGGTTTTTTTCCGAGATCTGCAGTTTCCTCCCACACTACAAAGAACCACAGGTGTGTAGGTTAATTGGCTTGGTGTAAATGTAAAAAAATGTCCCTTTCTGAGTGTAGGGTAGTGTCAACTCAGCAATTCAATCATGGCTGATCTTTTTTTTCCTCTCAACCCCATTCTCCCCATATCATTTGACACTCTTACTAATCAACCATGTTTTAAGAAGGAACTGCAGATGCTGGAAAATCGAAGGTACACAAAAATGCTGGAGAAACTCAGCCTGTGCAGCAGCATCTATGGAGCGAAGGAAATAGGCAACGTTTCGGGCTGAAAGCCTTCTTCAGACAATCTTTCCTTTAAAAAATACTCAATGCCTTGGCATCCGCAGTGATCTGCAGCAATGAATTCCACGGCTTCATCACCCACTGGCTTAAGGAATTCCTCCCCATCTCCATCGTAATACAGTACTTCCTTATATTCTAGTTCTAGACTTTCCCATTACTGGAGCATCCTGTGGAACCTTGTGGAACATCATCAGTCCCTGGCAGCCTACCAGAAAAGGCCGCCTGTATTCCCAATCTTTGCCTTCTGCAAATTAGCCAATCTTCTATCCATGCTGGAACCTTGCCTCTAATACCATGGGCTCCTATCTTATTTAGCAGCATCACATGCGGCACCTTATCAAAGGCCTTCTGAAAATACAAGTAAACAACATCCACTGACTCCCCTTTGGCTGTTCTGCTTGTTACCTCCTCAAAAGAACTCAACATATTTTTCAGGCAAGATCTCCCCTAAAGAGAACCGTACCGTCTTTGGCCTCCAGTACGGAAGCGGCTGTTCCAGGTGTCCCAAGCCGCTGCGAGGATTCTCCCGACGCCGGAGCAACATCACCCGGCGAGAACGGCCAGGAACATCGGGCCTCCGTAGAGGCAACTGTGGAGGCCTCAATGGGCCCGACTATGGGTGAACTGGGGTTGGGGACTGGACTTTGTGCCTTCCCTCATGGTGGGAGCCATTGTGGGGGGATGTTCTTTATGTTTAATCTCTTATTAATGTTATGTCTGTATTCTTTCTTTATGTGCTGCACTGGCAAGAAGCATTTCACTACACCTAGGTGTATGTGACTAATAAATAACCTTTGACTTTGACTTTGACTATGTGCTTCCAAGTACCCAAAAACCTCATCCTTAATAATGGACTCAAAAATGTTACCAACCACAGAAGTCAGACTCAATGGCCTATAATTTCATTTTCCTTTTGCCTCACTCACTTCTTAAACAGTGGAATTACATTTGCGATTTTCCAGTTCTCTGGAACCATTTCTGACTATAGTAATTCTTGAAGCATCACTGCTGATGACTCCACAATCCCTACAGCTACCTCTTTCAGAACCCGAGGGTGTAGTCCACCTGGTCCAGGTGACGTATCCACCTTCCGAGCTTCTCCTCGGCCTTTCATGGTTTTGTTTTTCTATTTTCTGTTGACGTTTCTTTCTTTGTTCAGTCCTCTTCCATTTTGGGCATTGTTATTTTTTTAAAACAACCCAGTTATCAAATCAAGAAACTCAGGAGAAAGCTTCTTCATTCAGATTGGAGAATTACTCCACATTCTTACAACTGAATCAGTTAAATTGAGAACAAAATGCCTCATTATGTGGAGCAGATTGAATTGGACAGTTTCAGAACTCATTGATTATATTATATATAATCATACCGGAGACATGCATTGATTAGTGTTATACTCTGAATGAATTCTGCGCAGAATAATTACAAATCTGCAAATTGCACAGAATAAGTGGCAGATTGCAAATCAAAAGCTAGGTTAAATGCTTCCTTAAATAGTTAACGTATTCTCATGAATAACATAAGTTGTATTATATACACACTCCTGCCTTGCCATGTTCTGCAGAAACATTTATAACTTTAGTTTAATGATCATCAGCCATTTAAAGTCTTTCTGGAGAGGGAGTTTATCTCAAATATATCCCCATTAATTTGAGTTATGGGCAGAATGTGATAATATGTTCAGTGTTTGATTCAGCGACAGACAAGGACTAGAATTGCCACGTGCTGTATGACCAACAGTCTACTTGGATCCTGTTTCCTTCAAGCCTGGGAGATTTGATATTGGGTTTTAGTGAGATCCTTGGGACAGTATTTTTGCTGCAAGCTTAGTTCCATTCATCATCTTGCCTTAGGTGACATTTTGGGCCGAGTCTCTTCATCAGACTAAGAGTCCGAGAGGGGGACACTGGAGGCATGGGAAGGTACAGAACAACGCAGAGCATGCATCCCATTCCAATACTGACCTTTCTGTCCTGGGCCTCCTCCACTGTCAGAGTGAGGCCCAACACAAATTGAAGGAATAGCACCTCATATTTCGCTTGGGTAGCTTACACCCCAGCGGTATGAACATTAACGTCTCTAACTTTAAGTAATCCTTGCTTTCCCTCTCTCTCCATTCCCTTCCCTTCCCAGTTCTCCGACCAGTCTTACTGTCTCCGACTACAATTTATCTACGTTTGCCTTGTTGTTACCTTCTCCCAACTAACAACGATCTGTTCTACATGTTCCTTGACCTCCATTCCCTTTGTCCTGTTTTAACACCTTACACATCCTTATCTATAGACTTCCTTATCTATGTATGGCCCACTCCCCTGAGAACAGTCTGAAGAAGGGTCTCGACCCAAAACGTCACCCATTCCTTCTCTCCAGAGATGCTACCTGTCCCGCTGTGTTACTCCAGTAGTGGCTTCAGTAAAGATTGTGAATTGCCCCTAGTGTGTAGGATAGTGCTAGAGTGTGGGGTGATCGTTAGCCAGCATGGCCGTGGACCGAAGGGCATGCTTCGTGCTGTAGCTCTAAAACTAAAACTAACGTTGTTTAATGCTCCCTGTCCTGAAAAGAACCCAACAGAGATATCTCCCTTCCCCATCCACGCTGCAGTCTAACAAACTTAATTTATCTTCTTTCCACGGATCTGACAAAGGGTCTTCAACCTGAAACGTTTACTCCGTTTCCTTTCCACTGATGCAGCCTGGCCTGCTTCCAGCATTTTCTGTTTTTGTTTTAGGTTTCTGGCATCTGCACGATGTTTTATTTTACATTTTAATTATTTAGTGCATTAACATGTTTACACTTGACAAGTAATTGTGCAGTCCAGACTACTTATGATTATGTCGATGGATTGTTCAAATGCCGTGGATATTATAGGCTCAGTATCTGTCCTTGTGTTATGATAATGTGATGCCCAGAAAGATCAGTGAGGTTGGCAAGACACTCTCACTCTTGTGATAACACTGCTTTCATGAAAATTATGATGGAAATGAATGCCTATTAATTGACAGTGCTGCATGAATAAAATTAAAATTGTAATCTTGCTACATTTTAATATTTTAATTAACAGTTATATAAATGTTAGCCAGGCTCCATTCAATCTTCAACAGAACCCTGCATATTAAGAATGTAAAAATGTATGCAAGAATTAAAAATGTTGAATACTTTATTCCCAAGCATTCTTTAAAGGGACTTGACAGGAAGACCGAAGCCATGTGTCTCAGTATAATCACATTAACACAAGGTAATTTTTGAAATGCAGTTTGTTGGCCAATATTACGCAGGTACGTCTGTGGCTAGGGCCAGGATGGCCATAGAAACTAATCATGGCGACCACCGGAGTAGGCACAGTACCAGTATCAATGGCACAGTGGCTCAGCTAGTAGAGCTGCTGCCTCACAGCATCAGAGACTTTGGTTTGATCCTGACCTTGGGTGCTGTCCGCCTGTGTGGTGTTTGCATGTTCTCCCAGTTTACTCCAGGCACTCCGGTTTCCTCCCACATCCCAAAGATGTGTGGATCTGTAAATCAATTAGTCCTCTGTAAATTGCCCCTAGTGTTTAGGTTGTGATCCAGGTGTCATGTTTCGTGGCCTTATTCCTTCATGGAGCCTTTGGGGCAATTTTTACACCTGCAGATTTTTCCAGGGACATAGGGTGCATTGCTCCTCCGTGTGGTAGACACAAAATGCCAAAGTAACTCAGCGGGACAGGCAGCATCTCTGGAGAAAAGGAATGGGTGATGTATCGGGTCGAGACCCTTCTCCAGCACGTTGTGTCTACCTTTGATTTAAACCAGCATCTGCAGTTTGTTCCTACACATTTTGCTTGCTCCTCTGTGTGGGATGGCAAGGGCAATCGGTGCCTTGCTGCAATAGAGTAAATTCAATTTACACATAGGCAGACGTACACGTCACGCATATGTGTAGCTGGGAAGATGCTGATTTGTTGCTGTAATAAAAGCTGCTTTTAACCCATCTATATTTCATGGGAAGAGAAGCGAAGAAGTCAGAGAACAACTAATAGTTGCTTCATGATGACATGTTTCTTATTCATTGGTAAAACATTCGGCTCCTATAGTGCAGCTGTTGACTTTCAGTTAAGTGTGACTTATTTCCCATCAGGTTATCTATTCAAACATTTATCAGAATCATTAATCACTTTTCCTGCGTGCTTTTAGTTTTTATGTCCCAATGAGATTAGATTAGAGATTAGATTCCTTTATTTGTCATTCAGACCTTTCGGTCTGAACGAAATGTTGTTGCCTGCAGTCATACATATAATAATAAATAACAAAACACACAATAAACACAAATTAACATCCACCACAGTGAGTTCACCAGGCACCTCCTCACTGTGATGGAGGCAAAAGTCTTAAAGTCACTGTCTCTTCCCTCCTTATTCTCCCTCTGCGCTGAGGCGATCCAGGCCTCCAATGTTGTTACCCCACCGGGCGATGGTAATTCAGTCCTGCGGATCAACCGAGCTCCGCGAACGGGCCGGTTCAAGCTCCGTGGCCCGGGGTGGTCGAAGCTGCCGCAGATGCCGCCCTCCAGTCCAGCGGATGCAGCTGTTGAAACCCAAACCATCAAAAACCCAACTATGCAGCTTCCATCTTAAAAATCGAGATGCAGGAAAACAACTGAGCGTCTCATGGGATGGCCACAAACTCTCCAACCACTTCCACCCCATGCACCTCGGAGTCACACTCGACAGGACACTCTCTTTCAAAACCCACCTTCAGAACACCAAAGCTAAGGTCAACACTCGCAACAACATCCTGCGCAAACTGGTAAACTCAAAGTGGGGCGCTGATCCACCAACCATCCGTGCAACTGCCCTAGCCCTGTGCTTCTCCACAGCTGAATACGCGTGCTCAAGCTGGAGCCGCTCCCACCACACCAAACTGGTTGACACAGCCCTCAACGACACCTGCCACATTATCACGGGATGCATAAAGACAACGCCAGTCCCGTGCCTCTACGCCCTAGCTGGTATTGTCCCCCCCCCCCATATCAGACGATCCATCGTCGCCCAAGACGAGCGGAGAGCACAGGAGATCGATACCAGGCACCCCCTGCATGGACACACAGAACCTCCACCCCGACTGAAATCCAGAGCCAGTTTCTTGCAGACAGTCCCACCTCTCCAGACAACCAAAGAAACAGCAAGGACCAACATCTGGAAAGATGAATGGAACCAGCTCAACACACGAGCCCACGACTGGATGGAGAGAGGAATCACTCCGACTGAATGCCTCGCCAGCGGGCACGACCTCCCATGGCCAACCTGGAAGACCCTCAACAGATTACGAGTGGAGCAGGGGAGGTGCAAAGCACTTATGAAAGCATGGAACTACCAGGCAGAAGACACATGCAGCTGTGGAGCAGTACAGACAATGTCCCACCTACTGGGGTATGACGACGCCCCCCAGTGCAGCCCCCAGGACCTGGCTGAACCGACCCGACCAGCTGTGACCTGCGCCAGATACTGGCAGAACGACATCTGAGATTGCAACGGGCTCGAAGAAGAGAAGCTGTTGCCGCGGGAGCTCCGTAAAAACAGGTCTCCAACCTGTGACCTGCGAGCTCCCGACGATGTCGTCCACTGGCCCGCGGCCGAGCCCTGGATTCAGGTCGCCGCCGCCGGAACGCCACCTCAGCCACCGGAGCACCGCCTCAGCCCCGAGTCGTGCCGCTGCCACCGGAGCACCGCCTCAGCCCCGAGTCGGTTCGCTGCCACCGGAGCACCGCCTCAGCCCCGAGTTGTGCCACTGCCATCTGAGCACCGGCTCAGCCCCGAGTCGGTTCGCTGCCACCGGAGCACCGGCTCAGCCCCGAGTCGTGCTACTGCCACCGGAGCACCGGCTCAGCCCCGAGTCGTGCCGCTGCCACCGGAACGCTGGAACGCCACCACAGCTCCGAATTCGGCCAGCCTCGTGTTGGTAAGTCCTGGCTGGCTCTGCTTCCGGAGCAGTTGGAGGCCGCCAGCTCCGCCATTAGGCCTCAGCGCAGACGGAGGCAGAGAAGGGGGGATACGACAGAAAGAGTCCCATTCCCCCGAAGGAAGAGACAGAAAAATATGTTTCACCACCCCCCCCCCTCCCCCCCACACATAACACAACCTAATAAACTAAAATGTAACTAAAACAAGACAACAACAAAAAACAACAACAAAAAAAGTAAAAACAGACGGACTGCAGGCGAGCCGCAGCTGTTCAGAGCGCCGCCACTTCCGGATTGCATAGTAGAAATGAAGCTTTGTGTTGATGCAGTTGTTGTGTATTCAGGGAGTATCTCTAAAATCTAATGTCTATCATTAACTTTTCTTCCCCCTCTCTCTTCCTTCACTCCCCTCCCCTCTTTTCCCCTTTCGCATTCCTAATTTTATTTTGTCCTATATTTGCACTTTTTCTTAAACTGATCCATCTGCCTATTTTCAGTTCTTCATTTCAAAATTCCCCTGAAGAATTATCTAGTATTTTAAAATAATATATTCTATCAAGCATTAACCATGATTTTCTTTGCTAAAGGAATCCAATAACTTTAATGAAAACGTCAAATCTAATAACCCCCTTTACATTTCAAATACTTATCTTGTGATCGCTGTCTCACATCTTTGATAATCTTTTGAGTTAAGAAAGTCTACATCCAAGTCTGTCACTTCTATCATATTCAATATTGCCCTCCAGCTTCAAAGGCCAGAACAGCTCACTTCAATCGCATTATGTTTTCTTTTTCACTCAAAATGCTCATCCACAACCCGATGTAGACTTCAAATAAGACATTTATAGCACAGAGACCATTTGTTCCAGCTGTTTCATTGAGCCACATCCCATTCTTCGCCAGAAATGTTGCCTCTTTCCCAATTACTTTACAGAAGTCTGTAACCCAGTTCTGTGCTTCCTTGATTGTTTTCTTTTTGTTCTGGTATGATAAATCCAGAAGCATCTCACTTTTATATACTCCCTGCAGTTAGACAACCAAAATACTATGCAATAACAGATGTGACCTAATCATCAAAGTGACCTGGTGGCCATCTGACCTACTAAGTCCAAATGGTCTTTAATTAATTAAAACTTCACTATTATAATCATTCCAAATCTTTTGGAAAATACAGCATATTATTCTGTGCTATATCCTGTGCTACAAATAGCGTTATTCAGCTATTCCAGGTCAGGGGGCATGATATTTACTTCCTTAGAAGGCTTAGGAAGTTTGCCACATTCTCAACAACTTTGACCAACTTCTACAGATGCACCAGGATGCATCACAGCATGGTTCGGGAACAGCTCCATCCAAGATCGCTCGAAATTGCTGAGATTTGTGGATGCAGCACAGACCATCACGCAAACCAACCTCCCTTCCATTGACTTCACCGACACTTCACGCTGCCTCGGTAAGGCCACCAGCATAATCAAGGATGTGTCTCACTCCGGTCACTCCCTCTTCTTCCCTCTCCAATCAGGCAAGAGGTATAGAAGTATGAAAACGCATACCTCCATATTCATGGACTGAACCATCCTATCAACAACTAGAGAGCGGTCCTGAGCTTCCATCTACCTCATTGAAGATCCTCGGATTATCTTTAATCGGACTTTACTGGACTTTATCTTGCATTAAATGTTATTCCCTTTACTCAGTATCTGTACACTGTGGACAACTGGATTGTAATCATCTCTAGTCTTTCCACAGACTGGATAGCATGCACCAAAAAGCTTCTCACTGTAACTTGGTACATGTGACAATGAATTAAACTAAACCAGAAAAACGAAACTAAACATTAATGTAAATAAATACAAACCTGTTATAAATCGAGATGTTTATCTTTTAAAACTTTCCCCTTAGTTAATTCTTCCAATATACAACTATTGATTCGTTTAGTTTAGTTTAGTTTGAATTACTTGACATATTCACACAAAGCTGGACTATGGTTCAATGTATATATAATAACGAGATTCTAGGTAACTTGAAGTTTGTTTGCCATGTTTTCATTATACCGTATATGTTGTGTGCCCAGGACTAGGCAGTCAAGTCAAGTCACGTTTTATTCGTCACTTGCACTTAAAATGCAGTGAAATGAATTTGCCAGCAGCAGTACAATAAAAAAAGAGCACACAATCAAAAAAGTTAACACAAACATCCACCACAGCATTCATCACTGTGGTGGAAGGCACAAAGTTTGTTTTCGGTGCCTTTCTTTGGTGTAAACCAGCACCTGCAGTTCCTTCCTCCACATGGTGATTCAGGTAGTTTCTCTTTAGGAACATTGAAGGACATTGGCAATGATGCTTCGCAAGCCTAAGATGACTTTGTACCCACCAAACATTTTTCAGAGTTTACCTGTGGCAGTTGCACTGAACCTTGTTTGTCTAGGTCTCCTGTGTGTATTAATGTGAGTGAAGGGACAGCAGCATTGACTTATCGCTGGACTTTACAGGCCACGTTTAGGTGCATCACTGTTAATAGGAATGAGGCATCATAGTTGCCCATACCACAGAGGTCAAAATACCAAATATATTTCAGGATGTGAATATATTTCAAGATACAAAGACACTCTGGGATATTGGTAACGAGGGGGAATATGGTATGAAGGATGTCACAATTGTATTATTTATGAAAACAGGCTTGATTGCCCTCAAGATTACTCTTACATTTATTTATCTTCTTTCTCTTTTTACAAAATATATGAAGAAGTTATCAAATATAAATTCTTATACACATAAATCTATTTATTTTCTAATATTGTCAACAATAATAATACCATATAAACTAACTTAACCATTCTACAATGTCAAAATGCCAGAATGAGAGAAGTGTAGAGATTAAAAGATTGCTTGATTGACTATGATACTTTAACATGGTTGGAAGGGAACATTATACATTAAGTTCAAATAACAGAAACGTACAAAATGTTCCAATGTGTTATTACCCATGACCCGTCAAGGCACAAACTCAAAATTTAGCTCAGCGACTTTTACTGCACATTCTGTTCCTTATATTTTTTTATAAACACACATTAATAATAAATTGGTTTCTATTATTCTGATTTTCCTGATCACTAAACACACAGTCTCATATGATTTAAGTGCTGAAACAAATCTAGCCATTGAGAAATTAAATTTAAACTAATTTTCCCAAGACATCTTCTTTCTCCACCACTTAAATAACAGAATGGCAAAACAAAACAAAATGAAAATGAAATAACTTCTCTGTAAATTTGCAAGCAGTCCATAATAAGAGTAGCAAAGCAAAATATCTTTAAATTCTCCATCAGAAATCTTCAAAGTGCGTGGAAGAAATGCCTACAAAATGTCACAGTGGAAACAGATGCAAAATACTGCCAATGTAATGTACTGTCTAGGGTTATGGGGAGAAGGTAGGAGAATGGGGTTGAGAAGGAAAGATAAAATGACAGAGTAGACTCAATGGGTCAAATGGCCTAATTCTGCTCCTGTGACATGAATTTATAACGTTGGAAATCTGGAACAAAAACTGAAAAAAGTGGAACATACTCCACTGTTCACACATTAACTGTTGAGAGGGAAATAGTCAACATTTCCAATCAACAATCTTTTATCTGAACTGCCGAAAATTAAAGATTTATTGTTTTTTGAAATTCAGCACCAATTAAAAGTATGGTTTAGTGTAAGGGGGGTGGTAGAGTGAGTGAGGGATTTTGTAACGTTGGGTAAGGAGATAAAAACTGAGTTCGGAGGAGGTTTAATCATTTCAATGGTTGGTGGATATCACTGACAAGGCCAGCATTTACTGCCCATCCCTACCTGACTCAAGCATTTTGGAGCCACTGTGGACCATTTTATGTTTTAATACAACAGTAACCGATTAGTTTGATGGGCTATTTCAGAGAGAAATTAAGAATTAAACATACATTACTGTGGGCCTGAGTGTCGTATAGGCCAAAGCAGTGAAGGATTTTCATTGGCAAGTTAAGTGGGCTTATGCAATATTGTAGTTTTGTAGTCAGCTTTATTAAGACTATTATTATTTTTATAAATTTGAAATTATTTATATTTAGAGTGGATATAGTGGATGTGGAGAGAATGTTTCCAATAGTGGGAGAGACTAGGACCAGGGGCTAAACCCTCAGAATGAAAGGACGTACCTTTAGAAAGAAGAAGAATTTATTTTGTCAGGGGGTGATGAATCTGTGGAATTCATTGCTACAGAAGGCTGTGGAGGCTGTCAATGGATATTTTTAAGGCTGATATTGATAGATTCTTGATTCGTACAAGTGTCAGGGGTTATGGGGAGAAGACAGGAGAATGAGGTTGAGAGGGAAAGATAGATCAGCCATGATCGAATGGTGGAGAAGACTTGATGGGCTGAATGGCCTCATTCTTCCCCTATCACTTATGAATTTATTTATGGTAGCTATGATGGGATTTGAACATATTAGTTTGTTAACAAAATTACTGCATCACCAATTGTAGCATCAGAAGAACAGAAGAGATTTACTAATGGCAGGGACAATCTGGGAAGAAATTGATAGCTTCCATGGCTCAAGAATGATCCATTGTTTTAGATTGTCCTCCTAGCCATATCCAAACACCAGTGCCTATCACCTCAACTCCATGTGGCTATCAGCCATTACCTGCAGTTGCAGTCTGAATTAAAAATGGAATAGTGTTTATGATTTTAAACACAAGCTGAGGCATTTTAACTCCAGAGGAGATGTTTGAAAAATCTCCGTGTATAAAAATCAAACAGAAAGCAAACTATTGGAGTAAGTTGGAGAGCATCTCTGACAGAATGTATGCCACTTAAGTGAATGTATCTTTATCAATACTTTAAAAAGTTAATATTTTCTGTAGCAGCCTGGGAATTACATATGTAACTTGTTAATAAACTCTAATTGTAAGTATGAAGACCACAATGAGAATTTACTTATAAATTATTTAACAGAAGCAATAATCCCTCTTTATTGCTTGAAACAGAATATACCATCCCAGCACTGCATTTCCAATACTGGTATGATTGGAGATGATTAACTCACGATTGTGTTATTGCACATATTCAGCATTATAAATATATTACTTTTAATATGATCCATTAAGAGTGCAACAACTCAGCTAAGCTGACCCTAAAGGAAAGCAAAATCTGATTGAGACTTAAGGCAACATGAAGAATTTTAAAAATAGAGCAAGTATTAGTAGATTTTTCACTAAGATATCAGAGGCAACTCTTCAACTTCCATAATAGCATGTAAATCTAATAGTAAAGAGAAGGACTGAAACAGTTTATTGTTGTGATTTTTGTAATGGGATAGAAACATCGAAACATAGAAAATAGTTGCTGGAGAAGGTAATTCAGACCTTCGAGCCAGCACCACCATTTAATATGATCATGGCTGATCATCCAAAATCAGTACCCCATTTCTGCTTTCTCCCCATATCCTTTGATTCAGTTAGCCCTAAGAGCTAAATCTAACGCTATCTTGAAAACATCCAGTGAATTGGCCTCCACTTTTTTCTTGCATCTAGCCTGTCCGATCCCTTAAGAATTTTTTATGTTTATATCAGATATCCTCTCATCCTTCTAAATTCCAGTGAATACAAGCCCAGTCGACCCATTCTTTCATCATATGAGGGTCCCGCCATCCCGGGAATTAACCTGGTGAACCTGCGATGCATTCCCTCAATAGCAAGAATGGCCTTCCACAAATTAGGAGACCAAAACTGCACACAATACTCCAGGTGTGGTCTCACCAGGGCCCTGAACGCCTGCAGTCGGACCTCTTTGCTCCTAATCTGAAATCCTCTCGATATGAAGGTGGTAGAAGTAAAGGAAAGAAATGTTATTCACTTCTGGTACAAACTGGTTCAAATCTTATTTTTAAAAAGAAATTGAAGGAAACTAGTATTTTGAGCTACTATACGAATGATGATTAATGCAAGGGAGTGATGACAGGAAAGCTATTTTCTAAGGGTTGCCACCTTGTCAAGGTGGTGACACTTGCATGTCTTAAGATCTTGAGAGCTGAACTGTCAGAAGCTATACTCACAGCAGGGTCATCCGAGGTGGGCAGGATGATTGGAGGAGGTTTCATGATAAAGCACAGCCCAAGAAGATGACCTCAACGGTGATGCTGGCGGAAGAGTGTGGCTGGTCAGTAGGTGCAGCACCACATTGGCTGAGAAGGTGGAAGAAGGCTGCAGTAGGTAGAGACTCTCAACGATCGCAGAGTCCATGCCGTTGGACCTGGGTCTCTCTCTGGAAGAGAAATCTGTTGAGGCAGGTACAATGACAACGTTTAAAATAAATTTGGGCAGGTATATGAGAGGAATAGATAGGGTAGACCGTTGAGTAAGTCAGGAAAAAAACTAGACTCGTTTTTTTTGTTATGATACTCCCTGGCATTGCAGGCACTTAAATGGCCATTGAATACAGAATGGAGGTCATGGCATGTTGTTTCTCAGGACAAAGTTAACTGCAAAATCACACATGATGAAAGGTCAGGTTAGTTGGGTACCGGTGAGTAAGTGATACCCATGGACCTATGTTCCAAATTTGATGCCCGTACAAAGAGAACTGGAAATAGGAAGGGAAATAGGAAATCGGTTGCATTAATATCTTAGGGCTTTTTTTGCATTAGTATTGGGGTTATTAATTTATTTAATTTTGGTTAATATATATTATCTTTCATTTCATTGTTCTATTGTCAGTGCATATGGGAAGTAAACACTCTCTTGACTTGAAAATACCTAAATGTTAGTACAATAAACAACTTAACCCTATGTTGGAGCAAAATAATCATGTAAAACTGCATAGAAATGGGAACCCATGTGGAATTTGAACCTTTCCCCAAGACACTTGGTAAGAGGTAATGCAAGAAACCCAAAATCTTTTCACCTCTTATATTTCCAAGTGGCTGATTGTATTGAGCTCTTAGTAACGGTGACACAGTTCCTTACTGATTAATAATCTAAAGTGACATCTAGATATCGTTTGCCCCATGGAATTAAGTAGTCTGGATTTTTCTTAGGGAAGAAGCTCTTAAATGCAACTGATGAACTTACACATAACATGCACACAAGGGCGTCACTGTGGCGCAGCAGTAGAATTGCTGCCTTACAGCAATTTCAGCGCAAGGAGTTTGTACGTTCTCCCTGTGTTTGGTTTGGAGTTTGGTTTCCTCCCACACTCCAAAGACGTACAGGTTTGTAGGTTAATTGGCTGGCATAAGTGTGTAAATTGTCCCTACTGCATGTAGGATAGTGTTAATGTGGGGCGGATCGCTGGTCGGTGTGGACTTGGTGGGCCAAAGTATCTCGAAACTAAACTAAACTTCAGAACATTCAGTACATTATGTGACTCTACACTGTGTTGGAAGGAACTGTCTGACGAAGGATCTCGACCCAAAACTTCATCCATTCTTTATCTCCAGAGATGCTGCCTGTGTCGTTGAGTTACTCCAGCATTTTGTCTTTACACTGAGTTCCAGTGCTCTGTCAAATTCCCTTATTGTGCAGGACTTCTTCTTGCGTATGGCGTGCACAGCCTAAAGCTGTAGGTCAACTTGTTCTATTTGATCTATTTGTGCACGTCGGGTTGATTGTATTAGTCGAAACACGGTGGACCACGTGAAAGTTGCAATCTCCCACCCCATTGTGCAGGTATCCTAAGGTATTGGTAAACCCCGTATTCCCAATGAGTTGAGGAATGATACATGAAAACGTGCAGCAGGTTTTGCAGAAAAGACGAAACTGGATGACTCCATATTCTATGTAGATGGTGAATGGGGGGGAAGGAAGTTTAAACAACCACAACCACCACCACAACAACAACAACAACAACAACAACAACAACAACAACAACAACAACAACAACAACAACAACAACAACAACAACAACAACAACAACACCAACAATACTAATTACGACCAAGGAGTTGACTCTTGTGCACTTGTTCTTTTGTAATTACATCTGCTATTTGCATTCATTTATGTTTTAAGTAAATATATATTTTTGCACTTTTCGTTTCTGGTCTTTCTGGTTTGCATTCCACAGCTGAATGTGGAATCACTGGACTGCTGATGCTGACGTCACAAACATTTCATTGTTTTCCTGAATTTCTTTTCAAAATCTTTGTTATTGGCAGAGTCCACACTCACATGCTTTAACCGTGTTGGTTGTCATGCACTGCGCCATGGCATACTCTTCCAGAAGAAGCAAACTTTAACCCTTTTGCCTGCTCATGCCACCACGTGACAGAGAGGAAAAGACGGTTCCTGCTTATTGCTTCCTTACTCATACTTGCTCTATCTTACTCTTCTACACAATATCAAAATACAAATTGTTAAACTGTCCACAGCTGAAATTAAACCCAAATCATCTCAACACAGACGATGTTTAGGAAGGAACTGCAGATGCCGATTTACACCGAAGATAGACACAAAATGCTGGAGCAACTCAAAGGGGCAGGCAGCATCTCTGGATAAGAGGAACGGGTGGCATTTCGGGTCGAGACCCTTCTTTGGACTGAGAGCCAGGTGAGAGGGAGACACAGAGATGAGAAAGTGTAAGGTGTGAAAACAAGACAGTTCAAGGAAAATGTAGAGTAAATCATTGTTAGCTAGCAAAAGGTGAGAACAAAATAAACAGAGATAACATTTAATCAGGGGGATAGTCGTCAGACTGGTAAATTTATATTTGCAAAGATTTCCTCTGCTTGCTTGGGGTAACGGCAATCGCAAACACATTCATCAACAATAGATTTATGATTTTCACTTCATCTGACACAAGAAAAATCTTTCTTCATAAAAGCTTCAAAATTGACTGTGAGTAATATTAAAGCATAACAGAGCAGTATCAAATTCTTCCTTTCATTCTTTCAGTAGAAGTACAAGCCATTTGTTATTTTTAAAATGAGTTAAGGTCTCCATTAAAATAATGGAGAGATAAATTTGATAACGATGCATCAAGCATTCATACGGTAACATTACTTACGAATTCCCAAGCTAATATTTTCCCGTATAACTGATTTAAAATCATTTGTACTACATTAATGATCAAGAATGTTCACACAATAAAGGAGCAGTGTTAAAATTACTATAATGTAATATGTAATTTACATAGTGGGAACATATATAATGTAACATGATTTTTTTTACCGCTATCTTGAAAATACTTAAAACTGACAAAAACTGCCTGAAATAGAAAATGTTTCTATTCCCAGCATCAACATCTCTCTGTTTGACTGGAACAAATGCTTAACATGTTTAAATGTCACTTGAGACGGTCTTTATTCATCCTTGTTTGCTACTTGATCATTCATTCACAGTGCATGAAACATACAGTACATATATACGGGTGTCAGAGTTTATGGGGAGAAGGCAGGAGAATGGGGTTAGGAGGAAGAGGTCGATCAGCCTTGATTGAATGGCAGAGTAGACTTGATGAGCCAAATGGCCTAATTCTGCCTATCACTTATGATCTTATGAACATTGCTGATAAAGCCATTTTTCATTGGTGATCCCTAAATGTCCTTGAGAAGGTTTCAGTGAGTAGTTTTTTTGAACCACTGCAGCCTACCTGATATAGGTGTGTTTCTACGTCACTTTAATTTCATGTTTCATGTATTTTGTATTTTTATGACTGTTTCCCTCAATTTTCCTGGGCTAAATAAAGTTCTATCGTACCGTCGAATGCAATCAACCTGGTGTGCACAGTCAAATAAGATCAAATAGAACAAGTTGTCCTACAACTTTAGGCTGTGCACGCCATATGCAAGAAGGAGTAGTATCGTATCGTATCATGTCATATCGAATTGAAAGGTGCTGTCCAAGGAGTTATAGCAAGTTACTGCAGCACCATCTTGTAGATGATTCACAATATAATAATAATAATAATAATACATTTTATTTGTATAGCGCTTTTCAAGGACTCAAAGTCGCTTTACATGGTGAGTCAAGAACAAAACAAAATAGAGCAGTAAGACAGAGATGCAAAGGGGAGGGGGACATGGGACTAAGGGTATGCAGAGGTGAAGAGATGGGTCTTGAGGCGGGACTGGAAGATGGTGAGGGACTCAGAAGTTCGGATCAATTGTGGGAGGGAGTTCCAGAGCCTGGGAGCTGCCCTGGAGAAGGCTCTGTCTCCAAAAGTGCAGAGGTTGGATTTCAGAATGGAGAGGAGACCGGCTGAAATGGATCTGAGGGACCGTGAGGGTTGGTAGGGGGAGAGGAGGTCAGTGAGATAAGGGGGGGCCAAGTGGTTGAGGGCTTTGTAGGTGAGGACCAGGATTTTGTAGATGATCCGGTGGGAAATGGGAAGCCAGTGAAGTTCTTTGAGGACTGGGGTGATGTGGTGCCTGGATTTGGTGTGGGTAATGAGTCGGGCGGCTGCATTCTGGACCAGTTGGAGTCGGTTGATGTTGCTGGAATTAATGCCAAAGAGAAGAGAGTTACAGTAGTCCAGTCGGGAGGAGATGAAGGCATGGATGAGTCTTTCAGCAGCGGGGGGTGTGAGAGAGGGTCTGATTTTGGCAATGTTGCGGAGGTGAAAAAATGATGTTTTGACAACATGGCGGATGTGAGGCTCAAGGGAGAGGGTTGAGTCAAAGAACACACCAAGGTTGCGGGCCTGAGGAGATGTCTTCACAGACATTTTTAACATCTCACTCAGCCAGGCAGTAGTGCCCAACTGTCTTAAGAGTGCCACCATCGTCCCTGTCCCGAAGAAACCAAACCCAGCCTGCCATAATGACTTTCGACCAGTGGCTCTAACACCCATAGCAATGAAGTGTTTTGAGCGACTGGTTATGCAGCACATCAAAAAGAGTCTACCTGCCGACCTAGACCCACTGCAGTTCGCCTACAGAGCCAACCGATCCACAGAGGACGCAGTCTCAACAACACTGAACCTCGTACTGTCACACCTTGATCGGAAAAATACTTATGCCAGGATCCTCTTCATAGACTTCAGCTCTGCGTTTAACACAATCATTCCGCAGCAGCTGGTGGAGAGGTTGGAGCTATTGGGGGTTGATGCTGGCACATGTAACT
Source organism: Amblyraja radiata (assembly GCF_010909765.2). NCBI lineage: Eukaryota > Metazoa > Chordata > Chondrichthyes > Rajiformes > Rajidae > Amblyraja > Amblyraja radiata. The sequence goes on from NC_045969.1 coordinate 15,698,278, forward strand.
GGGTCCTGAACTTTCTATCACAACAGCGGCAGACAGTCAGGGTGGGCAGTAGGACATCAAAAACCATAGCCGTGAGCACTGGCTCGCCCCAAGGCTGTGTCCTAAGCCCCCTGCTGTTTAGTCTGCTTACACACGACTGTACTGCTAGACTCAATAACAACTTCATCAACAAGTTCGCTGATGACACAACAGTGGTGGGTCTCATCAGTGACAATGATGAGTCGGCATACAGGATGGAGGTGGAGCTGCTCACAGGATGGTGTAAATCCCACAACCTCATTCTCAACGTGGGAAAAACTAAGGAGATGGTGGTTGACTTCAGGAGGGCGGGAAAACAATACCGTACACCTCTGCGCATCGATGGAGTTGATGTGGAAAGGGTCAGCAGCGTGAAGTTCCTAGGACTCCACCTGTCAGATGACCTGATGTCCACAACCAACACCACAGCACTGGTCAAGAGAGCCCAGCAGCGACTACACCCTCTCCGAAGACTACGTAAAGCAGGTCTCCCCACTACACATCTACGAACTTTTTATAGGGGGACAATCGAGAGCACATTAACCAACGGCATCACTTCCTGGTTCGGGAGCTGCAAGGCGTACGAACGGCACCAACTTGACAGGATTGTGAAGACCGCCAGCAGGATTATTGGTGCTCCACTCCCTTTCTTGCTGGACATATACAGGGAGAGATGTATCAACAGAGCCATCTCCATCATCAAAGACCCCTACCACCCATCGCATCACATATTCTCCATCCTGCCATCTGGGAAGAGGTACAGGAGCATTAGCTGCAAAACCAGCAGGATGCTCCTCAGCTTCTTCCCGCAGGCTATAAGACTGATAAACGGACTTTGCCCCCTGCCAAAGTATCGCGCACCAACCATCAACCTGGACACACTGCAGCAGCTGTCGATCGGAACGCCTGTTGATGTTTAGTAGAGAGTAGAGTGTTTAATTTAATTTGTTCATGATATATGTTTTTTATTTCTAGTTATTTGTTGTTATTTGTACTGCACACTGAATGGACACTGGTTGAGCAACGTTTTTTTGTTTCCTCTGGGTATGTGAGTACTCAGGAAAATGACAATAAAGATATACTGATACTGATACTGATGAGGAGACAGTGGTGCCGTCAATAGTGAGAGTGGGGTTGTTAATTTTGGTAAGTGTTGATTTGGAGCCAATGAGGAGAAATTCTGTTTTGTTACAGTTTAATTTAAGGAAGTTGAGTTGCATCCAAGATTTGATGGCTGACAGGCAGGAGTTGATATGGGAGAGAGGGGGGTGGTGGGGGGACTTGGTGCTGAGATAGATCTGGGTGTCATCAGCATAGCAATGGAAGTCCAGTTTGAAGTGACGGAGTATATGACCAAGGGCGAGGATGTAGATGATGAAGAGGAGGGGACTGAGAACAGAGCCTTGGGGAACGCCTTGAGTGACAGTGGCTGTAGCAGAGGTGTGGTTATGGAGAGAGATGAAGTGGGATCGGTTGGAAAGGTAGGAACGGAGCCAGCTGAGTGCAGAACCTTCAATGCCAAGGTCTTTAAGTCTGGTATGCAGGATGTTATGGTTCAAGGTATCAAAGGCCGCACTCAGGTCGAGGAGGATGAGGATGTTGAGGGAACCAGTGTCAGCAGAGGTGAGGAGGTCGTTGAGGACTTTGAGGAGAGCAGTTTCTGTGCTATGGAGGGGGCGAAATCCAGATTGGAGGGGTTCGAATAGGTTATACGCAAGGAGGTGGGAATGAAGTTGTGACGCGACGATACGCTCCAGGGTTTTTGAAAGAAAGGGGAGGTTTGAGATTGGGCGGTAGTTAATGAGAGAGGAGGGATCAAGACCAGGTTTCTTTAAGATTGGTGTGACAGCAGCAGTTTTGAAAGCAGAGGGGACAATTCCTTGGGACAATGAGGAGTTGAAGAGATTAATGAGGTTGGGGCAGAGAACGGGGAGGCAGGACTTCAGCAGGGGAGTGGGGAGAGGGTCGAGGGAGCAGGTAGTGGGTTTGGAAGAGCTAATGAGTTTGGAGATTTCAGTAGGGGTGACCAGGTCAAACTGGGAGAGGAAGCAGTGTGGAGGAGGGGTAAGGAGGTCAGTGGAGATGTTGAAAGGAGGGGCCTTGATAGGTGGTGGAGTAGATGCTGGGGAGTCGGGTACAGGGGATAAAGATTGATAGATGGTGCTGATTTTGTCCACAAAATATAGCCGCTATGCAACGACAGTGGAACAAGTGAATGCTTAAGGTGACGGATAGGAGTCAAAAAGACCAGGTACTTTGTTCTTGGTGTTATTGAGTCTGTTCCTACTTGTTGGCGCTGTGCTCTTCCAGATGTTATGGAGGGTATTTTCTCAACATGCCTTGCAGATGGAAATAAAATTAAAGGGAGCCAGTCGATGCCTTATTCCTTGCAGAATGCACTAGCCCCGACTATTATTTAAACGGCTGTTTAATATGGCTGTAACAGTTGAATCTCACTCAGTGGCGACCAACAGAATGTTGATGAAGACTAATACACTTGAGTGAAAAAAGGCGGCCGTTACACTCTCTTTTGTCAGAGATTGTCATCGCCTGCCATAATGCGGTATGGATATTACTTCTCCCTTTATAGCCCTGCGCTGATGTTGATCTTGCCTTGAGAGAGTTATAATTGCATCATGTTCATGGGTAAACATCTGCCAGCAATACCAAACAAATAACAACCAACCCTCACAAGCACTAGTACTGACAACCGAGAACAATACATCATGAATCACTATTTCTAGATACATTATAAATTTGTGGCACCAGCCAAACGCAGAACAGAAATAGTGGAAGCTTCGTGGCTAATAACATATTCCTTTGATCTATCAGCACATTATTGTACGGTAATTAACAGCATTAGTAGACCTTACATTATCCCAACTGTCATTTACAATTTACAAATTAATTTCCAGTAAATAATTAGTACGATACTAACAATGTAAAGGAGCAAGCTTTATAGGCGACGTTTCGGGTCGAGACCCTTCTTCAGACTGGAAGTCCCACTTGCCTGTTCCTGGACGATGTCCCTCCAAACCGTATACCTAGGTTTGCACAAAATCAAAATGTTATAATTGTCTGTCATTTTTAACATATGGAACACTGAATATTATACTCTTAGCAAAAATTAATGCATATTTTCGTCATTTCAATTGCCAGATTAACATTTTAATTATAGATTTATATTGGAACTCAAATGACACGAATAATTTACTTCACAATAAAAATGTTTCAATGCCAATGTATATTAACTACACCAATTCAAAAGCATAATTTAAAAGTAGTTGGCTGTATTACAGTATAAAATATTACAGACAAAAACATTCTATTGCCTCATCTCTGATGAAGGAACAATTCTCTGAGGCAGATTTTTAATGTAGAATTACTGTGTGAAAACTGACTATATCTGAGCTCCAATAAACAGAAAATATTGTGGACATAAAAATATTTGAATTATGTGAACCTCCTTTTACTTGGGAATATAATGACTAATTGTTGTTATTCAACATGTAATGTACATCAGAAAGGGATAAATATTAATTCAGAATTAGAAACCGGTGGTTGGCAGTTTATGCCAGTTCCTCTACTTTCCTTATGCAAACTCACTGGGAAATGATGGCAAATGTGTGCGGAGACAGAACAATATCCAGTAATAGTTATAATCTGATGCCCGATCTTATTTGGTGACTTGTATCAGTGACAGAAACAACATTGTTGCCCTTGCTATTGTCACCGACAATCCAGAGGGAGGATCATGCCACTGGAGCCATTGCGACTACTTGTGATGGAGAGTGCGGAAGCCTCTCCATCCAAGCTCAAGTCCAATGAACACTATATTTCTCATCTTTCATATCCACAAAATGACGAAAAGGAGGGTTCTGGTGAAAAATGGCACCTTTGGCAGTTGTACCTGTGCTGCTGCCAGGTTCCCAGGCTCTGATAGCCAAGTTAAACTCTAACATTTTAAACAACTCTGAACTTGAAGGCTACAAGATGGCGCCGGAAACATGGCTACTCTTGTGTACTGTCCCAGTGTAATCCACTATTCTTACACACTTGTACCTAACTATGATTGTCCCATTGCATGGTAAAATTTTTACTGAACTGTATGCAAAAAAGGAATTTCAAAGTATTCAAAGGTTTTTATTGGTCACATTCACATACACCGAGGTGTAATGAAGTGAAATGCTTTTTGCCATTTTGTAGCACACAAAAGAATACAGACATAACACCAATGAGAGTCTTAAACACAAAGAACATCCCCCCACAATGGCTCCCACCATGAGGGAAGGCACAAAGTCCAGTCCCCAACCCCAGTTCACCCATAGTCGGGCCTATTGAGGCCTCCACAGTTGCCTCTACGGAGGCCCGATGTTCCTGGCCGTTCTCGCCGGGTGGTGGTGCTCCGGCGTCGGGAGAGTCCTCACAGCGGCCTGGGAACCCTGGAACGGCCGCCTCCATACTGGACGCCGCGGCTTCCGAAACACGACAAGGCCACGCCGGATGGAGCTCCACAACTGCTGATCTCGTCGCGAGATCCCAGGCTCCCGGTGTAAAGTTCGGCGCCGCAGCCCACAGCTGGCCGCTCCGCAGTCCCGCATCTCCGCGATGTTGTTCCCGGTGGTCTCAGCTCACTGGAGCTCCAGCGCGGTGACCCAGGCAAGGCATCGCCCGCTCCACGATAGCGCTCCAGCGCTGTGCCGCCGCCGAAGCCGAGGTTCTGACGGTCCGCGACACAGGAAACGCCGCTCCAGGCCCGCTGGTAGGCCGCGAGGACGGGTCGAAGCTGCAGCCCGGAGAAAAGCTGCCTCTCCGACCAGGTAGGGACCCTGAAAGGCAGTTTCCCCCTTCCCCCCCCCCCCCCCCCCCCCCACCCCCCACACAAAAAAGTCTAGACCTCCAAACAAAACACTTTAACTAACTAAAACTAAAAATAAAACGGTGAAAAGACAGACAACTGCTGGCGAATTTCACTGTATCGAGGTGTATGTGATAACACAGTACCATTGAACCATTGAGAAATTATTTAAACAGGGTGGCCCGGTGACCCAGCGGTAGAGTTGTTGCCTTACAGCGCCAGAGACTCGAGCTCGATCCTGGGTGTGGGTGCCGTCTGTATGGAGTTTGTACATTCTCCCCGTGACCTGGGTTTTTCCGGATGCTCCGGTTTCCTCCCACACTCCAAAGACATACAGGTTTGTCAGCTGCTTGGCTTGGTAAAATTGTAAATTGTCCCTTGTGTGTGTGGGATAGTGTTAGTGGATGGAGATCTCTTGTTGGCGCCGACTCACTAGGCCGAAGGGATGGTCTCTAAACTAAACTATACCTCAATAATTAAGTTATGAAAATGGAGATTAAAATCAACTGTTCAAGCTAAACTAACTCTGACATTAACAAACTGGAATTAATATTTTGATGCTTTGTTCTGATGGATATAATGGAACGTGGAAAAAATTGAAAGTTTGTCGCCGTTAACTTTTCAATTGCTTCAAAGGTAATAGAGAAGGAATTAACAGGAAAAGATTCCGCCATATTAATGTAAACATTGGAGGCGGGAAGGAAGAGAAATGTTTTATATGTTTGGTTACTGTTTGCGATCTGTTATTTGAACTATGTGTAATAAGCTGGGAGCACTTGAAAAAAAGCTAAGATTGGAGAGCATTTAGTAATCATGGCCAGACCTCCTTAAACTGTGCAGAGTACCGTGACTAATTTGTCCATATGAACAGTAGTACAATCAGGACTATGAAACAGGGAGGGGAATGGGTTTATATAACTCAGGAAGCACTACAGACTATCTTACCTTACATCCATTGCCCGCAGTAGCAGTTTAGGCCTGCTTGATAATTACATGTAACATTTCAAGATGAATCTTAGAAATGCCACATTAGCCTTGATGTCTTTTATTTTAACTTTTACAAAAATAAATAAAAGCCTGGCTTATGCACAGATCGGGTTCTGCAGTGTTCCGCAGGAGGGGGATGGGAATGATGAGGGATTGGGGTCCATGTAGAAACAAGTAAAAAGAACTACCTCAAGCCTTGAACATTAGCAAACAGAGGGCGCATTTGAAAATGAAGATTGAACATATCAAAAATATCCTTCAGTGACTGCAAAAGACAGTGCGATAGAAAACCTAATTGGTTTTCTGCCTATACACACTCATAAATTCAGTTGTTGGCTGGTAAAGGTTGGAAAATATTTGTTTGATATGAAGGTCATTGAATAATTTATGCATTATTTAATAATGCAGCAAACCAGGGAAGAGTTCAGTAAGACAAGCACACTACACACTCATTTGCTTCATGTTTCCAAATAAACACAATGTTTTTAATGGGAACTAAATAGGTAAGGAATGAATAACTAAAGACTTTCATGAATTGTGTCCTTTCTCCCTATTATTTGGAATAAAATGGCTGCTGTGAGGAAAAAGAAGCATCGAGCAGGATATAGAATAAGACAAAAGCTCGATAGAGACAGTCTTTTTTTTTGACAGGTCACCATTCAAATATTTATGGGGTTATGAGCAGATGCGATTTTTGCGTCTGCAATCTACATCACTGTTTTTTTTCCCACTGGTTTGTGCGGCGTGGCATCCATATTCCCGCAGTCTCGTGTTAGCTGGGCCGAAGGCTGCTTTAAGAGTCTGCTTTGCAGCCACTTCCACTCCGGTTGAGGGGAGAGGAGAAGTGGTGGTGGGGGTGGTGGAAGCATTGCTCTCCGCCCTGTAACTAATCTGACTGGACAGCTCCAGCTTATTATAGAACCATTGCTGATAATAAAATCTGAATCAAACTGCGGACTGAAAGCCACTTGAGATCTTTGCCACTTTAATTTTTAAAGTTATGGAAGCATTTGACACGAAGGTGGATCCTATATCACCAGTTTGCGTGCAAGCACTTACTTAGGCAATGCAGCAGTCGTGTCCGCGCAGTGCTGTGGACATTTCAGGTGAGCACCCGTGTAAAAGCAACTAATTGTGATGTTCCATTACTCTCCTCTAACTGTCACAATTGGTCCTAAGTGGTCATGAGTGATTTATTCAATTAGTTTTCACAAGACTAAGCTATGACAAATTTATGTTTTGGCTGCAGGAAACTGGTAGCAATCACGAAACCACCAAAACATCAAAACAGAAGGGATTGCTCCTGTTAACATGCAGTCAGATGAAATCCCAGCTCTGAGGATAGGTCTCACGAACACACAGCTTGATAGCTGAGCCCAGGAAGAACGTTGCCTGCAGGCCGCACTGAGTAATGCCGGCTCCTTGACTTCTGCAGCCGTTCTTATCCAGACCATTTCCACTACACCACTCTCCACACCAGCCCTTTGATGCTTAGGACTTAATCAGCTGCAATCATTCATTCAATCAATTTTATTTTATGTTTAATGTCCACAGAAGGAGGAAATTCTTATACACAAGGAACTGCGGGTACTGGTTTTATCAAATAGAAAAGACACAAAGTACTGGAGTAACTCAACGGGTCCGGCAACATCTCTGGAGAACATGGACAGCAAATTTTCGATTCCGGACCTTTTCCACAGATGATGTCCTTGTTAAATCTGAGATGATAGTAACACTGGTTGCATACATCTTTCCAACTGTTATTCTCAAATGTTGCTTATTTTCAATACATTAATTAATTAAATCCCCAAGCACAGACATATTAATTAGTAGGAAAACTTTCCATTTTCTCCCTCTTCTCCCTTGGAACTGGCTGCCAACGCCATTAATTACAGGAGGGCACAAAGTGCTGGAGTAACTCAGTGGGTCAGGCAGCATCTCTGGAGAACACGGATAGGTGATGTTTCGGGTCAGGGTCCTTCTTCAGACAGGTTGTAGGGGGGAATTGTAGTGACAATTCCCCTCCCCCTATAATCAATCTGAAGAAAGATCTCGATTCAAAATGTTTCATATCCATGTTCTCCAAAGATGTTACCTGACCTGTTAAATTACTCCAGCACTTTGTGTTCTTTTATGTTTAATCCAGCATCTGCAGTTCTTTGTTTCCACCCTACAGGTCATACCGCAACTAAACGTATCTGAAACAAATGGATATTCAATGCATAGCTCTTCAAAATGGAAGTTTGGCAGTTTCTACTTAATCCCATTTACTCGCCAGTATTTCTTGCTGTTTTGTTTATTTCCCCACCTCCCTTCTTCAAGTCCCCGATTAATTGAAGGGTTTCCAGATTCAGAATCAGTGATAGAGAAAGGATTAATGATGACTTCATCATGTATATTTCCACCATGAGAAGAGAAACAAGATGGCTGCATCTTAGCAGAAGGGAGACATCCTTAGGCTATCAGTTAATCTGACGAAGAAACTTCTAATAGCAAAAGATTGCCTCAGTCAATCTGAGCCTTTATTTAATGTTAATTTTTCTTAATCTTAAAAAAAATATGTAATTCAGCTGATCCGCAATTAAATTGTATGTGCAAAACTGTAATGTTTATGTGCAGTGCCTGAAATGGGATCCCCAAAGATGACAGCACATAAGGTCATAAGATCATAAGTAATAGGAGCAGAATTAGGCCATTCGGCCCACCTAGTCTACTCTGCCATTCAATCATGGCTGATCTCTCTCTTCCTCTAAACCCCATTCTCCCAATAACCTCTGACACCTGTACAAATCAAGAATCTATCAATTTTTGCCTTTAAAATATCCATTGATGGCCTCCACAGCCTTCTGTGGCAAAGAATTCCACAGATTCACCACCCTCTGGCTAAAGAAGTTTCTCCTCATCTCCTTCTTAAAAAAAATCTCTGGATAGAAGTATTTGGTGACGTTTCGGGTCGAAATCCTCAACCCTACATCATTCCTTCCCTCCAGAGTTGCTGCCTATCCCGTTGAAATGCTCCAGCATTTTGAGTCTATCTTCGGTATAATCCCGCATCTGTAGTTCCTTCCTACACTGGTAAATGGAATATCTGTACTTTATGGTTAGCATGGATGTGGTGGGCTGAAGGGCCTCTTTCTTTGTCGTGTAACACTATGATGCAATGAATTCCACGGTAAAATCAAGAATGAACAATCCTTTGGTGAGTCGGAATTCCAACAGGAGTATGAAAGGAACAATTCACTTAATCCCGTGAAACTATGGAGCCCAGTACTTAAAATCTGACCCCCTTGATATAAAAACTGGGCAAATAGAGCAGATCCCAATTTTGTCCTGGCGTCATTGAATGGATAATTCATTATTGTGTGTATTACGGTGAGGGATGCTTACCTGGAGATTACAGACAACCTTAGCAAGTACTCCCAGTTCTGGAGTAGCATAGCTCATTTTTATTACCAGAAAGAACTGACCCAAACCTTGAAAAAGCACCCTTTCTGCAACATTTGTCATGTTCCTCCATTTCCCACACCAAACATTCTGTAAACTCGCTAAATCAGGGTGTGAATTTAGTAAGACTCTGTGCTGCAAATTAATGACCGTTTTATGCTGTAGTTCCATGCCTGGTCAAAACAGAGTCTGCCCAAGCTCACTTTGTATTAAACCACTATAATCAGTAAACCTCCATCCCTTCAACTACTGAATCAGACACCAAATGCGTGTGGTCGAAGCTAAACCATGAACATCATGTACCTCCCTTAAATGAATAGTGAAATCCTACATTAAATAGATCTTTACCTAAAATGATTCTAACCAGGATTGTTAGCAATACACCACTTCACTCACTGTAATTAGGTGATTCTCAAAGACAAACCTGAACATTAGAACATCCTACGACTTTGAAAGGATAGATACAGTGAAGTAATTAGATGGGAGACAATTCCAATAACGACTTCATAAAGAATATTGACAGTCATTAGATTCTGGGACATTGTCTCAATTTAGCACAGTTGTAATCTACTGCATTAGTGGAGGTTAGCTTTCAGCTGAACTGAATTTTTGGATGCAATGTATATTCAATATGGGCATTATTATAAATAAATTATAATAGGACATTAATTGGAGCTGGCAGATGAAAATAAGTATTATATTTATTTCGCGCGTAGTTTCAAGTGCATCTTCAGATATGTGTTTCTGTTTTGTAATTTGAAAGGCTGGATTGTAAAATAATAACAAATTAGAAAGGACCAACATGGGCTATTGGAGGCTGAAAATCATTAACAAAATCTAAAGCTTTGATCGTTATGATAAGTGGAGTGTTTGACCATGATGCCAGTGGGATTAGACCATCAATTAGCAATTCTGAACAAAATGGATGCTGATTAATTTGATCAGAATATTGCTTTCCCCATCATTCTGGTGCAAAGTCAAACTACAGGCAATCAAAGAATCCCCTTTCCCATTTACATTATGCAATTTGGATATAAATTTCTGTAGCACAAAATCTACCCAAATGAATCACATCGATGATTACAAACCATTTCAAAAGATAATCTTCATCATATGAGCCTATCAGGAAAACATCATGTTAGCCCTTTGGTTAGACTTGCAGTAATGAAAAAGAGACTTTTGTATAAACCAGAATGTCTTGGCAATAACATGATATGTTCATAATGATTACAGTCCATCTTGATTAGATCCCCTTTGATGAGCCAATGTATATAATTGCCACCTCACATGCTGCACAGAGGCAAATAAGTCTATGGCTAGATGATTCCCAAATACAATTTCTAGTCTATTCAGAGTCAACGCAACTGGAAAATACAGCAAAGGTTCGCATTCATCATCTCAGTTATTAATCCCAGCCAAAGTTGCTCTCATTAGTAAGATGTGCAGAGATTCCTTTGGAGAGAATTTTAACCTAAATTATTCCACGAAGCTATGATATTGAGGGGAACATTATACGATGGGATAGAAATTCAGCACCAGTTGCATGCACAAAAATAATCCCCTTTTTACTTTGATTGTGAAATTTGTTTCCATTAACATTAATTGAATTGAATATCGTAAACAGGATACAATTTATACCCTACTCAAGCAATCAACTCTACCCAACATTAATTTCCATTGGCTTTGCAAAAAGTAAAACGAGGCAGGGTTTAAGAGAAGTGATGAATCTGATCTAGTGTGGTTCTGCCTAGTGAGTGGAGTTGAAGATAACCTTCAGTATGTATTATGTTGCAGGAATATCAACCATTTTGCCCAAAACAACAAGGATATCCATGCACATGAACCTCAGGCAATCAATTTTGAATTAATTCAGTTGACTTTGATTATCCAGGATCATTTATAAGAGGGCCTCCATGAATAAAGCAAAAATAATGGATAAAGCAAGGCTCATGCAAAGCACATTAAAACACATTAGAAATCATCAAACCCATTGCACAGTACTTACTTTGTTTATTAAAGTCACGTTTGCTTGTTTGAGAGTGCGTTTGTCTATCATTGAGGGAGCACCTCAAGGCTGTGTGCTTTGCCCCCTGCTGTACTCACTCTATACTCATGACTGCGTAGCTGGTCATAGTGCGAACTCCATCATCAAGTTCACTGACGGCACCACTGTTGTGGGACGTATCACTGATGGGGACGAGTCAGAGTATAGAAGAGAGATCGACCGACTGACCAAATGGTGCCAGCACAATAACCTGGCCCTCAACACCAGCAAAACCAAGGAACTGATTGTGGACTTTGGAAGGGGTAGGATAGGGACCCACAGTCCCATTTATATCAAGTGCTTCAAATTCCTGGGCGTGCACATCTCTGAAGATCTCTCCTGGTCCGAGAACACTGATGCAATCATAAAGAAAGTACATCAGCGCCTCTACTTCCTGAGAAGATTACGGAGAGTCGGTATGTCAAGGAGGACTCGCTCTAACTTCTACAGGTGCACAGTAGAGAGTTGCATCGTGGCTTGGTTCGGCAACCTGAGCGTCCAGGAGCGGAAAAGACTACAAAAAGTAGTAAACACTGCCCAGTCCATCATCGGCTCTGACCTCCCTACCATCGAGGGGATCCATCGCAGTCGCTGCCTCAAAAAGGTTGGCAGCATCATCAAGGATACCCACCATCCTGGCCACACACTCATCTTCCCGCTACCTTCAGGTAGAAGGTACAGGAGCCTGAAGACTGCAACGTCCAGGTTCAGAAACAGCTTCTTCCCCACAGCCATCAGGCTATTGAACTCAACTCAAACAAAACTCTGAACATTAATAGCCCATTATCTGTTTATTTGCACTTAATCTGTTTTATTTATTCATGTGTGTATATATTTATACAATGGTATATGGACACATTGATCCGTTCCGTATTCATGCCTTCCATAATTCTGTTGTGCTGAAGCAAAGCAAGAATTTCATTGTCCTAATGGGACACATGACAATAAACTCTCTTGAATCTTGAATCTTGAATCTTTCCAACTTGTTCTTATGGTCAAAATTACACATTATCATTGCAGACATATCCCACTGTGTAGTATAGAAAGGACCTGCAGATGCTAGTTAGTAGATGCTACCTACTGCATAGAATGGGAGGCCGCTGCGGTATAAATAAGCAAACGTTTAATCAGTTTTAATGTACTCTTACTGTGAACTAACTGTAACTAATATATCCCAATTGTATTGTAACTGTAGTTACTGAGCCACTAGTGTGCTCATACTGTGGTTATGTGTAAAGTACTTTACTGTACTCTAAGTGTAGTTGATGTGTTCTTATTAGACTGCAAGTGTAGTTAATGCACTATGACTGTAATGCTGTAGCTGATGTACGACAGTATTTTTGCTCTGTTGGCCAGAGCTCTCTGGAGGTGCCTTTTAAATCTGCAAGAGACCTTTTAAGATGAACGAAACTGGGCTACAGAGCTGTGTATTGCTTATCCATAACCCGTTAAATTGACTATTGATTCATTGCGAATTCCACTGTGCTTGAAAGATAGTAGTTTATTATTTCTCAATTAACATCAGCGTTTCCTTTGATGTGAAAGGTTTAGGTTATTCGATTGATAGATTTCTTTGCAACAAATTCTTTGTTTCGTATGGGAGATTTAATACTCGTTTGGCGACATCTATCCTTTTTTTTACAGTAATGGATAAAAATTATTTTGAAGGAGTCAGAATCATTGGATTTGACACCTACAGAGTAAAAGGCAGGTGGTTTGAAATAGCACAATGAGTTCTTCAGAAACCCAGGCTTTGCTCAGACAAAAGCTTTTAATTCAGTCCCAGTTCCCATTGAAGATAAGGTTTAAAATACAGGTAACAGAAAACAACAGAAACCAGAGCTTCATCATTGGATCTACAGAGAATATTATTGACAAAGGTAAGATTTTCTCATAGTCAACTAATCTATTCAGGTTGGCTCGATCAGTGGTGAACATTATTCTATTTAGTTATTTCAGATTTTTGACAGCTATTGGTTCCTTCCATTCTCCTCTTGTCTGTGACAGCAGTGACAATGTGCGTCAATTTGGAAAAACATGGAAATAACTCTTTAAATTAATGGATTGAGAGGGGAACAGCTTGCCCATGAATCCCATTAGCATTATAGTCATAAACCCTTAGAGTCATACAACATGGAAACAGGCCATTCAAGCCAAAGTCCGTGCTGACCAAGATGCCCCATCTACCTTTGTCCCACCTACCTGCTTTTGGCCCCTATCCCTCAGAATGTTTCCTGTTCATGTACCTGTCCAAATGTCTTTTAAATGTTGTTATAGTACCTGCCTTAACTACCTCATCTGGCAGCTTGTTCCATATACCCGGCACCTTCTGTGTGAAAATTGAACTCCAAATTCTAATGCCCATATAAACACATACATACAGTAGAGGGAAGAGGGGGTTTAGGATGGGGAGAGAGGGCGTGTAGGCTGGGAATTGCAGAGAAATAATTGGTCTAATTTTGCTTAACGGAAACAGAACCTGGACAATGAATGTTTGTAGACACAAAATGCTGTAGTAACTCAGCAGGTCAGGCAGCATCTCTGGTGAGTGGGAATGGGTGACGTTATGGGTCGAGACCCTTCTTCACACTGCTGGTATTGGTATTGGACAATCAATGTTGGTATTAGTACACAAAGTACCCATCAGTGTTTCCAAGGAATATATACCTCATGAATTTTGGAATGGTTACAAGTAGCTTTGTATGACTTTCATGAAGTTGAGACATTTGTGTAGTCAGACAACGTACAGCACAGGTGTACAGCGGTCAAGTCGTGCGAATACCAGAGCTGCCTTTTTACAGCTCATTTCTTAGCTCCAGTGTCGTTTATGTGGAGTTTACGTTCTCCTATGACCACAGAGGTTTACTCCAGGTGCTCTAGTTTCCTTTCACTTCTGAAAGACTTGCAGGCTGGTTACAGTCAGCTGTGCCTAATGTGCAGGGTGGGTGATAGACCTTGCAGTGAGGAGAGAGAGTAAAAATAGGATTCATATAGAAATAGTGTAATGGGCCTGTCCCACTTAGGCGATTTTTCAGGCGACTGCCGGTGACTATCAAGTTGCCGGCAGTCGCCTGAAAAACCACGCTCAGCAACACAGTCCACACAGTCCTGATGGGCAAAGAATTACTAAGATTTACTACCCTCTAGGTGAAGAAATCTCTTATAATCTCAGTCCTGAATGGCCCTACCCTTATTTTGAGACCGAGTCACTCCAGAGCTGCCAACTCTCACGCATTTCGCCCAATTCTCACGCTCTCACGCTGATCACCGAATTTCTCACATTCTGACGTGAGAAATTCTGTGATCAACGAGAATTTCAAAACTAATATCAACTGCTTATGTGTGTGTGTCTGTTGACAAGACAGCAGCATTCTTAATTCTCTGTTATTCTCACTTGACCAATCCATCGCACACCTCCAAACCATGCCCTCATGCAAATTTATATTGAAAGACATGGACCGGGGCAGTGAATGAGTGTCACCCAACGCAGCAAGTGAGGCCATGTCCTGCTCCCGGCGGCAGTCGGAATTTAAGGATTTGTGGGAAGTGACTGACATGAGCGAGGCCGGCGAGCCTCGCCAGGTACACCCAAGGCCAGTGATCAGTGATCGCTCAGCCCCTCCACTTTCAAAAACGCTTCGTGGTCCCTGGTTCAGACGAAGAGCACTGGCAGATGTGAGTGGGGAACTGAGGCCAGTTGTCTGTGATGTCTGGATCCCAATGCTCAGCACTTCATGTTTCGAAGTTGGCTAATGTTATTGATTTGTAATTAGCATGATTTGTAATTAGTTGACCAAACCTTAATTTATTAATCTGTAATATCCAGGGGGATGGGATAAGTGTAATATTAAAATGACATGCAAGGTGTCAGGCTGTCTGTCACAACATACAGCCCCGATATCCATTATTTCAGTTAAATATTGGGAAGGGAGCACTATGTCATTAGGCGCTTAACTATTATGTTTGTTTACCTCACTGACTATTTCTAACCCCCCACACACCCCAAATTCCTTTGACAGGTTGAATAGAAATGTCCCCAATTTTGTTGTTTTATTAATTGAACATGTAGATGAACAGCCTCAAGGAGTGTAATCAGATGGAAACTGATTCAGATGCGATGTTTAAGAGCTTGTTCAAAGAAGGGGCATATTTTAAAGTAGTGACAAAGATACTTGCAGGGGAATGTGTGAGGAGGTTATTATTTGTCTTTAGTTTTAGCTTGAACCAGGACATCTGAAGATTCAAAGTTTAATATAGTAATTGTGCTGATACTGACTCCAACCAACCACGTAATGAATATCATCCATTCCGGAGGTTTTATTTTTCTGATGTCATTTAAACTTCACTTGGATTTCAATCACTTCAAAGTAACAGTAATTGGGAATGGAGAGCATTGGAACAAAAAATTGGTCTCGGTACATATTAAATGTGTAATATAATAATCTATGCATGTTGGAAGGTGCAATCAAAACATATATATTTTTATCATTGTTGTGTTATGAATAACACAGAAAATATGTACTCTCTAGATCACATTAAATAGAAGATTATTGCTTAAATATATATATTGTTATTGGACTTTGCATTTCGGAAAAGTCCCAGCTGAGAGGAAGACAGCAAAATACTGAAAATATTGGGGGTGAAAATGACTTCAGGCCAGTTTGTTAGGAAAGTGAAGTAAATGGTAATAGAATACTTATACAGCTGAGTGAGTATAATTTTATTGATGAGAAATTGTGTTCAACCAATTGATGACTTCTTTGACAAAGTATCTAGCATGTTAGATAACAAGGAAGCCAATTTGGTCTGTGAAGTGCCCCATAAAAGATTACCACATTAGATAAGCACCTGTGGACTTGAACTTAATAAGTTAAGTCCAGGGGATCAGATATGGGCTTTATGTGTGGGCCAGATATAGTGTCAGTGCAGAGGGGCTAGGAGCAAGGCCAAGTGTGCATCCAGAGTCAAGGTCTGGAATAGTACTAGGTGTGCAGTCAAAGCTGGGACAATGGGAGTGTTCAGCACTGGGAATCTAAGCAGGTAGGCAGCTATGATCAGGGGGCCAGGTGTAAGGCTGGACTCAGGGTCAGGAATGAGAGAAGGTATGCAACTAGAGTCAGGGTCAGGAGTAGTACCAGGTGTGCAGTGAGACCCAGGTTGGTCAACATGGGCCAAGTGTTTGATTATAATCTGATTTCCATATATGAACACACTAAGATCATTCATGTGCTGCACCTGTTGATCAGAGCCTGGCTTTACTGTGAAATGTAACTAGGAATGTAATTTAGCCTAACCTTATTCATAGCTAATCCAATTTAAAGCATAAATATTGCAATCAAGTGTAAGTTAAAATACTAGTTACAGTATGCATTAGATTGCACAATTTCAAGCTGAAAAATGGAAAAGCTCTGTACCATGGGAAGGGGGTCACCTCATCCCACACCCTATCCCCCCCCTTGGTCGCTACGCTCCCTCGGGCTTGGTCTCTCACAATTTCTCACTCCCAACTCTCACCCAATGTTGGCAGCTCTGAGACTGACCCCTAATTTTTGACATTCCACCCAGGAGAAATACCATCGCTGCATCTATCCTCTCACATGCTGTAAAAGAACAATTAAATTATGTCTCATTCTTCTGAACTGTTAAATATAATCTTAGTGCTGAGGCGCTTAGTTGATATAGGACCCTAAAAACTGTACTGTCCAGGTTCAGGAGCAGCTTCTTCCCTACAATCATCAGGCTATTAAACACTGCAACCTCCAAATAGACTTGGGGGACATTATTTTTGCAGATCTAGGAAACAATGATGCTTTCTAGCATATAAATTCTTCAGATCTGAAGGGTGCAACAATTTGTTTTTTGGCTCAGCCTATTAAGAGAGTAGACTAATTTATACAACACTAATGTGAACATATATTTGAGATAAATTTAGAAACCATATGGAAAGGCTTTAAACACTTCACAAGTACATTTGGAAAACAGATGTCAGGCCGAGAAAAGACCGATCACAGGTACTAGTACATCATAGATAATGGTCATTCTGTACACCAGCATAATTACCAACTTTATTTATCTCCACCAAATGTCAAAGCAACAGAAAGGTTTCTTCTGCAGAACCCTCGATATAAAATTAGCATTTGAAACCTGGTTAACTTCTGTTGAATTATAATGAGGACAAAGAGCTCTTTGATTTTCTTTGCATCCTCTGACCAGCCAATTTCTTTCCACGACACAGACAAAGAATTGCTCCTAGTGTCTTGAAAATATCCTGTATCAAAAGAAAATTAAAAATATATTTAGGTGATCGGACAATGACAGCTTTCAAAGAGGAATTTGCACAAATATTACATGAGGATGTTTAAATTCACTAGCTTCCCAATTTAGTTTAGTTTAGATTTGTTTAGAGATACTCCATTGAAATAGGCCCTTCAGTCTACCATCCACACTGACCATCGATTGTTATCCCACTTTCTCATCCACCCCTACACACTAGGGACAATTAATCTACAAACCCACACATCTTTGTGATGAGCGCAGAAATAGGAGCACCGAAACAGGGGCACCCGAATGAAACCCACACGGTCACAGGGAGAACGTGAAAACGCCACACAGACAGCTCCTGAGGGCAGGATCAAACCTTTGTCTCCAGTGCTGTGAGGCAGCAGCTCTACCAGTTGCATCACTGTGCTGCCCTTATTCCCTTAGAGATCTTATGCAGAGATTAAGTGATCGATGTTAACCTTTCTGAATTTCTACTTTACATTTATGATATATATATATATATTTATTTATATGTGTGTGTGCATGTGTGCGTGTAATATATATATTTCCTTTTTTCTTTTTTTTCACGATATGGCTGGAAAATGCTTATTCTATGTGCGTTCTTCCAATCCATTTTTGATTCTTTGAGCTATTCTTTTCCTGTTAGTGTTGATCTGTTTGAGTAAGATACTTGGATTGGGATAGACACAAAATGCTGGAGTAACTCGATGGGACAGGCAGCATTTCTGAGAGAGAAAGAATGGGTGACTTTGATCTCGACCCGTTACTCCAGCATTTTGTGTTTATCTTCGGTGTAAACCAGCATCTGCAGTTCCTTCCTACACATACTTGAATCATTAGCTTATCCATCAAGAGAAAATACATCTCACATCTGACCTAGAGTTTTGAGTGTCTCACTGAATACTGACTCCAGTGTGCTTTTTTTGTTAATGATGCTTTGCTGAACTTCCTGATGATCTTCTCCCATAACTGAGCGGTCAATAATTGCCTGCATCAATGTTTATATTGAGAAACCGATCATTAACTTTCACTTTGCTTATTTTTCATTGCTGCCCCTAATGGCATTGATGGTAATTAAGCTCTGCTCATCAGCTTCAATATTACAATGGCCTCTCCTTTGTGGCTTTCTGTGATGAAAGTTGACCTTGCACTGGGAACCTGCTTGGCTGATGTTATTCTGAATTACAGTCCTAGATCTCGTTTTCCATAAAGGTTATATGCCCTTTGTTTTTGCGGTTGAAGCATTTCACTGCTCTAAATTGGCAAGTTTTGAAAGGTGAGTCGCATTATATTGCCAGTAGCAATTCCTGCCTTTAGACTTTATTTTAGACTTCAGAGATACAGCGCGGAAATAGGCCCAGAACGACCTATACACCAGGGACAATTCTTTTATTGCAGCCAATTAACCTACAAACCTGTAAATCTTTGGAGTATGTGAGGAAACCGGAGCACCCGGAGAAAACCCATGTGGTCACAGGGAGAACGTACAAACTCTCAACAGACAGCATCTGTAGTCTGGATCGAACCTAGGTCTCTGGCGCTATAAGGCAGGAACTCGACCATTGCACCATTGTGCCGCCCCTGCCGATCTCACCTTTGGTGCTAAACACTCGCCTGTGCTTCATATTGGAGCTCTGGCCTTTACTACTGCCATTTACTCATACACAACGTTCACACTTACTTTATGCACAATGGTGCCACTGTGATAATATGCCTTGTTTCTTGTTTCTAGTGAAATATCATGAATTGTGCAGACTACTGCGGAGAAAGACAGGATGGTAACTAAACGATGTGACTCGTTTAATCGAGGTTCCTGTTTTGATTGTGTACATGTGCACAACACAGTGCATGTGGTCAAATACATCAAGTAGTCATGTCGCCATTACTGCGTGTGCAGTAGTCCCCAAACAACAACACGATTAAGATAAGCTGCTGAAGAACAGGGAATCTGCAGTGTGTACTTTATTATTTGATGTTGCTCATAATTTTAAGATGGTCAGAGAACGATGGTGGTAAATCTGTCACGTTTGTTTGCTGCAATAGTTATCGAACTGTTGGGGACCATTGAGACATTCAGGTCCATGGTTGTCCATCGTCAGTCGTCAAGTGTAATGCATTTGGGATGGCAATATTTTCAGGGTATAACAACATGCCAAATTATGAGGAAGATTCGGCCTTGACTGGAGCTTTGCCAGATGAGCTGTGCGGTGCATTACCACGCTCTCTCAGTCACTGTGTGGTCCAGGAAGCACTAAAGACATGTGGGCAAACTAAACTCAATCACATTCGTTGATCTGATAGTCCCAATCCTTGAAATTGCATCTCATTGCAAATCATTCTGCTTCATGTCATAGCAAATCTAAGTGGAAGAAGTGCAGAGGTTAATGGCCATTTGAACTAATGTTACCACACCTAGTCGAAAAATGAAAGCCTTTCTCTGCACTGGTGATAAGGTTACATCTCTCTCCCTGAGCTGGCATTGAATGGAACTCAAGATAATAGCTTTCGACATTTGTTAACATTCACTCCCTTTGAATTCCTGTCACCACTGTAGACAACATTCAGAGGTTTGGTAATTTTAAAGAAATATATACATGTTCTTGGTAAAAACCCGATATAGAGAAAATTGGAACAATGTGCGCTTGAGTAGCACTTAATCTTTTCCAATTGGCATGTGCCCTGACGTGAGTAGTTAACCCTTTACTTATTGGGCCTCTTCAGTTTAACTTAACAATGCACTGCTTCACTCTAAATGGTTCCTTATGGCATGTGCAGTGAGATATTTGAATACTAACTATTTGATAGCAGTGGTATCACACATACCAATATAAATATTGTACCTATGGTTACCAGAATTGTACCATCAGCAATACCTTACACAAGAGGATCTGAGCTCATGTGTTTGAATGTTGTGAAAAAGCTGTACTGCTCCTGCTTTACTTAAGGGAGGAGAGCAAGAGCAATTTCTTGCAAGAAGTGATTTATAAATCATCAGAATGAACGCTTTTAAAGTTTAGTTTTGCATTCGCCAGATGTTTATTGCAGCTGGTGCAAACCTCCAGTGCTGTGAGTTTACATCCTGCAGGTTGGCACGGTGGCGCAGAGGTAGAGTTGCTGCCTTGCAGTGTCAGCGGCCCTGGGGTAATCCTGACTACAGGTGATGTCTGTGCGGAGATTGTACATTCTCCCTGTGACCACGTGGGTTTTCTCTGGGTGCTCCGATTTCCTCTCACACTCCAAAGACATGCAGAAGTGTCCCGACCCGAAATGTCACCCTATCCATTTTCTCCAGAGATGCTGCCTGACCCGCTGAATTACTCCAGCATCATGTCTATCTTCGATACAAACCAGCATCTGCAGTATTACAGAAACTAAATAGTTAATTATTTAACACTTCTTAAAAATTAGTGAAAATGTTTTACTTAATTCACAAAGTTTGAATCTGGTTTAATTGAACTTATTTCCCTTTTGTTGTAATACCTTTGAACTCTTTCTGAATATCCCTCTCCATCAGAGCGGATATTTCATCAGAGTGGAATTCTCTGCCACAGAAGGTAGTTGAGGCCAGTTCATTGGCTATATTTAAGAGGGAATTAGATGTGGTCCTTGTGGCTAAAGGGTTCAGGGGGTATGGAGAGAAGGCAGGGATGGGATACTGAGTTGGATGATCAGCCATGATCATATCGAATTGCGGTGCAGGCTCGAAGGGCCGAATGGCCTACTCCTGCACCTAATTTTTATGTTTCTATATTTCTATAAGGCTTTTAATGATTCAACCTGTAGCTGAAGATGGAGGAAGAGCTGCTGCCTCACAATACCAGAGACCTGGGTTCGATCCTGACTACTGGCGCTGTCTGTGCGGAGTTTGTATGTTCTCCCTGTGACCACATTGGTTTTCTCCGGGTGCTCCGGTTCACTCCCACATTCCAAAGACGTGCGGGTTTGTAGGTTAATTGGCAGCTGTAAATTACTCCTAGTGTGTAGGAGTGATAGCGTTTGATGGGTGGTCGATGGTCAGCGTGATTATGGTGGGCCGAAGGGCCTGTTTTCACCCTGCATCTCTGAACTAAACTAAGCTCTTTCTGAATGTTCCTGTCTATCAGAGTGGAATAAGGCTTTGTACAGTTCAACTTGTTGGATAAAGAGGGTGGATATTACAGAGGGAGAAGGGTGTGAGAGTGGCATATTTTCCTTCCATTGCCTGTCTCTCTCTCTGCCTGACAAAACGTAGTCAGCCAGGCCATTGGGAGCTTGTATAATCAGAAGGTAAATGGGCTAGATTGCATTCGAACTAGGCTGTACTTTGCGTTGTGGAATTCCCTGCACACCACATTTATATACAGTCTTCAGGATTATTTAAGATGCGATAATACCTGAATCTATGCCTTTAGTCATTATAAATCACATTAGATCAACCTTAAATTTCCCAGAGAGATCAAAAGACTGCTTCAGTCACCATGGACTGCTGCCAACAGATGAGAAAGTTAAAATTGAGATTCAGTCTTATTTGGTGTATTGAGGAATATTCCTAAAGATCTCAAAGGGTTACATAAGCAAAATATTAATTCTCCAGCAGCTGTTAATTTTTGAACTATTTGAAGAAATTTATAGTATTACCAAGTAAGCTGGAAAAAAAATCTAATAGTGTTGTCAAACATTTCAAGGAAATGATACATTAAGTTCCAAAGGGTCAGCATGAAAAGGCTGGTGTAATTGTATCCCACTAACAAGAAAGAGAGAGCCTTAGCTTCTTCAGGCTGCCATATAATAGAGAACTTTAAAAGGAATTAAGATATGAAGCAGAATTATTATATTATTAATTGCACAAGCATATTAAAAAGACCCTAGAAAGTGACCCCTTCCAATAAAATAAATTCTGGTGAAAAGAGATGTCTTAATCTTCGTCACGGTAGTTATATTAATGTCAAGAGCATCCATCACCTCAATTAACCAAAGATAAAAAGCTGTCAGAATTTAATTCTTTTTCTTGACAGGGCATTTAGGCATAAACTGGCACTGGGTAAAACAGGCAGATGCTCAGGAATAGATGAGTGTCAAGGGTTTCCAGACACATTGGTGCCTCTTCAACATGCAAACTGCTGATTAGGAACTGCAGTCAATCGGCGCTCATGCATTGTAGGAGCGCTACCTGAGTCAATAGGCTTCCCTCCTGATTTCAATTGTGTCATGTAGAGCTTTTTACAAATGAGGGGTTTATCAGGAGGATGCACGGGGCACAGGGACCGTGCAACGAGCCGGGGAGCGAGTTATGGAGATGCCGTTTCCGCATGGGATAAGTCCTTGTTCGATCGGTGCACGCCTCGGTTTGGTGAGGAATTAATTCGGCTGAGCACAGGCATCAAACGAAACAAAACAAGCCACAGAGGTGAACTTCGAATGGAAGCAAAACAATATTGCGAATCGATCAGGGATGCATGTGCCACCCAGGGGCCTGGTTTAGCCTGAACCAAATAGGCCCCAACTCAAGTGAAGTCAGATTACAAACATTGAAATGCTGCCCTGGTTATTGGCAGCAGGGAAAGCTCGGCTGTTCCCGATGATTTACCACTTGCTTCTCTGACTCAATTGCACATGCAGCAGTCGTCATGCAACCTTTCCCTCCTCCCAGTTAGTCATTTGCTGTATACGATGAATGTAGACAGTTCACTGTGTTGCGGCCAATGTTAAAATCAGAAACTTTGGGATTGGATGGGATCGTGGTGGGTGCCGGTGATCGGTCGAAGATGCGGCTTTGAGAGAATAAAGAGGGACCCGGCATGGGGGGGCCACTGTGAGAACAAAAAAGGACCATTGAGGACCACATTGAGCACTTTGTAACTTTGCCAGAGCTCTATACATGGCGACTCTTTGCATACTTTGTGTATGGTATGCAAAAACAAAGAATCGCATTGTGACATGGCACATGTGATAATACAGTTCAATCAATCAACTGCACACAAGCCAAGGCATAAATGAACAATAAAACTCTGAAGTTAAACACAAAATGCTGGAGTAACTCAGCAGGACAGGCAGCATCTCTGGAGAGAAGGAATGGGTGATGTTTCGGGTCAAGACCCTTATTCAGACTGCTAAAACTCTGATTATCTGGCACACTTGGGACTCTGGTGATGTTGGTCTGGCAAAATCTCTGGACTAAAAGGTGTCATTTAGTCAGACTGATACAGCGTGAAAACAGCCCTTCAGCCCAACTTGCCCACGGTGACCAACATGTCCCCTCTACACTAGCCCCACCTGGCTGCGTTTTGCCCATATCCCTCTTAGGATTATCCTTAATGCTATCTGCCGGTGCTATCTTCTGTCCCCTTTTTGCCTTCCTGATTTCCTTTTTTGGCTTGTTCCTTAGTACCCAAAACACCACCAGGGATACATTTAATCCCAGCTGCTTATACCTGCCCCATGCTTCCTTCTTACTCTAGACCAGAGCCTCAGTTTCCCTCGTCATGCAAACTTCCTTACTCTCTCACCTGCCATGCCCTTCACTCTAACTGTTGATATCTTACCACACTTATAATTTATAGGTTATAACATTTTGAGAGGGAAATGCTTTGTTGTTTAGTGCTATCGAGTCAGCGGAAAGACTTCATGATTACAGTTGAGCCGTCCACAATGTACAGATCCAGGATAAAGAGAATAACATTTAGTGCAAGATATCGTCCAGTAAAGTCTGATTCAAGATCGTCCGAGGGTTTCCAATGAGGAAGAAAGGGAAAGCAACTGATTGTCCAGTCTGCTTGCTTCGACTCTACTGTGGCGAATGCTGACGTAGCGGACTGGCATTTGATCAAGTTTTTTTTAATGAAATTGAGAAAAGTGAGTGGTCGGCATATCAAACAAAACAGTGCTCTTCTGGTGCCTCACATGCAGTTGTTCTGTGTTACATGGTGCTGCAAACCCCATAGTTTGTCCTTTTTACACAAAGGGTCAAGTTTCAGTCATCCTAAGTAAACGGAGATTGAAAAGACCCATAGAATTATTCAATTATACAATGTAGAAGGAGATCTCATGCCAATTCTGACTCTTTTGAAGTGCCATTCTATTCATTAAATTCATCTATTCATCTATTCATCCAACTTGCCATACAATGAACACCAGATTCTTAAAAAAAAATTATCATTCTCTCCAAGAACTGGTGGTAGCACAGTGGCGTAGCTGTAGAGTTGCTGCCTTACAGCGCCGGAGACCCGGGTTCGATCCTGACTACGGGAGTTCCCTGGATGTTCTAGAAACATAGAAAATAGGTGCAGGAGGAGGCCTTTCGGCCCTTTCTCCCTGTGACCGTATGGGTTTTCTCCGGATGCTCCGGATTCCTCCCACACTGCAAAGACATATAGGTTTGTAAGTTAATTGGCTTCTTCGGCTTTGGTTTATTGGCTAAATTGTAGAATTCCTTAGTGTGTAGGATAGTGCTAGCGTAAGGGGTGATCGCTGGTCGGCATAAACTCACTGGGCCAAAGCTTTTGTTTCCACGCTGTATCTATAAACAAAACTAGAAACTAAATTAAATGGAATTTAATCTTGACAAACGCTTGGCATTAGCTCACTTTCTCCAGTTGTCTAAATCCTGGTGTAATCTTAAACATTCTTCCCTACTGTCCACTATACCAGTTGATTAGTTTTCGTTTATCAGTTTAGTTTATTATTGTCACATGACAATAAAGTACCACTGCTCATTTGCTAGTAGAGGAGATGTCCAAGATAAAAGGGCATAGAATTGAAAATTGAGAGATAGGAGGTTTCGAGGAGTTTTGAGGAGAACCAGGTACTAGAAAAATCAGTTGTGGATCTGTACTGTAGTGAAACTTGATGACGCTTCAAGCCACGAGTCGTTCTTGTGACCAAATGTGATCCAGGCCACTTATGGATGTTTTAATTCCCCATAAAATCACCTGTGGGGCATTGCAGGGAATCTCGGATCATTCTGACCCGGAGCTTATCACTGCCACCCTGCTTCCTGGGATGCTCAGGCACATGTGACCTCCAGTAGATTGTGAACCTGGTCCTCATACCAGCTTAGCAAGATCCATCGCAACACTTACCAAACATTTAGACAGGTACATGGATAGAAACATAGAAACATAGAAACATAGAAAATAGGTGCAGGAGTAGGCCATTCGGCCCTTCGAGCCTGCACCGCCATTCAATATGATCATGGCTGATCATCCAACTCAGTATCCTGTACCTGCCTTCTCTCCATACCCCCTGATCCCTTTAGCCACAAGGGCCACATCTAGCTCCCTCTTAAATATAGCCAATGAACTGGCCTCAACTACTTTATGTGGCAGAGAATTCCAGAGATTCACCACTCTCTGTGTGAAAAATGTTTTCCTCATCTCGGTCCTAAAAGATTTCCCCCTTATCCTTAAACTGTGACCCCTTGTTCTGGACTTCCCCAACATCGGGAACAATCTTCCTGCATCTAGCCTGTCCAACACCTTAAGAATTTTGTAAGTTTCTATAAGGACAGGTTTAGAGGGATATGGGACAAACACAGGCAGGTGGAACTAATGTAGATGGTACATGTTGGGCGGTGTGGGCAAGTTGGGCCAAAGGGCCTGTTTTCCACTATCTATGACTATGCCTTGGTCCATTTCCATAAGGTCATAAGATCATAGGGTCATAAGTGATAGAAGGAGAATTAGTCCAATCAGCCCATCAAATTACTCCTGCATTTTGTGTCCAACTGGTGTAAACCAGCATCTGCAGTTCCTTCCTACTGTATGCTTTAGATGTGGTCTAATCAGGGTTCTGCAGAAACATAGCAGAACTTCCTCTTCCTAACACTCTAATCCTCATTTCATAACATTTCATTGACCCCCTTGATTTTGTTTGCAACTGAGCAGCAGATTTTAGTGAACTGTGCATATGGACCCCAAACATCTTGGGACTTTCAGTAGCAAAGTCTGCAGCTGGATTTCTGTTCTTTTCTAATAAATAAACGGAACTAATAAATATCATTGCTGAAATTGTACCAAGATTTCCTCGATTAGGGATGAGAAAAGAAGAGAACTGTGTCTAGAAATTCAATTGTATCATGTTGCTATTTTGAGAGCTTTGCAACCTCTTGCTGTAGTGAAACATGACAGCAACAGCGACTTCTTAGATAGGCACACAAAGCTGGAGTAACTCAATGAGACAAGCAGCATCTCTAGAGAGAAGGAATGGGTGATATTTCAGGTCGAGACCCTTCTTCAGAAATGGGCCATTCTGTCCATAGCGTCCATGCTGCCCAGAGACCATCCATCCATTATAATCTCATCTTCCAGCACTAGGCCTGTAGCCTTCAATGCCTAGGTGATTCAAGAGCTCATGTAAACATTTCTTCAAAGCTTTCAGTGAGTCTGCATCCACCAAGCTCTCTGGCAATGCTTCTACCATTCTCTCTGACAATGCATTCCAGGTATTCATCACTCTCTGGGTAAAAAAGGTCCCCTTCACATTCCTCCATATCTCTCACACCTTAATGTAACACCTATGGCATCTAGTTTTATTCACCTATGATAACAGGAAAATATTTCAGCAATCTTCAGCAATTAGGGATAGCGGAGTTAAGGGGTATGAAGGGCTGAATGACCTACTCCTGCACCTATTGTCTATCTCCATGCCTGTATCCCTTGTAATTTAAAAAACCTTAACCAAGTCCCCTTTTAACGTGTAGGAAGGAATTGCAGATGCTGGTTTTAACCGAAGATAGAAACAAAAAGCTGGAGTAACTCAGCAAGACAAGCAGCATCTCCGGAGAGAAGGAATGGGTGACGTCTCGGGTCGAAACCCTTCTTCACCCATTCCTTCTCTCCAGAGATGCTGCCTGGCCCACTGAATTACTCCAGCTTTTTGTGTCTATCCCCTCTTAACTTTCTCTACTTTAGGGAAAACATACCTCTCCCTCTCCTCTTGTACAAAACATTCCATCCCAGGCCACATCTGGTGAAACTTATTTGCACCTTCTCCAACATCATCACACGCTTCTATAATGTGATCAATGGACATGCAAGCAAGCAGTGCACCAGGTGAGGTCTGATTCATGTTGGAGCCAAAGCTCCTTACACTTCTTCTCATTGCCCCAACTAATGAGGCCAACATCCCCAAAACCTTAACTACCTGTGTTGCTGCCTTCAAGGATCTTTGCACTTATTCAAAAAGGTCCCGCTGTTCCTCAATACGGCCCATGACCTACCTTACTATTCACGGTTTATGTCCTTGTTTGTATTCCCAAAATACATCACTCAGAGAGAAAACCTCCAGATTCGTAGCGGCTCATACGAGTAAAAAGTAACACTTTTTTTCATCACGAATATTTTTTTATGTGGACATTTTTCACAGTGTTGAAAAAACATCACGAGTTTACCGGATTTCCCGAGTACCTACTGTTACTCGTAAGAGCCGCTACGAGAAATCCACAAATTCCTACGGACCCGCTACGGACATTCTCCGAGTTCGAATCAGGGGAAAACTTGGGAGAACTCTTGAATTATCTTGTACAGTGGGACAGCCCCGTAACCCCATTCTGCTGCCTTCTCCCCATAACCTCTGACACCTGTACTAATCAAGAATCTATGTATCTCTGCCTTAAAAATATCCACTGATTATATCCTCTGCAGCAAAGAATTCCACGGATTCACCACCCTCTGACTAAAGATTGTATCGAATTGATGGAATTTATGGAATCTATGTTATTTCCAATCACTGCAGAAATTGAATCAGGTGCTACCAGCTATGAGTATTCCTTGTATCCAGATGCAATTTCCGCTTCCAGTGTAAACAAGATAATAAAACATTCCCTTTGAATTGTGGTAGGAAATCAAGTAGTGTTTCTTTTAAGAGCCTGTCTCGTGCCCTCCAGGAGAATATAGGTTTGCTAGGTAAGTTGATGGGGTGGGAGATTGCAACCTTCACGTGCTCCACCCTTTTTCGACTAATGCAAACAACCCGACATGCACAAACAAGATCAAATAGAACAAGTTGACCTACAACTTTAGGCTGTGCACGCCATATGCAAGAAGATGAAGAAGAAGAAGAAGTTAATTGTTTTCCCACCTTCTTCTCCAACCCTCTATGCTCCAACATAGCCCCTCCAAACCTTGACGTATTTATTTGAGCCATGCCCTTGTTATTGCTTTTCTTTAACCTTCAAGTGAGCCACTTGGAATGAAACAGCTCTCTGCACTCATTTCAGATGAATGCATTTGTGAGGTATTTCTGGTCTCATAAGTGTTAGGAGCAGAATTAGGCAATTTGGCCCATCAATTCTACTTCGCCATTCGATCATGGCTGATCTATCTCTCTCTCCTAATCACATTCTCCTGCCTTCTCCCCATAACTCCTGGCACCAGTACTAATCTAACATTTCTAACAGAACTTTTTTCACACAGAGAGTGGTGAATCTCTGGAACTCCCTGCCACAGAGGGTAGTCGAGGCCAGTTCATTGGCTATATTTAAGAGGGAGTTAGATGTGGCCCTTGTGGCTAAGGGGATCAGAAGGTATGGAGAGAAGGCAGGTACGGGATACTGAGTTGGATGATCAGCCATGATCATATTGAATGGCGGTGCAGGCTCGAAGGGCCGAATGGCCTACTCCTGCACCTATTTTCTATGTTTCTATGTTTCTATGTTTCTAACCATCATGAGAGTGAGAGTGGTTGGCAAATGCTGGATGAACAGACCACATTAGGATGTTGAACAGGATGTTCAGCTACACTGAAGCATTGCACTTCACATTATCAAATACTGAAGCCCATTATCCCATTAAGTCAAATGCCACCCAACCCAATGCTTTATGAACATGAAGGCAAATGATGCCACGTTGATATGTAAACGAGGAAAGAAGGATATCAGGAGGGGAAACTGGTAAATTGAAGTAAAAGTACGAAGCAGATTTTGAAGGCCTTGATATGGTTTAATAAATATATATGGTCCTGGCTGCATAAACCAGTATTCAAATTACAATCACAAATTGAAAAATAATCTCCAAAACATCTGAATTATAATCAGAATTATTTCCATGCTCTTTCGGCCTAGGGTTAGCTGACTGATGTTATCCGACACCATATAAATATCTATTGATTGCAGTGTTTGCCTTCTCAGCAAAAGATTCCCAAATGTTGACTGCCTGTGTATAAAGTGCATATTTAAGATTAAGAATCGAGTGTTGTGCAGATAATTCAGCTTATTTCCTGGCCTGAACCGAGCAGATATGAATACTCAGGATCAGTGTGTTTCTTTAAGGCAGCAATTATTACAAAATAAAGCCAGCTGATGTTAGCACCATGGACAGGATTTTGTTTCACTATCAATACATTCTGGTTAATTTTTAAATTAGTTTAGAGATACAGCACGGAAACATGGCCTTCGGCCCACCGAGCCCGCTCTGACCAGCAATCCCCACACAGATTCCACACACGCTGGGGACAATTTACAATTTTTACCAAGCCAATTAGCCTACAAACCTGTACGTCTTTGGAATGTGGGAGGAAACCGTAGAAAACCCACGCGGTCATGGGGAGAACGTACAAACTCCGTACAGACAGCACCCCAGGCCAGGATCGAACCAAGGTCTCTACGCTGTAATGCAACATCTCTACCTCTGCACCACAGATATTTTTTTCAATATATCCATGCTGTATACAGTACAATTTGCTTTTATCTGTTTCTTTAAATTCTACCGTCACGCCACAGTGCTGCCCAAATATTAGCAAAAGCCCAAAACTTTGCATAGATGTAAAATTCATCCTTCACTATCTTTGCATTTTTTTGTACTGTCACCTGTCTTGTAATTACTATTAATGTCCGAGTCACCATAGTTTTCATTCCTTTCAAGGAAGAAAATCTATAACACAAAAGGATTGTTCCTTCCCTCATCCGCTTAATAACTTTTTCACATTTAATTTTTAATACATTTATTAAATTAACTACAGAACAATTGATTTGTAAAATCAAACGTGTGCAACACTCCAAGGAAAATCCCACAATTTTTTATTTCATGCACGTTGCTCACAAAGGAATTTTCAGAAGATATTGAGCAAGAACAAATTATTTAAAATATTAACACATTGATAACGCACAAACACCTACAGGGAGTGATTCCACGAACTGGCAGGGCTAGAGGGGAGCAGTTCTTGGAGCTAATCCTTCTCAGATCATAAATGCAAAGACTGATTTTTGGGCTCATAATTTCTTCACCACAAAATCTGTTTGACATTCCCTTGAGCGCCGCATATTTTTTTGGAAAAAGCCAACAATAATATCTCCATAAAATTATTGGGAAATAAGAACTATAAATGTTTGCACACTCCAGAAATATTGCCATTTTCCAAATGTGCTTTCCGCACCATCTTGTAACAAGAATTAAGAGTTAAGGGTTAAACATCGCGGAGCCTGGGATCTGAGATCGCCAGTCGGAGCTCCAGCCAGCGCGGCCTGAGGACTTCGGGAGCCGCGGTCTCCGGGGAGGCAGCGGCCGCTCCAGATATTCCAAGCCGCCGAGGATTGTTCACCCGACGCCGGAGTTCAATCTTCCCGGCAAGAGGGCCTGAAAACATCGGACTGGCTGCGGAGACCACAAATAGGCCCCGACCTCGGGTGATCACAGAGGAGGACTGAACTTTCTGGTGCCTTTCCCCACAGTGGAAAATGTTGAATCTGTTGTGGGGGGACGTTCATGTTGGAAGTCTTTAATGTGTTGTTTCATTTTTTTTTTTTTTTTTTTTAATATCTATCGATGTACGGAAACTTAAATATTTCTTTTGTGTAAAGCACTTTGGTTTAAACACGAGTTGATTTAAACGTGCTATATAAATAAAATCTACTTACTTACTTACTTACTAAGGGCCTGTCCCACGATGCGAGTTCACCCAAGAGCTCTCCCGAGTTTAAAAAAAAATTGTACTGCTAAGTACGTAGAATGTACGTAGCGGGTATGTCGGAGCTCGTGGATGTCTCGTAGCGGCCCGTAATGCTAACGGCAGGTAATCGTGAAACGCGGAAACTCATGAAGTTTTTTCAACAGTGTGAAAAATTTCCAAGAGTCAAAAAATACTCGTGATGAGGTACCACGAGTTTGATTTTTTTTTTAAACTCGTGAGAGCTCTTGGGTGACCTCACATCGTGGGACAGGCCCTTTTAGAGTCCATTCAAGAGTCTTGTCATGTGGCCTAAAACGGAACAATGCAAATCTTACTTGCAGCAGCACAACAAATATGTAAAGAGTACTGTGAAGCACCATGATAAACAACAAAACGTTCAGCATATAAAAAACAAGGCATCAATAGGGGAAAGACAAAACAATGCCCCCAGGTCGATGGAGTTCAGAATTTATTTGAAGGTTGTAGTGTTTAATAGCCTGTGTAGGAAAGAACTGCAGATGCTGGTTTAAATTGAAGGTCGACACAAAATGCTGGAGTAACTCAGCGGGATGGGCAGCATCTCTGGAGAGAAGGAATGGGTGACGTTTCGGGGTCAAGACCCAGCTTTAGAATTATGAAAAATGCACGCCCTGGAAGTTGAAGTGTTTGACACTCTCCACAGGATTGTGGGTCCTCATCCTTTCATAGTTGCTCCTCTGCCTCCCCAGACCAGCTCTGTACAGTCCTCACCACTGGAGGTGCATTCTTCAGTTGCTGCCTGTGTGCAGGAAAAATCAGCACCGCTGAATGGTCGGATTTCCCTTGGTGAGGGCGAGGGATGGAGCGATAGGCATCTTTGATGGCCGTTATGCAGTGGCCAAGGGTGTTGCAGGAAACATGTTGGTGGTAGTTCAGGAGTAATTTTTTCAGGTTGGCTTTGTTGAAGTCTCTGGCTATAGTGGTAAAGGCTTCGGGGTACACTGACTGGTGCTTGTTGACCACGGCGTGCAGCTCCTCCAGTGCTAGACGGACATCTGCCTGGGGTGGGATGTAGACCACGATCAGGATGATGGAGGTGAGTTCCCTCTGGAGGTAGAAGTGGCGGCACTTCACCGCCAGATGTTCCAGGTGCGGAGAGCAGAAGCTAAACAGGGCTGCTATGTCTGAGCACCATGAAGAGTTGACCATGAGGCAGACACCCCCGCCTCTCCCTTTCCCCGATGCCTGCGTTCAGTCCATGCGATGGATGGAAAAACCTTCTGGCTGGACGGCTGAGTCTGGGGAGCTGGGGGTGGGCCATGCCTCTGTGAAACAGACCACAAAGCATTCCTTCAGCTCCTTTATATCCTTTAAGTCAGCACAGACTCTGCCCTAGTGAGTTGAATAGCAACATCAATAAAAAGCCGACTCTGATGTATAATTTAGAATGCTCGTCATGTTTTGTTCTTTAATCTTTGTTCTTTGTCATATTTTCCTTCCCCAGTAACGACATATTGTTGTTTCATGATCCTTTGTTAAAGTTTGCTCTTACTTTTCAATCAGGAAGAATTGAACTGAGCAGTCAGTTGGTGTTTGTTCCCATGGATCCACTGTCCATTTTTATGAGCATCTCAGATTCAGTTTTAGATTAGATTATTGTCATATACACCAAGGTGCAATGAAATTCCTTGTTCACATGAAGCTCACTGTATACATACAGTAATGATAAATACAAAACTGTATACAACGATGAGTGCAAAGAGTAGGGCGGTGCAAGATTGTAGTGCAATCTGAAGTACGTCAAAGAAAATTAAAGTACAATAATGGAATAACTGAATGAGGTGTAAAAGTAAGTGTATGTGGCAATACCTCTGGGAAGGGGACATGAAAGAGGTAGAAACAAAGAACTGCAAATGCTGGTTTACAATACAATACAATTCAATTTATTGTCATTTGGACCCCTTAAGGTCCAAATGAAATGTCGTTTCTGCAGCCATACATCACAAAACAAAAAGACCCGAGACACAACACAGTTTACACAAACATCCATCACATCGTTGTGATGGAAGGCAAAAAAACGCATCTCTCCACTGCACTCTCCCCCCCGATGTCAGAGTCAGAGTCAAAGTCAAAGCCCCCGGCTGGCGATGGCGATTGTCCCGCGGCCATTAAAGCCACGCCGGGTGATGCAAGGTCGCACACCGGGTCTTGGTGTTAGAGCCCCCGGCGTGCGCTCGCAGAGTCCCGCGGCCATTCCAAGCCGCGTGGGGCGATGGTGTAAGGCCCCGCTCAGGTAATCTTCAACCCCGCAACTCGGGCGGGAGAAGTCGCCGTTGCGGAAGCCCCGAAAAGCGGTCTCCCTCCAGGGACCCGCGGGCTCCCGGTGCCGCCGTCCGCCAAACCCGCAGTTGCAGCCTCCGAATCTCCGGGGGTCGGGCCGCAGCAGCGCTCAACCACAGCTCCACCTGCTCCGGACTCGGCCAGCCCCGTGACGGTGAGTAGTCGGCAGCTCCGCAGCTGGAACCCCAGGTCGTTCCTGTTGGAGGCCGCTCCACGTTGCAGCCCCAACGACAACGGAGACCCGACAAAGAAAAGGTTGGATCTCCCGTGCAGGGGAAAGATTTTAAAGGTACCCCCTCCCCCCCACCCCCCCACACACATACCCCAACAAAAAAAATAACAAAAACTACATAAAAACGAGACAAAAAATATTAAAACACTGCAGAGGCCGCTGCTGACGAGAGTCGCGCTGCCCACCAAATCGCGATCTAAAGAAGGGTCCCGACCCGAAATATCCACCATCCATTTTCTCCAGAGATGCTGCCTAACCCATTGAGTTACTGCAGTACTTTGTATCTTATCTGTGGCATGAAAGAGGTAATTCAGACTGAAGAATAGTTTCAACCCGAAACATCATCCATTCCTTCTCTCCAGAGATGCTGCCGGTCCCGCTGAGTTACTCCTGCATTTTTTGTCCATCTTCAAATGACGTCACGCGCTCCAGACAGCTGTGCGGACGCATGATGACGCGCGCGACCGTTGCGCGTCAGTCACTACCGGCCTGTCGCGTAATTGACGGCCCAAGTGGGACAAGCCCTTTAGGAACCAAATGCAATGCGAGCATTAATTTTAAAAGGCTTTATAAGGCACTGGTGAGACCACATTTGGAAAGCTGTGAGATGTTTTGCGCCCTATATCTGAGGAAGGATGTGCTGGCATTGAAGAGGGTCCAGCGGAGGTTTGCAAGAATGATCCCAGGGATGATTGGGTTAACATATGATGAGCATTTATTTGATGGCTCTTAGCCTATACCTGCTGGAGTCTTGAAGGATGCTGGGGAACCTAATTGAAACTTACCTAATAATGAAAGGCCAGATGGTGGGTGTAAAGAGGATGTTTCCACTAGTGGGAGAATCTAGAACCTAGAATCTAGAATCTAGAAGACAGCCTCAGAATAAAAGGACATACCTTTAGAATGGAGATGAGGTGGAATTTCTTTAGCCAGCGGATGATGAATCATTAGAATTCATTGCTAGAGATGCCAAGACATTGAGTAGTTTTAAAGCGGAGATTGTTGGGTTCTTGATTAGTAAGGGCATCAAAGATTACAGAGAGAAGGCAGGTGAATGGGAGAAAAATAGATTAACCATGTATTGAATTGCAGAGTTGATGGGCTGATTGACCTATTCTGTTCCTATTATCTTCTCATCTCAAATGCTCTTTCTCCATTTTGAGCTGTCAAGTCAGAGATTCTCAGGGATCTGAGAGGATGCTGTTGCAATATTGACTTGGAAAAGATTGTAAATATTTTCCAGTCTAGAAATGAGTGATTGCCAGAGGCAATCTCCAGACCTGGCCGCTCCAAAGCAGACTTGACTGGCCTCCCCTGATCATTGCTCCATTAACTGAAGATCAGCCAACACATGGCTCTGCTTTCTAACATTCCTATACTTGCTGAACATTAATGGGTCGCAATTAAATGGGCCTGAATTTAAATAACTCCACTTCATTACCTGCAATCATCTCCATCTGTACTTCACTGATTCTGATCACCCCTGATTATAATGTTCCATTGTCAGTAAATATGACAATTAAACGCTCTAATTATCCTGCATCTGACTGCCATGACCTTTGTTGCCAAGACTATAAGATCTGGAATTTCCTCCATAAACATCTCTTCCTCTCTACTTTCTCTTCCTAATCCCACCCACCTTAAAGCATCCTTTAAAACTAATTTGGACAATTAGCGCAATACAGCGCGGAAACAGGCCCTTCGGCCCACCGAGTCTGCGCCGACCAGTGATCGCCCCATACACTAACACTATCCTACACTCTAGGGACAATTTACAATATTACCGAAGCCAATTAACCTACAAACCTGTACGTCTTTGGAGTGTGGGAGGAAACCGGAGCACCCGGAGAAAACCCACGTGGTCACAGGGAGAACTAAGGCAGCAACTCTACTGTTGCGCCAATTTGCCAATTATTGTCACTTGTCCAGTGTTAAGATCATGAAGCAATCCCTCAGTAACTTGGCAAGAATGTGGAGCCAATTTTTCCCATGTCAAAGAAGTGGCCAACACTATTTGCACCATTAAGTGTCCCACAACATTGCAGTCTCCACTGCTGCCTAAACTGTAACAGGGCAGTGGGAGCACAGACTGCCATGCACAATGGCTGTGGATTCAAGTGGGCTAAGAGGTTCACCTATCCATGTTCTCCAGCGATGCGACCTGACCTGCTGAGTTACTCCAGCACTTTTCATCGTGTTTTTCAGTGCCCAGAGATGCTGAAGATGACCCTCCAAATCCACCTGGAGCCTCCTGCACTGTAATTCAGCAGGTTTCCATCAGTCATGCTGCAGCTACTGATGATGCACAGATGTGGCCCCGGGAAAGGCAAAGAGAATAAAAACTACTTTTATTTATGAAGCAAGTTTAACTTCAAAACATTTACCATGATGTTTCATAGAAATGTCATCCAACAATATTTAACACCAACCATAATTGTTGGAACTGATAAATAAGTTCAGTTTAGTTTATTAGTTTAGCGGTGGCATGGAGGCGCACCAGTAGAGTTGCTGACTTACAATGCCAGAATCCCGGGTTGGATCCTGCCGACGGGTGCTTGTCTGTACAGAGTTGGTACCTTCTCCCCGTGACCTGTGTGGGTTTTCTCTGGCTGCTTCGTTTTCCTCCCAGGCTCCAAGGATGTACAGGTTTGTAGGCTAATTGGCTTGGTACAATTGTAAATTGTCCCTAGTGTGTGTGGTACAGTGCTAGTGTACAGGGATCGTTGGTCGGAGTGGACTCGGTGGGCCGCAGGGCATGTTTCCGTGGAGTATCTCTAAACTAATAAATCTAAACATTAAATTCTAAACCTCATCCCAGGAATTCCTACCCCATGTCTACTCTGGAAGGGCATTGAGCAGCTTGAGCCATTTCTTCAAGAGGGTATAGAATTCAAGTGGAACAATGGGAAGGACCACAGAGGTCTTATTGCAACAGGACTGGAGTGGAAGCAGGAAGTCTTTGACTAAGAAAGGAATGGTTGGTTACATAAACCAGTTGTAGTTGCTCTAGACTCCCTCTTTTATACAGCTGAGCAATGTGGAGGAAGGGATGTAGATGCATGAATATGATTTACAAATTGGCAACAAGAAATGGAAATCAAAGGAAAGTAAGTGAAGTTCTTGAGTGGAGCAGTGTACAAAAAAGCATATGAGGTGATTCTGGAAACTCAGGACCACTTACTTTAAGTTCAGCTTCTCACAAAGGTTTGTTTGGTGTAATATTGGAAACAAGGATAATTCGATGGATGCAGAGAATTACCGAAGAAAACAACATGGTGCATAATACTCGATTGTCACCATGGGAACAAGACAAAATGGCGGCTCGGACTCAAGTTGGTAGCATTTGCAACCTTGGTGAATATGATCAACTGTAAGCTTTCAGTTCATACATGAGAAATTTCTTCCAACAATTAACCGTGGAATTCGATGGGAAGAATGCGCGTGGCCAAACCAGTGATAGTTGAGCACAGGAAAGCTATTCTTCAGAAAAGTTTTATGAGGATGTTTCCAGAACTCAAAGGTTTGATCAATAGGAAGTTGAGCAGGCTGGGTCTCTATTCCTTGAAGTGCAGGAGGCTGAGGGGTGAACTTATAGACGTGTACAAACCACGAGGGTAATAAATTGGGTGCATGCCCAGAATCTTTTT
Organism: Amblyraja radiata; assembly: GCF_010909765.2. NCBI lineage: Eukaryota > Metazoa > Chordata > Chondrichthyes > Rajiformes > Rajidae > Amblyraja > Amblyraja radiata. The sequence continues at coordinate 15,735,969 of NC_045969.1, forward strand.
CCCAGGAAAGGAGAATCAAGAATTAGAGGGCATAGAATTAAGGTAAGAGGGCAAAGGTTTAATAGGGTCTTGAGGGGAAGATTTTCACATGGAGGGTGGTGGGTTTGCCAGAGGAAGTAGTTGAGGCAGGTACAATAACAATATTTCAAAGACATTGGGATAGGTACATGATAAGAAAGTTTTAGAAGTGGGGGATGGGGGGGGGGGGGTTGGTGGACACCTACAATTGGAGAATTCAATGATCATACTGTTGATTTGTACACTATCCAAGTGGTATATGATGTGCTGTTCCTCCAGTGTGCATGTGGCCTCACCCTGGTAATGGAGAAAACTATGCTTGGTCTCGCCAATGTATAAGAGGCCACATTGGGAACAGCAGATGTAGTAGATAAGGTGAACCTCTGTCTCACCTGGAAAGAGTTATGGGGTCCCTGAATGGAGGTGTAGGAGCAGGGACAGTGTTACATCTCCTGTGGCTGGTGTGGGAAGAAATGTTTAGTTTAGTTTGGTTTAGTTTTGAGTAACAGTATGGAAACAGGCCCTTCGGCCCACTGAGTCTGCGCAGCCACTAACACTATCCTACACACTAATCTCAAATTGCAATCCCCTGGCCTGTTTGAATTCAGCTACCAACTCGTCATCCTCTGCTGTAAGACACATGCCTCATGAATCTCATACACATTCATTAAGAGGACATTTTGGATGACTATGGGAAGGTCAACCAAAAATACATGCAATAAGCTCTGCCCAAGGACTTGGTGAGATTACTCACAACACCCGATTCACGCCTGTGGGAATGCATTTATCAATCAGTAATCCTAAACCTTCAATATTTTTTGTAATGTTAGAATAAATAGCAGCATTGCAGATAATAATGTGTTTAGACACGAATGAACCACGAGTCAAAGTAAATAACCTGAAAGGAAATTAATTCTCTATTCTTACAAACCAGAAAAGCCAAAGTCACTTACTTCTCAAAGTAACCTGTACACTCAGCAAAGAGCTCTGAAGACATGGTCACAAACACAAGACGTCTAAATTGAGGGGATGGCTTTATTACAGTATTCATGTGAGGAGATTGCAATTTGTTCCTGAGATTGCATTTCATCCCTGATTTGGTTTGGCTTTAGTCCATTTCACAGTGGAAAGTAACACATTTATCAGCGGGTGCCGCTTCTGGTTACATTCAAACCTAAATAGCTTTTGGACCCCTGATCTATTAACCTGTAAAATTGTTTTCTGATCAAACAATTTGGATCACTTGGCCCAAACAATATGTCGCAGAGGAAGACAATATGTTTAATTCAAGCATACAGATAAGAAGATGTGTTTTACTTTGACCAAAACACCTTATTTGATGCCTATGTCAGAAGAAACTGCAGATGCTGGTTTAAATCAAAGATAGACACAAAATGCTGGAGTAACTCAGCGGGACAGGCAGCATCTCTGGAGTGAAGGAATGGGTGACGTTTCGGGTCGAGACCCTTCTTCAGACTGATGCCTGTGTGTGCTCTCAGGACTGAAAGAATTCCAGGAATTGTGGTATAGTAGTTTTTAAAGTTTTTTTTAATTGGGAACCACGAGTCAATTTAGTCAGGAAATCCTTCAGAGGGGTGAACCCCCGAAAAGCACCTGGTCCTGATGGTATACCCGGTCGTGTTCTAAAAACCTGTGCGGACCAACTGGCGGGAGTTTTTACGGACATTTTCAACCTCTCACTTCTGAGGTCTGAGGTCCCGACCTGCTTTAAAAGGGCATCAATTATACCGGTGCCCAAGAAGAGTAAGGTGACGTGCCTCAATGACTATCGACCAGTGGCACTAACGCCGGTGGTGATGAAGTGCTTTGAGAGGTTGATTATGGAGCAAATCAACTCCTACCTCGACAAAAACCTGGACCCACTGCAGTTCGCGTACCGCCACAACAGATCAACGGTGGATGCGATCTCGCTGGCCCTCCACTCCGCACTGGACCACTTGGACAACAAAAACTCATATGTCAGGCTGTTATTCATTGATTACAGCTCGGCATTTAACACAATCATCCCCTCAAAACTGGTTACCAAACTCGCAGAACTGGGTCTCTGCGCATCCCTCTGCAACTGGATCCTCGACTTCCTCGTCCACAGACCACAGTCTGTTCGTATTGGTGGAAATGTGTCAGCCTCGATAACAATCAGCACGGGAGCACCTCAAGGCTGCGTGCTCAGCCCCCTGCTGTACTCACTCTATATCCATGACTGCGTAGCGAACCACAGTGCGAACTCCATCATCAAGTTCGCTGACGACACCACTATTGTGGGGCGTATCACTGATGGGGATGAGTCAGAATATAGAAGAGAGATCGAGCAACTGTCCATATGGTGCCAGCGCAATAACCTGGCCCTCAACACCAGCAAAACCAAGGAACTGATTGTGGACTTTGGAAGAAGTAGGAGGGGGACCCACAGCCCCATTTATATCAACGGGTCGATGGTTGAAAGGGTCAAGAACTTCAAATTCCTGGGCGTGCACATCTCTGAAGATCTTTCCTGGTCCGAGAACACTAACGCAATTATCAAAAAAGCACATCAGCGCCTCTACTTCCTGAGAAGATTACGGAGAGTCGGATTGTCAAGGAAGACTCTCTCTAACTTCTACAGGTGCACAGTCGAGAGCATGCTGACCGGTTGCATCGTGGCTTGGTTCGGCAATTTGAGCGCCCTGGAGAGGAAAAGACTACAAAAAGTAGTAAACACTGCCCAGTCCATCATCGGCTCTGACCTTCCTTCCATCGAGGGGATTTATCGCAGTCGCTGCCTCAAAAAGGCTGGCAGTATTATCAAAGACCCACACCACCCTGGCCACACACTCATCTCCCTGCTACCTTCAGGTAGAAGGTACAGGAGCCTGAAGACTGCAACAACCAGGTTCAGGAATAGCTACTTCCCCTCAGCCATCAGGCTATTAAACCTGGCTCGGACAAAACTCTGATTATTAACAACCACTTTCTGTTATTTGCACTTTACCAGTTTATTTATTCATGTGTGTATATATTTATATCATGGTGTATGGACACATTTATCTGTACTGTAGTAAATGCCTTACTATTTTTCTGTGTGCTTAAGCAAAGCAAGAATTTCATTGTCCTATACAGGGACACATGACAATAAACTCACTTGAACTTGAACTTGAACTTGGATTGGAAAACAAATTATCTGCCTGCCTCATGCTGACACAGGTTGGTGTGATTCATGTTCAATTTATGGTAATAATTTGTTCAGATTTGCTTTCGACAACTCTCTATTTTCCAAATGTGTCACTTAAATGCTCAAAACTAACAGTCAGATCTTCAATACTAAATCATCTGAGTTTTAAAACCATTCAAATTGAATTTCAGCTAAAATTATATGATTTCTTTTCTCCGTCATATTCCTAATTATATGACTAATAATTGAAATGATAGGAATCAAACAGAAATTAATATCACAATAATTGATTCTTACTGAAGTGTGTTTATGTATTTGATTAGAATGCAGCACACTTCCAATCTATGTGATGGATTTTATTTTTATTAGGTTTCTGCATTTCTATGGCAAGACACAAAATGGTGGAGAAACTCAGTGGATCAGGCAGCATCGCTGGAGAATATGGATAGGTGACGTTTCAGGTCGGGACCGTCCGAAAAAGGGTTGTGACCGGAAACGTCGCCCATGTTCTCCAGGGATGCTGCCTGACCCGTTGCGTTACTCCAGTGTTTTCTGTCTCTGGCCTATTTCCTCCGGCCTTTGTTCAAACCATCTGCCAACCAATTCTCCCCACCTCACCTGTGTCTTAACTATCACCAAACCCTGCTCTGTACTGCCTCTCCACTCGCCAAGCTTTCTTCCCCCCGCCCCAAACCCCCCCTCCCCGCCTCCCCAAACCCCCACCCTCCCACCCCCCACCCACCTCCCACACACAATCAGTCTGAATAAGGGTCCCGACCCAAAGTGTCACCTATCCATGATCTCCAGAGATGCTGCCTGGCCCGCTGAGTTACTTTAACACTTTGTGTCCTATTTTGCACATCAGTGCCTGTAATTACATCAGAACAAATACAACAGCGCTGGAGGCATTGAGAGAGTGTAATGGTGTTCTTATAAAGGGCAGGGCACGGGCAGACATTGCAAAGGATCTACTGAGCATTTCCAGCATTAATATGTTTCTATTATTGTAATTGCCCTCTTACGTGCTGGCAATGGGGACAGATATTTATAACCATCAGACCGTTGAGAGTTTGTGCAGGCTAAAGGAGAGAACACAGATCAATTAATGGTCCTTCAAAGAGCTGGCATCTTCATCACAGTTGAATGCTACTAAATAGCTTACCGAAAGTAGCTTCAATCAGGATTAAGCTTGGAGGATTTCTGTAAAATGCTGATATTAAGAGCTAATTAGGAAACATTTGGAACACAGGCCATTTAATTAGTTGCTCAGTAATTCAGTTGAAACAAAACTAACAGAAAACATGTGACAAAAACATAATCTAAGAGGCGATTACATTTCTGAAACGTGCTGCAGTTTCGGGTGGAGATTGGCAGTGGACTGCCTCCATTTAGAGTGGACACAATCCAGAACTAGATGATTAGTGGACAATTTATGCTGGGATTGGAATTTTGTACTGAAACGTTATGCATGGATCAGAAATTTTGAACAATTGGCAAGAATGTCGATGCCATTGCAAATTCTACAGCTACTTTAATTGTTTATTTACCTCCAGATTACATTTCTGTTCCCAAATTCAAGGCCGGGATAACTGACTCATTTTAGTTTAGTCTAGTTAAGTTTAGAAATGCAGCGCGGAAACATGCCCTTCGGCCTGCTGAGTCCGCACCGACCAGCGATCCCCGCACATTAACACGATCCTACACACACTGAGGTCAATTTACATCCATACCAAGCCAATTAACCTAAAAACCTGTATGTCTTTGGAGTGTGAGAGGAAACCGAAGATCGCGGAGAAAACACACGCAGGTCACGTACAAACGCCATAGACACAAGTGTCCGTAGTCAGGATCTAACCCGGGTCTCTGGTGCAGTGCAGCAGCAACTCTACCGCTGTGCCACCATTCCGCCTAATATTTTACTTAATTTTCAATTGAGCTGCACTTTAATTCAGCCTACAAAATCAGCAAACCAGTATCCAAACACTCGTGAGCCACTGATAACTCTACATGCGTGGAGGTGATTAGGCGGATTTAAAGATAGTTTTCCTTTCTTGGCTGAAGTCGACAGTTGTCACGTATTTAACCATTGTTAATTAATACAGGGAGAAAAATATGCTTTTGTATGTGTGAATGGCTATTGATGAATGTCCTACTTTGTAAGGAACATTTATTTTTCCCAGGCATATTCATTTCTCACTGCAATCTGATATAGTGTTTATGTGACTTTAATCACACAAAGATTACCAAACAGTTGCTAAAAGGCATAGAGTGGGCCTCAGTTTCAGGAATGTAAAAATATCCTCATTGATGCAAACATGCAAATGGTGTAAGAACTGATTAATGAAAGTCCCCTGAATATGAAAGCCATACAGATACATACATCAGTGCCAGGCTGCAAATTAGTAATATTGGTCATTAATATGGTGGAAACATTTTAAATCAAGAATGTTCATTATTAATTTGAATATACTTATTCTATAATAATATAGGGAATTGCAATTATTTCCCATGAATGAGGAACTTCCTGTAAATGTGGGGTATATGCTCGCGCTGATTAAGTCCCTGCCCATGGGCGGCATGGTGGCGTAGCGGTAGAGCTACTGCCTTACAGCGCCAGAGACCCGGATTCAATCCTGACTACAGATGCTTGTCCATACGGAGTTTGTACGTTCTCCCCATGACTTGGGTGGGCTTTCTCCGAGATCTTCCGTTTCCTCCCACACTCCAAAGAAGTACAGGTCTGTTGGTTAATTGGCTTGGTATAAAATGTAAAATTGTCCCTTGTGTGTGTAGGGTAGTGTTAATGTGCGGGGATTGCGGGGCGGTGCGGATTCGGTGGGCCGAAGGGCCTGTTTTGGCGCTGTATCTCTAAACTAAAAAAACGAAATTCTAAATATGTTGTAAATATATAACATAACTTTTTACATATTTTAACAGATCCAAATACTTTCATAGTTTAAGTAAATAGTGTTTAACAAATGAAGCTGTCTATGCCCACTTGAAAATGTTTCATGCATGTGCTGATAAATGGCATGTGACACATGCTAGTGGCATTTACAAAATGGACAGCAGCAAATGACAAATGCCTAACAAAGGATAATTCAGCCCATTTCATCTTGCCCTTAATGGCATTTCCATCCCCATTGCCCCTGGATTAATATCCTTGGAATCAACACTGACCAGAAACTGAATCAGTCACATAGTCACACAACATGAAAACAGCATTTGATCCTGACTACGACTGACTACGGAGTGTGTACGTCCTCCCCATGATCTGTGTGGGTTTTCTCCAAGATCTTCAGTTTCCTCCCACACTCCAAAGACGTACAGTTTTATAGGTAAATTGGCTTGGTGTAAAATGTAAACTTGTCCCTAGTGTGTGTAGGGTAGCGTTAATGTGCGGGGATCACTGGTCGGTGCGGGCTCGTAGGGTCGAAGGGTATGTTTCCATGCTGTATCTTTAAACCACAAAAAAAGAAACTAGATTCCAAATATGTTCAAGAAACTGCAGATGCTGGAAAATCGAAGGTACACAAAAATGCTGGAGAAACTCAGCGGGTGCAGCAGCATCTATGGAGCGAAGGAAATAGGTAACGTTTCGGGCCGAAACCCTTCTTCAGACTAATAGGGGGTGGCAGGGAGAAGGAAGGGAAAAAATGGAGGAGGAGCCCAAGGGCTGCGGGATGGGAGGAGGCAGCTCGAGGGCTAAGGAAGGGGAGGAGACAGCAAGGGCTAACAAAATTGGGAGAATTCAATGTTCATGCCCGCCGATGCAGGCTCCCCAGGCGGAATATGAGGTGCTGTTCCTCCAATTTCCGGTGTTGCTCACTCTGGCAATGGAGGAGACCCAGGACAGAGAGGTCGGATTGGGAATGGGAGGGGGAGTTGAAGTGCTGAGCCACCGGGAGGTCAGGTAGGTTCTTGCGGACCGAGCGGAGGCGTTCGGCGAAACGATCGCCCAACCTCCGCTAAGTCTCACCGATGTAGATCAGATGTCAGCTGAGGGAGCCTGCATCCGGCGGGCATGAACATTGAGTTCTCCCAATTTTGTTAGCACTTGCTGTCTCCTCCCCTTCCTTAGCCCTCGAGCTGTCTCCTCCCATCCCCCAGCCCTCGGGCTCCTCCTCCTTTTTTCCCCTTCCTTCTCCCTGCCACCCCCTATCAGTCTGAAGAAGGGTTTCGGCCCGAAACTTTACCTATTTCCTTCGCTCCATAGATGCTGCTGCACCCACTGAGTTTCTCCAGCATTTTTGTGTACCTTCCAAATATGTTATCAATGTTTACATATTTGAACAATCCAAATACTTTCATAGTTTAAGTAAATACTGTTTAACAAATGAAGTAGAAAGACACTGACAGTATGAGCTACATTAAATACAAACTCAGATAAGTCTGAATAGTTAAATGGTGCGCAGTGTGAACTATCTGTTGTAATTATCCAACATTCAGCTATTCACCCTCTCCACGTTTCCTGGTTTCAGTGCAAATTTATGTTGCCTACTTCCTTTTAAGGACCTCCTGGAGTGAGACTGGGAATTATTCAGTGTGAGAGCGGTGATCTTCAATCCACCTGTGTGTGCAGAACAAGGCAAGCATGTTATGGCATCAGACAGCATATCCTGATGCCGAGAAGATAAAATTGAGAGGATAGCGTTTTTGAAAAGAATGTTCCCGTGCATTCCTGTTTTTTTATCTAACTTGTTTAAGAGCGATTTCATGAACTCAGAATCAACCTCAAAATAATAACAATTATGAACAATAACATATTGTTAATTACGACAGGCAAATAGTGCTTAGAGTCATAGAGTTATAGAGTGATACAGTGTGGAGACAGGCCCTTCGGCCCAACTTGCCCTTCTTCAGTCTTACTGAAGCACATGATCTCGCATTTTCTCATGCTGAACCTCATTTGTTAACTTTTTGCCCACACTCAATCTATGTACAACATAGATTCTGAATTCTGAAGAAGGGTCTCGATCCAAAACATCACCCATTCCTTCTCTCCAGAGATGCTGCCTTTCCCGTTGAGTTAGTCCAGCTTTTTGTGTCTATCTTTGGTTTAAACCAGCATCTGCAGTTCCTTCCTCTGGCAGCTTGCTCCATACGCCCGCCCCCCTTTGTGTGCTTCCAAATTACTTCAGACTTTGAGACAAGATGGTACTGCATTTTTTCATAAATATATCATGTAGCCATATCCCTCACATGTGTGGTAATGTGTTATTTATTTTCCCTGCAACTTTACTTATGCATGTTTGTCATTTAAAAATAACTTTCCATTTTGGCCCACCTGTATAACTTTTACAATGAAAAATGCCCCAAATTTGAACTATCTCATCTGAATAACTCTTCCGGTGCACCAAAGAGATGCACCTTGCAGTCCGGAGCCCAACTAATCAGACCAACAGGAAATACGGCAACAGGTTAAGTAGCAGGAAATCGGCAAAGGAAATCTCAATATCACCAAGCGACTGTTGGACAGCTGTGGAGCATATGCTCACTCCCCTGAGACCACTCGACAGGTCAGTCAATGCAAGAGGCTCAGATCCTTGAACTTGTCTTTTATTTTATGTTCATAAACATGAATTGACCTGTGAAGATACTCAAACTTATTGCTGCCACTTGGCTTTTTAAGCTGTAAAGAGCATTAGTCATTGTCAATGCAACCCATTCTATAACTTACTGTTCACAACACAAAATAAAATCACAGTTACTTTTTCTCTCCGTTGATCAAAAAGCCACGCAAAGTGAAGTATTTTACCGCTACATTTATGCAAAGGTGAATGAATGAATGAAAGAATGAATGAACGAATGATACCATATTGTCACAGTGAAATTCTTTGTTTTGCATGCCATACAATAAATTTTGCAAAGGGTTGCCACGTATAGTGCACTGACAGAGGTACAAAGTGTTCCATGTGGTCTGCAATGGTCCTTCTTTGTTCTCTAAGCACCCTCCCCCCCTCACACAGGGCACCTCTGTTCCGTCTCTGTGTGTCCCTACCCCCCACCCCTCCCCCCCGCGCCGGGTCCTCTTTCTTCTTGGCAGCGCATCCTCGACTGAATTCCATCACTCACAGTCTGACCTCCGGCACCCACCGCGGGGCCCATCCGACCCCCACACTCACAGGGTCCATCCTTGGCCACTCATCTCCGGGTCCCCTCTTGGATGACTCCGGGGACATTCTACTGCACTGCTGGCCCACCTCGCTCTGGAAAGGTGTTCCGTTTTGAACTTCCATGCGGAGAGGAAAGGGATTAAAAGCTTACATGTTTCCTGCCAGGAGTAAGCCTTTGAGGGCCATCGTCCCACTGCCTGCACTGATCATGAATCCAGCCCTCATCCTGCACATCAATTAATCTGCATGTGGAAGGCACAGCAATTAAAAAGCCTCCATGTCTCAAATTCCAATGATGGAGACTTTCTGTGCCAGGTCCACATCTTGCATGTTATGGAGTGGCCTCAGCAGCACTAACATGGGGCTGCATGACTTTTAAGTTAGTTTAGAGGTACGGCATGGAAACAGGCCCTTCGGCCCACCGAGTCTCCGCCGACCAGCGATCCCCACACACGAGCACTATCCTACACGTTAAGTAAAATTTACAATGTTTTACCGAAGCCAATTAACCTACAAACCTGTACATTTTTGGAGTGTGGGAGGAAACCGGAGCACCGGGAGAAAACTGACGCGGTCACGGGGAGAACGTACAAACTCAGTTCTCATTCAGACGTACGACAGCACCCGTAGCAGGATCGAACCCGGGTCTCTGGCGCTGTAAAGCAGCAACTCGATTGCTGTGCCACTGTGCCGCCGTTGCTAGAGACTTGCTCTCATGAGTTCATGGCACCACCATGTAAATGGCTCTTGTGATTATTAGACTGCAGGTACAAAATCAGTGTGCCACCAGTGGCTTTTCCAGGCAGAGGGTAGTGCGCATATGTCCTCCCTGCTCACCCTGTCTAAGTCTCTTGAAATATTACATGCTCTGATTATTATTCTATCTCACCCTCCTTTCTTTTTCAAATAAAATAAATATAGTCCAGCCAAGCTCTCCTTATTTATAGCATAATCTCTTATTAACATGTACCTGAAAGTAAGTTCTCTAAGTTCAAGAGATTGCTAGTGATTTATTTTCTGTCACATTCCATCTTAGACGTTGTCTGTTAAGTGGAGCGTTCCTTTGACTGAAGCACAAATCAACAACAAAGCCTTTTGGGCTGAATTATTACTAAGAGTCGTGACACACTTACCTGCTACCTGAACCATGTGATTGTACGCACCACACCACAGCTAACGGCAGCGAATAAATTGGGCACCAGTTTCCTCGCAAATCAGGATTAAATAGCCCTGACAAGGTGCAAGATGGATGCAGATTTGGCAAGAAGTATTTGTGGAATTCATTGCCACAGATGGCTGCGGAGGCCAAGACATTGATTTTTTTAAAGCGGAGATTGACTGGCTCTTGATTAGTAGGGCATCAAAGGTTACGGGGAGAATGCAGGAGAATGGGGTTGAGAGGGAAAAAGAGATCAGCCATGATTGAATGACAGAGTAGACTTGATGGGCCGAATGGCCGAATTCTGCTCCTAATGGTCTTATGGTATTCCAAAGTTTAAAAAAACAATCACAAAACACCTGAGAAAAATGGAGACACATAAGACTGCAGGTGCAGATATGAAAATTGTACAATTTCAGTGTTTCAGTGTTTGATACAACAATATAGTTTAAACAATGTCAGTGTGTAGTTTTAAGAAATGCTTGCAGTGACAAATAGTGGATGGCTATAGTAATAAAGAAAAAAATAATTGATTTATTTTTATTTTAAGATATGAAAGACTCCGATTCCGATTTTGTCCGTTATTCCGATTCTGTGTGATAATGAGCCTTCAACCCATGCTGATGTGCTTCCCCCAATTCCTTGAGCTCCTATCTTGAGCACCTGCCTTTTATATGGTCAAATTCTGCTTCAAGAACCTGTGAACTTCTGCTTGCATTGACCTTTTACCAATAACTAACAAATGCTTCCTTGATTGCAGATTCTGGCAATTTGTGAACAAAAGACATATAACTATAGCATTTCATTTCTCTTGCTTCTCCAATATGGGCGTCACGCTTGTGGATTTCCAATTCATCGGTACCTTCTCAAACTCAATGCATTTTGAAAAACTTTAACTAATGGGTCCAATATCACTACAAATAATGGAGTGTCCCAAGTATCAATTTTTTGCCTTCAATTATTTATTATTTATATTAATGACCTGAGGGTAAATTGCAAAGAGTTTACGTGCAGGAAGGAACTGCAGATGCTGGTTTAAACAGAAGATAGACACAAAAAGCTGTAGTAGCTCAGTGGGACATGCAGCAACTCTGGAGAGAAGGAATGGCTGATGATTTGGGTCGACACCTTTCTTTAGAATGCAGACTCTGCCACTGATTGTACATAGATTGAGTGAGTGCGCATAAAGTTAACAAATGAGGTTTAACATGAGAAAGTGTGAGATCATGTGCTTCAGTAAGACGAATCTAAAGGTAAAGTATTTTGTGTTATGTACATTGGGAACCAGGCGTTTTTGTGCATGAATCATAAAAGGTTAGCAAATAGATGCAGAAGTAGGAAGGAAAGTGATAGAATGGCATTGATGGCACCGTGATTAGCTTTTGGAAATAGTGTTGTATTGTTACAATTGTGCAAGACCACACCAAGAGAATTGTGCACAGTTTGACCCTCTTATTTAATAAAGGATATGCTCGTCTTCAGTCGGTCCTTATCGGACTTTATCTTGTATATGTGCACTTGATTGTAATCATGTATAATCTTTTCTTGACTGGATAGCATGCAACAAAAAGCTTTTCACTGTACCTCAGTACATAATAACTAAACTAAACTAACTAAACTAGTGTTGGAGCCAGACCAACAAGATTCATTAGGCTAATTCCAGGAATGAGAGGCTAGAATTTAGATCTGTATTATTTGGAGTTTGGAAGCATCAGATGATCTTATTGAAAGATATCAGAACCGAAGGAGGTATGGCGAGGTAGATGTAGAAATGTTTCGACCAGCGAGAGAGACTTCAAAAAGGAGACATAGTTGCATGATAAATCATGGTCACTTAAAATCAGGGCACTAGGGGATTTATTCTGGCAGAGGGTGTTGAATCTCCAGATCTCCCTACCCTGGAGGATTGTGTAGGCTAGATCATCAGGGGTATTTAAAGACAAGGTAAATCTTTCAGGGAATTGATGACTATGGGAAAGTGGTGCAGAAAAGGAGTTGAAACTTGATGCTGGTGAGCCATGATGGTGTTGAACAGTGGGACAGGCTTGAGGGACTTATTCTTATTATCTTGTGTTCTTGTATTTTTCTCTTTTCTTTTGGATACAACTCTTTCTTCTTTTTGTGTAGAAAGGAACTTCAGATGCTGGTTTACACCGAAGGTAAGGCACAAAATGCTGGAGTAACTCAGTGGGACAGGCCGCATCTCTGTAGTGAAAGAGTGGGTGAAGTTTCAGATCGAGACCCTTCTACTGAAGAAGGGTCTTGACCCAAAACGTCACCCATTCCTTCATTGCGGAGATGCTGCCTGTTCCGCTGAGTTACTCCAGCATTTTGTGTCTATCTTCCTTTTATTTTTTCGATGTTCTGCCTAATAAATGCCAGTGAGAGTAGGAATGGAGCGAGGTGGAGGATAAATGCGTGGCTGAAAGACTGGTGCAGAGGGCAGGGATTCAAGTTTCTGGATCATTGGGACTTCTTTTGGGGAAGGTGGGACCTGTACAGAAAGGATGGGTTGCACTTGAACCCGAGGGGGACCAACATCCTGGCGGGGAAATTTGCAAAGGTCACTGGGGAGACTTTAAACTAGAATGGTTGGGGCAAGGGACTCAAATAGAGAAAGCTAGTAGACAGAATGGGAGGCAGGAAGCAGAAAAGGGAAGCACTCGGACACAAGAGGAGAAAGAAATAAAAGGAAATAAACAGAGAAGAAGAGACGGGGGGTTTCTTAAATGTGCATATTTTAATGCTAGGAGCATTGTAAGAAAGGTGGATGAGCTTAGAGTCTGGATAGACACCTGGAAGTATGATGTTGTGGCGATCAGTGAAACATGGTTGCAGGAGGGCTGTGATTGGAAACTAAATATTCCAGGATTTCGTTGCTTCAGGTGTGATAGAATTGGAGGGGCAAGAGGTGGTGGTGTTGCATTGCTAGTCAGGGAAGATATTACAGCAGTGCTTTGGCAGGATAGATTGGAGGGCTCATCTAGGGAGGCTATTTGGGTGGAACTGAGAAGTGGGAAAGGTGTAGCAACACTTATAGGGGTGTATTATAGACCGCCAAATGGGGAACGAGAATTGGAAGAGCAAATATGTAAGGAGATAGCAGATATTAGTAGTAAGCACAAGGTAGTGATTGTGGGAGATTTCAACTTTCCACACATAGACTGGGAAACACATTCTGTAAATGGGCTGGATGGTTTGGAGTTTGTAAAATGTGTGCAGGATAGTTTTTTGCAGCAATACATAGAGGTACCTACTAGAGGAGGGGCAGTGCTGGACCTCCTGTTAGGAAATGAGACGGGACAGGTGGCGGAGGTATGCGTTGGGGAGCACTTCGGGTCCAGTGATCACAATACCATTAGTTTCAATATAATTATGGAGAAGGTCAGAACTGGACCTAGGGTTGAGATTTTTGATTGGAGAAAGGCTAACTTTGATGAGATGCGAGATGATTTAAAAGGAGTGGACTGGGACATTTTGTTTTATGGGAAAGATGTAGAAGAGAAATGGTGGACATTTAAAGGGGAAATTTTAAGAGTACAGAATCTTTATGTTCCTGTTCGGTTGAAAGGAAACAGTAAAAATTGGAAAGAGCCCTGGTTTTCAAGGGAAATTGGTCAATCTTGTTCGGAAAAAGAGGGAGATCTACAATAATTATAGGCAGCATGAAGTAAATGAGGTGCTTGTGGAGTATAAGGAATGTAAAAAGAATCTTAAGAAAGAAATTAGAAAAGCTAAAAGAAGATATGAGGTTGCTTTGGCAAGTAAGGTGAAAGTAAATCCAAAGGGTTTCTACAGCTATATTAATGGCAAAAGGATAACGAGGGATAAAATTGGTCCATTGGAGAAACAGAGTGGGCAGCTATCTGCAGAGCCAAAAGAGATGGGGGAGATATTGAACAATTTCTTTTCTTCGGTATTCACCAAGGAGAAGGATATTGAATTATGTGAGGTAAGGGAAACGAGTAGAGTAGTTATGGATACTATGAGTTTCAAAGTAAAAGAAGTACTGACACTTTTGAAAAATATAAAAGTGGATAAGTCTCCAGGTCCTGACAGGATATTCCCTAGGACATTGAGGGAAGTTAGTGTAGAAATAGCCGGGGCTATGACAGAAATATTTCAAATGTCATTAGAAACGGGAATAGTCCCCGAGGATTGGCGTACTGCGCATGTTGTTCCATTGTTTAAAAAGGGTTCTAAGAGTAAACCTAGCAATTATAGACCTGTTAGTTTGACTTCAGTGGTGGGCAAATTAATGGAAAAGATACTTAGAGATAATATATATAAGCATCTGGATAAACAGGGTCTGATTAGGAACAGTCAACATGGATTTGTGCCTGGAAGGTCATGTTTGACTAATCTTCTTGAATTTTTTGAAGAGGTTACTAGGGAAACTGACGAGGGTAAAGCAGTGGATGTTGTCTATATGGACTTTAGTAAGGCCTTTGACAAGGTTCCTCATGGAAGGTTGGTTAAGAAAGTTAAACTGTTGGGTATAAATGCAGGAATAGCAAGATGGATTCAGCAGTGGCTGAATGGGAGAAGCCAGAGGGTAATGGTGGATGGCTGTTTGTCGGGTTGGAGGCAGGTGACTAGTGGGGTGCCTCAGGGATCTGTGTTGGGTCCTTTGTTGTTTGTCATGTACATCAATGATCTGGATGAAGGGGTGGTAAATTGGATTAGTAAGTATGCAGATGATACCAAGATAGGGGGTGTTGTGGATAATGAAGAGGATTTCCAAAGTCTACAGAGTGATTTAGGCCATTTGGAAAAATGGGCTGAAAGATGGCAGATGGAGTTTAATGCTGATAAATGTGAGGTGTTTCACCTTGGCAGGACAAATCAAAATAGGACGTACATGATAAATGGTAGGGAATTGAAGAATACAGTTGAACAGAGGGATCTGGGAATAACCGTGCATAGTTCCTTGAAGGTGGAATCTCATATAGATAGGGTGGTAAAGAAAGCTTTTGGTATGCTAGCCTTTATAAATCAGAGCATTGAGTATAGAAGCTGGGATGTAATGTTAAAATTGTACAAGGCATTGGTGAGACCAAATCTGGAGTATGGTGTACAATTTTGGTCGCCCAATTATAGGAAGGATGTCAACAAAATAGAGAGAGTACAGAGGAGATTTACTAGAATGTTGCCTGGGTTTCAACAACTAAGTTACAGAGATAGGTTGAATAAGTTAGGTCTTTATTCTCTGGAGCGCAGAAGGTTAAGGGGGGACTTGATAGAGGTCTTTAAAATGATGAGAGGGATAGACAGAGTTGATGTGATCAAGCTTTTCCCTTTGAGAATAGGGAAGATTCAAACAAGAGGACATGACTTCAGAATTAAGGGACAGAAGTTTAGGGGTAACATGAGGGGGAACTTCTTTACTCAGAGAGTGGTAGCGGTGTGGAATGAGCTTCCAGTGGAAGTGGTGGCGGCAGGTTCGTTGGTATCATTTAAGAATAAATTGGATAGGCATATGGATGAGAAGGGAATGGAGGGTTATGGTATGAGTGCAGGCAGGTAGGACTAAGGGAAAAAAATTGTTCGGCGCGGACTTGTAGGGCCGAGATGGCCTGTTTCCGTGCTGTAATTGTTATATGGTTATATGGTTATATATGGTTAAATGCCAGTACCCTGCTTCCTTACTATTACCCTGTCTATCTTTTCTAGATGAGTTACACACTGAGTGTGAAAGGGTTTAGGCAGCTCCAATAGAGTCAGTTGTTTTTTAATAAAAGTGGAATGTGTTTGAGCTTAAGTAAATCTAGAATATAATTGGCAGTTCATTTTTTCTGAAGGATCCATGTTAGTGCGTTAGAATGGTGGCCTTTATTGGCTCTGAGACCTGGGTTTGAACCAGCTCAGACACAGGAAACAATGGTTTCCTCTCTTTCTGACAGTTGCTGAAGGTTTCAAGTGAAAGGGCTTAAATTAAGTATAGTCGAATGGTTATAATTTATTTTTCATCGACAAATGTCTGCAGCAGCGAATTTGACCGTAATTGCTAATAGTTCTCCAGGAGTTCATGCGGAGAGTGAGTAGGAGGGCAGAGATTGACTGAATGACCCAGTGTCAAAAGAGTGATGGTATCCTTGCGACTGAGACTGAAGCGCTAGATAAACAAAGTCAGGCAGGTTTGCATCACATCATCCCCAGACTAACTTTTTATTAAATCTGGCCATGCACACCTGAGCATTGTATCTATTTACATAAACGTCTTATGGGGAGAAGGCAGAAGAATGGGGTTGGGAAGGAAAGTTAGATAGATCAGCGACGCTTGAATGGCAGAGTAGACTTGATGGGCCGGATGGCCTAATTCTGCTCTTATAAGATATGAATTTATGAACTTATGAACATCTAGATTCACTTTGAGGAGATACCATTTCAAAAGTGTTGCAAGGGCCAATAAGGCCTAGTTTTAACTGTAGAAACACTATTAATGTCAAATACGCAGGTTTAGAGGGATTCTGATGTATCATTCTCACCTTGGCCAGTCTTTCAATCTTTTCGTATAACACTTACAGGCATGAATGCGTTCTTTATGCATAAAGGTGCACGATTCCTGCACCTTTTTTCTATTTCTACGATTCAATTTGGTTTTCAACTCCACTGCTCATTTTGTAATAAATGCCTGTGCACCATGCAGGGACAAACTATCTCTGGTAGCAACTTCACATGGGGAGGCAGGAGAGTTTGATTATCTAATCTTGTAAGAAGTAGCTCGTGAAGAACATGTTTAAATCTTTTGATTGGTTCATCAAGTTTTTGTTTTGTCAGATATTTGTCCTCCAAGTGTCATTTTATTATCTTTATTGTCTGTAATCACCCTTGACATGCAATTAGTTATGTGACGTTATCACTTTGTACATAACTAAATTTATAAGAGAACAAAACACAAAGTGGTGGAGTAACTCAGCGGGTCAGGCCACATCTCTGGAGAATTTGGATAGGTAATGCTTCAGGAGCAAGATCCCGAAGAAGGGCCCTGACCCTAAACATCACCTATCCATGTTCTCCAGGGATGGTGCCTGACCTGCTGTGGTACTATAGTGCATTGTGTCTTCTTTTGTGAACCAGCATCTGCAGTTCCTTGTTTCGAATTTTCTAAGCGAATGTAAATAGATACATAATACTAAGCTACAGGTGGAGAAGGTTTACGATGGTAATCTCATTTCATTTGCCTGGAAATGCAATTGATTGATATTGTTTTTGTGTTTACAATTAAGTGATATGCAATTGAATATCAATTTATTTGTTCTTAAGTGAAACACAATAGCAATCATTTTCAGATCAATTCAACCAGGCATTTCTCGTTGATAGACATTCCAGTTCAATTCTCACATCAGGGGTGAATGGTTTAAAAAGATATATAAATAAAAATATTAAATAGGAGATTAATGTAGGATTAATGAGCGGGCTCAATGGGCTAAAGGACCTGCTGTTCACAAGGCAAAGGTCACTGGTGAACAGCAAGCTCTTACCTCTCCAGTACCAGCTAGGTACTGTATATAGCCCTCTAAAGTAAATCACTTATCTCCATCCTTGGGGCCCTCCCCATGCACATGAAGTTAGACAAAAAAATGCCGGAGAAACTCAGCAGGTGAGGCAGCATCTATGGAGAGAAGGAGCAGGCGACGATTCGGGTCTGTCCAATGAATAATGTCAATATTGTTGTGTTGTTGTATTACTGTACTGTGTGTTCTGTGAAATTAGGACACTATAGACACCACAACACTTTTAATCTGAGAGACAATAATAACTAAACCATAAAATATATAGAAAGATATAAAAAGCTGGAGTAACTGCAGCATCTCTGAAGAAATGGAAGAGATGACATTTCAGGATGAGGCCTGTCTGAAGAAGGGTCTGGACCCGAAGCGTCATCTTTTCTCCGGAGCTGCTGCCTGACTCGCTGAGTTACTCTAGCCTTTTGTGTCTATCTTTGGTTTAAGCCAGCATCTACAGTTCCTTCCTACACAAGTATAAGGAAAGGTTTAGAGGGGCATGGACCAAACACGGGAAAATGGGATGTGCTTAGATGGGGCAATCTTGGTCAGCATGGACGACTTTGGCCAAAGGGCCTGTTTCTGTGCTCTATAATTGTGTGACATTATGACTATGTTTAGGAACCAAAGTAATATGAGGTGGATGAGATATGTTGGACCTCTGTACTGACTGGTAATCCAGAGACAATTACATACATTCACTACTGTCCAAAGCAAACAACACAAGATCAAGCAATTAACTGCATTTGTTCATTTTATTTCTTCAAACATGAATAAAATTAATTCCCAGTCCAACCCTAATTTATGGCTGTTGATAAACCCATCTTCATGGCTGCTTTGGTAAGAAATCATGAGGCCTTTGTAGTGACAGGATATCATTAGGTTCCTGCGGGAGGAGATCAAGATACTTGCTGCATCCGAAGACTTTGGATTGTTGAAACTCAAGGAAAAGAAGTGTTCTTTATCTGATTACCTACATAATATTCCATTTGTATACTGCATATAATGCTGAAGCTCTCTGGACACTTTGACAATGTTCAGTTCCTCTTCCTCCTTGCTTGTCTTGGTTTGCATTTCTCACAGTGTACGTACATGGGAGGGAAACATTGCAGAAAATCTTTCTCATTCATTATCCTGGTCTCAACACTGAAGCTAACACATGTCCGAGTCCGAAGAAAGGTCTTGACTCGAAACATCTCCTATTCTTTTTCTCCAGAGATGCTGTCTGACCCGCTGAGTTACTCCAGCTTTTTGTATCAGTCTTTGGCGTAAACCAGCATCTGCAGTTCCTTCCAACGCACCAATTACTTGGATAGAAACATAGAAGCATAGAAAATAGGTGCAGGAGGAGGCCATTCAGCCCTTCGAGCCAGCACCACCATTCATTGTGATCATGGCTGATCGTCCCCTATCAATAACCCGTGCCTGCCTTCTCCCCATATCCCTTGACTCCACTAGCCCCTAGAGCTCTATCTAACTCTCTCTTAAAACCATCCAGTGACTTGGCGTCCACTGCCCTCTGTGGCAGGGAATTCCATAAATTCACAACTCTGTGGGTGAAAATGTTTTTTTCTCACCTCAGTCTTAAATGACCTCCCCTTTATTCTAAGGGGTGACATTTCGGATCGGGACCCTTCTTCAGACTGAAGTCATCAGTCTGAAGGTGGGTCCCAACCCAAAAGCAGGACCTGTCTATGACCTCCAGAGATGCTGCCTGACCCACTGAGTTACTCCAGCACTTGTGTCTTTTTTGGAAAAACCAGCATCTGCAGTTCCTTGTTTCTGCATCAAATACTTTCTCAGGGTCAGGTGAGTTAGTTGGCCTTCCAGAGTAATCATTTGATGAGGATGGTAACATTGAATGAATGGGGAGAAGTTCACAGTTGATCGCATCCCTCAGATCTCTGATGGCAATAAGAAACAGCGTGTGTCCAAGAAATATGTTTCCCTGCAGAGCTATAGTACAGATATTGTACAGCAAGTAGTCAAATGGCCATATATCATAGCCCAGTCTTAGTGCTTTTAGAGGGGGGCGCACACTCAGTTCGGCAGCTCATGGATGTAACGCAAGAGAGCAGTTTCTCAAATGAGGGCATGATGTTGTACCTTGTCAATGATTTGATTTATCTGACTACTCTCCGTGACCTGGAAAACAAAAAGCTGCCTCAGGAAAACATTATGTGAGGCTGCACATGTGGAATCAAACAGAAAATTATGAGATTGTCAGGAGTCTATGCAGGGGTCCATTCCTAGCATCCAATCGTTTATTTTCAGTGCTAAATCCAGAAAAATACTCACAGCCGCCATTTCGACAAAATAGTATTGGAAGGAAGGAAGGTAGACAAAAGTGCTGGAGAAACTCAGCGGGTGCAGCAGCATCTATGGAGCGAAGGAAATAGGCAACGTTTCAGGCCGAAACTCTTCTTTAGACTGGGAGGAAGGAACATCTGAGCTGAGAATTACATACTTGCTCGCTGGACTTATTAGTACTGACCGAATGGTGAGAGGCCTGGATAGAGTGAATGTGCGGAGGATGTGTGTACATTTAGAAAGGAGATGAGAATTAATTTCTTTAGTCAGAAGGTGGTGAATCAGTGGAATTCATTGCCACAGATGGCTGTGGAGGACAGATCAATGGATATTTTTAAGGTGGAGATTAACAGACTTTTGATTTGTGGTCAGGGTGTCGGGGGTTATGAGGCGAATGTAGGAGAATGGGGTTGAGAGGGAAAGACAGATCAGCCATGATTGGATAGCGGAGTAAACTTAATGGCCTATTTCTGCTCCTAGAAGTTATGAACTATGAACTTATGGACTTATGGACGCCTGTGTGGTCACTCCCTTCTGTATCTTTGATAGTCCCATCAGCTCTCTAAGCTATCTGTCTTGTCTGATCCTGGCCCCTTGTGCAACCCTGATTTAGACCGTTGTGGTAACTTCACCAAAGCTGTCCCCTAGGCATCAAGTGCCCACCTCTGCATCCTCCTCCTTTATACAATTTCAGCTTAGAAAAGCCAATTTGACAGATATAGTAAGGATTTCAAGGGATATCGACTAAATATAGGAAAACGGGACAACATGGTTGGCTTGGACAATGTGAGTCGAAGGGCCTGTTTCCATGCTGTACAGCAGTATGACTACAACTTAATTACTCTAAGCTGGTTAAAATCTACTTCCTTAAACAACTATTTAGTTACCTGCCTAATCTTTCTATTTTGGTTGGACATATTATTTCTTTGTTTATTCAATAATGTTTTGAAGTGCAATGGAATTTAACAATTGAGCGATAAATGCTCTGCATAAATACAGGTCACCTTTGTCATTAAGATATCTGTTAATTTGTGCACGTAGATTTATTTATATATATATATAAGGTGTCCAAGGGGCTTTGGTGATTTGGTTGTAATCATCCAGGCTATGTCCCATGGACCACTTACTGCCCTTTCTCATCATGAGCCAAAAGCAATTTGATAACATGATTACAAATGAATTGAACACACCGATTGCTGTGCATTTGTTTGTATTATTCAGCTGCCCAAAGGATAAGTTGTTCTTCTCAAAATTCAATAAACAGATTGTCTTTGAATCGTACAGTTAATCAGAGTGGGCGCTGGTATGCTTCAAATGGATACATTCCTATGGTTATAAAAACCAACTGACTGGTGCCGATGGAGTTTGTCCAGAATATCCATTTCCACCGGAGTGCATCCCAAACCAAAATCCCAAATACCTCTCTCTGCTGCCTCGACTAAGAGCTGAAGAAATACATATTCCACACAGAGATAAATGAGCTGAAGTGTGATTCATTCCAGAAAGAGAAGGTTTCCATCAATCACTTTTCCCTGCCCCCCTCCACAATTCTAACTTTCTCACTTCCCTCCTGAATTCGCTGGCTCCTGGAAAGTAGCTCGAGCAACACTCTGTCCCCCAGGTACTTGGGTTGTGGTTAGGATTCACGTAGTGAGACTAATTGTTTATGGTGGCGTAAAAAAGTAGGATCTGCTTTGGGGCAAAGTCCAAAAGGGACCACAGCACAGTTTTGTTTAGTGATCTAGTGCGGAAACAGGCCCTTCGGCCCACCGAATCCGTGCCGACCAGCGATCTCCCAGACTAACACTACCCTACACGCACTCGGGCCAATTTACAATTTTACTGAAACCAATTCACCTACAAACTTGTACGTCTTTGGAGTGTGGGAGGAAACCAGAGATCCCGGAGAAAACCCATGCAGGTCACGGGGAGAACGTACAAACTCTGTGCCTTATTTCAAATCATCTCAGTATTGAATGACCTTCACCATCTCCGTACTCACTGACTATCCCTTCATCGTGCTATCACTTTATAATTATTCATCCTCCTTCGCAACAGTCACCTCAGATCTTGCTCTTCTTCAATTCTGGCCTCTTGCTCATTCACAATTCCTCTCATTCCACCCTCAATAACCTAACCTTTGATCTGCGTCCTAGAATCCCTCACCAGGTATGTGTGATATGGTTTCACTGATACCTTTACACTGAATCTCTTTGAACAAGCATTTGTTGTGATATTGTGTCAGACTTTAATTTGATTATCCTGCATGAAAACAAACTGGGAGGATTTTAATAATTGCAAGTGGTACATCAGTCACCAATTTTGTGTGTTGAGCCTCAGTGTGACATTAACTTTGCAATTCAAAAGAATGATTATTACCAACTTGATCGATTGATTGAAAGATAAAGCGTGGAAACAGGCCCTTCAGTCCATCATCGACCATCGATCACCCATTCACACACAGTCTGAAGAAGGGTCTCGACCCGAAACATCAACCATTCCTTCTCTCCAGATATGCTGCCTGCCCCGCTGAGTTACTCCAGCATTTTGTGTCTAGCCATTCACACTAGTTCCCTGTTATCCCACTTACGCATCCACTCCCTACACACTATGGGCAAATTACACAGGCCAAATAACTTACAAACCCCATATCCTTGAGAGTGGACCATGTGGCTACATTTCTACTGCTCCATTTGATATTAATTAATTGAAAAGAGATTAGTTATTGAATGGCCTTCTGGCTTGTATTGTGCCAATCTCTACCTTATACCTTGGCTTCATCAGTTTAGACTTTATAAATACAGCATGGGAACAGGCACTTTGGGCCTCTGAGACCACACCAACCAGCGATCACCTCGTACACAAGCACTATCCTACACTCCAGGGGCAATTTACAATCTTATCAATGCCAATTAACCTACAAAACTTGTACATCTTTGGAGTGTGGGAGGAAACCAGAGCACCTGGAGAAAACCCACGTGGTCACAGGGAGAACATACAAACTCTCCCTGTACATTCAGCACCTGTAGTCAGGATCGAACCTGGGTCTCTGGCACTGTAAGGGGGCAGCTCTTCTGCTGTACAACTGAGTCGACCTATAGGATTGCATTCTGCAGGAGAACTTTACCACTCTGCCTGGGCAGGAAGAGGCTCAGAGATATAGGAGACCTGTGACTGCCCTAACCTGCTGATTGCAACTGAAGCCCCCAGCACTGAGATCCGTTCCATCACTTCATTTTCTTTTGTACAAGTCACAGCTGCAGACTGTTCGGAATTTGTGGAGACTGATAGGAGCCCCTTGGGAACACTGGCAAACCCACATGTTGAGCACATTGAAACCAGAAGTTCAAGCAATGTAAACAAATGAGGAGCAATCAATGTGGCACATTGAAAGAGGCCTTTCCAATTAATAAAAATTAAAATGGTAGCTTTCCACTGCGGCACAGCTGAGTTTGTGCAGATAGCAGATGTCCTATTAGCTTAAAATAAATCCAAATGCCACCACAGCAAAGACTATAGCATTTGATTCTTCAGGGCCGCAAGTGTAAAGTAGATCAGCCCTCGTTAAGTTCCGGATACTGAATGTAGAAAAAACTAAATTTAGTTTAGTTTAGTTTCGAAATACAGCACAGAAACAGGTCCTTCGGCCCACTGATTCCGCACGCACCAGCGATCCCCACACACTAAAACTATCCTACACACACTCGGGACACTTCATTATTTTCACCAAGCCTTATTAACCTACAAACCTGGAAGTCTTTGGAGTGTTGGAGGAAACCAGAGCTCCCGGAGAAAACCCACGAAGGTCACAGGAAGAAAGAATGGATCCGTACAGACAGGACCCATAGACAGGATCGAACCCGGGTCTCTGGTGCTGTAGGGCAACAACTCTACCACTGCACCACTGATATTTCTTTCAATGTGTCCTTGCTGTATACTGTAATAGTAGCTTTTTATGGTTCTTTAAATTTTTACACATTTTTACACATTATGAAAAGGATTGAATATGTGAAAATAGTCCCCCATATTCAGCCCGTGTAGTTGATTCCCATTTATTCTATGCCTCTGCTGCAGCTGCCAAGGTCTGAGCTAAACAGAGGGATGAGATATAATTCAAAATGCTCATGAACATGATCTGACAATGGATCCATTTACTGGGACCACAAGCACCCTGTAGCTGTTTCTACCCAGTCATAGTCATAGTCATACAGCATGGAAACAGGCCCTTCGGCCCAGCTCGTCAATGCCGACCAACATGCCCCGTATAAGGTAGTTCCATTTGCCCGCTTTTAATCCCTATCCTCTAAACCTTTCCTATCCTTATACCTGTCCAAGTGTCTTTTTAATGCTGTTATTGTATCTAACTCAACTGCCTCCTCTAGCAGATCATTGTATCTACCCACCACCTTCTGTGTGAAAAAGTTGCCCCTCAGGTTCCTGTTAAATTTTTCCCCTTATCACCTTAAACCTATGTCCTCTGGATCTTGATTCCCCTACCCTGGGTAAAAGATTGTTCATTCACCTTATCAACTCCCCTCATGATTTTATACACCTCTCTATGAATACCCCTTAGCCTCCTGCGCTCCATGGAGTAAGGTCCTAGATTGCCCAATCTCTCTCTATAGCTCAGTCCTGACAACATCCTCGTTAATCTTCTCAGCACTATTTCAGCTTAATGACAAGTCACAGAAGTCTGGAAGTGGACTATCCACCTTACTTGCCCACATCCAAACTGCTTAATGTGTGTTGAACTTCTCCAATGTTAGCATACATTTCAAGAAATATCCGGTTCTAAATATAATCCACTAACAAGCACTGTTCAAAGAAGGCTGAATAAAAAGATCTAGCAGATGGTTTTGTTTGATATTATCCAAAGGTCTGAAATGAATGATTTCATGGGCTGGTGAATTGGTAACAAGAGGAGATTAATGAATAGATTCTATCAGAATAGATTTTCAGATAGATTATCTTTCAACATGGAAACCTTTCCTCTCAGACAGTTTCTTCCCGGCTGTTATCAGGCAACTGAACTGTCCTCTCACCAACTAGAGTGTGGTCCTCATCTCCCATCGACCTCATGGGAGAACTTCAAACTATTTTTAATCAGATTTTACTGGACTTTATCTTGCACTATAGGTTATACCCTTTATCCTGTATCTGTACTCTGTGGTCAGCCTGATTGTAATCATGTATAGTCTTTTCGCTGACTGGATAACTTACAACATAAAATGTTTTCACTTTACCTTGGTACGCGTGATATTTATAAACTAAATAAACTAAACTAAATATACTAAACTTAACTAAACTGTGTTGCGAAACACAGAGAATAGTGCATGCATACCTGCATACGAATGGCCTACTCCTGCACCTATTTTCTATGTTTCTATGTTTCACATATTTGACCCAATGTTGGGAGGTGAGAGCAAATATGTTGCCTTTGTTGGAGGCCAAACTAAAACGTGAAATACGTAGAACACCGAGCAGGTCAATCAATCAATGAATAGAACAGATGAATTAACTGTTCAGGAATGGACCCTTTGTTAAAACTACAAAAAAAAGATGAACAGCATTTCTCAGCTATTGTTTAAATGCTGTTTAGCTGTGATTTTAGACACTTAGAAACATAGAAACAGAGAAAATAGGTGCACGAGTAGGCCATTTGGCCCTTCGAGCCAGCACCGCCATTCAATATGATCATGGCTGATCATCCAAAATCAGTGCCCCGTTCCTGCTTTCTCCCCACATCCCTTGATTCCGTTAGGCAGTAAGAGCTATATCTAACTATCTTGAAAACGTCCAGTGAATTGACCTCCACTGCCTTCTGTGGCAGAGAATTCCACAGATTCACAACTCTCTGGTTGAAAATGTTTTTCCTTATCACAGTCCTAAATGGCCTACCCCTTATTCTTAAACTGTGACCCCTAGTTCTGGACTCCCACAACATCGGGAACATTTTTCCTGCATCCAGCCTGTCCAATCCATTAAGAATTGTATATGTTTTTTTCAGTTGCGATGAAGAGTCTGCAGTTGAAAGGTTCACCCATTTCATCTCCTGCATGCATGCTTTTGCTACGCTGGCACTACCTTCCTGGTTGGTGCCATCGCTATTCAAGCTCAGACTATGTCTGGCAATTTGAACTACTGTGTATACACTCTCTCCAGGCAATTTTACAGGACAAACTCCACTGAGCCAAGAACCACAGGAGGCTTGCATGTGATTTCTGTTTGGTGCTTCCAATGGGAAAGGTTGCTTGCCAGAAGTATCCATTCATAAATTAAGGCATTCTTAATGTACATTCAGGCTTGGACACCAATGCCAAATGTTTGCTTACAGATCAGTGCCACACAAATCCCTTGCTGGATGTTGTCACCTCAGTTCCTGCCAACCTACATTTGCCTCCAACTTTAAAATGCATTGTAAATCCCTCACTCTCTTCTAAGAGCCTGTATTCCCCACCTACTGTCCCAGCGTATAACCCATGTCTTCTTGGATATAACTTCCTGCGTATTCCTTTATCCATTTTCATTATCAATGGCAGAATGCTCACAAATTTCCCTTTAATGTTTGGAACCCTGATCCTAAATAACGAAATTCCATTTATAGGGTAACTTCCTGTTCTGAAATAGTGCTAAAGCACAGCTGTTGGGGTGTAGGAAGTAGGGAGCAAGCTTACACACACAACTATGAGATAAATGTAGAAACAAAGAACTGCAGATGCTGATTTACACAAGAGGCCACAAAGTGCTGGCGTAACTCAGCAGGTGCATTATCCATAATTTCATGTAATTATTTCTGACTGCAAAGAGACACTTTTTGTTGCGCATCCTGTGATTTAGCTTCCAAGTTGTTCACAACGGCATCCCAAGGACTAGCTCCTCATCCGCCTAGATTCAGGGACAGTCTGGGAGAGTTGGCAACCTAATGATCATGGACAGTGATGCTGATAATAACAAGGTGATATCACTTACTCAGCACGTTTGGACTGTTTCGTTTTTTGGAGTTAAGTTTAGAGATTCAGCGCAGAAACACGCCTTGCGGCCCACCAGATCCACACCAACCAGCGATCCCCACACACTTGCACTATCCTACACACACTATCCCATACACTGCAATTATACCACGCCAATTAACCTACAAACACGTACATCTTCAGAGTGTAGAAGTAAACCGGAGATCCCGGAGAAAACCCACCAAGTCACGGGGTGTAAGTACAAACTCTGTACAGACAGCACCCGTAGTCAGGATCGAACCCGGGTCTCTGGGTAAGGCCGCAACACTACTGCTGCACCACGGTGCTGCCCCTTGCTGACTGGAAATTTTATTTTCTCCTGAATTATTTTTTCCGGTTCAATGTAGGTGGGCCTGGTACACCTGCTTATGCTGAACGGAGCAGACATTTCCCTCTTCCCTCCAGGCTTATTAAATCAATCTTCAGCTGGTTAACATTCAGTGTAGCAGACAGAGCATTTCATTGTCAATTTGCTCATGCAGATAAGGAACTGAATTGCACTAAAATAATTGTGATCCAGATCTGCCTTTCCATGAATTGAATTTCCACCTCTCTCCGATTTAATTTGGATATTTTGAATGGAAAAATCATACAGCCACACTGGAACAATGCGCGTGTCAATGGTTAAAGCACTATTAGTCACCCTTAAAGTGGTTGAATTTTCTTTTACAAAAATAATGGCTTGGAATAAAGCAGCCTGAAATGAATACAAGTACAGACGGCACAGTGGCGCAGTGGTAGAGTTGCTGCGTTACAGCGCCAGAGACCCAGGTTCGATCCTGACTATGTTAGCCGTCTGTGCGGAGTTTGTACGTTCTCTCCATGAACTGTGTGGCTTTTCTCTGAGAATCTCCGGTTCCCCCCCACATTCCAAAGACGCACAGGCTTGTAGGCTAATTGGCTTGGTATAAATGTAAATAGTCCCTCGTGTGTGTAGGATAATGTTAGTATACAGGGATCGCTGGTCTGCACGGACTCGGTGGGCCAAAGAGCCTGTTTCCATGCTGTACCTCTAAACTAAACTAGAAGTGCAAGAGGAGGTTTATATCATAAGGAGGTGGGTGGCTTGTGTTTATGCTGTAAATGTCATGTAAATTTGGAGGGTTGATCAAGTGTACGATTGGCTTTGCCCTTAAGTTGCATAAACTGTTATCTCCCACTGACTTGCTGTACAACCTATAATACGTGCTGCCTACCTTAACATGATCATTGGCTGAGAATGAAGAGGGCATTTGGATGCTTGCTTAACAATAATGGACGATCATGTCCAAAGCCCTGCAAATGTTAGGGTTCCTTCCACTGTATAGCTTTAATACCATTCGATCTGCACAGTGACACTGGGAAAAAGGCAGTTCCTATCGGTATGTCTACACTGACATCCAGTGGCAAACTTCAAATTCGCAACACCAAGCTACCGAAGTTTCTTGATTGTGATTTTTTTTTAAAGAATCACAGCAGATGATGAAAAACTGGTTTGGTTTAGCTTAGTTTAGAGATACAGTGTGGAAACAGGCCCTTCGGCCCGCCGAGTCCACGATGACCAGCCATCCCCACACATTAACACAGCCAAAGAGGAAGAAAGATTCTAAGGGGAGTAAGAGATGACCATGGCTGACAAGGGAAGTCAAGGACAGTATAAAAATAAAAGAGAAGATGTATACCATAGCAAAAATGAGCGGGAAGCCAGAGGATTTGGAAACTTTTAAAGATCAACAGAAGGTAACTAAAAAGGCAATAAGTAGCAATGTTACAATATTTTGAGATTTTAAAAATCAAGTCTGCAATTTATCCCATCAGATAAAGCACAAAAATAAGTTTAATTTGACACCTAATTCACTTTCATATCTTCAGTATTAAAAAAGTTAAGGCCATTTTCATACTCGGAAATTAGCATCTTGTTCCCTATTGATTTTCCATTGACTTAATACAAAAGCTGTGATCGAGGACAATCTTCTTCTTCTTTCGTGTGGCATGCACAGCTTAAAGTTGTAGGACAACTTGTTCTATTTGATCTTCTGTTTGTGCACGTCTAGTTGATTGCATTAGTCGAAACAGGGCAGACCACGTGAAGGTTGCAATCTTCCACCCCATCGAGGACAATGAAATGGCCATAACTTTCTTAAAAATTAAGAGAACTGAAAGAAATTTTCAGTTATTATAGATTGAAGCATTCTGAAACAAATATGAAACCATCTTACTTGGATGACCTGAAACTAAAGCATATAATTAGTTAGTTACCCAATTGTAGCTAATTCCAAACTTCAATTACTAAACATCTATCCATTTCTTAAGAAAAGATTAACATTTTTTAATAGCCTAAGTGTCCAAATAACATTCACAAAGATTTCACAATAAAACATGATTTTTAAATCTCATTTACATTAATTTACAGGCCAAATGGAAGGAATTTAGTGTTCAATTGCTGTAAATTAATGGCCATTTTAATCAGCTTTCGAGTGGGATCCTGTGGAACTCTGTGGAACGCGCCGGTTTAGAACGATCCCATTGCGGTGAATTTGTACCCCAAATGCCCAGAAAAATACTGCGGGATTTAATGGGGCTACTCGCAACATAAAACTTTGTATAAAGGGATCTTAAGAAGCACTTTTTAATGTAAATATAATCAACCTACCTTCCGTTGTCCCCTGTATGAGATCCGTCCCGTTGTCGGCGGTCGCAGGGTTTAGAGGATAATTTTTAACCTACTATAATAATTAAATTAACCAATTAAATTTAAAAATAGCTCCAGCGAACGAACCTCCAAGCGATTTTTCGTCAGCAACTAAGTAGGTTGAACAACCTTGATTTGAATAGCCTAGGGAAAATCGCGTTTTAAACCCGCCCCCCTCTCAACGGCGACAAAATCGCACACACGGGCTTGGACAGATCTGCAGCGACGCTTAGGTAGGTTTTGCAACATACCTACAATAAGGGGAAAAAAATATGAAGTATGAAGGTAAGCTAGCCAAGAATATAATGGAGGGTAGTAAAAGCTTCTTTGGGTATGTAAAGAGGAAAAAATTAGTTAAGACAGACACAATCTCCCAGATATACTAGTGACCAGAGGACCTAGGGTGACGGAGGAACTGAAGGGAATTCACATTTGTCAGGAAATGGTGTTGGGTAGACTGATGGGACTGAAGGTTGATAAATCCCCAGGGCCTGATGGTCTGCATCCCAGGGTAGACAATTGACAATAGACAATAGGTGCAGGAGTAGGCCATTCAGCCCTTCGAGCCAGCACCACCATTCAATGTGATCAAAGAGGTGGCTCTCGAAATCGTGGACGCATTGGAGATTATTTTCTATAGATTTTATAGATTCTGGATCAGTTTCTGTGGATTGGAGGGTAGTTAATGTTATCCCACTTTTTGAGAAAGGAGGGAGAGAGAAAGCAGAGAATTATGGACCAGTTAGCCTGACATCGATGGTGGGGAAGATGCTGGAATCGTTTATGAAAGACGTGATAGCTGTGCATTTGGATAGCAGTAACAGGATCGGTCCAAGTCAGCATGGATTTACAAAGGACGAAATTATGTTTGACTAATCTTCTGGAATTTTTTGAGGATGTAACAATTAAAATGGACAGGGGAGAGCCAGTGGATGTAGGGGCTGCAGAGCGTTTTTGAAAGTGGGGGGGACTGAGCAATCACTGATCACCGGTCTCTTGACAAGGACCACTCCTGGAGTATTGTGTGCAGTTTTGGTCTCCTAATTTGAGGAAGGACATTCGTGCTATTGAGGGAGTGCAGCGTAGGTTCACGAGGTTAATACCCGGGATGAAGGGACTGTCATATGATGAAAGAATGGAGCGACTGGGCTTGTATTCACTGGAATTTAGGATGAGAGGGGATCTTATAGGAACATATAAGATTATTAAGGGATTGGACACGCTAGAGGCAGGAAACATGTTTCCAATGTTGGGGAAGTGCAGAACCAGGAACCACAGTTTAAGAATAAGGGAGTAGGCCATTTAGAACTGAGATGAGGAAAAACTTTTTCACCCAGAGAGTTGTGAATTTGTGGAATTCTCTGCCTCAGAAGGCAGTGAAGGCTAATTCATTGGGTGCATTCAAAATAGAGTTAGATAGAGCTCTTAAGGCTTGCAGAATCAAGGGTTATGGGGAGAAGGCAGGATCGGCCATGATCATCTTAAATGGCGGTGCTGGCTCGATGGGCTGATTGGCCTACTCCTGCATCTATTGTCTAAGTGTCTACGTATCTATTTATCCTCCACACATTTGGGACAATTTGCAATTCTTACGAAGCCAATTAGCCTACAAACCTTTACGTCTTTGGTTTATCAGCAATATAAATAAATCTGGGAAGTGGAGAGCCAGTCTCTTGCATGTGGACTCTATGGACTACTTCTGTACACTTGCTAATCGAGAATCGGGTATGGCAACACTCTAGTGGGATAGAGAATTACACTGTTAGCATTTTGCACATGTGACCATAAGAGCACATATTGAACCATGAAAGAAATGATAGAGAATTATAAAACTTATGTATCATTTAGGTTGCTATTGAAGCAATGTTTAAATGAATACAGTATCAGAGAATCTTAGTAACGGGAAAAAAAATTCTATTGATTGTAGTCATGCCCAGCACACAGGAAGACAGTTTGGTTGTTGGTCAATTAAATCCACTCCATGGTATCTCTGCTGGGGTTCTCAGCACGGTGGTCTAAATCCAATCACCATTATCTTCATTAATGTCCTTGCCTCCATTAAGGAAGAAATGAGGAAGTTCAGAGAATTTGGGTATTCTCTGCCACAGAAGGCAGTGGAGACCAATTCACTGGATGTTTTAAAGACAGTTAGATTTAGCTCTTAAGGCTAACGGAATCAAGGGATATGGGAAAAAAGCCGGAACAGGGTACTGATTTTGAATGATCAGCCATGATCATATTGAATGGCGGTGCTGGCTCGAAGGGCTGAATGGCTTACTCCTGCACCTAGTTTCTATGTTTTTGTTTCACTGATCAATGGATAACGTCATGTCCAATTTGCCATTTCTCAGTTCATGAAGATGCCCTTTCGCATGAAGAGCAAGCCCTGAGGCAGGGACTATATATAGTATAAGAAACATTTGGACAGGAACATGGATAGGACAGGTTTAGTGGGAAATGGGCCAAATGGAGGCAGGTTGTGGGCAAGTTGGGCTGAAGGGCCTGTTTCCACACTTTACAACCCTGTGACCTGGACAACAGTAAAAAAGCTGATTGCTGGAGGAACTCAGCAGGTCAGGCAGCCTCAATGGAGGGAAATGGACAGATGGGATTTTGGGTCTGGACCCTCCTTCAGGCTGATGGAGCGGAACGAACATAACCTGTTAGAACGAGGTGAGGGGGATGGACGGGACCAGAGCTGACAACTGATTAGTGGATTTAGGTAAGGAGGGGTTGATTCACAGATGAGTCAGGCGGGGGAGGGAAGGCTCGCGATACTATAATGCGCAGGAGAGGAGTAAAACCACCAGGATTAAAGAATTGTAGAAATTTACTCTGCATAGTGTTCATTCCATCTGATGATTAATTATCCCAACTACTAATCAGCGGCTTGTGGGGAGAATTTCAAGTTCAATCAGTTCGTCAAGCAGTGAGCTTCATCCTCTGGATGAATGAGATTTCTCCTCTAAATCCTCTTTGTAACCACCAGCAATCATTC
Source organism: Amblyraja radiata (assembly GCF_010909765.2). Lineage (NCBI taxonomy): Eukaryota > Metazoa > Chordata > Chondrichthyes > Rajiformes > Rajidae > Amblyraja > Amblyraja radiata. Next base: position 15,768,928 of record NC_045969.1, read on the forward strand.
TAAATCTACACCCTCAGTAATTAACCACCTTATTGAAGCTCCTTTACAATGGGCCACCGTGACTTAATACGCCCCAGTAAAATCTCCAGTCAGCCCTCTCTGCTCCAAAGAAAACAAACCAGACTGTCAGTTCTTTGTTGATAGTTAAAATCCTTCAGCTCTGACGATGCACTTATGAATTTATTTGGCGAACGCTCCAGCATTATTAAATTTTTCCTACAATCTGGAGACGTGACCTGTGCATAGTGCTCCAACTGTGGTCCAAACTGGTGCTTTGCACTTTTCCACTACAACCTCCCTGCTCTTATTTTCTGAGCCAGATCTAACAAAGGAACTGCTTTTGCACCCACCTTATCTGCTTTACCATGGCTGGGCGACCCAAAGCTGTCATCTGGGCAAAGGTGAGTACCTGGTTGAATTAAAGAGTGATTTGCTCCTATTTACTGTGTGGTGATGCTAGCTGGTTTGTTGTTTATATTCCACCTGCCTGTGACACACATCTTCCAACCTTCAAGACTAACTGACTGAACCCATTCCCTCCCTGGGTGTGGGAGGAAATTGGAGGTCCCGAAGAAAACCTACGCAGGTCACGGGGTGAATGTATAAACTTCATTCAAACTCAGTACAGACAGCACTCATAGTCAGGATCGACTCTAGGTCTCTGGCACTGTAAGGCAGCACCTCTACCACTGTGTCACTGTGCCATGGTTCTGATGCAATCTTAAACCAGACCTATTCGTTCACTCAGGAAATTCAGTACAGTCATGTGATCTACTTGCAAAAGGTGAATGAGCTTTATCTAACATTCTTTTCTCAGCCAATTCAGTCAGAAATAGCCTGAATAGTCAATCGGTTTGAAGAAGGGTCCTAACCCAAAATGTTGCCTGTCCATTCCCTCCCCAGGTGTTGCCTAACCCATTGTTCCTCCAGCACCTTGTTCTTTGCTTCAGATTCCAGCATCTGCAGTGCCTTGTGTCTCTTGACAGAAATACATTTCCCTGATGGGTTGTCTTAGTAATTTTAGTGGAAGACGTAGAAAATCTCATGACTATTATCCATTTGGAGTTGGTGTATACTGCTTATTGTGTTTACTAACCCAATGACTGCACATCAAAAGTGAGCTAAAAGCAACAAAAAACACAGATGCTGAAAAGCTGAGATAAAATTTGAAAGTGGAAGAAATATGCAGCAGCTCAGAGTATCTATGGAACATGGAGAGAAGGAAAGTTAAAGTTTCAGATTCACAATCTTTCATCTGAAAGATCCATTCTGATAATAGGTAATCAACTTGAACATTAACGCTGTTTTTCTCTCCACAGATACTGTCTAACCGGATGCGTATTTGCAGCATTTACTGCTTTTATTTTAAAAGTGAGCTGGACGAAGGGTGTGGAGGCTTTGGAGATGGTGCAGAAGAGATTCACCAGTGAGTTTGTGTAAGAAGGAACTGCAGATGCTGGTTTAAACCGAATATAACCACAAAAAGCTAGTAACTCAGACTTCACACTGAAGTAGGGTCTCGACCCGAAACGCCACCCATTCCTTCTCTCCGGAGATGCTGCCTGTCCCGCTGAGTTACTCCAGCTTTTTGTGTCGACCTTCACCAGGGAGTTGCCTGGAACGGAGTACATTAGCTACAAAGTGATGTTACGACAAACTTGGATTGTTTTCTCTGGAGTGTTGGAGGCTGAGGGGCAACCTGATAGAAGCATATAAAATTATGAAAGGCATAGATAAGTGTTTATATTTCCGAGGGTGGAAATGGCAAATACCAGAGGGCATAGGATTAGGGTGAGAGGAAGATAGTGTAAGTGAGATATGCAAGGCAAGTTTTTTTAATAAAACAGAGAGTAAAAGGTGTAGGAATGAACTGCAGATGCTGGTTTAAATCGAAGATAGACATAAAATGCTGTAGTAACTCAGCGAGACAGGCAGCATCTCTGGAGAGAAGGAATGGGTGACGTTTCAGATTGAGACCTTTCTTCAGACTTCAGAGAGTAAAAGGTACCTGGAACACACTGCTAGGTGAGGTGGTAGAAAGAGATACAATAACAATATTTATGAGACAATTAGTCAGATACACGAATGGGCAAATAATAGAGGGATATGGACCACATGCATGCGGATGAGATTAGGTTAGTTCGGCATGATTGGCTGAAGGTTATGTTCCTGTACTCTATATTCTCTATGTTTCTTTTAAATGCCTTTACAACTTCTTGAAATGCAAAAAAAAAATGTATAAAATGCAAAAAGCTCCATAACACACAGACCTAAAGCAGCAAACTTTACAAAGGCTTTACTGTGCCAACCACTCAGTAACTTTCACTCCTGTCATGGGGCACGGGCTGAGTGGTGCCTGTGGGAAGGACTCTCTCAATGCATCACTTAACACTCATTAATCATAGAGCATTTATTTCCCAAAGTAGAATTGACGCATGCAAAATTCCCATGCAGAAAGCTGAAGAATGGAGGAAGAATATTTTCCCCTTAATATTTATTCAGATGTTTGGCATTAGGGTTTAAAAACCAGTTCCCATTGTTTTTAACCGCCTATCATCAGAAACACTGTTTGAATTTACAAATGTAGCCGCTTTAGGGTCTGGATTATGTTTCGCAAGTTCCCACGAATAACGCTCATAAGTCAACACTTCAGCATCACTTAAGGGTGCCTGGCATTTTAAGCAAGGGATGGACTGAATATCAAGAGTTAAGAATCAAGAGTGATAAAAAATGCTGGAGTAACTAAACGGCTCAGACAGGTCTGGAGAAGAAGAATAGGTGACATTTCGGGGCGAGACCCTTCTTCAGGCTGAGTTGGGTCTAAAGAAGGGTCTATAGAAGAAGCGGAAACCACTTTCGACCATTAGGGAGACTGACAAAAACCTCCGGGAACCGCACGGAAACCTTGGGTGGGGAGCAAAGTCTCCAGAGGTTTCCGTTCAGGTTTCCTTATGCCCCTGTCCCACTTAGGAAACCTGAATGGAAACCTCTGGAACATCAACGAGGAGGTGACTGAACTTTGGTGCCTTCCCTCACAGTGCGAAACATTGGTACCGCTGTGGGGATGTTTGTGCTATGGTCTATCGTGTTCTGTGCTTTTATTTTTTTTATTCGTATGGCTGTATGGGAAACATTATTTCATTGTCTAAGTACTTGTACTATGGACAATGACAATAAAGTTGAATCAAATCAAAAACAAGGTGTACAGAGTTGCTTATTGGTTGCAGTCTGAGGATTATGATGATGCTACTGATTATGATATGCCATTGTACCTGCCTGCAGCTGATCTTCTCCATGAAGACTTGGTCATTTGCTAGAAATTGTAATTTCTTCACCTGCCTGTTATGGACTTACAGCGTATAATACAATAATATTAAATTTCTGTTCTTGAGAATATCACATTTTGAATTTTCAAGGCAGTCTGGGTGTTTATTACTATTTCCGTCACAAGTTAATTTTGTAATTAGCTACTTAAGTAGGTAATTAACTAATTATATTTCAGGTCATCCAAGTAAGATGTATCATATTTATTTCAGAATGCTTCAATCTATAATAACTGAAAATTTCATTCAGTTCTCTTAATTTTTAAGAAAGTTATGGGCTTTTATGTCAATTGACTGTCTTCGATGTGTTAAGTTAATGGAAAGACATTAGGGAACAAGATGTTAATTTCCGAGTATGAAAATGACCATAACTTTTTTTAATACTGAAGATATGAAAGTGAATTGGGTATCAAATTAAAGATCTTTTTATGCTTTATCTGATGGGATAAATTACAGGCTTGAATTGTAACATCTCAAAATGTTGTAACATCCCTATATGGACCGGGAAGTGTCTACCATTCTCTGTAGACCCTGTTGTTCCTGGACGTTCGAGTTGTCGAACCAGGCTCTAATGCAATCAGTCAGTACATTCTCTAGCATGATCTTAACAGAAAAAAATCTATTCCTGGATCTATAATTCATCCGAGTCAGCTGAAACTCTGATTGATGAGACATATATGGACTCAGACACACAATCGGTAGGTTGGGAAAATATTGGCATCTTAATATCTGAATATCAACTGCAATTGTACATTGTACTAAAGCTAACCTTTTATATGACAATAACACTGTCATCTCTACAATCAATACCAAGAATGAAATAAGTGCTGAAAGTCAGTTTTACATGGTTATGTTATTGCATGGTTAAGCTTGTGTTACAAATCATCTGTGAAGAGATCTGGTCACATTTAATTTAATATTTGTACACTTCGTTAATCCACTTGAAAGGTACAATGAAGAGTGTACAGATGCCAATAAAATTAGGGGATCAGAGTACAGTTATTCGATGAATATATGGGACTATCAAACTGGAGATTTAAGTTTGAATTTACAGGACTTGGGCTTTTCATGCCTACTTACGTTTACATTGGTGATTGAATTTACAACCAGCAAAGGTGCTGATCAGGGATTTTTAGTACATGATTGAAAGAAAGGGGTGGGCACGGTGGTGCAGCAGTAGAGTTGCCGTCTTATAGTGCCAGAGACCTGGGTTTGATATTGACTACGGGTAGTGTATGTATGGAATTTGTACATTCTCCCCAACCTGCATAGGTTTTCTCCGGGATATCCGATTTCCTCCCTCCTCCAAAGGCGTCCAGGTTTGTAGACTAATTAGCTTGGTTAAATTGTAAATTGTAAATTTAAATTGCCCCTGTAGGATAATGTGTAGGATAGTGTTAGAGTGCGGGGTTTGCTGATCGGCACGGACTTAGTGGGCCGAATGGCCTGTTTCCAAGGCCTGTATCTCTAAACTAAACTAAAATTAAATGAAATTCCTATTTCTGTGCTTGAGAGATCTGACACGTAAGTGCCCATCACTTTCTTTGACTTTTTGGAGAAGAACCTTGCATATAATTTTAGAATCATAGTCATAGACTCAGGCAGCACAGAAACTGGCCCTTCAGACCAACTTGCTCATGCCTATCTAAGCTGGACACATTTACCTGTGTTTGGCCCACATCCCACTAAACCTTTCTGAACTAGTCTCTACCCAGGCTGGTCAATACATCCAGTAGTCAGAGTTAACTACTCGCCATTAATCAAAAATGCATCCCTGACAATATGGCCAGGGCTGCTTTTCAATTACGAGTCCTTGACTGTTGACCTCTGAACTGACTGAGAAAGCGTCTGATTTCATGGGCAATGTGGAAAGGACAATAAATGCTGGCCTTGCCTGTGCTTGTAATAACTGACATGGCACATCTGTTGCCTGTTCAATATAAATTAAACTATTACGCATCAAGAATGTACGTAGAATTCATGAGTCTACCCATCTTTACAACATGTATTGCAGGGGAATATTTCTGAGTGTATGATAGGCTATATACTGTATCACTGCTCTAGTCCTTGGATTGAAGTAAATAGCATGAACTACAGGCTCAACCCTCCAGAGATACAAACGGTCATCCCAGTAAAGTACAATTATTTATTTTTAACAATAATAAAGCGATTTACGAGAGAGAGTCTTAAACAGCCAAATTAACGAAGCTCCTTCTAACAGAGTGGAGCTTGAATGAAAAGCCTGGGAAAACACTCCCGCAATCACATGACCACGCCAGCCAATAGCGAGGGTTTGTCATTCCCCAGGCCACCACTAGGTGCCGCTACTGTATATATACTGTATATATATGAGTAGATGTCTTAGGTTAGACTTAAAAGTTACAGTTGTTTAAGGTATAGAAGTATGTTAGTGTATAATCACAATATTATTCTACATTATACCTGCAGCAATTTCATATACAATGTTGCATCAATTGTAGCATTTGTATTTGTTTTATATGTGGCACTTTCGCAGTTTTAATAAAGGGCTGCTAATACAGAAACCTCCCCGTGGTGCAGCCTGGGAAACACTGAATGGTATAATCTGATATTATTACCACCAGTAGGCCAATATCTGTATACTTACCCAAGCAATCTACTAGATGACGATGCCGAAGCGCCACAGACACTCGCCCTCCTCGGGGCCTGCACTGTCAATCGCCTCAATCAATATTGAAGGCTTCTCCAGATGCAAGGCAGACATACTAGCGACAGCGCCCAAACGCTTCGACATAGTGTGCATGCAGGAAACCCACACTGGCCCTACACAACACCGACCAGCCATCCCTGGAATGAAGCTGGTGGCCGAGATCCGACACAGACAGTATGGGTCAGCTGTATTCAGCAGACCAAACCTCGCGATCGAAGAGGTCTGCACCCACACCACCGAAGGGCAAATGGAAACCATCACAGTTGCCCTCCCAAACATCTCTGTCACATCAGTGTATAAACCCCCCCAAAGTCCGTTCCTCCACTCTGAACTGCCAGACAGATGCAAGAGGAAATACCACATTAGCATTGGGGACTTCAATGCCCATAGCTCATTGTGGGGCTATGAAGTGAACAATCAAGATGGAGATGAAGTCGAAACCTGGCTCGAGTCGAAACACCTGACCCTGATCCACGACGCCAAACTGCCAAAATCTTTCCACAGTGCCAGATGGAAACGAGGATATAACCCAGACCTTGTTTGTGTGAGCAGCGAACTATCATCCAGAGCTGTGAAAGAGGTCCTGGACCCTATCCCCCATACGCAACACCGGTCAATCACCATAACCATCCGATCCGCTCTCCAAGCAACAACCGTCCCCTTCCGCAGAAGGTTCAATCTGCGGAAGACCGACTGGCTGTCATTCCAACAGGAGATCGAAGACTCCATCCCCAGCATTCCATCACACCCCAACAACTATACCATGTTCACAGAACTGCTGAAAAGGTCAGCCAGGCGACATATACCAAGAGGATGCCAGACCGAGTACATCCCCGGGTTGTCGGAAACATCCAGCGATCTACTGAAAGCCTACCACAGGGCATACCACGAGGACCCTTTCTCCTCCACCACCATGGAACTTGGAGAGACCCTGTTGAACACAGTCGGGGAGGACCGAAGGCAAGTCTGGAAGGAGTTGATAGAAAACACCAACATGACCAATAACAGCAGGAAGGCATGGGCCACAATCCGCCGCCTCGGTGAAGACCATACCACACCGCCCACGCTCACAACAGTCACAGCAAACTCAGTTGCAGCACAGCTGGTGGCAAACGGTCATAGCCAAAACCGGCGCAGACCCACAGGCGAATACCGCCGGACAGCGGTAACAGACCGCCTACAACCAGCCAGCGCTCTCACCAAGCCCTTCGACCTAGAAGAACTCGAAGCTGCAATGAGCATGCTGAAACCTGGGAAAGCAGCAGGAATCGATGATGTACTGACGGAAATGATACAGCACCTTGGACCTAAAGCAAAGACCTGGCTCCTAGCAATACTGAACTCATGCATGGCACAGAAAACAACCCCACCTGAATGGAGAAAGGCCAAGACTGTCGCAATTCCCAAACCTGGAAAGGACCCATCATCCCCAAAGAGATACAGACCCATTACCCTCCTCTGCATCACCTACAAGCTCTACGAGAGGCTACTACTCCAACGCCTTATGCCACTTATAGACTCCAAGCTTACTAAAGATCAAGCTGGCTTCCGCCCTGGCCGCTCCTGTGCCGGGCAGCTACTGAACCTCACCCAACACATTGAGGACGGTTTTGAGTGCAAACTCATCACTGGAGCAGCTTTCATAGACCTCACCGCTGCCTACGACACTGTCCAGCACCGCACCATGATCAGGCAACTTTTTGACATGACTGGTGACCTCGACCTGTGCCAAGTCATCAAAAGCCTTCTCAACAACAGGCGCTTCTTCGTTCAACTAAACGACAAGAAGAGCAAATGGAAAGCCCAAAAGAATGGCCTACCACAAGGCAGTGTACTGGCCCCCCTCCTCTTCAACATCTACACCAACGACCAACCACTTCCCCCACAATGCCGCCGCTTCATCTATGCTGATGACCTCTGCATCACCACCCAACAGGAGAACTTCCAGAAGATCGAGTCTGTCCTGGAAAGCTCCCTCCAAGAGATGACAACCTACTACAATAACAACCACCTGAAACCCAACCCATCAAAAACCCAACTATGCAGCTTCCATCTTAAAAATCGAGATGCAGGAAAACAACTGAGCGTCTCATGGGATGGCCACAAACTCTCCAACCACTTCCACCCCGTGTACCTCGGAGTCACACTTGACAGGACACTCTCTTTCAAAACCCACCTTCAGAACACCAAAGCCAAGGTCAACACACGCAACAACATCCTGCGCAAACTGGTAAACTCAAAGTGGGGCGCTGATCCACCAACCATCCGTGCAACTGCCCTAGCCCTGCGCTTCTCCACAGCTGAATACGCGTGCTCAAGCTGGAGCCGCTCCCACCACACCAAACTGGTTGACACAGCCCTCAACGACACCTGCCGCATTATCACGGGATGCATAAAGACAACGCCAGTCCCGTGCCTCTACGCCCTAGCTGGTATTGCCCCCCCCCCCCCCCATATCAGACGATCCATCGTCGCCCAAGACGAGAGGAGAGCACAGGAGATCGATACCAGGCACCCCCTGCACGGACACACAGCACCTCCACCCCGACTGAAATCCAGAGCCAGTTTCTTGCAGACAGTCCCACCTCTCCAGACAACCAAAGAAACAGCAAGGACCAACATCTGGAAAGATGAATGGAACCAGCTCAACACACGAGCCCACGACTGGATGGAGAGAGGAATCACTCCGACTGAATGCCTCGCCAGCGGGCACGACCTCCCATGGCCAACCTGGAAGACCCTCAACAGATTACGAGTGGAGCAGGGGAGGTGCAAAGCACTTATGAAAGCATGGAACTACCAGGCAGAAGACACATGCAGCTGTGGAGCAGTACAGACAATGTCCCACCTACTGGAGTGTGACAACGCCCCCCAGTGCAGCCCCCAGGATCTGGCTGAACTGACCCGACCAGCTGTGACCTGCGCCAAATACTGGCAGAACGACATCTGAGATTGCAACGGACTCGAAGAAGAAGAAGTTTTAATAAACATAACAGTCCTCTAGGTTGTTACTCTGTGAGGTCTAGCAAGTTTGACTCTACCTGAGGATAAGGTAAGAGAGGATCACCTACACGCCGCAACCTCATAAAGCCCGTGTTTTGTCAACATGTAGGTCATGTATTCAACAGCCATCAGGCTATTGAACACTACGAATTCCAACCAAACACCAAACTATTGCACCTTGATTGCACTAGGGATTTGGGGCTTTGCTATTTTCTTTACTCTATATAGTTTTTTTAAATGTGTATTGAACTTCTTTGTGTAGAAATGGAACTGCAGATGCTGGTAATATACCAAAGATAGACACAAAGTGCTGGAGTAACTCAATGTTTAAGACGGAACTGCAGATGCTGGAAAATCGAAGGTAGACAAAAATGCTGGAGAAAATCAGCAGGTGAGGCAGCATGTAGGGAGCGAAGGATATAGGTGACGTTTCGGGTTGAGAACCTTCTTCAGTCTGAAAGTAGAGGGGGGGAAATGGAGGTAAGAAAAACGTATTTGTTAATAAGCTTCTTCTTTGTTGTTTCCTGGGATGTCAGGACTTTCACATGAAGAAAGACTGGATAGACTCGGCTTGTACACGCTAGAATTTAGAAGATTGAGGGGGGATCTTATAGAAACGTACAAAATTCTTAAGGGGTTGGACAAGTTAGATGCAGGAAGATTGTTCCCGATGTTGGGGAAGTCCAGGACAAGGGGTCACAGTTTAAGGATAAGGGGGAAATCCTTTAGAACCGAGATGAGAAAAACATTTTTCACACAGAGAGTGGTGAATCTCTGGAACTCTCTGCCACAGAAGGTAGTTGAGGCCAGTTCATTGGCTATATTTAAGAGGGAGTTAGATGTGGCCCTTGTGGCTAAAGGGGTCAGGGGGTATGGAGAGAAGGCAGGTACAGGATACTGAGTTGGATGATCAGCCATGATCATATTGAATGGCGGTGCAGGCTCGAAGGGCCGAATGGCCTACTCTTGCACCTATTTTCTAGGTTTCTATGTTTATTATGACGTCTCCTGAGTATTATGTTATACATATCTGTGGTGCTGCTAGTAAGAAATTCATTATTCTATTTCAGGACATATGACAATAAAACACTCTTGACTCTTGATTCAGCGAGATGATGCGAGCGAAAGCACGAGTCATGCGATGATACACAGACATCACATGACTAGTTGTTTTGCCCCCTGATGGTGTAAAAATCACAAAAGACTGCTGGGAGAAAACTCACTGAATATAAATGTGATTCATACTAATTCTTTCAAGCCAATAACTATTTTAAAAAACGGGCCAATGGAAATGTTATGGGCCACTAAAATCTGTATAGGTTTGCTATTGGTATTCAATTCACTAAAAATTAAACATCTGACTCCAGCAGAGCACTAAGAAGCTGCAGATCCTAAGAGTAGGATTGGAATCTGATGGAGCTTTTCACCAAAGACAGTGTGAGTTTCATAGAAACACAGAAAATAGGTGCAGGAGTAGGCCATTCAGCCAGCACCGCCATTCAATATGATCATTGCTGATCATCCAAAATCAGTACCCCGTTCTGGCTTTTTCCCCATATCCCATTAATCCGTTAAATCCAACTCTCTCTTGAAAACATCCAGTTGGTCTCCACTGAATTCTGCAGCAGAGAATTCCACAGATTCACACCTTTCTGGGTGAAAACGTTTTTCCTCATCTCAGTCCTAACTGTCCTACCCCTTATTCTTAATCTGTGACCCCTGGTTCTGGACACCCCCGACATGGGGAACATTTTTTTCTGCATCTAGCATGTTTCTATAAGATCACCATCTTAAGAAGAAGTAGTTGAGGCAGGTACTATCACAATGTTTTAAAACATTTGGGCAGGTACATGGATGGGACAGGTTTCGAGGGTTATGGGCCACTGCAGGCAGGTAGGACTAGTGTAAATGGGGCATGTTGGTCGGCGTTGACATGTTGGGCCAAATGGCCCGTTTCCACACTGTTTGATTCTATAACTATGATTCTTCCTGGATATGCCACATCATGAGGCAGAGAGTAGGTGTGGAAGGAAATATGTACAGCATGTCAGGCAAACAGAAGTTCCTGAAGTTTTGACTTTTCAGTAGTTTGATTTGGAATTGCTTAAAGATTGTTGTGGTTTTATTGTAGACAAAGAGTCAATAGGCGCAACGGTAGAGTAGCTGCCTTACAGCGTCAGAGACCTGGGTTCAATCCTGACTATGGGTGTTGTCTGTACAGAGTTTGTACGTTCTTCCTGTGACCACATGGGTTTTCTCTGGGTGCTTCAGTTTCTTCCCACGCTCCAATGACGTGCAGGTTTGTAGGTTAATTAGCTTGGTGGTAATTGTAAAATTGTCCCTAGTGTGTAGAGTAGTGTTAGTACATGGGGTGATGACTGATCAGCAAGAACAAAGGGCCTGTTTCCACACTGCATCTCTAAAGTCTAAAGTTTAAAGCCACCAAAACAAAAAGGTTTTCTACCAACTTGGAGACAATGAAGGAATCCTCACCATAGGTCACAACATTTCCCTTCATTCTACATAGCAACCGCACTGTGCTCTAGAACAGGGCATCAAGTAAAGCCTTCTCAAGATACACAGATGTAATTCCGGTCTTATTCTCATCCCGTTAGTCTGGTTCAGTAAAACACTGAGTCAAGCACTGGATCAACTAACTTTATTTTATGAACACAAATACACTACCTAAACGATACCTAACCAGCACCACGAGTCCGATCCTTGTCTCTACTCGTCCAAGCCCTTCAGCCTCGTGCGAATAGACACCTCCAGATGGTCAGCACAGTCCCAAATGCTACCCCAGAAGATCGACACACTCCCATGTGCTCTCCCCTCCTTTATACTATATCAGACCCTTGGTGCAAAATATATGGGGGGGGGCAACCCCTACAAGCCAATCATAAATAAAGATCATACAATACATTAATTGACAGTTCCCTAACCCAATCACAGAATATCCCATAACATTGTTTCTACAGAAAGTTCTTAATGGAAAACAGTTCCCTGAAGTAAAGAAACATTTTATCAGGTAATGTAAACAATTTGGGCAAGGCCCCTCTCCTTGACCAATCACAAATAGCAGTGCAAAGACCATGCAACATAGTTAACAATAGTATTACAACCCATCATTTCCCAACCAATCCTGATCATGCATTTGCAGCAGGATCCAGCTCCTTCTGCAAAACCCTCATACATATTAACAATTAAAGGACATCTGGACATCACCCTGTACTCAACTTCCACTCAGGCCAGATATTCTGGAGCCACGATCCTCATGGTCTTTGCAGCCTTTGCAAAAAGATGCCAAACAGGTTTTGCAAAGGCAGAATTCATCCATTTGTTAGGCACCAAAATGCCCAATATTATCATTCCCCTCTTTTATCATATTATAATAACCAATTATACAAAAAGTGATGATACAGTTCCAGTCATATAAGCTAACATGAACGTGGCAAAAACAGGAAAGCAGACTATTATCTAAACGGTGGCCGATTAGGAAAAGGGGAGATGCAGCGAGACCTGGGTGTCATGGTACACCAGTCATTGAAAGTAGGCATGCAGGTGCAGCAGGCAGTGAAGAAAGCGAATGGTATGTTAGCTTTCATAGCAAAAGGATTTGAGTATAGGAGCAGGGAGGTTCTACTGCAGTTGTACAGGGTCTTGGTGAGACCACACCTGGAGTATTGCGTACAGTTTTGGTCTACAAATCTGAGGAAGGACATTATAGCCATAGAAGGAGTGCAGAGAAGGTTCACCAGACTGATTCCTGGGATGTCAGGACTTTCATATGAAGAAAGACTGGATAGACTTGGCTTATACTCGCTAGAATTTAGGAGATTGAGAGGGGATCTTATAGAAACGTACAAAATTCGTATGGGGTTGGACAGGCTAGATACAGGAAGATTGTTCCCGATGTTGGGGAAGTCCAATACAAGGGGTCACAGCTTAAGGATAAGGGGGAAATCCTTTAGGACCGAGATGAGAAGAAACTTTTTCACACAGAGAGTGGTGAATCTCTGGAACTCTCTGCCACAGAGGGTAGTTGAGGCCAGTTCATTGGCTATATTTAAGAGGGAGTTAGATGTGGCCCTTGTGGCTAAAGGGATCAGGGGGTATGGAGAGAAGGCAGGTACGGGATACTGAGTTGGATGATCAGCCATGATCATATTGAATGGCGGTGCAGGCTCGAAGGGCCGAATGGCCTACTCCTGCACCTATTTTCTATGTATCTATGTATGTAACATGATGGTGATGTAACTTATCAGAACTCTAAGTAACTTCCCGAGTTTGCATGGGCATAGTTCCATTACTTCTGACTGATGAGTCTTTATCTCCTGAGTTAGCATGGGCATGAATCCCCTTCGTCCATCTTGTTGGTTGTCTTGACTCTCGAAGGGTATGATGTTACCTAAGAGATTTCATGATAAAATAAGTTATCAGCCTACTCTCCCACTGATACTCTTGCAGTGGTGAAGATGTACCCATGCATTTCTCCCTTCTACCTTTGGAGTTGTCAGGAGAACTGGTAAGGTCCTATCCAACGAACCTCCAACCCTTTCCTTACGCAATTCTTTACATAGTCACCTTAGTAGAAGAGATCAAAAGAGGCAATTCACCACATGCAGTTTTCTCCCTGGAATGGAAATCTCTTAATGCCCGAGTGAAGGCCAGAATGTAGTCGGTCATTTCCGCAGTCATATGATGGAAATATAACGTTCATTGCATTTTGTTTCCAAGAGGTTTTCAAAGGTCTGCCATAATAATTTCAGCTGGGCTCAGTCTAGATTTCCCTGCAGACATGACATGCATTTGAAATAAAATTATGGGGAGTAATTTGATCCAACCAATTCCTGTCTCTGCGTTCAATTTAGCTCATTTAGTTTTCAGGGTCTGATTTGACCTTTCTGCAAGTCCAGCAGCCTGTGGTCGATAAACACAGTGTAGTTGCTGTTGGATACCCAGCTGTTCGCAGAATTCTTTATTAAGTTGGCCAATAAAATGAGGACCATTGTCATAATTAAGTCGAATAGGGATACCAAATCTAGGAATAATTGCTCTCATAAGCACCTTGACAACAGTAGCCGCTTTGTTATCAAGTGTTGGATAGGCCTTGATGAATCTGCTGAATACATCGACTAGTATGAGTACATACATATCTGTATTCCTGACATTTCTCTAGCTCAATATAATCCATCTGTAGAGTTTCAAAAGGACCCATGGGCAAAGGTGTCTTCCCATCTCCACAACCTACTCCTTTACCAGGATTATTCTTCTGACAAATAATGCAGCAGCTACTCACTTTCTGGGCCAAAGTTTGTATTCTTGGATGCCACCAAGTAGCTAGGAGAGCATCTCCAATTGCTCTCGCATCGCAGTGTGTCGCAAAATGCATACACTCCACAACCCAAACTGCAAGAGTATCTGTCATACAAGTCTGCCCTGCCGGAGTAGTCCACAACCCCGTCATGCAATCTATTGTGCATCCAAGCTGTTTCCACAATTTTACATCCCCTTTAGAAGCTTCCTCCTGCAACTAAACAATTTCCTGGATGGTTGACATTGGCTTTTCCGAGGGAGACTTGATACTTAAATTTTTTAGTCTGCCTCATCATTTTTGGCACCACCATCTTGCGTTCCCGGGATACTTCCTTTGCTGCCTGGCAGCACAAGCGATTACCTATGTCTATCGATGTCTGTCCTTTTGTGTGTGCGCTAGACTTCATCACTGAAACTTGTCTAGGTAGCATCAGGGCCTTTAATAGATGAGTCACCAATTGCTTATGAGATACTTGAGTTCCTGCCGAGGTTAGGAATCCTTTATTCCTCCATAGCTGTCCAAAGTCATGTACTAATCCGAATGCATATCTAGAATCTGTATATATGTTCACCCTTAAATTTTTCCCAATAATGCAAGCCCTAATTAAAGCAAATAATTCAGCTTGTTGTGCTGAATAGGGTGATTCAAAAGCAGCTGCCTCTACACTGTCCCCTTCCTGGTCTACAATTGCGTACCCAGAAAATGTATCTCCCCGGAGCCCAATGGATGCACTCCCATCTACGTACAATGTTATGTCAGGGTCTTCTTTAGGAGCATCTTTTAAATCAGGTTTGCAGCAGACTGGAAACTATTATATATTGCTGTCAGGATCTGGGTACATAATGGGTGTCCCCTTGCTAATGAGTCGAGTTTGGATGAATACTAAGCCACAGGTATGTGCTTATCCCAGTGTTTTGGGGTGAGGACTGCAGTTGAGCACTAGAGTTGGAAGGGTCTATCGGAGAGTGGCCTTCCTAGTGCTGGGGCCTGCATTAAAGATCTCTTCAGACTTTCAAAAGCTTCCTGAGCTTCTTTGGACAACTGGAATTTGCCCTCCAGGCTGGTATAAGGAGTCAATTCTTTGGTGTCTAGTGCAATATTAGGGATCCAGGGTCTGCAGTAGTTCGCCACACCGAGGCACTGTCTCATTTGCTTTGCCTCTTTTGGAATTGGAAGTTCGCAGATTGGTTCGAGTCTGCTCTTTTCTGAACTTTTTTCTGTAGCTGAAATTATCACTCCTAAAAACGTCACATTTTGTTGAGCCATGAAAACCTTGGACTGAGAGAACACATATCCTAAATTTGCCAAATGTTTCAATAATTGAGCAGTATCCACACGATTACTTTGCTCATCTATACCAACTACCAACAAGTCATCCACGTATTGTACTAAAGTGGATTTCCTTTTAAAACTCAAAGTGCTTAACTGTTCTTGAAGGAATTGAGAAAACAAGGTAGGCGAATTAATGAATCCCCGAGGTAGTCTTGTCCGTGTATATTGTTGTCCCTGTAAGGTAAATAAATACTGACTGTTCTTATGTAGAGTTAATGAAAATAAGGCATGTTACAGGTCTACAATTAAAAAGATTCTTGCTTCTGCTGGGATTAAAGCTAGGATATGAGCCGGGCTTAGCACCAGAGCATGGAGCAGTTCCACCACTGCATTAACTGATCTTGGACCAACCTGTACTGGCCCTCTTTTCCTGCTTTTGGCACTGCAAGAATTGGTGTGTTGCAAATAGGCTGGCACTTCACTAAGATGTCTTTTTCCAGCAATCTCTGAATTAGCTTATCTATGCTGGGAATGGCCTGTTAGAAACATAGAAACATATAAAATAGGTGCAGGAGGAGGCCATTCGGCCCTTCGAGCCAGCACCGCCATTCATTGTAATCATGGTTGATCGTCCCCTATCAATAACAACGTGCCTGCCTTCTCCCCATATCCCTTGACTCCACTAGCCCCTAGAGCTCTATCTAACTCTCTCTTAAATCCATCTAGTGACTTGGCCTCCACTACCCTCTGTGGCAGGGAATTCCATAAATGTTCTTTCTGTCAGGTATTTTACTCAGTACTGCCATATCATCGCATTAGGTTTTCATGGGGTATATACATCAATGGTTCGGGGATCAAAGGCTGGGTTAGGCATTTCCCTAACTGGGAATTGACGACAGGATATTTGTTCTGCTTTCATAATATTAGCTATATCTGACTAACTCTCAATGTCCCCTGTTACTGTTTCACCCTCCGATATATCTTCCTCATCACTAGGGGAACACGGTACTTTTTAAATGCACAC
This sequence comes from Amblyraja radiata, assembly GCF_010909765.2. Taxonomy (NCBI): domain Eukaryota; kingdom Metazoa; phylum Chordata; class Chondrichthyes; order Rajiformes; family Rajidae; genus Amblyraja; species Amblyraja radiata. The sequence continues at coordinate 15,785,556 of NC_045969.1, forward strand.
CTTTCATCTCTAGGTGGTCGTCTTACTCTCCTAGGTTTAGGCTCATAAACTGGTTCTGGTGATTGTACTTTATCTTTAGTAACATCTTTCTCTTTAAACACGGGAGCTATTTTCTCTGTTTTACTCCTGGTACCGTGCGCTACTGGACTACATGCCAGTAGTGGAGCGGTTGGAGTCAAAGAACTCTGGACTGGTGTTGCTGCTGTCTGGGAAGCAGGTATTATTATACAATCAGCAGGAGGTGTGGGAGGTGCTGCAGGCTCAGGAGGAGGTCTGTGATGCACACAGGATGTGCAAGATGCTGGATTTGAAGGTGGAATATAGGGAGCGCAAGGGGAATAAGGTGGAGGCTGCAAACTTCTCCTAATTCTAACGCTCTCCCAATTTTCTAAATATTCATCGTCTCCCCCCTTCAAAACCAAAGCCAACCAACGGGTCCCTGAACTCTAAGTCTACAAATGCCAGTTTCCCTTCAGGAGTTTTCTTTTTCTCCCGTTCATTATGTTCTTTAATACATCCACATTCCTTCCTCAAGGTATCTGGAAGTCTGTCCCTTTATCGTCTTTTATCTCTATTCCAAGCTTCAAAGCTGCCTTCTGCCAATTCGCCATTATCACAGCCTCTTTACGTGCTTTTACTTCTTCATAATATCTTCTCCATAATCCAATCAGTTCCTTTGCTACATCACTGTTACTACATTGCCAAATAATCTTCTCTATGTATCTCACTCCCTTCAATGTTCCAACCCTTCCTTCGGACCACAAATCAACTCCTAACTTCTTATTCAACGCTCCTGAAAAGTATTTCAATCTTTCCGCTTTCTGCGGGAACCCGCTGCATACTAATTGTGGTGGGTTTTATGGATCTTCCATTGTATGTCGTTCAATTTGGTTCCCCATTGTTACCAACAATGGACACAATATCTCAAACGATTCACACTCCACTCACAACTTCCTGAGACTTAACAAGTTCACTCCCAAACAATGGCCTAAAGTTCTTCAACGTGCCATCAAGTCTCTCACACAATCAGTCTCTCCTTTCAATGCAATCGATCTCTCCTTTCAACCCGGGTACCCCAAAAATTCTTTCACACAATCTCACGCACAAAAATTAATACAAGCTTTCAAACCTGTAAACAATTTCAAGTTTGTAAACAATCTTAAGTCGACAAACGATCTAAGGTGCTTTAATCTCAGGTGAGACGGAACAATCAAACACGCTTCAGCAGCAGATCTCCTACACTCAAAACACTTCAATCTAGACAACGACAGATGAGCTCATAACACACAAGCAAAATCGTACTTAAACAAGAAATTATACTACTAACTAGACTAAGTGGGACCCATTGGGTCCGATGTTCACACAGGATGGCTGGTCCCCCAACGCAATATTCCACCTCTCTACCATTTCCATTGCCATTGCACTTTCAAGCACAGGGCAGGCTGAAGCCAAACAGCTGATTGCATTTTCACTTTATTTCCATTGCCATTGCACTTTCAAACACAGGGCAGGCTCAAGCCAAACAGCTCATTGCATTTTCACTACATTTCCATTGCCATTGCAGTTTCAAGCACAGGGCAGGCCCAAGCCAAATAGCTCATTGCATTTTCACTTTATTCCCATTGCCATTGCAGTTTCAAGCACAGGGCAGGCCAAACAACTCATTTCATTTTCATTAAGGGTTAACAAATCATTTATTCAAGAACATTGCATACTCACAGTTCTGTATTTTCCCAGTTCAGAAAGAGAGCCGTGACCTCTCCCTCACCATGTTGCAGACAGACTAAGCCACGCCCACATTTCTGGGTTTTGTAGTCCCTCCCCCCTCCCACCGGAAGGAGCGTGGCCTGCATGGCGGTGATTGACAGGAGAGAAAATCTCAAGATTTTTAAAACACTAATAAGTCTTTTATTTTTAATCGATGGGAAAAAACCTCGGGGCCTGTGCAGCGGAGGAGGACTCTGAGTAAGATGGCCAAAAAATCACAGTTATATGTGGTAGCGTTTTTTTCTCAAATCAAAGCACAGTGCAAACAGGAAGTGGTCAAGGTGACACTTTTCATTATATAGATATCTATCATGTAAAAACACACTGCAATACAAAACACAAGCATTCGACTAATAAAACATTCGCTAACTGTACAGTTATGAAATAAATTGCAATATTTTAAATTACCCAAATCGTGCTGGTGTCAATCAACGGTACCCCTCCCATGGTTACAAGAGACTTTCCCTTCAAAGTACTTTTTCACTTGGCGGTACGATTCCCTTCATGGTACTTTTTCCACCAACAGATACTTATTCCAAGTTACCTTTCCACTAACAGGTTACTCGTCCCTGAACGAAAGGATATGCCCCCTTGATCGCACAGCGACAATTCGGACTACGATTACAATCATAATATCTAACACACAAACACTCTAAATTAACGGCAATACACAATAATCGATGGCAATATTAAACAGACTTTACACTATAAATCAATGGCAATATTAACGATATATTATTTATTCAACTCAAGTTATCAAAAAATCTAATATATACACTTTTATTAATGTACAGTAGCCAGTGCCCTCAATATGAAAGCCCGGAACAGATCAATGAAGGATCTCTATACAATAACCAGTGTCCTTCAATATGAAGCCCTGAATTTAGTAAAATTTGGATCGAAGAATTTAGACTTTTAAACCACCGTTACTACCGTTCCCACTATTCCCACTAATCCCAATAATCCGAATAACAGACGCGTCTCCCAATTCACTTCTCAGTATTGCTCTGAAGTATTTTCAGCCAATTTTACTCCAACCGTGAGTTCCTAATACTGAACCGAAGTCCTCAAACTTGCCTGAAGTTCTTAAACAACGCACACAAGGCCAACCCCCTAGGCCTCTCCTTCCAACCTGCTAAATACCGGGCTTCAGCACGTCCCTGCTTCGTGCTGGCTTTCGATGCCAATTTTTTAAGTGTCTTTTCCAATCGCACTCTCAGCACTGATACAATACTTACTCCTCTTAGCACTGTCCCTACTCAGCCCTGTCTATTAAGATACCTCATACCCAATTCTGGTATCCCAGTCTGAGCGGAGCCTCAAACCACTGAAATATAGCTGTCGGGCAAACTCAATGGTACCCGACCGCAACATCTGTTGACTAACTAAGGTGTGGGGCCTTTAACCCACTATAGCAAAGCCTTGTGAGCCTAACTCCCACTGTTCCCCCTAGGCAAGGACTCAAACTCTCACCCTCAGTGCTTGCCAGGCTACTATTCTTTCTGATCTCGTTGGGAAACTAAACACAAGTACGCGAATGATCGATTCATCCCGATCAGCGAAGCGGGGAAAACCAATGTGAAAAATGCACCGGGAGCCGGTTTCTCCTCTCACAATCTGAAATGACTCAACTTCCTGACCGCAAATTTATGTTTGGCACTCCATTGAGATCCCGGACAAACCCCCAATGTAATTCCGGTGCTATTAGGACTGAGATGAGAAAAACATTTTTTACATAGAGAGTGGTGAATCTCTGGAATTCTCTGCCACAGAATGTAGTTGAGGCCAGTTCATTGGCTATATTTAAGAGGGAGTTAGATGTGGCCCTTGTGGCTAAAGGGATCGGGGGGTATGGAGAGAAGGCAGGTACAGGATACTGAGTTGGATGATCAGCCATGATCATATTGAATGGCGGTGCAGGCTCGAAGGGTCGAATGGCCTACTCCTGCACCTATTTTCTATGTTTCTATGTTTCTATTCTCACTCCGTTAGTCTGGTTCAGTAAAACACTGAGTCAAGCATTGGATCAACGATCTTTATTTTCCAAACACAAACACACTATCTATACGATACCTGACCAACACCGCGGGTCCGATCTTTGTCTCTACTCGTCCAAGCCCTTCAGCCTCATGCTAATAAACACCTCAGAAGTGCTACCCCAGAAGATCGACACACTTTCATGTGTTCTCCCCTCTTTTATACTATATCGGACCATTGGCGCGAAATACATGGGGGGGGCAACCCCTATAAGCCAATCATAAATAAAGATTATACAATAAATTAATTGACAGTTCCCTAACCCAATCACAGAATATCCCATAACATTGTTTCTACAGAAAGTTCTTAATGGAAGACAATTCCCTGATGTAAAGAAACATTTTAACATGTAATGTAAACAATTTAGGCAAGGACCCTCTCCTTGACCAATCACAAATAGCAGTATACAACATAGTTGTATACCATAGCACCATGCAACATAGTTAACAATAGTATTATAACCCATAATTTCCCAACCAATCCTGATCATGCATTTGCAGCAGGACCCATATCCTTCTGCAAAACCTTCATACATATTAACAATGAAAGGATATCTGGACATCACCCTGTACTGAAATTCCTCCCAGGCCACAGACATTCTGGAGCCATGATCCACATGGTCTTTACAGCCTTTGCAAAAAGATGCCAAGCAGGTTTTGCAAAGGCAGAAATCCTCCATTTTGTCAGGCACCAAAATGCCCAATATTATCACAGAGACTGATGGTAATTTTCTAAATATAGAAATATGGAAAGAGATTAGAGTGATTTTAGATATCTCCACACTTGCGTTTCTTTCTTGTGGCCTGAACATGTTCTGAGGCTCCAATCAACGTTCGAGGTTGATGAATTGAGTTTAGTTTATTGCCATGTGTACCAAGGTACAGTGAAAAGCTTTTGTCGCTTGCTAACCAGTCAGCAGAAAGAATACACATGATTACAATCGAGCCATCCACAGTGTACAGATACATGATACAGATACATGATAAAGATCTCCATGTGAGCATGTTGTGAATAACATTTAGTGCAAGATAATAGCATTCATAAATCTTTCATGAGCTGGTGACTGAGCTCAAGCCGATCTGCTCAACACAACCTATGTCACTCCACAAAACATGTCCGACAAGGCGTGTACTGACTAAACTAGTCACGATTAACTTTACCATGACAACATACTACACCTCTGCTTGAAATTGCTGTAAATCTCTTGCTTCAGGCAAAGTCATGGACGGGTTCCGCTTCAACATCGAAGGGACACCAATCCCAACTGCCCAACTCTCCGAAAGGCCAGTAAAGAGACTTGGCAAGGTGTTTAACAGCGGCCTGAAGGATACAGCATCAGTTCAGGCAACCTGTCAGGAGCTGGAGAGATGGTTGAGAGCTGTGGACTGGTCGTGGCTTCCCAGCAAGTTCAAGGCATGAATTTACCAGCATGGTATCCTGCCAAGAATACTCTGGCCACTGCTTGTCTACGGTGCCAATCTCCATCGTAGAGAGATTAGAGAGCAAAGTCAGCAGCTTCCTCAGGAGGTGGCTGGGACAGCCCAGGAGCCTTAGCAGCATCGCCCTTTACAGAAATAACATCAAGCTCCAGCTGCCCCTGAAGGAGGAGTTTAAGGTGACTCGGGCCAGAGAGGTGATGCTGTACAGAGTCTCCAGTGACCCCAGTGGCTCAGGTAGGGGTGGAAGTGAAAACTATGAGAAAGTGGAGAACCAGCAAAGCCGTGCTGCAAGCGGAGTCTTGGATACGCCACATAGTCCTTGTGGGAGCAGTGGCTCAGAGAAGAGCTAATCTGGGAATCTTCCCAACTCTCCAGTTTGACAAGGCCAAGGGGAAGGAGAGGCGCAGGCTGGTCCAGGAGGAAGTGAAGGCAGCGGTGGAAGAGGAGAGGTCTACCAGAGTGGTTGGCTTGAGGCAGCAGGGGGCCTGGACAAGGTGGGAGCAGGTCATGGACCGAAAAGCCACATGGACTGATCTCTGGCAAACTAAACCACCGCATATCAATTTCCTGGTCCAGGCAGTGTATAATGTCCTGCCTGGGGGAGGGGAAGGAGGGAGAAAACAAGAACTATCAGAAATTAGACATGTCAATGTTCATACCGCTGGGGTGTAAACTACCCAAGTGAAGTATGAGTTGCTGTTCCTCACATTTGCGCTGGACGTAATTATTGCAATGGAGGAGGCCCAGGACAGAAAGGTCAGATTCGGAATGGGAGGGGGAGTTGAAGTGCTGAGCCACTGGGACATCAGGTTGGTTAGTGCGAACTGAGTGGAGGTGTTGGGCGAAGCGATCGCCAAGCCTGCGCTTGGTCTCACCGATGTAGAGCAATTGACACCTGAAACAGCGGATACAATAGATGAGGTTGGAGGAGGTGCAGGTGAACCTCTGCTGCACCTGGAAAGACTGCTTGGGTCCTTGAATGAAATCAAGGGAGGAGGTAAAGCGACAAGTGTTGCATACCCTGCGGTTGCAAGGGAAAGTACCTGGGGAGGAGGTGGTTTGGGTTGGAGAGGACGAATGGACCAGGGGAGTTACCGAGCGAGCAGTCTCTGCAGAAAGCAGAAAGGGGGGTAGATGGGAAGATGTGGCCAGCGGTTGGATCCCTTTGGGAGTGAGGAAAGTAGCTTTTGATGCCTCATAAACTACCGGATTAATGTTCATTTTCATTTGGCTGTATGGTTGCTTCAAAATTGGTGCGTCTGTTTGCTCTTTACTTTTGTTTGCCTGTTCCTCTTCATTTGGCCGCAGGGATGTTCGCTTTTTTTTTGCAGCATCCTTCACTGACGTCTGCACTACGCTCTTCGTCCGTTTTCGACCTAGAAGTTGGAGTTCTCTTTCAGGTGTTAACTGCTTTCTATTCCAGTCCGGCTTCGACCAATAAAGCAAGGCATCATCAATAAGCTGTTGTTTGCTTGATGAAGTAGATACAGTCACACCATGTTCTGTTAAGTACTTCAATATTGACTCTCGCGTAACTTTCCTGCGTTTTAGGAGCTCTTTGGCATTTTGGCTGTGGCTCAGAATGACGCTGATGGCTTCTACAAAAAAAATTAAAATGATATGCATTAACTGTGCACAGTACTCACATTTGACAGAAAGTGATGATAATATTGGCCAATTTAGTACGTGACAAAATGGAGGATTTCTGCCTTTGCAAAACCTGCTTGGCATCTATCTGCAAAAAGCTGCAAAGCCATGAAGCTCATGGCTCCAGTATGTCTAGGTCCTGGGAAGAAGTTAAGAACAGGATGATGTCCAGATGTCACTTCAATTGTTAATATGTGTGAGGGTTTTGCAGAAAGAGCTGAGCCTTGTTGCAAATGAATGAATGGGATTGGTTGGGGAAGGTATGTTACAATACCACTGTTAATTATGTTGCAGAGTATTTGCGTTGTAATCTTGTGATTGGTTAAAACATGCAACTTTGTATGAATTGTTTGTGTTACCTGGTGACATGTTTCTTTACTCAGGGGAATTCCCTTAGAAGCCTCATGAAGTAACAATGTAATGGTGTAATTTGTGATTTGGTTAGATTCAGATTCAGATTCAATTTATTGTCATTGTGCAGTGTACAGTACAGAGACAACGAAATGCAGTTAGCATCTCCCTAGAAGAACGAACTGTCAATCCATGCGTTATGTAAACTTTGTTTATGATTGGTTTGTAGGGGTTGCCCCCCCCCCTCCCCCCCTCCCCCCCCCATGTATTTCGCGCCACGAGTCCGATACAGTATAAAAGCGGGGACACCACATGGATCGGGGTTGATGTTCTGGCGAGCACTTGGGACTGTGCCGACCTGCTGGAGGTGTCTATTCACACGAGGCTGAAGGGCTTGGACGAGTAGAGACAAAGATCGTACCCGCGGTGTGGTTAGTTATCGTATAGAAATTGTGTTTGTTATTGAGAATAAAGAAGTTTAGGTGATCCAGTGCTTGACACAGTCTTTTACTGAATCAGACTAACAGGGTAAGCTTTAGGGGCATAATTGCATTGGGGGCTCGGGATCTTAACGGAGTGCCACGCACAAATTTGCGATCCGGGAGTTGAGTCGTTCCAGATTGAGGGAAGAGATATCGGTGTTAAGAGTTTTCCCATTTTGCTGATCGGGACGAATCTATCATTCGAGCACTTGTGCTACGACTCCTGATGTGATCAGAGAATGAGTAGTCTGGCAAGCACTGAGGGCTTGAAGAGAGAGAGTCCTTGCCTAGGGTGTATGATGGTGGTTAGGCTCACAAGGCTTTTCTCTAGCATGTTCGAGGCCCCACACCTTGGCCTGACACCAGAGAGAGATTTTAGGGGTTTGAGTGGGATATCTGAATTTGCTGGGATATCTTAAGAGACAGGGCTGAGTAGGGAACAGTACAATGTGAGGAAGTACTGTATCGGTGCTGAGGGTGCGATTGAAGGACACCTTAAAGATTGGCATTGAAAGCCAGCGCGAAGCCGACACATGCTGAAGCCCAGTACCTAGCAGGTTGGAAGGGGAGAAGCCTAGGGGGTTTGAGGCCCCGCCTGTGTGAGTAGTATTAGAGCTTCGGATAAGTTTGAGGACTCCATAAAGCTACTGGGAACCCAGTGTCGGACTGAGGCAACACTGAGGATTGATTGGAATTGAGAGATGCGTCTATTATATTATTCGGATTAGTGGGAAAAGAGCTAAAGTAGTGGGAGTGGATAATTACGTGGGGTTAAAGGGCTAAATTCTTCGATTCAAATTCCACTAAATTCAGGGCTTCATAGTGAAGGACTGGTTATTGTAAAGAGATCCTTCATTGATCTATTCCGGGCTTTCATATTAAGGGCACTGGCTATTGTAAATTAATAAAAGTGTATATATTAGATCGTTTGAATTTAAACTTGTGTAAATATTATAGTGTAAAGTGTGTTTAATATTGCTGTTGCTTTAAAGTGTGTTTCGTTAATTTAGAGTTTTGAGTGTTAGATACTACTGATATCATTGTAGTTTGAATCGCGACTGTATGTTAATATAGTGTGATTAAGACTATTGTTATAATCGGAGTCCGAATCGTGGCTGCGCAGTCAAGGGGCATATCCTTCGGTTCCAGGGACAAGTAGCCTGTTAGTGGAAGAACTAACTTGAAAGAGGAAAACAGTACCCTGTTAGCGGAAAAAGTACCTAAAGGGAAGTGTACCACCAAGTTTATCTTGGAAGAGGAAAGAGTACTGTCTAGATGAAAACGTACCTTGATGGGGAAGACAGTATGACCAAGTGAAGAAGTACTTTGAAGGAAAAGTCCTTAGGACCCGTGGGAGGGGTTTCAGCACGGTTTGGGTATATTAAAATATTGTGATTTGTGTTTGAACTGTACAGTTAACTAATGCATTATTAGACAAATGCTTTTATTCTATATCGTAATGCATTTTTGCATGATAGTGTAAGTAGTATAATTTTTTTGTTTGATTACGATTTTGCTTGAATGTTATGAGCTCAATTGTCTTTGTCTAGATTGAAGTGAAGTAGTTGTCTAGATCACAACGAATGGCGGTGCTGGCTCAAAGGGCCGAATGGCCTCCTCCTGCACCTATTTTCTATGTTTTCTAAGTGTTTGGAGTGTAGGAGAGATGTTCCTGAAGTGTGTTTGATTGCTCCGTTGAAAACCTTAGATCGGTTGCCACTTTAGGATTGTTAAATTGTTTACAGGAGTGGAAGCTTGTGTGAATGAATGAATGAAATAATTTAATTGCCACACAACCAAGGTCGGTGGTATTTGGGTTGCAACTTAAAGGAAGCTCATGATATTTTATGTTGTTTAAGGAACCTATGATGACAATTTTGGATCTTCAGAGAACATTAACAGAAATAAAACTCTGCCAGTTTTGTATTTATACTGTCTAATACTGTTTATTGTTTCAATAAAATGTCCCTCAAGACTATTTTCACCAAGTTGTTACTGGGACTTGTAGGCCTGAGTTATAGCAAGAATAACCTGGGAACTTTTTTTCTTGGAGCATAGGAAGTTGAGGGATGACATACAAAATCATGAAGGACATGGATAAAGTGAATGTTTGCAGTCTTTTTCTCAAGATAGAGGATTCTAAAACTAGAGGGTATAAGTTTAAATTGAGAGGGGAGAGATTTGAGATGGATTTCAGGAGCAACCTTTTCACTCAGAGAGTAGTACATATCAGGAACGAGCTGCCAGAGGAAGATAGAGGTGAATACATTAATGACATTCCAAAGATATTTGGAGAGATATATGGATAGAAAGGGTTTGAGCTAAATGCAGGCAAATGGGACTAGCTTGGAATACCAACTTAATTAGCATGAACGTTGGGCCTGTTTCCATCCTATATGTTCATTTGGCTCTAAATTAAACCTTACATGTTAATTAATGGTAGTACATGAGTCATGTATTTTTGAGAAATTGTGAGAGTCGAGATTCACAAAACTGCATAATCACATCACAGTAAGGGTACAGGAGTCTTTGAATTACATATGTAGACACTAGACAGTCTGCAGGTAATTGCTTGATTCCATGCTGTCATCATTCTACTGAAATATTGCCAGATAAAAGTTCACATATACTTTAAATTAATGTAAACACTAATTAAATGTAAACATACAATTTTCCACAAGTAGTGAGTCGGGTTTATATGCCAAAAGTAGTTTTAAAAGAAACACTTACATGCAAAAGATATCATGAGATATTATGATACCCTTATAAATAATTAAAAATCTATCTGCCAATTTACAGACAAACAGGAACAGTTTTTAATTCTGCACAATCTTCCAACTATATATTACGTGATTGTACTTACCGTGTTTGGTCCAAGCATTTGTCTTACTGGCTACGGTATCGTTCAGTACAAGCAAATTGCTGATATCTAATAATTCTAGGATTTCAGAACATCCACTTCTTTGAGTAAATGAAAAATGGGACATTTCCTCCCCCTAAATTAAGTCTCTGTGGAAACCAAAATGTTGAAAATGAACTCAGTTGGAAAATAAACAGGGTGTGCCACAGCAACAACCTATCAATTTGGCAAACAATAAAGTACTGCGTCAGTGGATCCAATTAGATCAAAGTGAAACAACTAAAGAAAAAATAGAACTGCACCATGGGAAATCGAAACTCAAAGTCAGGTGACCTAAATAATAAACATTATCAGCTGTGATTCATACAGAATTTTTAACTCCTTCCTCGTCAACAGGTATTCAGACAGCCACAATAAATACAGACAAGTGTTAGTCATGAGGTCATAAGTGATAGGAGCTGAATTAGGCCATTCAGCCCATCAAGTCTATTCCGCCATTCAATCATGGTTGATCTATCTCTCCCTCCTAACCTCATTCTCCCCATAACCCATGGTCATGGTCATAGTCAAGGTTATGTAATGATACAGCACGCAATGTATGTGAAGTGGCATAGCTCCTGAAGTTGTTCTCACAAATACAAAAACACAGGGTCCATCATGACCTCAGGTGCTGCCTATGTGGCGTTTGCACGTTTTCACTGACTACGTGGGTTTCTTCTTGCTGCTCCTGTTTTCTTCAAAACGTCCAAAATCCATTGGGTGGAGCCATCGAGTGTGGCAGCCTCGCCAGCAGCTGTTCATCCTTTCACCCCTTTTTGTTATTATATGTATGTCAAAAAGCATGTTTTAAAGGTTTCTTAGTCTTTTTTATGTGGGGGGTGGTGGGGGGAATAGGGGGGAACTGTTTCCCAGTCACTTACCTGGACGGAGCAGCGTCTTTTCTCCTAGTCGCATCTTCGTCCCCCCCTCGCAGACTCCCAACTGGATTGGCGTGGCCTTTCCTGCCGGAAACAGGCCAGAGCTTCAGCTGCGACACAGCTCTGAATTCTATCGCGAAGTGGGGACGATGCCTTGCCGGGGATCGCCTGTGTTGAAGCTCCAGAGTGTTGGGCCTGCTGACTTTAACACTGTGGAGCTATGGTTTGCGGAGCTTCTAGCCGCAGGTGGCGCTGACTTTAACATCGCGGAGTCCTGGGATCTTTTGCCGAGGGACGCCAGTGTTGCATCCTGTCTAGCTCAACCTGTGGACTCGGAGGCTGCGGCAGGAAACAGCCAATTCGGAAACTCCAAGCCGCTGAGTGTGTTCTTCCATTCCGACGAAAGAGCTCCGATCAAAAATAGCCTGAATAGACAATCAGTTTGAAGAAGAGTCCTAACCCAAAATATTGCCTGTTCATACCCTCCCCAGATGCTGCCTAACCCATTAAGTTCCTTCAGCACTTTGTGCTTTACTTTAGATTCCAGCATCTGCCGTGCCTTGTGTCTCTGACAGAAATAAATTTCCCTGAAAACGGCGATCGGTTGTTTTAGTAATTTTAGTGGAGGACGCAGAAAATCTCATGACTATTATCCATTTGGAGTTGGTGTATACTGCTTATTGTGTTTACTAACCCAACTTACATTGACTGCACATCCAAAGTGAGGGAAAAGCAACAAAAAACACAGATGTTGAAAAGCTGAGATAAAATTTGATAGTGGAAGAAATATGCAGCAATTCAGCGTATCTATGGAATATGGAGTGAAGCAAAGTTAAAGTTTCAGATTCATGATCTTTCATCTGAAAGATCCGTTCTGATAATAGGCAATCAACTTGAACATTAACTCTGTTTTTCTCTCCACAGATGCTGCCTAACCTGGTGCGTATTTCCAGCTTTTACTGCTTTTATTTTAAAGGTGAGCTGAAGGAAGAATGTGGAGGCTTTGGAGATGGTGCAGAAGAGATTCACCAGGGAGTTTGTGTAAGAACTGTAGATGCTGGTTTAAACCAAAGATAGCCACAAAAAGCTGGAGTAACTCAGACTTCAGACTGAAGTAGGGTCTCGACCCGAAACGTCACTGTTGAATACATGACCCAACCTGTTGACAAAACAAGGGATTTATGGGTTTGTGGGATGTAGGGGATCCTCTCTTATCTTATCCTCAGGTAGAGTCAAACTTCCTAGACGTCACAGAGTAACAACCTAGAGGACTGTTATGTTTATTAAAACAACGAAAGTGTCACATATAAAACAAGTACAAATGCTACAATTGATGCAACATTGTATATGAAATTGCTGCAGGTATTGTTAAAGTTAATTTCTTAAAACAGACAACTCACAATAAATTAGATAAAACCAACACAAGCTTTACTGATCATTTAGCTGGCGAGAGTGCCAGGATATACAAAGTCAAGTATACAGCAGACACTTAACTCCTCCTAGGCCATCACTCTAATGAATAAAGATATACAGCAATTTTTTTATAGTATTTCGGAAACATAGTCACATGTTTATACAGAGTTGCAGCAATGACGGCTAACATATCAATCACAGCTCTACCCATTCAAAGCATGCTTGCAACTAATACAATACTTCTCACGTTATGGTTATATTGATCACAAACATTAGTTACGAAACCCCCAAATAACAGGAAGTTAGTCAAAGGTCTATCATCTGCAGAACCTTCTTAAACAATGTCATATTTGATTGTCAGCCTTCAACCAGAAGCTTTCTGTTTACAGAAGCCAGAACCCTCTCAGGATGTACATCCCCTCTCACCAACAGGAATGAGCATGGATGCAGTTTGAATGCTGACCTCCAATTTTCTGATTCCCCAGCCCTTATACAGAACCCAAAACCCAAAGAAGTCAAATTAATCTTTACTTAATAAAATACATAAAATAGTCCATTATTAACTAGGAAATTATCAGTATAATGTGGAATAATATTATGATTATACAAAAACATACTTCTATATCTTAAACAACCATAACTTTTAAGTCTAATCTGAAACATCTAGTTGTATATATATCTATATATATATAGATATATATACACACACACACACTGAACTTTTTTTTATCTTGTGTATTATATTGTTTAGAGTACAAAATTTAAAAAAAAGGTTCTCAACACAAAACCCAACCCAAAACATCACCCAGTCCTTCTCTCCAGAGACGTTGCCTGTCCCGCAGAGTTACTCCAGCATTTTGTGACTACCTTCAGTGTAAACCAGAATCTGCAGTTCCTTTCTACACACAATGTTTACAGGTTCTGTTGTGTTGATGTAAGTAAGAATGTCATTGTTCTAACTGGGACTAATGACAAAAAAACACTCTTGACTCCTGACACTGTACAGGTGAGGGACTTGGTCTGCCGTTGTTTTGCCAGCTACCTTTAAATGTTATCTACTCAGCACACTGGATGATTGGTGTTACGGAATCTTTTGCAGTAATCCTGAAAAATACTGTCACTGACCAGTGAAGAGGGAATGCAGTAATGCTGACTGGCAGTGTATGCTGGGTTCATCCTACAGATGAGCTCACTGGGGCAAAACCAACAGCCACATGATGGTACAAAGGCACTGCTGGTATAAACTCACTGAATATAAATGTGGTTCATGCTATTTACTTCAATCTAAGAAATCCCTTAAGAATGTTATATATTTCTATCGGATCCCTATCTTAAGAGGAAAAAAAGTTTCACTATACTCTTTTATTTTAACACAAAGAGTGGTGGCTATATAGAACGAGATGCCAGAAGAGCTAGTTGAGGCAGGTACTATCACAACGTTTTAAAACACTTGGACAGATACATGGATGGGACAGGTTTCAAGGTTTATGGGCCACTGCAGGCAGGTAGGACTAGTGTAAATGGGGCATGTTGGTCGCCGTTGACATGTTGGGCCGAAGGGCCTGTTTCCACACTGAATCTATGACTATGATTCTTCCTGGATATGCCACATCATGAGGCAGAGAGTAGGTGTGGAAGGAAATATGTGCAGCATGTCAGGCAAACAGAAGTTCCTGAAGTTTTGACTTTTCAGTAGTTTGATTTGGAAATGCTTAATGATTATTATGGTTTTATTGTAGACAAAGAGTCAATCAGCACAGTGACACAACGGTAGAGTTGCTGCCTTACAGCGTCAGAGACCTGGGTTCAATCCTGACTACGGGTGTTGTCTGTACTGAGTTTATACGTTCTTCCTGTGACCGTGGGGGTTTTCTCCGGGTGCTCCAGTTTCCTCAGTTGGTGATAATTGTAACCAGTTGGTGATAATTGTAAAATTGTCCCGAGTGTGTAGAGTAGTGTTAGTGTACGGGGTGATGACTGATCAGCAAGAACTCAGTGGGTCAAAGGGCTTGTTTCCACACTGCATCTCTAAAGTCTAAAGTCTAACGCCAGCAAAACAAAATGGATTTTACACCAACATAGAGGCAATGAAGGAGTCCTCACCATCTTCGACCAGGTAGGGACCCTGAAAATTAGTTTCCCCCTCCCTCCCCCCCCCCCCCCCCCCCCCCCCCCCACACATAAAAAAGCTAGAACTCCTTAAAAACAAAACACTAAACTAACTAAAAATAAGAAAAAAGAAATGAAAAACAGACAGCTGCAGGCTAGGCAGCCATACCCCCTACAGGTCGGCGCCAACAATGAGCCAATTCAACCAAGGGAGGATATTTATAGTGTGTGAAAAAAAAGTTACATCATTTGTGTCACGTGTAGTTCACGATGTTCATTCAAGATTTAACGCGAAAGCTCGGGAGACGGACAAGTCACTCGCACAAATAACAGAAATGCCGAGTACCGTGGGAACTCTTTATCTACCCCCCGTTATATCGTGCGAGACTCGTGCTGGACCACGACCACTTCACTCTGGTGACATCTTGCGTCAACTCGCCCCGTGAAAAAGCCCCATTAACAAGTTCGCTCCCAAACAATGGCCTAAAGTTCTTCAAAGTGCCATCAAGTCTCTCACACAATCAGTCTCTCCTTTCAATGCAATCGATCTCTCCTTTCAACCCGGGTACCCCAAAAATTCTTTCACACAATCTCACGCACAAAAATTAATACAAGCTTTCAAACCTGTAAACAATTTCAAGTTTGTAAACAATCTTAAGTCGACAAACGATCTAAGGTGCTTTAATCTCAGGTGAGACGGAACAATCAAACACGCATCAGCAGCAGATCTCCTACACTCAAAACACTTCAATCTAGACAACGACAGATGAGCTCATAACACACAAGCAAAATCGTACTTAAACAAGAAATGATACTACTAACTAGACTAAGTGGGACCCATTGGGTCCGATGTTCACACGGGATGGCTGGTCCCCCAACGCAATATTCCACCTCTCTACCATTTCCATTGCCATTGCACTTTCAAGCACAGGGCAGGCTGAAGCCAAACAGCTGATTGCATTTTCACTTTATTTCCATTGCCATTGCACTTTCAAACACAGGGCAGGCTCAAGCCAAACAGCTCATTGCATTTTCACTACATTTCCATTGCCATTGCAGTTTCAAACACAGGGCAGGCCCAAGCCAAATAGCTCATTGCATTTTCACTTTATTCCCATTGCCATTGCAGTTTCAAGCACAGGGCAGGCCAAACAACTCATTTCATTTTCATTAAGGCTTAACAAATCATTTATTCAAGAACATTGCATACTCACAGTTCTGTATTTTCCCAGTTCAGAAAGAGAGCCGTGACCTCTCCCTCACCATGTTGTAGACAGACTAAGCCACGCCCACATTTCTGGGTTTTGTAGTCCCTCCCCCCTCCCACCGGAAGGAGCGTGGCCTGCATGGCGGTGATTGACAGGAGAGAAAATCTCAAGATTTTTAAAACACTAATAAGTCTTTTATTTTTAATCGATGGGAAAAAACCTCGGGGCCTGGGCAGCGGAGGAGGACTCTGAGTAAGATGGCCAAAAAATCACAGTTATATGTGGTAGCGTTTTTTTCTCAAATCAAAGCACAGTGCAAACAGGAAGTGGTCAAGGTGACACTTTTCATTATATAGATAACTATCATGTAAAAACACACTGCAATACAAAACACAAGCATTCGACTAATAAAACATTCGCTAACTGTACAGTTATGAAATAAATTGCAATATTTTAAATTACCCAAATCGTGCTGGTGTCAATCAACGGTACCCCTCCCATGGTTACAAGAGACTTTCCCTTCAAAGTACTTTTTCACTTGGCGGTACGATTCCCTTCATGGTACTTTTTCCACTAACAGATACTTATTCCAAGTTACTTTTCCACTAACAGGTTACTCGTCCCTGAACGAAAGGATATGCCCCCTTGATCACACAGCGACGATTCGGACTATGATTACAATCATAGTATCTAACACACAAACACTCTAAATTAACGGCAATACACAATAATCGATGGCAATATTAAACAGACTTTACACTATAAATCAATGGCAATATTAACGATATATTATTTATTCAACTCAAGTTATCAAAAAATCTAATATATACACTTTTATTAATGTACAGTAGCCAGTGCCCTCAATATGAAAGCCCGGAACAGATCAATGAAGGATCTCTATACAATAACCAGTGTCCTTCAATATGAAGCCCTGAATTTAGTAAAATTTGGATCGAAGAATTTTGACTTTTAAACCACCGTTACTACCGTTCCCACTATTCCCACTAATCCCAATAATCCGAATAACAGACGCGTCTCCCAATTCACTTCTCAGTATTGCTCTGAAGTATTTTCAGCCAATTTTACTCCAACCGTGAGTTCCTAATACTGAACCGAAGTCCTCAAACTTGCCTGAAGTTCTTAAACAACGCACACAAGGCCAACCCCCTAGGCCTCTCCTTCCAACCTGCTAAATACCGGGCTTCAGCACGTCCCTGCTTCGTGCTGGCTTTCGATGCCAATTTTTTAAGTGTCTTTTCCAATCGCACTCTCAGCACTGATACAATACTTACTCCTCTTAGCACTGTCCCTACTCAGCCCTGTCTATTAAGATACCTCATACCCAATTCTGGTATCCCAGTCTGAGCGGAGCCTCAAACCACTGAAATATAGCTGTCGGGCAAACTCAATGGTACCCGACCGCAACATCTGTTGACTAACTAAGGTGTGGGGCCTTTAACCCACTATAGCAAAGCCTTGTGAGCCTAACTCCCACTGTTCCCCCTAGGCAAGGACTCAAACTCTCACCCTCAGTGCTTGCCAGGCTACTATTCTTTCTGATCTCGTTGGGAAACTAAACACAAGTACGCAAATGATCGATTCATCCCGATCAGCGAAGCGGGGAAAACCAATGTGAAAAATGCACCGGGGGCCGGTTTCTCCTCTCACAATCTGAAATGACTCAACTTCCTGACCGCAAATTTATGTTTGGCACTCCATTGAGATCCCGGACAAACCCCCAATGTAATTCCGGTGCTATTACGGTGCTTTTAGGACTGAGATGAGAAAAACATTTTTTACATAGAGAGTGGTGAATCTCTGGAATTCTCTGCCACAGAATGTAGTTGAGGCCAGTTCATTGGCTATATTTAAGAGGGAGTTAGATGTGGCCCTTGTGGCTAAAGGGATCGGGGGGTATGGAGAGAAGGCAGGTACAGGATACTGAGTTGGATGATCAGCCATGATCATATTGAATGGCGGTGCAGGCTCGAAGGGTCGAATGGCCTACTCCTGCACCTATTTTCTATGTTTCTATGTTTCTATTCTCACTCCGTTAGTCTGGTTCAGTAAAACACTGAGTCAAGCATTGGATCAACGATCTTTATTTTCCAAACACAAACACACTATCTATACGATACCTGACCAACACCGCGGGTCCGATCTTTGTCTCTACTCGTCCAAGCCCTTCAGCCTCATGCTAATAAACACCTCAGAAGTGCTACCCCAGAAGATCGACACACTTTCATGTGTTCTCCCCTCTTTTATACTATATCGGACCATTGGCGCGAAATACATGGGGGGGGCAACCCCTATAAGCCAATCATAAATAAAGATCATACAATAAATTAATTGACAGTTCCCTAACCCAATCACAGAATATCCCATAACATTGTTTCTACAGAAAGTTCTTAATGGAAGACAATTCCCTGATGTAAAGAAACATTTTAACATGTAATGTAAACAATTTAGGCAAGGACCCTCTCCTTGACCAATCACAAATAGCAGTATACAACATAGTTGTATACCATAGCACCATGCAACATAGTTAACAATAGTATTATAACCCATAATTTCCCAACCAATCCTGATCATGCATTTGCAGCAGGACCCATATCCTTCTGCAAAACCTTCATACATATTAACAATGAAAGGATATCTGGACATCACCCTGTACTGAAATTCCTCCCAGGCCACAGACATTCTGGAGCCATGATCCACATGGTCTTTACAGCCTTTGCAAAAAGATGCCAAGCAGGTTTTGCAAAGGCAGAAATCCTCCATTTTGTCAGGCACCAAAATGCCCAATATTATCACAGAGACTGATGGTAATTTTCTAAATATAGAAATATGGAAAGAGATTAGAGTGATTTTAGATATCTCCACACTTGCGTTTCTTTCTTGTGGCCTGAACATGTTCTGAGGCTCCAATCAACGTTCGAGGTTGATGAATTGAGTTTAGTTTATTGCCATGTGTACCAAGGTACAGTGAAAAGCTTTTGTCGCTTGCTAACCAGTCAGCAGAAAGAATACACATGATTACAATCGAGCCATCCACAGTGTACAGATACATGATACAGATACATGATAAAGATCTCCATGTGAGCATGTTGTGAATAACATTTAGTGCAAGATAATAGCATTCATAAATCTTTCATGAGCTGGTGACTGAGCTCAAGCCGATCTGCTCAACACAACCTATGTCACTCCACAAAACATGTCCGACAAGGCGTGTACTGACTAAACTAGTCACGATTAACTTTACCATGACAACATACTGCACCTCTGCTTGAAATTGCTGTAAATCTCTTGCTTCAGGCAAAGTCATGGACGGGTTCCGCTTCAACATCGAAGGGACACCAATCCCAACTGCCCAACTCTCCGAAAGGCCAGTAAAGAGACTTGGCAAGGTGTTTAACAGCGGCCTGAAGGATACAGCATCAGTTCAGGCAACCTGTCAGGAGCTGGAGAGATGGTTGAGAGCTGTGGACTGGTCGTGGCTTCCCAGCAAGTTCAAGGCATGAATTTACCAGCATGGTATCCTGCCAAGAATACTCTGGCCACTGCTTGTCTACGGTGCCAATCTCCATCGTAGAGAGATTAGAGAGCAAAGTCAGCAGCTTCCTCAGGAGGTGGCTGGGACAGCCCAGGAGCCTTAGCAGCATCGCCCTTTACAGAAATAACATCAAACTCCAGCTGCCCCTGAAGGAGGAGTTTAAGGTGACTCGGGCCAGAGAGGTGATGCTGTACAGAGTCTCCAGTGACCCCAGTGGCTCAGGTAGGGGTGGAAGTGAAAACTATGAGAAAGTGGAGAACCAGCAAAGCCGTGCTGCTAGCGGAGTCTTGGATACGCCACATAGTCCTTGTGGGAGCAGTGGCTCAGAGAAGAGCTAATCTGGGAATCTTCCCAACTCTCCAGTTTGACAAGGCCAAGGGGAAGGAGAGGCGCAGGTTGGTCCAGGAGGAAGTGAAGGCAGCGGTGGAAGAGGAGAGGTCTACCAGAGTGGTTGGCTTGAGGCAGCAGGGGGCCTGGACAAGGTGGGAGCAGGTCATGGACCGAAAAGTCACATGGACTGAGCTCTGGCAAACTAAACCACCGCATATCAATTTCCTGGTCCAGGCAGTGTATAATGTCCTGCCTGGGGGAGGGGAAGGAGGGAGAAAACAAGAACTATCAGAAATTAGACATGTCAATGTTCATACCGCTGGGGTGTAAACTACCCAAGTGAAGTATGAGTTGATGTTCCTTAGATTTGCGCTGGGCGTAATTATGGCAATGGAGGAGGCCCAGGATAGAAAGGTCAGATTCGGAATGGGAGGGGGAGTTGAAGTGCTGAGCCACTGGGACATCAGGTTGGTTAGTGCGAACTGAGTGGAGGTGTTGGGCGAAGCGATCGCCAAGCCTGCGCCTGGTCTCACCGATGTAGAGCAATTGACACCTGAAACAGCGGATACAATAGATGAGGTTGGAGGAGGTGCAGGTGAACCTCTGCTGCACCTGGAAAGACTGCTTGGGTCCTTGAATGAAATCAAGGGAGGAGGTAAAGCGACAAGTGTTGCATACCCTGCGGTTGCAAGGGAAAGTACCTGGGGAGGAGGTGGTTTGGGTTGGAGAGGACGAATGGACCAGGGGAGTTACCGAGCGAGCAGTCTCTGCAGAAAGCAGAAAGGGGAGTAGATGGGAAGTTGTGGCCAGCGGTTGGATCCCGTTGGGAGTGAGGAAAGTAGCTTTTGATGCCTCATAAAATACCGGATTAATGTTCATTTTCATTTGGCTGTATGGTTGCTTCAAAATTGGTGCGTCTGTTTGCTCTTTACTTTTGTTTGCCTGTTCCTCTTCATTTGGCCGCAGGGATGTTCGCTTTTTTTTTGCAGCATCCTTCACTGACGTCTGCACTACGCTCTTCGTCCGTTTTCGACCTAGAAGTTGGAGTTCTCTTTCAGGTGTTAACTGCTTTCTATTCCAGTCTGGCTTCGACCAATAAAGCAAGGCATCATCAATAAGCTGTTGTTTGCTTGATGAAGTAGATGCAGTCACACCATGTTCTGTTAAGTACTTCAATATTGACTCTCGCGTAACTTTCCTGCGTTTTAGGAGCTCTTTGGCACTTTGGCTGTGGCTCAGAATGACGCTGATGGCTTCTACAAAAAAAATTAAAATGATATGCATTAACTGTGCACAGTACTCACATTTGACAGAAAGTGATGATAATATTGGCCAATTTAGTACGTGACAAAATGGAGGATTTCTGCCTTTGCAAAACCTGCTTGGCATCTATCTGCAAAAAGCTGCAAAGCCATGAAGCTCATGGCTCCAGTATGTCTAGGTCC
The DNA here is from genome assembly GCF_010909765.2 of Amblyraja radiata. NCBI lineage: Eukaryota > Metazoa > Chordata > Chondrichthyes > Rajiformes > Rajidae > Amblyraja > Amblyraja radiata. Next base: position 15,807,114 of record NC_045969.1, read on the forward strand.
TGGGAAGAAGTTAAGAACAGGATGATGTCCAGATGTCACTTCAATTGTTAATATGTATGAGGGTTTTGCAGAAAGAGCTGAGCCTTGTTGCAAATGAATGAATGGGATTGGTTGGGGAAGGTATGTTACAATACCACTGTTAATTATGTTGCAGAGTATTTGCGTTGTAATCTTGTGATTGGTTAAAACATGCAACTTTGTATGAATTGTTTGTGTTACCTGGTGACATGTTTCTTTACTCAGGGGAATTCCCTTAGAAGCCTCATGAAGTAACAATGTAATGGTGTAATTTGTGGTTTGGTTAGATTCAGATTCAGATTCAATTTTATTGTCATTGTGCAGTGTACAGTACAGAGACAACGAAATGCAGTTAGCATCTCCCTAGAAGAACGAACTGTCAATCCATGCGTTATGTAAACTTTGTTTATGATTGGTTTGTAGGGGTTGCCCCCCCCCCTCCCCCCTCCCCCCCATGTATTTCGCGCCACGAGTCCGATACAGTATAAAAGAGGGGACACCACATGGATCGGGGTTGATGTTCTGGCGAGCACTTGGGACTGTGCCGACCTGCTGGAGGTGTCTATTCACACGAGGCTGAAGGGCTTGGACGAGTAGAGACAAAGATCGTACCCGCGGTGTGGTTTGTTATCGTATAGAAATTGTGTTTGTTATTGAGAATAAAGAAGTTTAGGTGATCCAGTGCTTGACACAGTCTTTTACTGAATCAGACTAACAGGGTAAGCTTTAGGGGCATAATTGCATTGGGGGCTCGGGATCTTAACGGAGTGCCACGCACAAATTTGCGATCCGGGAGTTGAGTCGTTCCAGATTGAGGGAAGAGATATCGGTGTTAAGAGTTTTCCCATTTTGCTGATCGGGACGAATCTATCACTCGAGCACTTGTGCTACGACTCCTGATGTGATCAGAGAATGAGTAGTCTGGCAAGCACTGAGGGCTTGAAGAGAGAGAGTCCTTGCCTAGGGTGTATGATGGTGGTTAGGCTCACAAGGCTTTTCTCTAGCATGTTCGAGGCCCCACACCTTGGCCTGACACCAGAGAGAGATTTTAGGGGTTTGAGTGGGATATCTGAATTTGCTGGGATATCTTAAGAGACAGGGCTGAGTAGGGAACAGTACAATGTGAGGAAGTACTGTATCGGTGCTGAGGGTGCGATTGAAGGACACCTTAAAGATTGGCATTGAAAGCCAGCGCGAAGCCGACACATGCTGAAGCCCAGTACCTAGCAGGTTGGAAGGGGAGAAGCCTAGGGGGTTTGAGGCCCCGCCTGTGTGAGTAGTATTAGAGCTTCGGATAAGTTTGAGAACTCCATAAAGCTACTGGGAACCCAGTGTCGGACTGAGGCAACACTGAGGATTGATTGGAATTGGGAGATGCATCTATTATATTATTTGGAAAAGAGCTAAAGTAGTGGGAGTGGATAATTACGTGGGGTTAAAGGGCTAAATTCTTCGATTCAAATTCCACTAAATTCAGGGCTTCATAGTGAAGGACTGGTTATAGCAATGTTACAAAATTTTGAGATTTAAAAAATCAAGTCTGTAATTTATCCCATCAGATAAAGCATAAAAATAAGTTTAATTTGACACCTAATTCACTTTCATATCTCAAGTATTTAAAAAGTTATGGCCATTTTCATACTGGGAAATGAGCATCTTGTTCCCTATTGATTTTCTATGGACATAACAAAAAAGCTGTGATCGTGAACAGTCAAAAGCCCATAACTTTCTTAAAAATTAAGAGAACTGAATGAAATTTTCAGTTATCATAGATTGAAGCATTCTGAAACAAATATAAAATAATCTTACTTGGATGACCTGAAATTAAAGCATATAATTAGTTAGTTACCTAATTGTAGCTAATTTCAGACTTCAATTACTAGATCTAAACATCTATCCATTTCTTAATAAATGATTAACATTTTTAAATAGCCTAAATGTCCAAATAATATTCACAAATAATTCACAATAAAACATGATTTTTAAATCTCATTTACATTAATTTATAGACCAAATGGAAGGAATTTAGTGTTCAATTGCTGCAAATTAAAGTCCATTTTAAATCAGCTTTCCAGTGGGTCCCTGTGGAACGCGCTGGTTTAGAACGTTCACATTGCGGTAGATTTGTGCCCCAAATGCCGAGAAAAATACTGCGGGATATAATGGGGCCAAATTGAGCTACTCGCAATATTAAACTTTGTATAAAGGATTCTTTAAAAGCCCTTTTTAATGTAAAAATATACAACCTAACTTCTGTGGTTTGCTTTATGGGACCCTGCGGTTGCTGGCTGTCGCGGGTTTAAAGATTGATTTTTAAACTAGTATAACTATTATTCAAGGCCTTTAAAACTAATAATAGCTTTTGCGACGGGGTCTTCCAGCGATTTTTCGTTAATAATTAACTAGGCTGAACATTTTCGATTGGAACAGCTTAGAGAAAATCGCGTTTTAAACCCGCCCCCTCTAAACGGCGCCAAAATCGCGCACACCCACAACGGCAGATTTTCAACGACGCTTCAGGTAGGCTTTGCAACATACCTACTGGTTATTGTAAAGAGATCCTTCATTGATCTATTCCGGGCTTTCATATTAAGGGCACTGGCTATTGTAAATTAATAAAAGTGTATAGGGTGATTTCACGAAAGGTCACTGGAGCGTAAATCCCCACTCACGTGACCAAAAATTTTAACTGGGGGACAAGCGTCACTTCCGGTACATGTTAGTGAATGGGAAAACACGCACTTTCACACCCGTTAAAAACATCGAAAACGGCCAGTTTTTGAGCTGCAATTTACTGTACTAGTCGGGGTGACCGTGAGGAACAGCTACCTAAATTTACAGTCCAAAAAAAAGATAGAAACTAAGGTAAATACAAGAGCGAGCTGAAGGTGTAAAAAAGGCGGAAGTGCTAGCGGACTTTTTTCTTGGAGATTTAAAGATCCAAAATATCGGGAATTATCGCGTTTGCTCACTGCATTTCATCAAAAGTGGCATTATTGACTTTTTATCTTTATTCATTTGTTATATGAAAAGTATTAAAAGTTAGAAACCCGTCAGTAAAATTGCAAAATCGCCCATGGTTCTCGGGTGGGTTTTAACATGCAAAATGAACACGCTTCTGAAGCTCCATTTACCATTTAAATAATCGTAAGCTTGCATCTGAGTAAAATTGATTTCCAAACGCATTGAGAGTTTACGATTATTTAAATGGTAAATGGAGCTTCAGAAGCGTTTTCATTTTGCATGTTAAAACCCACCCGAGAACCATGGGCGATTTTGCAATTTTACTGACGGGTTTCTAACTTTTAATACTTTTCATATAACAAATGAATAAAGATAAAAAGTCAATAATGCCACTTTTGATGAAATGCAGCGAGCAAACGCGATAATTCCCGATATTTTGGATCTTTAAATCTCCAAGAAAAAAGTCCGCTAGCACTTCCGCCTTTTTTACACCTTCAGCTCGCTCTTGTATTTACCTTAGTTTCTATCTTTTTTTTGGACTGTAAATTTAAGTAGCTGTTCCTCACGGTCACCCCGACTGGCTCCGTTAATTGCAGCTCAAAAACTGGCCGTTTTCGATGTTTTTAACGGGTGTGAAAGTGCGTGTTTTCCCATCCACTAACATGTACCGGAAGTGACGCTTGTCCCCCAGTTAAAAATTTCGGTCACGTGAGTGGGGATTTACGCTCCAGTGACCTTTCGTGAAATCACCCTATATATTAGATCGTTTGAATTTAAACTTGTATAAATATTATAGTGTAAAGTGTGTTTAATATTGCTGTTGCTTTAAAGTGTGTTTCGTTAATTTAGAGTTTTGAGTGTTAGGTACTACTGATATCATTGTAGTTTGAATCGTGACTGTATGTTAATATAGTGTGATTAAGACTATTGTTATAATCGGAGTCCGAATCGTGGCTGCGCAGTCAAGGGGGCATATCCTTCGGTTCCAGGGACGAGTAGCCTGTTAGTGGAAGAACTAACTAGAAAGAGGAAAACAGTACCCTGTTAGCGGAAAAAGTACCTAAAGGGAAGTGTACCACCAAGTTTATCTTGGAAGAGGAAAGAGTACTGGCTAGATGAAAACGTACCTTGATGGGGAAGACAGTATGACCAAGTGAAGAAGTACTTTGAAGGAAAAGTCCTTAGGACCCGTGGGAGAGGTTTCAGCACGATTTGGGTATATTAAAATATTGTGATTTGTGTTTGAACTGTACAGTTAACTAATGCATTATTAGACAAATGCTTATATTCTATATCGTAATGCGTTTTTGCATGATAGTGTAAGTAGTATAATTTTTTTGTTTGAATACGATTTTGCTTGAATGTTATGAGCTCATTTGTCTTTGTCTAGATTGAAGTGAAGTAGTTGTCTAGATCACAATGAATGGCGGTGCTGGCTCAAAGGGCCGAATGGCCTCCTCCTGCACCTATTTTCTATGTTTTCTAAGTGTTTGGAGTGTAGGAGAGTTGCTGCTGAAGTGTGTTTGATTGCTCCGTTGAAAACCTTAGATCGGTTGCCACTTTAGGATTGTTAAATTGTTTACAGGAGTGGAAGCTTGTGTGAACTTAAAGGAAGCTCATGATATTTTATGTTGTTTAAGGAACCTATGATGACAATTTTGGATCTTCAGAGAACATTAACAGAAATAAAACTCTGCCAGTTTTGTATTTATACTGTCTAATACTGTTTATTGTTTCAAAAAAATGTCCCTCAAGACTATTTTCACCAAGATGTTACTGGGACTTGTAGGCCTGAGTTATAGCGAGAATAACCTGGGAACTTTTTTTCTTGGAGCATAGGAAGTTGAGGGATGACATACAAAATCATGAAGGACATGGATAAAGTGAATGTTTGCAGTCTTTTTCTCAAGATAGAGGATTCTAAAACTAGAGGGTATAAGTTTAAATTGAGAGGGGAGAGATTTGAGATGGATTTCAGGAGCAACCTTTTCACTCAGAGAGTAGTACATATCAGGAACGAGCTGCCAGAGGAAGATAGAGGTGAATACATTAATTACATTCAAAAGATATTTGGAGAGATATATGGATAGAAAGGGTTTGAGCTAAATGCAGGCAAATGGGACTAGCTTGGAATACCAACTTAATTAGCATGAACTTTGGGCCTGTTTCCATCCTATATGTTCATTTGGCTCTAAATTAAACCTTACATGTTAATTAATGGTAGTACATGAGTCATGTATTTTTGAGAAATTGTGAGGGGCGAGATTCAGAAAACTGCATAATCACATCACAGTAAGGGTACAGGAGTCTTTGAATTACATATGTAGACACTAGACAGTCTGCAGGTAATTGCTTGATTCCATGCTGTCATCATTCTACTGATATATTGCCAGATAAAAGTTCACATATACTTTAAATTAATGTAAACACTAATTAAATGTAAACATACAATTTTCCACAAGTAGTGAGTTGGGTTTATATGCCAAAAGTAGTTTTAAAAGAAACACTTACATGCAAAAGATATCATGAGATATTATGATACCCTTATAAATAATTAAAAATCTATTTGCCAATTTACAGACAAACAGGAACAGTTTATAATTCAGCACAATCTTCCAACTATATATTAATTATTACGTGATTGTACTTACCGTGTTTGGTCCAAGCATTTGTCTTACTGGCTACGGTATCGTTCAGTACAAGCAAATTGCTGATATCTAATAATTCTAGGATTTCAGAACATCCACTTCTTTGAGTAAATGAAAAATGGGACATTTCCTCCCCCTAAATTAAGTCTCTGTGTCAACCAAAATGTTGAAAATGAACTCAGTTGGAAAATAAACAGGGTGTGCCACAGCAACAACCTATCAATTTGGCAAACAATAAAGTACTGCGTCAGTGGATCCAATTAGATCAAAGTGAAACAACTAAAGAAAAAATAGAACTGCACCATGGGAAATCGAAACTCAAAGTCAGGTGACCTAAATAATAAACATTATCAGCTGTGATTCATACAGAATTTTTAACTCCTTCCTCGTCAACAGGTATTCAGACAGCCACAATAAATACAGGCAAGTGTTAGTCATGAGGTCATAAGTGATAGGAGCTGAATTAGGCCATTCAGCCCATCAAGTCTATTCCGCCATTCAATCATGGTTGATCTATCTCTCCCTCCTAACCTCATTCTCCCCATAACCCATGGTCATGGTCATAGTCAAGGTTATGTAATGATACAGCACGCAATGTATGTGAAGTGGCATAGCTCCTGAAGTTGTTCTCACAAATACAAAAACACAGGGTCCATCATGACCTCAGGTGCTGCCTATGTGGCGTTTGCACGTTTTCACTGACTACGTGGGTTTCTTCTTGCTGCTCCTGTTTTCTTCAAAACGTCCAAAATCCATTGGGTGGAGCCATCGAGTGTGGCAGCCTCGCCAGCAGCTGTTCATCCTTTCACCCCTTTTTGTTATTATATGTATGTCAAAAAGCATGTTTTAAAGGTTTCTTAGTCTTTTTTATGTGGGGGGTGGTGGGGGGAATAGGGGGAACTGTTTCCCAGTCACTTACCTGGATGGAGCAGCGTCTTTTCTCCCAGTCGCATCTTCGTCCCCCCCTCGCAGACTCCCAACTGGATTGGCGTGGCCTTTCCTGCCGGAAACAGGCCAGAGCTTCAGCTGCGACACAGCTCTGAATTCTATCGCGGAGTGGGGACGATGCCTTGCCAGGGATCGCCTGTGTTGAAGCTCCAGAGTGTTGGGCCTGCTGACTTTAACACTGTGGAGCTATGGTTTGCGGAGCTTCTAGCCGCAGGTGGCGCTGACTTTAACATCGCGGTGTCCTGGGATCTTTTGCCGAGGGACGCCAGTGTTGCATCCTGTCTAGCTCGACCTGTGGACTCGGAGGCTGCGGCAGGAAACAGCCAATTCGGAAACTCCAAGCCGCTGAGTGTGTTCTTCCATTCCGACGAAAGAGCTGCGATCAAAAATAGCCTGAATAGACAATCAGTTTGAAGAAGAGTCCTAACCCAAAATATTGCCTGTTCATTCCCTCCCCAGATGCTGCCTAACCCATTAAGTTCATTCAGCACTTTGTGCTTTACTTTAGATTCCAGCATCTGCCGTGCCTTGTGTCTCTGACAGAAATAAATTTCCCTGAAAACGGCGATCGGTTGTTTTAGTAATTTTAGTGGAGGACGCAGAATATCTCATGACTATTATCCATTTGGAGTTGGTGTTTACTGCTTATTGTGTTTACTAACCCAACTTACATTGACTGCACATCCAAAGTGAGGGAAAAGCAACAAAAAACACAGATGTTGAAAAGCTGAGATAAAATTTGAAAGTGGAAGAAATGTGCAGCAATTCAGCGTATCTATGGAATATGGAGTGAAGCAAAGTTAAAGTTTCAGATTCATGATCTTTCATCTGAAAGATCCGTTCTGATAATAGGCAATCAACTTGAACATTAACTCTGTTTTTCTCTCCACAGATGCTGCCTAACCTGGTGCGTATTTCCAGCTTTTACTGCTTTTATTTTAAAGGTGAGCTGAAGGAAGAATGTGGAGGCTTTGGAGATGGTGCAGAAGAGATTCACCAGGGAGTTTGTGTAAGAACTGTAGATGCTGGTTTAAACCAAAGATAGCCACAAAAAGCTGGAGTAACTCAGACTTCAGACTGAAGTAGGGTCTCGACCCGAAACGTCACTGTTGAATACATGACCCAACCTGTTGACAAAACAAGGGATTTATGGGTTTGTGGGATGTAGGGGATCCTCTCTTATCTTATCCTCGGGTAGAGTCAAACTTCCTAGACGTCACAGAGTAACAACCTAGAGGACTGTTATGTTTATTAAAACAACGAAAGTGTCACATATAAAACAAGTACAAATGCTACAATTGATGCAACATTGTATATGAAATTGCTGCAGGTATTGTTAAAGTTAATTTCTTAAAACAGACAACTCACAATAAATTAGATAAAACCAACACAAGCTTTACTGATCATTTAGCTGGCGAGAGTGCCAGGATATACAAAGTCAAGTATACAGCAGACACTTAACTCCTCCTAGGCCATCACTCTAATGAATAAAGATATACAGCAATTTTTTTATAGTATTTCGGAAACATAGTCACATGTTTATACAGAGTTGCAGCAATGACGGCTAACATATCAATCACAGCTCTACCCATTCAAAGCATGCTTGCAACTAATACAATACTTCTCACGTTATGGTTATATTGATCACAAACATTAGTTACGAAACCCCCAAATAACAGGAAGTTAGTCAAAGGTCTATCATCTGCAGAGCCTTCTTAAACAATGTCATATTTGATTGTCAGCCTTCAACCAGAAGTGTTCTGTTTACAGAAGCCAGAACCCTCTCAGGATGTACATCCCCTCTCACCAACAGGAATGAGCATGGATGCAGTTTGAATGCTGGCCTCCAATTTCTGATTCCCCAGCCCTTATACAGAACCCAAAACCCAAAGAAGTCAAATTAATCTTTACTTAATAAAATACATAAAATAGTCCATTATTAACTAGGAAATTATCAGTATAATGTGGAATAATATTGTGATTATACAAAAACATACTTCTTATATATCTTAAACAACCATAACTTTTAAGTCTAATCTGAAACATCTAGTTGTATATATATGTATATATATATAGATATATATACACACACACACACTGAACTTTTTTAAATCTTGTGTATTATATTGTTTAGAGTACAAAATTTAAAAAAAAGGTTCTCAACACAAAACCCAACCCAAAACATCACCCAGTCCTTCTCTCCAGAGACGTTGCCTGTCCCGCTGAGTTACTCCAGCATTTTGTGACTACCTTCAGTGTAAACCAGAATCTGCAGTTCCTTTCTACATACAATGTTTACAGATTCTGTTGTGTTGATGCAAGTAAGAATTTCATTGTTCTAACTGGGACTAATGACAAAAAAACACTCTTGACTCCTGACACTGTACAGGTGAGGGACTTGGACTGCCGTTCTTTTGCTAGCTACCTTTAAATGTTATCTACTCAGCACACTGGATGATTGGTGTTACGGAAACTTTTGCAGTAATCTTGAAAAATACTGTCACTGACCAGTGAAGAGGAAATGCAGTAATGCTGACTGGCAGTGTATGCTGGGTTCATCCTACAGATGAGCTCACTGGGGCAAAACCAACAGCCACATGATGGTACAAAGGCACTGCTGGTATAAACTCACTGAATATAAATGTGGTTCATGCTATTTACTTCAATCCAAGAAATCCCTTAAGAATGTTATATATTTCTATCGGATCCCTATCTTAAGAGGAAAAAAAGTTTCACTATACTCTTTTATTTTAACACAAAGAGTGGTGGCTATATAGAACGAGATGCCAGAAGAGCTAGTTGAGGCAGGTACTATCACAACGTTTTAAAACACTTGGACAGATACATGGATGGGACAGGTTTCAAGGTTTATGGGCCACTGGAGGCAGGTAGGACTAGTGTAAATGGGGCATGTTGGTCGCCGTTGACATGTTGGGCCGAAGGGCCTGTTTCCACACTGAATCTATGACTATGATTCTTCCTGGATATGCCACATCATGAGGCAGAGAGTAGGTGTGGAAGGAAATATGTGCAGCATGTCAGGCAAACAGAAGTTCCTGAAGTTTTGACTTTTCAGTAGTTTGATTTGGAAATGCTTAATGATTATTATGGTTTTATTGTAGACAAAGAGTCAAACAGCACAGTGACACAACGGTAGAGTTGCTGCCTTACAGCGTCAGAGACCTGGGTTCAATCCTGACTACGGGTGTTGTCTGTACTGAGTTTATACGTTCTTCCTGTGACCGTGGGGGTTTTCTCCGGGTGCTCCAGTTTCCTCAGTTGGTGATAATTGTAACCAGTTGGTGATAATTGTAAAATTGTCCCGAGTGTGTAGAGTAGTGTTAGTGTACGGGGTGATGACTGATCAGCAAGAACTCAGTGGGTCAAAGGGCTTGTTTCCACACTGCATCTCTAAAGTCTAAAGTCTAAAGCCAGCAAAACAAAATGGATTTTACACCAACATAGAGGCAATGAAGGAGTCCTCACCATAGGTCACAACATTTCCCTTCATTCCACATAGCAGCAGCAATGTGCTTTGAAATAGGGCATCAAGTAAAGCCCTCTCAAGATACACAGAGAGTGAGAGACTGATGGCAATTTTCGAAATATGGAAAGAGATTAGAGTTATTTTAGATATCTCCACGCTTGCGTTTCTTTCTTGCGGCCTGAACATTTATTGAGGCTCCAATCAACGCTAGAAGTCGATGAATAGTGGAATTGAGTTTAGTTTATACCAAGGTACAGTGAAAAGCTTTTGTTGCGTGCTAACCAGTCAGCAGAAAGAATACACATGATTACAATTGAGCCGTCCACAGTGTACAGATACATGATAAAGGGAATATTGTGAGTAATGTTTAGTGCAAGATAATATCATTCATAAATCTTTCATGAGTTGGTGACTGAGCTCGAGCCGATCTGCTCAACACCACCTATGTCAACATGTCTGACAGGGCGTGTGCTGACTAACCTAGTCATGGTTCACTTTGCCATGACAACGTGCTGCACCTCTTGCTTCAGGCTTCAAATAAATATAGGAACACATAGTAATTGGATCAGTGAAAGATGCAAATCCTGATGGTCTGAAATAGTCTAAGTGCCTAAAAGAGGGCACCAGAGTGATGCAGCTAATGGAGCTGCCACTTCACAATGTCAGAGACCCGGGATCGATCCTGACCGCAGCTGCTGTATGCGTGGAGTTTGCATGTTCTCCCTGTGACCACATGGTTTCCTCCAGATGCGCCGGTTTCCTTCCACCTCCCAAAGACGTGCAGGTGTATAGGTTACTTGGGCCTCTGTAAATTGCCCCTAGTGTGTAGGGAATCGATGCAAAAGTTGGATAACATAGAAATAGTGTGAATGGGTGATCGATGATCCATGTGGACTGTGGGCTGATTTGCCTGTTTCCATGCAGTTCCTCAAAACTAACTTAAACATTTGGGCAGGTACATGGATAGGAAAGATTTAGAGGTATATGAGTTAAACACCAGTAAATGGGACGAGCTCAGATTTTGGAGCAATTTGGTCAGCATGAACAAGTTGGGTCGAAGGGCCTGGTTCTGTGATGTATGGCTCAATGGCTTTATGCTTCCAAAAAGCACTGACTGCAAGATGGCTATTGATTTAGTTATTGCCAAGGAGTAGTGTGCGTCAACTATCTAGGCTTTTGTCAAATTTCATCATCTATATTTCGCTTGAGCAGCTTACAGCCCAGTGGTATGAATATTGATTTCTCTAACTTCAGGTAACCCCGGCAATCCCTCTCACTCTAACCCTCCCCCCACCCAAGTAGCATCAGCTTCTCGTTTTCACCCAACAAACAACTAGCAATGGTCTGCTTCCTTTATCATCGTTACTTTTTTGCATATCTTTCATTCATTGTTCTTTATCTCTCTACATAATCTTCTATATCTCTTGTTTCCCTTTTCGCTAACTGGCCTGAAGAAGGGTCTCGACCTGAAACATCACCCATTCCTTCTCGCCAGAGATGTGGCCTGTCCCGCCCAGTTATTCCAGCTTTTTATGACTATCTTCGGCTTAAACCAGCATCTGCAGTTCCTTCCTCCATATTTAGTGTGATAGAAGTTCAGTTCCCACATAGAAGGAAGCTGAGTTGAACTAGCAGGTCCTACCATGTTACCATGTTTGAGGAACCGTCACAGAGCAGGGAGTGAGGGGCGGATGTGGCCTGTGTACATTGTGCTCCAGTGCTCCAATTACAGTCAAATGAACTCTTGGATTGGACTTATTGTGCAGTGATTGCATGAGTAGAATCATGACCTTGCTTTCCTTCCTTGTTGCCTTGTTAACCCTCAATGTAATATTTTTTTATTTTAAAACTCAAGCCCAACCAATTCAGGTGCTCCTTCTGCCCTATTTCTGAACATTTATTGCTTTTCTTCATCCATATCAACCTTACCTAAGTATTAGAGAGCCCACAAGGGCTAGAGCAACTCAGCAGGTCAGGCAGAAGAGAAAAGGAACAGGTGATGCTTCTTGTTCAAGAAGGAACTGCAGATGCTGGAAAATCGAAGGTACACAAAAATGCTGGAGAAACTCAGCGGGTGCAGCAGCATCTATGGAGCTAAGGAAATAGGCAACGTTTCGGGCCAAAACCCTTCTTCAGACCAGGTGATGCTTCTTGTCAGAACCCTTCTTCAGACAGAAATTATAGTGGTGGGGGAGGGGAACTGGAGGTAGGAAAAGAACGTAGTAGCCTTTTTGATTCCGCATCAGAAGGAATCAAAAAGCTTTGTCCTATTCAAAAGTTGAGTAGGAACATAGAAAACATAGAAAAATAGGTGCAAGAGTAGGCCATTCGACCCTTTGAGCCAGCACCGCCATTGAATATGATCATGGCTGATCATCTAAAATCAGTACCCCCTTCCTGCCTTTTCCCCATACCCCTTGATTCCTTTAGCCCAATGAGCTAAATCGCTCGCTCTTGAAAACATCCAGTGAATCGGCATCTACTGCCCTCTGTGGCAGAGAATTCTACAGATTCACAACTCACTGGGTGAAGAAGTTTTTCCTCATCTCAGTCCTAAATTACCCACCCATTATTCTTAAGTTATGACCCCTGCTTCTGCACTACCCCAACATAGGAAACATTATTCCTGCATCTAGCCTGTCCAATCCTTTAAGAATTTTATATGTTTCTATAAGATACCCTCTCATCCTTCTAAATTCCAGTGTATACAAGCCCAGTCGACCCATTCTTTCATTATATATCAGTCCCGCCATCCCGGGAATTAACCTGGTGAACATACGCTGCACTTCCTCAATAGCAATAATGTCCTTTCTAAGATTAGAAGACCAAAATTGCACACAATAATCCAGGTGCAGTCTCACCAGGGCCCTATACAACTGCAGTAGGACCACCTTGCTCCTAAACTCAAATCCTCTCGCGATGAAGGCCAACATGTCATTAGCTTTCTGTACCTGCATGCTTACTTTCAGTGACTGATGTACAAGCACACCCAGGTCTCGTTTCAGAAGAATTCCAGAAGATTAATCAAGCATGAATTTCCCTTCATAAATCCATGCTGACTGACCGATCCTGTCACTGCTTTCCAAATGCGCTGCTATAACATTTTTAACAATTGACTCCAGCATCTTCCCCACTACCGATGTAGGGCTAACTGGTCTATAATTCTCCATTTTCGCGATCCCTCCTTTCTTAAAAAGTGTGGTTATATTGGATCAGTTCCTGTGGACTGGAAGGTATCCAGAGTTGAGAGAACATTGGAACATTGGAAAATTATTTCTTCTCAGCTTACATTACATTACTCTAGTGTATACATTAGGTTAAAATGCAAGTGGGATATCATAGCTAGGTAAATATAAAAGATCCCAAGCATTTGCAAAAGGGTGGTCAAGCAGTTCCTCTTGTTATTCACTTCCACCACTATTCATGGTCTCCTATCACCAAAAGCCAAATTCTGGATCAGCTTTCCCTTGCGCCTTAGTTTAGTTTAGTTTAGTTTAGAGATACAGCGCGAAACAGGCTCTGGCCCACCGAGTCTGCACTGATTAGTGATCCCCACACATTAACTATACCTTGCACACACTAGGGACAATTTTACTAAGTGAATGAACCTGCAAACGTGTACATCTTTGGAGTGTGGGAGGAAAACGAAGATCTTGTAGAAATCCCACAAAGTCACGGGGAGAACGTAATATCCCGTACAGACGGCACCCGTAGTCGGGATCAAACCCGGGTCTCCAGTGCCATAAGTTCTGTACTGCTGCGTAACCGTGCCGCCCAAAATCCTCTGGACTAATATCATACGGGACCTTATCAAAAGCCTTCCTAAAGTCCATGCAAACCACATCTATTACTCCGCTTTCATCAGATTTGTTAGACATGGTTACCCCTACATAAATCCACGACCAGTCCTCCTAATCAGTAGATAGACACAAAATGCTAAAGTAACTCAGCGGGACAGGCAGCATTTCTGGAGAGAAGGAATTCATACTCCCGCTTTTTGTGTCTATCTTTGGTTTAAACCAGCATCTGCAGTTCCTCCCTTCACACCTCACTCCATTAAGTTCATATGGCGCCTGGTGTGTAATGATCACCCCATAGTAAAATAATTCACACAGACACAGATGATTTTGAAACATGGATAGCCAGTCCTGGACTCTCCAACGACTGGAATCATCCTCTCCACATCCACTCTTTCCAGGCCTTTCATTATTCAGTAGGTTTCAATGAGGTCCCCTTTAATCCTTCTAATCTCCATCCAGTACAGGCCCAGACCCCATCAAATATTCCTCATACGTTAACCCAATAATCCCTGGGATCATTCTCTTAAACCTCCTCTCCAACACCAGCAAATCCTTTCTCAGAGATGGATCCCAAAATTGATCAGAAATATTCCAAATGCAGTCAGAACAGCGCCTTATGAAGCTTCAGTATCACATCCTTGCTTTTGCGTTCTAGTCCTATCGAAATGAGTGCTAACATTGCTTTTGCCTTCCTTACTGCCAATTCAACCTGTAAACTAACCTTTTGGGAATCCTGCACCAGCACTCTGAGGTCCCTTTGCACCTTCAATTTCTGAATACTCTCCCAAATTAGAAAATAGTGTACACCTTTATTTCTACTACCAAAGTGCATGACTGTATGATTTGCTATGCTGTATTCCATTTGTCACTTTTTTGCTCACTCTCCCAATATGTTCTAGATCTGTTTCCTCAACACTACCTTTTTGTAAGGTGTCCTTGAGACTCTTGAAAGGCGCCCATAAATAAAATGTATTATTATTATTATTACCTGCCTCTCCACCTATCTTTGTATCATCTGCAAACTTGGTCACAAAGCCATCAATTCCATCGTCCAAATCATTCATATATAGTGAAAAGTAGCAGACCTGACACTGACTCCTGTGGAACACCACGAGTCACTGGCTGTCAACCAGAAAATGCCCTCTTTATTCCAACTCTTTGCCTTCTGCCAGTCAGCCAATCTTCAATCCATGTTAGTACGTTACCCCTAATACTGTGGGCTCCTATCGTCTTTAGCAGCCTCACATGCGGCACCTTATCGAAGGCCTTCTGAAAGGGATATGTAGGGATATGGGTCAAATGTGGGCAATGGGACCAGCCTAGACGGGGGATCATAGTCACCAATGATGAGTTTGGCCGAAGGGCCTGTTTACATGCTGTTTGATTATATTACTCCCTGACCCTATGAGACACATGCCACTTGCAGAACTGAAGAGGAAAGCAGGTCATCCTTGATCTAACGGGAATGCCTGCGAAAAAGGGAATATTACTTTGACAATCAAGTGAATTTAGTAATAATTCATTGTACGTGATCAATTGAAGTGATTTAAATTTATTAGCTGCCGATGTTCAGTGCTGTCATTACTGTTTGTATTAAGTTCCTGTCTATATTGCTGTAACAGTCAAATAATTTATGTTAAATGCACAAATGATTTAATTATAATGCTGCACATTTTCATTTTATTACATATATTGATCTGTTCATTAGAAACAGTCTACAGAGAGCTTTCATGTTTTTGGATAGATTAATTTACCTTTTGAAAAATCTATTGATATACAATTAGGTTCTTACGATCACCATATTTAGGTAAATTTGAAGTTTTGCCACAACTCTCATAGATGAAAGTGATATAATCTCAAAATTGAGTGGGATAGTTTTCAACTTTACTATTCAGTGTCAACCTGATGCAGCTAAGTGTTGACCCCCGACCTTCGATTAGGTACCAAACCTTCAAGCACCTCTCAGGGTTGTAAATGATAGAGAAGATAAATTCCATGGGGTGGCACGGTGGCGCAGCGGTAGAGTTGCTGCCTTACAGCCTTTGCAGCGCCGGAGACCTGGGTTCGTTCCCGACTACGATTGCTGTCTGTCAGAGTTTGTACGTTCTCCCCATGCCCGTGTGGGTTTTCTCCGAGGTTTTCAGTTTCTTCCCACACCCCAAAGATGTGCAGGTATATAGGTTAATTGGCTTGGTATATGTGTAAATTGTCCATAGTGTGTGTAGGATAGTATTAACTCGGTGGGCCGAAGGGCCTGTTTCCGCGCTGTATGTCAAAATCTAAACTAAACTATAATATATTTACTTAAGAAGTGCATTGAATTCATTGAGATAGGCTTGCAGCTCAGGAATCTGAACAGACACACTGGGTTGGACGTTTTGTTACTGACCAGTAAAAGCTTCCATCTGTAGTTTAACAAACCTGATTTTCCAGTTGTTCCCACAAACCCCTGTGCGAATGGGCCCAAAGACCTGCTCAAAAATACCCAGGCACTGCCCTTACTTGTGAACTGTGCCGACCACTGCTATGGCAACGACTCCATGTGGAGAGGTTACGCACATCTCATGCCGCTGTGGCTGATGTTTGGGTTGAAGAGCAGCTTTTCATCTTTCACCAGGGACAGCAGGCGCAGGCTGACCTTCGCTGAACTCTGATGTTGTTCCGTTTGGGTTTCCTTGACCCAGTGGGTGAAATGCAGCATTGCATCGTCCCAGAAGTGCTGTGGGCCCCACGCTTCCGCCTGCTGTCCGAAGGAAGGGTTCTGAGAATTCAGGAGGTGAAAGAACCATTGGCAGAACTCCTTGCCCATGTCGCCGCTTTCGGAGCCTCCCACTGTCACAACTTGGGGTGGTTACTGACACTGGACGGTGTTAAGGAAAATTAATAAAGTCAGCTTTTTTTGGAACAAGAAAGAAAATTACAACAAAGATTGAGTGAATGCCAAAAAATGGAGAGTTAAATAAACATGCAGTTATTTGTCACTTAAGCATGCAGAAAAGATATTTTCAGCTCCAAAAAACAATCAAAGGATGGCACATTAAAGCAACTGGTAGAGTTGCTGCCTGCGCCAGAGACCGGGTTCGATCCTAAGCTCGGATGCTGTCTGCGTGCAGTTTGCTTGTTCTACCTCTGACTGCCTGGGTTCCCTCTGGATGCTGCGGTTTCCTCCCATATCCCAAAGACGTGTGGGTTTGTAGGTTGAGTGGCCACTATAAATTGCATGTAGTGTGTAGTATCGATGAAAGGGGCATAACATGAATCTAGTCTCAGACTAGTCTTCAGACCTCCATCCAGAAGGATTGTCCTGACCCAAAATGTCAACAATATTAATTCTCCTCTATAAAATTTCCTCTGGTATGTAGGGTGTGGTTGCAAAGGTGGGATAACACAGAATGAAAGGGCATTCTTTTAGGAAGATGAGGAAAAATTTCTTCAGTCAGAGGGTAGTGAATCTGTGGAATTCTTTGCCACAGTAGGATGTGGAGACCTATTACAAGCATGAGGTGCAATAGTAATTTAAAAAATAAATAAATGGTATCAGGACCTGGCAATGGGAGGTAAAACAACAAAAACAGACTTGGTTGGTAGTCCCCTTTCTGCGGAGTTTAATGTTATAATAGAGCGATTGTTCCTACTTTCTTTTTCTTTCTTTTCTAGGGTCTACTTTCTTACTTTACTTCTTTCTCTAACTTCTTTTCTAAGGGGCTTTCTTTTCCCAACACTCTCTTGCACTTCACGACTCTTGCGCACTTTCTTTACTTTCCTTACTTCTATCTTTTTCTTAAAGCTCAAAAAAATGAAGCGGTACAAAAAATGTATTAAGATATATGTGTTGTGTATTATTGTAATTTACCGTACTTCTAATAAAAATAGGCCAAGTCAGTGGATATTTTTAAGGCAGAGATAGATAGATTTTTGATTACTACAGGTTTCAGAGGTTATGAGAAGGCAAGAGAATGGGGTTAGGAGGGAGAGATAGATCAGCCATGATTGAATGGTGGAGTAGACATGATGGGTCGAATGGCCTAATTCTACTATTCCTTATGACCTTAACTAGCATGAATGGGTGATCGGTAATTGGCGTGTACTTGGTGGGCCAAAGGGCCTCTTTCCATGCTGTATCTCTAAAGCCATTCAAACACTCCAAAGGTAGACAAAAATGCTGGAGAAACTTCGAAGGAAACAGGCGATGTTTCGGGTTGAGACTGAAGAAGGGTCTCGACCCGAAACGTTGCCTATTTCCTTCGCTCCACAGATGCTGCCTCTCCCGCTGAATTTATCCAGCATCTACCTACGATTTTACAGCATCTGCAGTTTCTTCTTAAACAAACACCCCAAACATTATTTTCCTCTGCCTTTGGTGCACAGTTATGGGTGCCGCATGATAGGAAGTATGTGGAGGTTTTGGAAAGAATGCAGAACATATGAACCAGATTACTCCCTAGATTAAAGGGTATTAGTCATATGGAGAGGGTGGAAAAACTTGGATTGTTTTCTCTCTAAGATTGGAGGGTGAGAGGAAACCTGACTGAAATATATAAAATTATGAGTGGCATAGATAGGGTAGATAGTCAGTACTTTTATCCCCATGGTGGACATATTAAAGATTAGAGGGCATAGCTTTAAAGTGGGAGAGGAAAAATTCAAAGGAGATGTGCAGAACAAGTCTCCTTGTCATCTCTACAGCCCAACAAGTCCATGCCGACCATTAATCACCCCCTCAAACTAGTTCTAAAAAAGTTACTTCATTTTTTTTTGTCTAGATTACATGATGTGTCTTCCTTTGAGTATTATGTTTTTTTGAGCCGCAAAGGATTTCATTTTTTTTTTAATGTTTATTTTATTAGAAGCAGTTGTACAAGAAGAAAGCAATCGACATAACAATTATACAATTTTCGTACAGCTTCAATTTAAACATTTTATAAACTGATAAATGAATCGGGAAAAAAAAGTAAAAAGGAAAGATGAAGAAAAAGAAAGATGCAAAAGAGCGAGAAGAAAAACCCCCTGAACTGACTTAAAAGTGAGAGAAAAAAAGAAATGCAGATATGTCCCACTATCCTACCCTACCCCCGCTCAACGAACCCAAGCATCGGTTTTAAATTTGTGTTCAACCATACTGTTGTTGAAGAAATTCAATGAAAGGAAACCATATTTTGGAAAATTGGTCTGATTTATCAGCCAAAACAAGCCTTATTTTTTCTAGATGTAGTGTCTCCGTCATTTCTGTGATCCACATCTTCACTGTGGGAACTGTTATCTTTTTCCAGAATTTAAGTATAAGTTTTTTAGTAGTTATTAAACCATAGTCAAGGAAACATCTTTGGAATGTCATTGGAAGTGACATTTATCACAAATAGGGGAGACAGTTGGGAAAATCTTATTCAATTTAGTCTTTGAGTAGTATAACATGCAATATTTTGAATTGTATCAGGCAATGCCTGACATATAAAGAACAGTAATGTATGTATAGTACGCTTTCCTCCCATATATCTTTTGAAATGGGTAAACCCAACTTGTCCTCCCATGCTTGCCTATAAATCTCAGAAGGTGGGGTATCAATATTTAAGAAATTTCGTTCAGACCGTAAGGTCTGAATGACAATAAAGGTAATTCTAATTCTAATTCTAATTCTAAATGTAAGATATCAACTTACTTGTATCGGCATGTCTATTTAAACAATCGTCTAATATATCTGGACCCATAAAAGAACAGTCGTGTGTGTATGTTTTCACATAATCTCGGATTTGAAGGTATCTAAAAAAATTGTTTGCGTTCAAGTGGTATTTCTCCTGTAGTTTTTGAAAAGAAAAGAGAATCCCCTTCTTATAGAGGTCTCCCACAGTGTTAATTCCCAGGTTTTTCCATTGAACAAACACCCTATCTAAGGTAGACGGTTTAAACGAGGGATTGTTTGCAATAGGAAGGAGAGACAAGTTTCACAATTTAAGACAGTATTTCAACCGTTTCCAGATATGTATATTACTATGTATTATCAGATTTTACTCAGACGTTGACATACAAATGTATTAGAGATAGGAGAATCGAGTGTGACCTAATGTGATTGAATGTGACCTAATACTCACAGCAAGGGGTTCTATGGCTAAAGCAAATAACATTGGTGAAAGGGCGCATCCTTGTCTGTTACCCCTAGGTAAATAAAATGTAGGTGAAAGCATTTGATTTGTCAGTATTCTGGCTGTCAGATTAGTGTATAAGAGCTTCACCCATAAAGTAAAGTTTTCTCCCTATTGGAATTTTTCCAACACTGTGAAAAGATAAGACCATTCCACTTGGTCGTGAGCTTTTCCTGCATCTAGAGAAATAATTGTTAGATCCTCGTTTGTCGTTCTCTGCGAGTATATTATATTAAACAAACGTCTCAAATTATAAAACGAATGGCGTTTAGGTGTAAACCCAGTGTGATCTGCATGTATTAGTATACTAATAACCAAGCTTAATCTGCGAGCCAAAGTCTTAGCCAAAGTCAAAGATCTTCTGATCCGTATTTAAAAGGGCTATTGCCCTATAGGATCCGGGCTCCTCGAGATTTTAATCTTTTTTTGGAATCAATGTAATAGTTGATTCGGCAAGAGTTTGTGGTAAAGTCAGTTTTTTAAATGCTTGATTATAATGGGCTTGTAAACGTGGGGAAATTAAATCATTAAATTTTTTATAAAATTCGTTACTAAACCCATCCGGACCCAGCGTTTTTCCACTTTTCAATTATTTAATAGTCTCTACAATGTTTTTTGTTGTTATCTCTGCTCCTAATTCATCCTGTTCTTCCTCATTAAGGAATGGGAGATTGCAATTCTCAAGAAAACTTTTCATCTTTGCAGGGTCGGTTGTTGTTTTTGATGAGTTTAGTGTTTGATAGAATTTTAAGAATCTTTCATTAATATCTTTAGGCAATGTAAGCAGATCTCCTTTTTCTGATCTAATTTTGTGAATAGTGTGATCCTTCGCTAATTTACGAAGTTGACGTGCTAGTAGTTTATGTGGTTTGTCACCAAATTCAAAATGTTTTTGCTTAGTATAATGAAATACCCTAATCATTTTTGCAGAAAGGATCTGGTTTAATTTAAATTTTAATGCGGCTATCTTATTATGGTTTGATGTGGTTGGGTCAATCGCATATTCTGAGTCTAGCTGTTTAATCTGTTTTTCTAATTCCAATTGTTCAGTCTTATTTTTCTTGTTTTGAAAAGCTTGGTATGAGATAATACAGAAAAATGTGCATTGATAAAAATAGATAAGATATTTAGTAGAGAAAATAGAAAGTGAAAAAGAAAAACAATGGAAATTGCAGCATATAGAAATGGGTGAATACCACCCAACGGTGGTTGGGTTAGTGAAAACTTCCGTGAGATAGATAATATTAAGTAACTCCGCACCTTAAGGAGTTAATAAAAACTAAACAGAACAAACCCCAAAAAAGTTTAACAGTATTTAAATCCGTCAGGTAATCAGCATTCCCAAGAAGTTAAGTATCTTAATGTGCTCTAATTAAGTAGTTGAATATTCAGTAATTTGACTAATATATGGCACTTATTACTTAATTTTCTATTAATACTGTTTTGACGTATTAACCGACTCTAAGTCAGTGAATTTATGACAACTTATTGATTACAAATGCCGTTTCACACACTCATTTCCTCCCTCTCTCTCTCTCCCTCCCTCTCCCTCTCCAAAACTTTCCAAACCATTCTCTAAACTTTCCAATACTTTCCAAAACTTACTCAACACTTTCCCAACCTGTCTCACACATTCGTTATCTCTCTCCCCCTCTCCCTTTTCCCCATCCCTCCCTCTCTCCCTCTTCCCTTCTCTCTCTCCAAAAACTTCCCACAACTTCCTCAAACTTACTCTCACTTACATTCTCTCTCACTACCTCTGCCTCCCTCCCTGTCCTTCCTCCCTGTCCTTCTCTCTAGGATTTCATTTATGGCAATGAACAATAAATCTTCATGAAATTCTAATAATTCAGACAACGACATAAAATCTTCTCACGCTGCTAAATAACTTTTGATGCCACATGAATTACCAGTGCTATGTTCACATGTATGTTGATCTTCATTTCATTTGGCTGGGTGGTTGCTCCAAATTTCCATTTTATTTATTCATTTATTTATTTATTTATTTATTTTTTGTTAGAACCAATTGTACAAAATAAAATGATCGGCATAGCAGTTATATAATTTCCGTACAGCTTCAGTTTTAACATTTTATAAACAATTAACTAGATAGGAAAAAAAAGGGAAAAAAGGATAGAAAGAAAACAATATGAAAAGCACAACAAAAAAAAACGGCAAAGAAGGGGAGATATATCCAACTACCCTTCCGTACGCCCGCTCACCCAGCCCTACTGGTTGCTTCAAAATTGGCTCATCTGTTTGTCTTCCACGTTGCTCGTCACTTTTCTTTGCCTGTTCTTCTGTCTGTCTCGTCTTCCCTGGCTCTCTTGTCTCTGTGATTATTGGCCCCGGGGATGTTAGCTTTTTTTTTGCAGAATCTGTCACTTTCTGTACCACACCCTTCATCCATTTTTGACGTTGATCTTGGAGTTGTCTTTCAGCTGCTAATTGGTTTCTATTGCACTCCAGCTTCCACCAATAATGCAAGGCATCATAAATAAGCTGTTGTTTGCATGATGAAATAGATACAGTCACACCATGTTGTATTAAGTACTTCAATATTAACTCTCGTGTAACTTTCCTGCGTTTTAGGAGCTCTTCGGCACTTTGGCTGTGGGTCAGAATGACTCTGATGGCTTCTACAAGAAAATTTTAAAAGGATAAGCATGATCTGTGCACAGTACATTTGACAGAAAGTAATATTTTTTTTAAATTAATAATACATTCAATGCTTAGCTCACAAAGAAAGTAAATTGGAATGAGGATATTACCAGTTACTATATTTTCAGTAATAGGATGATGCCCAGAGTCTGGCATCAATAAGGAAGGAATGTGCTCATTGATTACATTGACACTGCTGCTGGGGTTGCTACCTCCCAGTTCAACCCTAGCCTCTGACACTATCTTTGTGGAATTTGTACGTTCTCTCTGTGACCATGTGGGATTTATTCCAGTGTTCAGGATTCCACCCCCCACCCCCATCACACACCCACATTCTGAAAGATATGCCTGTTGGAAGGTTGATTGTCCACAATAAATTGTGTGATGAATTGTAGACGTTACCGGGAATTGAAGGAAATGTGGCTGAGATAAAATGGAATAACGGAAGATTGCTTAGTGTAAATGGCTAAATGATGGTCAATGTTGACTCAGCAGGTGAAGAGTTGTGTCCCTGTTAGAGAATAGACAATAGGTGCAGGAGTAGGCCATTCGGCCCTTCGAGCCGTTGTATGAATCTATTTAGCTTAAAGATGCCTTTTGGGCAGTAATATAAATTTCCTTTACAATGCAATAACGTCTAAAGGGGATCTGGGACCAGTGTGAGTGCAAGACAAATGAGAGCTCTCTCTTCAACCAGCCCCTTCAGCCATGTAAATTTTAAACAAAGAAATGTAAACCAGAGCAGTAAATTTTAGGGCAAACCACTGGATAGAAAGTGAAGTAAATCAGCAGAAAGAAAGATAGTTTAAGAGACGGTAAAAGAGACAGTAAGAAAAACAAATGAAAACAAAAATGGTAAATTAATGTTTGTTAAAATCTGCAATGATATTAAAATAAAAGGTTTAAGATTCCACCGTTTCCAAAGTAATTTTCTAATGTTAAGAAAGCTGTAAAGGAATAATTAAGATGTATGACACTATATTCTTTGGAGCGCAGAAGGTTAAGGGGGGACTTGATAGAGGTCTTTAAAATGATGAGAGGGATAGACAGAGTTGACGTGGATAAGCTTTTCCCACTGAGAGTAGGGAAGATTCAAACAAGGGGACATGGCTTGAGAATTAAGGGACAGAAGTTTAGGGGTAACATGAGGGGGAACTTCTTTACTCAGAGAGTGGTGGCTGTGTGGAATGAGCTTCCAGGGAAGGTGGTGGAGGCAGGTTCGTTTTTATCATTTAAAAATAAATTGGATAGTTATATGGACGGGAAAGGAATGGAGGGTTATGGTCTGAGCGCAGGTATATGGGACTAGGGGAGAATACGTGTTCGGCACGGACTAGAAGGGTCGAGATGGCCTGTTTCCGTGCTGTAATTGTTATATGGTTATGCCCTAATATTTTCTGGGTCATTGAGTGGAAATAAGAATATAATTAAAACAATTTCACACCCTAGAATGAAATCCAATACAGAGTTTTTGGGATATCGCAAAGCATTATGGAGGAGAAAATAGCAAACTGCAGAACTCTCTGCTTCCTACATTTAGCATTCTACAGGCAGAATGTGCTGCACAATTTGCTTTGTTTTAACGTTGAGCACTTATAACATCAGCCTAATTGTACACTACAGGCCGACGTTGCTGCAGAAAGGATTAAAGAGACAGAAAGTAAAGCAAAGTGGAGGAAAAATAGTGTGTATGTGTCTGAACAATCAACAAAATTAGGGCAGCACAGTGGCATACTAGAGCTACTGCCTTACAGCGCCAGAGACCCAGGTTTGATCCTGACTACGGCTGCTGTCTGTACGGAGTTTGTACGTTCTCCCTGTGACCTGCGAGGGTTTTCTCCGAGATCTTCGGTTTCCTCACACACTGCAAAGACAAACAGGTTTGTAGGTTAATTGGCTTGGTATGAATGTATAAATGTAAAGTTGTCCCAAGTGTGTGTAGTGATCGCTGGTCGATGCGGACACGGTGGGCCGAAGGCCCTGTTTCCAATTAACAACTTGGCTTGAAGTTGAAAGGCACTTCTTACTGCAAATGGTGGCTTGGGTGCTTTGGCTTGAAGTTGAAATGCACTATTTACTGCAAATGGTGGCTTGGGAGCTTTGGCTTGAAGTTGAAAGGTACTTCTCACTGCAAATGGTGGCTTGGGTGCTTTGGCTTGAAGTTGAAATGCACTATTTACTGCAAATGGTGGCTTGGGAGCTTTGCTTGAAGTTGAAATGCACTATTTACTGCAAATGGTGGCTTGGGAGCTTTGCTTGAAGTTGAAATGCACTATTTACTGCAAATGGTGGCTTGGGAGCTTTGCTTGAAGTTGAAATGCACTACTTACTGCAAATGGTGGCTTGTGTGCTTTGGCTTGAAGTTCAAAAGGCACTACTTACTGCAAATGGTGGCTTGGGAGCTTTGGCTTGATGTTTAAAAAAATCATCATTCTCTCTGCTGCCCCTGCTGGAGGGAGGGGGAGGGACTATAAAACCAGGCAATGGTGTGCCTCACTCACTCTCTGCAAGATGGATGAAGCCAAGGGTCATGTCTCTCTGAGCTCTGAATAACACTGAACAAATGTCTACACAACTGTGAGTACCCTTAATGTGGTTTGAAAATGAAAATATGGTTTGTTTGAAGTAAAAATGCACTGCTTGCAAATGGTTGTTTGGGTGCTTTGGCTTGAAGTTGAAAGGCATTACTTACTGCAAATGGTGGCTAGGGTGATTTGACTTGAAGTTGAAAGGCACTACTTACTGCAAATGGTGGCTTGGGAGCTTCGGCTTGAAGTTGAAAGGCACTACTTACTGCAAATGGTGGCTTGGGTGTTTTGGCTTGAAGTTGAAAGGCACTACTTACTGCAAATGTTGGCTTGGGAGCTTTGGCTTGAAGTTGAAAGGCACAAACTGCAAATGGTGGCTTTGGTGTTTTGGCTTGAAGTTGAAAGGCACTACTTACTGCACATGGTGGCATGGGTGCATTGGCTTGAAGTTGAAAGGCACTACTTACTGCAAATGGTGGCATGGTGTTAAAAGGCACTACTTACAGCAAATGGTGGCTTGGGTGCTTTGCTTGAAGTTGAAAGGCACTACTTACTGCAAATGGTGGCGTGGGTGCTTTGGCTTGAAGTTGAAAGGCACTATTTACTGCAAATGATGGCTTGGGTGATTTGGCTTGAAGTTGAAAGGCGCCTCTTACTGCAAATGGTGGCTTGGGTGCTTTGGCTTGAAGTTGAAAGGCACTACTTACTGCAAATGGTGGCATGAAGTTGAAAGGCATTACTTACTGCAAATGTGGCTTGGGTGCTTTGGCTTGAAGTTGAAATGCACTATTTACTGCAAATGGTGGATTGGGAGCTTTGGATTAAAGTTCAAAAGGCACTACTTACTGCAAATGGTGGCTTGGGAGCTTTGGCTTGAAGTTGAAAGGCACTACTTACTGCAAATGGTGGCTTGGGTGTTTTGCTTGAAGTTGAAAGGCACTTTTTACTGCAAATGATGGCTTGGGAGCTTTGGTTTAAAGTTGAAAGGCACTAACTGCAAATGGTGGCTTGGGAGCTTTGGCTTGAAGTTGAAAGGAACTACTTACTGCAAATGGTAGCATGGTGTTGAAAGGCACTACTTACTGCAAATTGTGGCTTGGGTGCTTTGGCTTGAAGTTGAAATACAGTATTTACTGCAAATGGTGGCTTGGGAGTTTGGTTTAAATTTGAAAGGCACTACCTACTGCAAATGGTGGTTGGGTGCTTTGGCTTGAAGTTAAAAGGCACAACTTACTGCAAATGGTGGCTTGGGTGTTTTGGCTTGAAGCTGAAAAGCACTACTTACTGCACATGGTGGCTTGGGTGCTTTGGCTTGAAGTTGAAAGGCACTACTTAATGGAAATGGTGGCATGGTGTTGAAAGACACTACTTACTGCAAATGGTGGCTTGGGTGCTTTGGCTTGAAGTTGAAATGCACTATTTCCTGCAAATGGTAGCTTGGGAGCTTTGGTTTAAAGTTGAAAGGCACTACTTACTGTAAATG
Source organism: Amblyraja radiata (assembly GCF_010909765.2). Taxonomy (NCBI): domain Eukaryota; kingdom Metazoa; phylum Chordata; class Chondrichthyes; order Rajiformes; family Rajidae; genus Amblyraja; species Amblyraja radiata. The sequence continues at coordinate 15,833,788 of NC_045969.1, forward strand.
TGGCTTGGGTGCTTTGGCTTGAAGTTGAAATGCACTATTTACTGAAAATGGTGGCTTGGGAGCTTTGGTTTAAAGTTCAAAAGGCACTACTTACTGCAAATGGTGGCTTGGGAGCTTTGGCTTGAAGTTTAAAAAAATCACCATTCTCTCTGCTGCCCCTGCTGGAGGGAGGGGGAGGGACTATAAAACCAGGAAGTGGTGTGCCTCACTCAGTCTCTGCAAGATGGACGAAGCCAAGGGTCACGTCTCTCTGAGCTCTGAATAACACTGAACAAATGTCTACACAACTGTGAGTACCCTTAATGTGGTTTGAAAATGAAAATATGGTTTGTTTGAAGTAAAAAGGCACTGCCTGCAAATGGTTATTTGGGTGCTTTGGCTTGAAGTTGAAAGGCACTACTTACTGCAAATGGTGGCTTGGGTGCTTTGGCTTGAAGTTGAAAGGCACTACGTACTGCAAATGGTGGCGGGTGATTTGGCTTGAAGTTGAAAGGCACTTCTTACTGCAAATGGTGGCTTGGGTGCTTTGGCTTGAAGTTGAAAGGCACTACTTACTGCAAATGGTTGCATGCAGTTGAAAGGCACTACTTGCTGCAAATGGTGGCTTGAGTGCTTTGGCTTGAAGGTGAAAGGCACTACTTACTGCAAATGGTGGCTTGGGTGCTTTGGCTTGAAGTTGAAAGGCACTACACTGCAAATGGTGGCTTGGGTGCTTTGGCTTGAAGTTAAAAGGCACTACTGCAAATGCACTTACTTCCTGTTTGCACTGTGTATTGATTTTAGATAAAACGCTACATTTACAGCTGTGATTTTTGGCCATCTTACTCAGTCCCCCCTCTGCTGAGCAGGTGCAGAGAATTCTTCCCATCAATGAAACAATAAAAGTGTTATTAGTGTTTAAAAAATGTTGAGAATCTCTCTCCTGTCAATCACGCCCTGAAAGCCACACCTTTTCCGGTGGGAGGGGGAGGGGTTTTAAAACCCGGAAGTGTGGGTGTGGATCAGTCTCTGCATGATGGGGGAGGGAGAGGTCATGACTCTGTCTAAGCTGTGAATCAACTGAACACACTGAACATCTACTGAACTGTGAGTTTGGTGTTTTATGAGGTTTTATGATGGTTTCACCCTGCATTAAATGGTATGAAGCTGCATTTGAATTTGGTGGCCTTGGACCCTGCTTGAAGTGGTATGAAACTGCACGAATTCGGTGGCCTTGCACCCTGCTCATAATGGTAAGAAACTGCACTTGAATTTGGTGGCCTTGCACCCTGCTTGAAATGGTAGGAACATGGATTTGAATTTGGTGGACTTGCACCCTGCTTGAAATGGTAGGAACATGGATTTGAATTTGGTGGACTTGCACCCTGCTTGAAATGGAATTTCAAGGAATAGTCATGAGTCAACTGCTAGCCCACCAGCCGTGAGTGAGCTGCCAGCAGATCAGGCTTGAGGGACTGAGCTGCCACCCCAAGAACCCATACCAGCACTCCAGAAAGCCCCCCCACTGGCCACCAATATTGGAATTGGTGGAGAGGTGGAATATTGCGTTGGGGGACCAGCCCTCCCGTGTGAACATGGGACCCAACGGGTTCCACTAAGTCTAGTATATCATGTTTTGATTGGTGAATATGTTTAGTTTGTGGCTTTATTTGAAGCAGAAATAATACGTGAATGCTTCATAGAGCATAATTCCGACTGGTAACTATACATTTCGTCCGAGCATATTATCGAACGCGTCATGCAAACCATCTTAAATGACCACCTAAACAGTCATTTGGCAACCTAAAAAGCTGCCAAGGTTGCCCGGCAGGCAACAGGGAAAAAAAGTTAAGTGAGAGCCCTGCTTTACTATGGAGAAACTGACATATTCCTTGAGAGTCAAGGAAATTCATTTGAGAAGAACTGGGAAAAATGGCCTGTTTATTTATTTGAGCCATGACACCAACTAGATAAATGCCGAGCTAGATATGGGAAGAGTGTGTTATATACAACTAGATGGTATATTTGTATGAATATTGAAATATCTCCAGATAACTAATCAATGCAACATTTTTTTTTAATTTGGTAAGTGAACCACATGGTCTTATTCCAATTTTATATTTATTTACTTCTCTTTTTTTCCCCCATCTATTTATTTTTTTATTTTGATTGTTGTTTTTCTTATTTTGTTTTATCTATGGTGATGGTTGCACTGTTTTGTATATATCTCTGCGAAAAATCTATAATAATGTAAGTGAAAAAAGAAAAAGAAAACCTACAGTCCTGCTTTGACTGCACTGATTGGAATGTGTTCAGGGATACAACCACAAACCTCGATGAGTATACAGACACTGTGATACCATATGAGGAAGAAGGGTTTCGGCCTGAAACGTTGCCTATTTCCTTCCCTCCATAGATGCTGCCGCATCCGCTGAGTTTCTCCAGCACTTTAGTCTACCTTCGATTTTCCAGCATCTGCAGTTCCTTCTTGAATGTTTTATTATTAATGTTCAATGTTTTATGTGTCATTCCTAACTATCACCATATGTCATGTTGTCACCTGCAGGCAGAGCACCAAGGCAAATTCCTTTTAAGTGAATACTTGGCCAATATACTTATTCATGTTCATATTCATGAGTGGTTGTGGTTGGAAGGTGCAAGTTGAGACACAAGTAATTTCATCTGATGTCATCTTTGTTCTCAGTCCTGCACTCCACCTTTCCCGCTCAGCATGGAAACCTTAAGAATAATCTTTCTTGAGGTGCATGAGACTGTGCCTTGGCATAAAACCTCAAGACCACTTTCACCAGGATGTTACTAGGACTTGTAGGCCTGAGTTATAGGGAGAAGCTGGATAACCTGGGAACTTTTTTCTTGGAGCATAGGAGGTTGAGGGATGACCTTTACACAAAATCATGAAGGACATAGATAAAATGAATGCTTGCAGTCTTTTTCTCAGGTTAGAGGATTCTAAAACTAGAGGGTATAAGCTTATGATGGGAGGGGGGAGATTTGAGATGGATTTCAGGGGCAACTTTTTCACTCAGGGAGTAGTACATATCAGGGACGAGCTGCCAGAGGAAGTTAGAGGTGGATACATTAATGACTCCAAAGATATTTGGAGAGATATATGGATATAAAGGGTTTGAGCTAAATGCAGGCAAATGGGACTAGCTTGGAATGCCAACTTAATCAGCTTGAACAAGGTGTGCTATGTGTTCCTGTGGCTCTAAATTAAACCTAACATGTTCATTAATGGTAGTACATGACATTGGACAAACTGGGGCATCTTGTCTAAGATTATCATGTATTTTTGAGAAATTGTGAGAGGCGAGATTCAGTAAACTGCATAATCACAGCACAGTAGCATACAGAAATCTGTGAATTACATATGTAGACACTAGACAGTCTGCATGTAGTTGCTTGATTCCATGCTGTCATAATCTATTTGTATTCTTTCTACGAAAACATATGGCATTTACGACAAAGCTACATTTATGATCCTTACCAGACATTGACTTTAAGATAAATTAAAGCTGGGGGGAAAAAATCTGTGAAACTCACCATATCTTCTCTTTTTTAGAAAAATATACATTCACTAGAATATTAATAACTATGAATATATGCATTAAATAAATACCAGTATTTTTAATTCTACTGAAATATTGCCAGATAAAAGTTCACATATTACTTTAAACAAATGGAAAACCTAATTAAGTGTAAACATACAGTTATTGTGGTATAAACATACAGAACTATTTTCTATGTTCGCGTAGCGAGTTGGGTTTATATACGAAAAATAGTTTTAAAAGAAACATTTACATGCAAAAGATATTATGAGATATTATGATACTCTTATAAATAATTAACATCTATTTGCCATTTATATATTAATTATTGCGTGATCATACTTACTGTGTTTAGTCCAAGCATTTATCTCATTGGCTACGGTATTGTTCAGTGCACGCAAATTGCTGTTATCTAATAATTCTAGGATTTCAGAACATCCACTTTCTTGGGTAAATGAAAAATGGGGCATTTCCTCCCCATAAAGGAATTCAGTCATTTACATCTGGAAATGGTAGTCAAGTAATTAAATATATAAGTCAAATAATTAAAATAATAAGTGAAAAGAAACAACTGAAGTTACAACCATTTGAATATACCGATCACAATTTACAGGATTTGGAATACGATATAGACCCGGACAATAATTTTTACTTTAATTCCAACGACAAAAATATCTGCTGCTACTACACAGAGGATCAATATAATCATAATATTAATGTAAAAGGCAAATTATCGATTATACACTTTAATAGCAGGAGCCTCTATGCGAATTTTAATAGTATTAAAGAGTATTTACAAAAAATTTTACAGCCATTCAATGTCATCGCAATATCTGAAACATGGATTAATCAGGAAAAGGGAATTGATTTTGAGATGGACGGGTATGATTTCAATTACATCAATAGAAAAAATAAGGGGGGAGGAGGGGTAGCACTATATGTGGATACAACTCTGAATTATAAGGTAGTAGAAAATATGACAACTGTGGTTGACAATCTGCACGAATGTATAACTATAGAAATAATTAATGGTGGAAATAAAAATGTAATCATTAGTTGTATATATAGGGCACCGGGGTCAAATATTGAAATCTTCAGGGGCTGGATGGAGAGTATGTTTTCAACAACAAGCAGTAAATCAGTGTTTTTATGTGGAGATTTCAACATTGACCTATTAAATCCTAATCAACACAACCTTACAGAAGATTTTATTAATACTATGTACAGCATGAGTCTATTTCCTAAAATCACTAGACCGAGTAGAATTACTTCCCACTGCGCTACACTCATTGACAATATATTTAATAATGATGTGGAAAATAAAATAGTAAGTGGATTATTAATTAATGATATAAGTGACCATCTGCCAGTTTTTATAGTTTATGATAATATCCACAGGAACAACAAACCAAACAAATTAATAGAATATAGACGAGTGAGATCGGAGGAAGCTATCAATGCACTAAAAAAGGATCTATTGGCACAAAACTGGGATATAATATACCAAAAAAGAGACATTGATAGTGCTTATGAAACATTTATTGCAATATTTAAGTCATTATATGATAAAAATTGTCCAATTAAAGAATATAATAGAAAATCAAACTATACTAAATGTCCATGGATTACAAAGGGATTACAAAATGCTTGTAAAAAAAAAAATGCCCTATACAGAGATTTTATAAGAGAGAGAACTAAAGATACAGAAAATAAATATAAAAAGTATAAAAATAAATTAACTTACATCATAAGAGAAAGCAAGAAAGATTATTATAAGAAGAAATTAGATGACAATAAAGACAATATAAAAAGAATATGGAGCATACTTAATAGCATTATCAGAAATGGTCCGGGGAGAACAAATTACCCGAAGTATTTTATTGATAAGGATAAGGAAAATTACAATATGGAAGATATAGCTAATAGTTTTAATAATTTTTTTGTAAATATTGGACCAGACCTGGCTAAACAAATCCCCGATTCAGGGACATCTGGAGAAACTCCTGAGAATTTAGTGGAGAGAAATCCCTGCTCTATGTTTCTTACGGCAGTAGAAGAAAAAGAACTGTTGGATATTGTCAAAACATGTAAAAATAAAAAGTCTACCGATTTCAACGACATTGACATGTCGTTAGTTAAGATGGTCATTGAGGGGATCTCCAAACCTTTAACATTCATCTGTAATTTATCCTTCCAAACCGGTACCTTCCCAATTCAAATGAAAATAGCAAAAATAATACCAATATACAAAACTGGGAACAAGCATCATTTTACAAACTATAGACCTGTTTCCTTACTCCCACAATTTTCCAAAATATTAGAAAAAATGTTTAATAATAGATTAGACAAATTTGTAGAAAAGAATAAATTAATCACAGAAAGTCAATATGGATTCAGAACAAATAGATCAACATCACTTGCAATACTAGAATTAATTGAAGACATCACAAACGCCATTGATAAGAAATTATATGCAGCTGGGATATTTATTGACATAAAAAAAGCATTTGATACAATTAATCATGATATTTTATTAAAAAAATTGGAGAGGTATGGAATTAGAGGAATAGTACTGGACTGGATTAAAAGCTACTTAAGGAACAGGCAACAGTTTGTAAATCTGGGTAGTCATAATTCTACATGCTTGGACATTGTGTGTGGTGTACCACAGGGGTCAGTGCTGGGCCCAAAATTATTTATCATGTACATAAATGATATTTGTAATGTGTCCAATGTCTTGAGGCTGGTTTTGTTTGCAGATGATACAAATATTTTTTGTTCTGGGGAAAATTTAAAACAGCTATTGGATAAAATAATAAAAGAAATGGGTAAATTGAAAATATGGTTTGATAGGAATAAAATTTCATTAAATCTGAGTAAAACTAAAATAATGTTATTTGGTAATTGTAGAATAAATACACTAGTAAGTATAAAGATAAATGGGGTGGAAGTTGAAAGAGTGCATGAAAATAAATTTCTTGGGGTTATAATTGACGATAAAATAAGCTGGAAATCACATATTAAACATGTAAAATTAAAATTGTCAAAAAGTATCTCTGTATTATACAAAGCCAAGCAAGCTCTGGATTACAAATCACTCCGTATTCTTTATTGTTCATTGATTTTACCCTACTTAAATTATTGTGCAGAAGTCTGGGGTAATAACTATAAAAATTCGATACACTCATTAACCATGATGCAAAAAAGAGCAATTCGTATTATCCATAATGCTAAGTATCTGGGTCATACGAATCCATTATTTTTAGAGTCAAAATTATTAAAATTAGAAGATTTGGTTACATTCAAAACAGCTCAGATAATGTTTAGGGCCAAAAATAAAAATTTACCTGGAAACATTCAAAAATTATTTAACGAGCGTGTGGGGGGTTACAATTTAAGAGGAATATTTAACTTTAAGAAACAAAAAGTCCGTACGACTAGAAAAACCTTTTGTATTTCGGTTTGTGGAGTAGGAGTGTGGAATAAATTGAACGGGGAATTGAAGCAATGCACAAACATGAATCATTTTAAAATGATATATAAAAAAATAATTCTCAAGGGGTACAGGGATGGAGGGGATGGTTGACAAGTGGGGGTTAGTGTTTATCTATTGCTTTACTATTGTTTACTTATGTTTGGGTACTTCAGTTATGAAGTTTGTATGTACATAATAGTTGTATGTATATATATGTCTGTAGGTATTACGGGAAATTGCCTAGGGTAGTATTATTATTAGTAATGAATTGATTTTTAAATATGGTAGAAGTGTTGGGGAAAAGGGGTGAGATTTAATAAGTTATTCTTCTTCTCACTCCTTTTCGAGCTTGTACAGACACAGAGTTGGACATTGGAACTTTGATTTTGTTCTTCTCATTGCTTTGTAAATATTGATTGTATTGTCCAATTGTTTGATAATTTCGATTTTGTTAATATTAATGTCGTTAATGTCTTTACTTGTTCGGAATAAATAAATAAATAAAATAAATAAAATAAAATAAAATAAATTAAGTCTCTGTGGCAACTAAAAAATTTAAAATCAACTCAGTTGGAAAATAAACAGTGTGTGTGGCAACAACTTATCGATTTGGAAAGCAATAAAGTACTGCGTCAGTGGATCCAATTTGATCAAAGCGAAGCAACTAAAGCAAAAATAGTATTGCACCATGAGAAATCGAAACTCAAAGTCAGCTGACCTAAATGGGAAACATCATCAGCTGTACAACTACAGAATTTTTAACTGCTTCCTCATGAACAGGTATTCAGACAGCCAAAATAATTACAGGAAAGTGTTAGTCATAAGGTCATAAGTGATAGGAGCAGAATTAGGCCATTAGGCCCATCAAGTCTACTCCGCTATTCAATCATGGTTGATCTATCTCTTCCTCCTAACCTCATTCTCCTGCCTTCTCCCCATAAACCATGGCCAGTTCATTGGCTATATTTAAGAGGGAGTTAGATGTGGCCCTTGTGGCTAAAGGGATCAGGGGGTATGGAGAGAAGGCAGATACGGGATACTGAGTTGGATGATCAGCCATGATCATATTGAATGGCGGTGCAGGCTCAAAGGGCCGAATGGCCTACTCCTGCACCTATTTTCTATGTTTCTATGTCATGGTCATCGTCATGATAATGGAATGATACAGCACGCAATGTATGTGAAACGGCATAGCTAGTCGAATTGTTGTATCAAAAATACAGAAACACGGATTCCATCCTGGCCTCGGGTGCTGCCTGTGTGGCGTTTGCACATTTTCCCTGATTGCGTGGATTGCTTCGCCTGTTTCCTCCCAAATGTCCAAAATCCATCGGGTGGTGCCATCGAGTGTGGCAGCCTCGCCAGCAGCTGATCGTCCTTTCACCCCTTTTTGTTATTTTTAGTGTGTCAAAAGTATGTTTTAAAGGTTTCTTAGTCTTTTTTATGTAAGGGGTGGTGGGGGGAATAGGGGGAAACCGTTTCCCAGTCACTTACCTGGACGGAGATGCGTCTTTTCTCCGAGTCGCATCTTTACCCCGCCCCCTCGCAGCGTACCAACTGGATTGGCGTGGCCTTTCCTGCCGGGGAGCGGCCAGATCTTCAGCTGCGGCGCAGCACTGAATTCCATCGTGGAACAGGGACAGTGCCTTGCCGGGGATCGCCTATGTTGAAGCTCCGGAGTGGTGGGCCAGCTAACTTTAACACCATGGAACTGTGATTTGCGGAGCTTCTAGCCGCGGGCAGCGCTGACGTTAACATCGTGGAGTCCTGTGATCTTTTGCCGAGGGTCGCCAGTGTTGGATCCCGTCCATCTCGACCTGTGGACTGCGAAGCAGCGGTCTCCTGTAGGAAGCGGCCGAAAAACGGTCGGAAACTCCAAGCCGCTGAGTGTGTTCTTCCATTCCGACACCAGAGCTCCGATCAAACATAGCCTGAATAGTCAATCGGTTTGAAGAAGGGTCCTAACCCAAAATGTTGCCTGTCCATTCCCTCCCAGATGCTGCCTAACCCATTATTCCTCCAGCACTTTGTGCTTTGCTTCAGATTCCAACATCTGCAGTGCCTTGTGTCCCTGACAGAAATTAATTTGCCTGAAAACGCCGATGAGTTGTCTTAGTGAAAGACGCTGAAAATCTCATGACTATTATTCAATTCAACTTTATTGTCATTGCACAGATACAAGTATGGGTACAACGAAATGCAGTTTAGCGTCTGTTCGTAGTAATAGTGCAATATAGAAATAAAAATACAGAAAAAGCAAACAATGTGGACGGAGAGACTGGAGAAATCTATCGACGGGACTCCGAGTTCAGCAATGTGATAGTGTTGTTGTAGAAGCTGTTCCTCATCCTACTAGTACGAGACCTGAGGCTCCTGTACCGCATCCCTGATGGGAGGAGGGCAAACAGTCCATGGTTGGGGTGGGAGGGGTCTTTGATGATCTTCCCGGCCCGTCTCAGACACCGTTTTCGGTGGAGGGCATCCATGGCAGGGAGCGGGGCACCGATGATGTACTGAGCGGTTTTCACCACCCGTTGTAGTGCCTTCCTGTCCGCTACGGTGCAACTGCTGTACCATACCGTGAAGCAGGTGGTCAGGATGCTTTCGATGGTACAGCGGTAAAAGTTGGTCAGGATCTGGGGGGACAGGTGAGCTTTCTTGAGCCTCCTCAGGAAGTAAAGGCGTTGCTGCGCATTTTTGATCAGCTTGGAGGTGTTGAGGGACCAGGACAGATCCTCCGAGATGTGTACCCCGAGGAATTTGTAGTTGGAGACGCGCTCCACCTCAGTCCCGTTTATATGGATGGGGGTATGTCTGCCCCCTCTGTTCTTCCTGAAGTCAACAATAATTTCCTTCGTCTTCTTGGAGTTGAGGACGAGGTTATTGTTGGCACAGCAGGTTGTCAGGTGCTGGACCTCCTCCCTGTAGGCTGACTCGTCGTTGTCACTGATCAGTCCTACCACCGTGGTGTCGTCGGCAAATTTAATGATGGCATTGGAGCCATTCTTAGGGATGCAGTCATGGGTGAAGAGGGAGTAGAGGAGAGGGCTGAGCACACAGCCCTGTGGCACGCCGGTGTTCAGTGTTATAGTGGAGGAGGTGAGGTTGTTGACCCTAACAGACTGTGGTCTGTTGGTGAGGAAATCCAGTGTCCAGTTGCAGAGGGAGGTGGAGATTCCAAGTCCGCTGAGTTTGGTGATCAAGCTGGCGGGGATGACAGTGTTAAAGGCGGAGCTGAAATTAATGAACAGCAACCTGATGTAGGTGTTATTGCTGTCCAGGTGGGTCAGGGCAGAGTGTAGGGCCACCGATATGGCGTCCTCTGTAGACCTGTTGGTCCGGTAGGCAAGCTGATGGGGGTCCAGTGTGGGGGGGAACTGGCTTTGAGGTGAGCCAAGATCAGCCGCTCAAAGCACTTTGCAATGACAGGGGTGAGTGCCACTGGGCGGAAGTCGTTGAGACTCCCTGTGGCTGATTATTTGGGCACTGGCACAATGGTTGATGTCTTGAGGCAAGTGGGGACAACACCCTGGGCCAGTGACAGATTGAAAATGTCAGTGAAGACCAGGGATAGTTGTCCAGCACATGCCCTGAGCACACGCCCGGGGATGCCATCGGGGCCGGCAGCTTTGTGCTCATTCACCTTGCTCAGCGCATCTTGTACAGCAGAGGTGGAGAGACTGAGGGGTTGTTCATTCAGGGGTGGAGCAACTTTGATGGCTGGAGTTTTGTTGTCCCAGTCAAAGCGAGCATAGAAATGGTTTAGCTCGTCAGGAAGGGAGGCGTTGTCTGCGGGGGGGGGTGTTAACTTTATGGTAATCGGCAATGGATTTGATTCCTTGCAACATGCGCCTGGGGTCGGAGTTGTTTTGGAAATGCTCCTCAATCCGCCGTTTGTGATTGAGTTTAGCATTCCTAATTCCCTTTTTCAGATTGGCCCTGGATGAGCTGTATCCCTCAGCGTTGCCAGATCTGAAAGCGGCATCGCGAGCCTTCAGCAGGAGTCTGACCTCCCTGCTCATCCACGGCTTCTGGTTAGGGAAGGTCTTTATCCATTTGTAGTTGGTGAATATAGTGGCAGATTATTATATCGTTCAAGAGATTGCTCCCCCTAGCCACTTAGGAGAAAGCTTGGGGTTAGGAGAATGTCGTTTTACACATGTGAGCTCTCCATGAGACTTTCAAAGCTTCTCGAAAGATAAATCTTCATAACACAGTCTTTTGATCAATAGTTTCTTTATTGTTGAAGAAAAACAGTAAGATATTCATCCAACCTTCTTCTTTGACTTGTACACTTTAATCTTCGTCAAACTTCAGCATGTCACTTAGAAACTTTAGAAAACTCCTCATGGTCGAAAGATATTCCTTCAAACCATGCTGGTTCCAAAACTAAACTAAAAAGCTAACAGCTTCTGCGCAAAAAACCCAGCAGCAAACACGCCTCCGACTACGTAATAAATCCGACCCACATAATTACAGACTAAATTTAAAGGCAAATGCCATAATTATAACACACAAAATTAAGCCAAATGGCCACTACATACCGGCCCCTAATTGTTCCGAGTATATAACGAGGCAATTACTAATAAACATCAAAAAGTAGCCATGAAGGCTTAACATATATCAAAAGCAGTAGCCATGAAGGCTTAACATATATCAAAAAGTAGCATGCATTATATATCCGCGTTCAGACTTCTTCAGCGATTCTTCCATCTTCATCTTCGCCTTCTAGAAGCAAGCATAACTTGGTTATTGGTCTTATTAAAACATTGTTTTTAGTTTGAAGTCGTACCGTGCGCACCAAACCCTTAACATCAGGCATGATTTCTAGTATTCTTCCCATCAACCAAGAACCTCGGGATGCAGTAGAATCAACCTGGAACAAAATTTCTTCTAATCCTTGACCATCATTATATCAGGATCTTCTTCAAAGATACCTTCAGTAATTTCTCCCCTTTTCCGAGCAAAGATGCAATAACCTAGTTTTTAGTTTAAGAAACCAGGCTACCACAGTCATCAATTTGAAAATGATGAAAATGATGATAAGTGGGTAATTAAATTCATTTGTTGTATTTGAGGAATCTTTAGCAATCACGTTCACTGTCTTGTTTTGTTTAATTTCTGGATCATTAGCAGAGATTTCAAATCCCAGCTCAAGTTTTGGCCATTCTTTGTCAGGCTTGAAAAGAAACTCTGATCCATTCATCCATCTCTTATTGCTTAAGAAGCGGTTCGCTGTCAGTCCTCTAGAAGCTTCATCCGCAGGATTTTCTTTTGTATTAAAATATTTCCATTGTGAAACATTAGTAGCTCCCAATACAAAAGAGACTGTTTGCTATAAATGTCATGAAACGTTTGTTCTTATTGTTGAAGTATTTAAGCACTGTAGTACTATCAGTCCAGAAGATAGATTCTTCCAGTTGAAGCAGTAGTTCCTTTTGCTGCATTGTCAACTTTAATAGCTAAGACTGCTGTAGTAAGTTCCATTCTGGGTATTGTCATTTGTTTCAATAGTGCCACTCTGGCCTTCATGAGGAATATACATCTTTCCTAAAGCGTATGATTGATAATGATTATGCCGAAATGGTACCAACAAACCAACTGAATCAAAATGATGGAGAGCTTTGGTACATTCCGCACCATGGGGTGTACCTCTCGAAGAAAGGGACCTTGAGGGTGGTCTTTGACTGTGCTGCAGTCTTCAAAGGAACATCACTTAACTGTTAACTACTGCAAGGTCCAGACCTTAAGGGCCTGTCCCATGAGCATGCGACTCCATGCGGCAAGCGCGACCTAACGTGGTCGCTTGAGCCGTACGGCCTCGCAGGGCCGGTCCAACTTCGATTTGCGGAGCCGTACGGCGTTGTGCGGAGCTGGTCCCGACATCGCGCGGGCCTCCGAAAAACTGACCGTGTTCAAAAATTCCGCGCGGCAACGGCCTGCTGGCCCGCGGCAGCCTCGACGCCGTACGCACTGCCTCGACGCCGTACGCAACGTCTTGACGCCGTACGTCACGTGCGGACTTCGCTCGAACTTCACGTCACTCACTCGACCTCCGCGCGGCCCCCGTTTCCGGTTTGATCAAGCTCGCCGCATGCAGTCACATGCTGGTAGGAACGGCCCTGTACGGGGATCACTCGACCTCCGCGCGGCCCCCGCTTCCGGTTTGGTCGCGCTTGCCGCATGCAGGTCGCAAGCTCGTGGGACAGGCCCTTTACCAACTCACTCATTGGAGTTCTCATTAAATTCAGACAAGAACCAATTGCTTTGATGGCTGATATCAGAGCAATGTTTCATCAAGTCAAAGTATCAGAAAAACACATTGACTACCTGCAATTCTTATGGTGGCCAATAGACAATAGACAATTGGTGCAGGAGTAGGCCATTCGGCCCTTCGAGCCAGCACCGCCATTCAATGTGATCATGGCTGATCATCCCCAATCAGTACCCCGTTCCTGCCTTCTCCCCATATCCCCTGACTCCGCTATTTTTAAGAGCCCTATCTAGCTCTCTCTTGAAAGCATCCAGAGAACCTGCCTCCACCGCCCTCTGAGGCAGAGAATTCCACAGACTCACCACTCTCTGTGAGAAAAAGTGTTTCCTTGTCTCCGTCTAAATGGCTTACTCCTTATTCTTAAACTGTGGCCCCTGGTTCTGGACTCCCCCAACATCGGGAACATGTTTCCTGCCTCTAGCATGTCCAAACCCTTAACAATCTTATATGTTTCAATGAGATCTCCTCTCATCCTTCTAAACTCCAGAGTGTACAAGCCCAGCTGTTCCATTCTCTCAGCATATGACAGTCCCGCCTTCCCGGGAATTAACCTTGTAAACCTACGCTGCACTCCCTCAATAGCCAGAATGTCCTTCCTCAAATTAGGGGACCAAAACTGCACACAATACTCCAGGTGTGGTCTCACTAGGGCTCTGTACAACCGCAGAAGGACCTCTTTGCTCTGATATTCGATTCCTCTTGTTATAAAGGCCAACATGCCATTCGCTTTCTTCACTGCCTGCTGTACCTGCATGCTTACTTTCATAGACTGATGTACAAGGATCCCCAGATCCCGTTGTACTTCCCCTCTTCCCAACTTGATGCCATTTAGATAGTAATCTGTCTTCCTGTTTTTGCTACCAAAGTGGATAACCTGTAATTTATCCGCATTAAACTTCATCTGCCATGCATCTGCCCATTCCCCCAATCTGTCCAAGTCACCCTGCATTCTCATAGCCTGAAGGGGATGTACAACAAGATCTTGTTGAATACCAGATGAAGGCACATCTCTTTGGAGCAGTGTCATCACCAAGTTGAGCGAACTTTACTTTAAAGAAGACTGCAGAGGACAACAAAGTTCACTTTCCAGAGGAAGTAATAACCACTTTGAAGAATAATTTCTATGTGGATGATTGCTTAAAATCCATGTCTACTGAGAAGAAAGCAATTCAAATAGTAAAACATCTGACTTCCCTCTGCAATAAAGGAGGATTCACGCTTTCCAAGTGGATCAGCAACAACCGTGTTGTTTTGGAATGCATTCCACCAGATGATAGCGCCAAAGAGACCAGAGAGTTGGATTTGGACAAAGGCAATTTGCCAATGGAAAGAGCATTGGGACTGCACTGGTACGTTGAAACCAAAGATACTAGAGGAGCAAGATAGACCACTAGGCGAGAAAGCCGTAGTTGGTCATGGGCGTCATGAGTAATTTTTTTCGCGCCATTTTGGTAATCAAATATATGACCTTTTTATGGCTTCAGTCATGGCGTCCACATCTACAAGCGTAGCTTGCTGTTCTGCTATAAAATGCTCGAATCGCCAATGTAAATGATCCAACCTGCCTTTCTTCAGGTTCCCCACTAAAGACGAAAGGTAAGGAAAAATGTATTACTTTCTGGCATGTGGCCTGCCCGATCTCTTCCTACAGCTCAGATTGCGGAGCCAGGGGTCGCCAGAAGAATTGCTCCGATCGCTGGCCCGCGGACTATAACATCCTGAAGGCGCGGTCTGCGGAGCTTCTAGACGTGGGGGAAGCGTGCACTTTTCCTCGCAGAGTCTGGGATTCCTCGCCGGAGAAGAGCTCCGACCGCCGGTCCGCAGCCTATAACATCATGAAGCCCCAGTCTCCTCAAATTAGGCCGATTCGGGACCTCCAAGCCGTTGAGGTCCCGAATCAGCTTGTGTTTAAGTCGCTTTGAAATGGTGTTTAAAATACAGAATAAATGGTGTTAAATGTACACAATGTACACGGATCAATGGTGTTTAAAATACACAATAAATGGTGTTATAGGGAACGGCATGCCATGAGGAGCACACATTAAAGTTTTAATCTCATTCTCAATGTATGATGACCGTAACATATACAATTCTATTCTTATGATCTCAACAATGTATCTATATTACTAAAAGTCTGATCTTGACCACTTCCTGTTGTTCTGTATATTTATTTTAGAAAAAACGCTGCCACTTACGGCTGTGATTTTTGGCCATCTTACTCTGTCCCCCTCCACTGCGCAGGACAAGAGGATTTTTCCCATCAATGAAAAATAAAAGAGTTATTCAGTTTAAAGAATGTTGAGATTCTCTCTCCTGAAGGCCACGTCACTTCCGGAGGGACTATAAAACCCGGAAGTGCCTCAGTCAGTCTCTGCAAGATGGGGGAGCAAGAGGGTCAAGTCTCTCAGTCTGAGCTGTGAATAACACTGAACACATATCTACTAAACTGTGAGTGGTTTTACTGACCTGTCAGCCTTAATGTGGTTTGAAAATACAGTTTGGAAATGCTAAAGCTGTGTTGCCTTTGGTTTGGAAATGCTAAAGCTGTGTTGCCTTTGGTTTGGAAATGTTAAAGCTGTGTTGCCTTTGGTTTGAAATGCTAAAGCTGTGTTGCCTGAGGTTTGGAAATGCTAAAGCTCTATTGCCTAATTAAAGTTGCCTTGCCTAATTAAAGTTGCCTTGCCTAATTAAAGTTGCCTTAACCACTTCCTGTTTGTGCTTTACATTGATTTTAGAAAGAAACGCTACCACGTACGGCTGTGATGTTTGGCCATCTTACTCAGAGTCCCCCTACGCTCATCAGGTGCCGAGGAATTTTTCCATCGATGAAAAATAAAAGAGTTATTGGTGTTTAAAAAATGTTGAGATTCTCTCTCCTGTCAATCACGCCATGAAGGCCTTGCCCCTTCTGGTGGGAGGGGGAGGGACTATAAAACCTAGAAGTGTGGGCATGGCTCAGTCTCTGCAAGATGGAGGAGGGAGAGATCACGACTCGCTGTCTTTAGTGGCCTTGCGCCCTGCTTGAAATGGTATGAAACTGCACTTGAATTTGGTGGCATTGCAGCCTGTTTGAAGTGGTAAGAAACTGCACCTGAATTTCGTGGCCTTGCACCCTGCTTGAAATGGAATTTGAAGGAATAGCCGTGAATCAACTGCCAGCCCACTAGCCATGAGTGAGTGAGCTGCCAGCACAACAGGCTTGAGTGACTGAGCCGCCAGCCCAAGAATCCATTCGGCACACAATGTCCATACTAGCCCTCTGGAAATCAGCCTTCAGCCCACAACACCCATACTAGCGCTTAAGAAAGCCCCCTCCCCCCGCCACACTGGCCACCGATATTAACCACCGAGTGGCCGCCGGGACCGGACAACGGAACTGCAGCAAGACCCGGGGCTCGCAGGCAACCTGGGAACTGCAACTAGTCCCGGTGGGTCCTGGCCCTTATGCAAAAAATTGAATATTGAATATTGAATTGAATTTAATATTTATTACATGTCATTTGAACCTCAGTGAGGCTCAAACAAAACTTAGTTTCCACAGCCATACAAACAGAGACAATTCCTACGACATACAAACAATTCAATTTACACAAACATCCATCACAGTGAATCTCCTCCTCACTGTGATGGAAGGCAAAGTCTTTTCTCTCCCTTCACCATTTTTCTCCCGATGCTGAAGCCCCAGGTGGGCGATGGTGAGTCCTACGGCCATTTTAGGCCGCGCCGGGCAATGTACGGCCCCGCTCCAGGTCTAAAAGTCACAAAGTTGGAGCCCCCGGTCGGTGTTGGAATGTCCCGCGGCCATTAAAGCTGCGCCGAGCGATGTACGGCCCCGCTCCGGGTCGTTCCAACCCCGTGAGACGGGCGGGAGAAGTCGCGTTGCGGGAGCTCCGAAAAGCGGTCTCCACCCGGACCCGCGAGCTCCTGATGTTCCAGTCCACCGGACCTGCGGCTGCAGCTGGAGCCTCCGAGCTCCGGGGTCGGGCCGCAGCAGCGAGCCACCACCACTCCCCACGCTCCGAGGCCGGCCAGCCAGATGGTGAGTAGTCTACAGCTCCGCGACTGGAGCCCCCAGGTCGTTCCGGCTGGAGGCCGCTCCATGGCCGCTCCACGGTGCTAGGCCCCAATGGCAACGCAGACCCGACAGGAAAAAGGTCTCCCGTACAGGGAAGAGATTTTTTTAAGTTTCCCACTCCCCCCCACATATACACACTTAAGAACAGTATTAAAAAACACGAACAACTACATTTAACTAGAAAAAAAAGAAAAAAAAAGACAGACAGGCTGAAGGGGCCGCTGCAACACTGAGTCGCGCCGCCACCGTTGACGACTACCAGTCTACCAAAAAGGCTGCCGATCCCTGGCCCCTATGCAAAAAAGGCTGCTGACCCCCAACCAAACCATCAATCCTGTCCCGCCACCCTTTTTTCAAAATGTAGTAACTCAAATGGTGGTGCGTCTTCATTGCCGGGAAATATGGTGACTCATTTCCCTCAAATATATGTTAGATTTTCCTCAAATATATGTTAAATTAAAAACTAAACTATGGTAGCAACGCACAGTATTCATGTCTAAAGCTCGCACTTCTGCATCAATGTAGGTATGTATACACTACATTTCATTACACTAATATAGAATGAAAAAATATCTTGGCATGTGTTCATTGATATTTTATTCACAATATTAGGATTTTAGAGAGAGAGAGAGAGAGGTTAAATGAAAGAAAGAAAAAAAGGTTCAACAAATAAATAGAGATCACAAGAACGAAAATATATATATATATATGTGTGTGTTATATATTTATATACATATCTATCACACATATATACGCATCATATATATATATAATGAATAAATATGTGTATATATATATATATATAAGAAACTAGAGAAACATGTAGATGTGTTATATAATTATACACATCAATATCACATTTATATACGTGTGTGTATCATATATATATATATAATATATATACGTGTTTATAATATATATATAAATAAATAGCTTATGTTCCTTATATCTTAAAGGCAATAAAAATAAAGGCAAATATAATTGCCTTTCTGGCTTATGTACATCACGAGAATGGCTGATGTACATCATGAGTTGCTTTAAATCAAAGTTGCTTCTGATCCATGAGAAACTTTGAAATCTATTATCTCTATCTTGCCTCTCAGACACAGAAACACACACATACTGTTCCCCCACAACACTGATTAAGCCAAAGATCATAGAATGAATATGGTCCAGACACCTTTCATTGAGCATTGTCGCTCATTTTATACGCAGTTTCCCTTTTCAATGTTTTTTTAACAGAAGCACCTTATTTATTATAAACAAAGATCATAATGGTCTATCATAGAAGTCTAAGATAGACCAAGATAAACCGCAAAATCCAATGGACTGACGTGGATTAAACTGCGCGAGGCATAACGGAGGTCGGGGTCTTATTCCTAAAATGGCGGAAGTGATGTTCCGTTGCGTACTACACGTCAGTCCATTGGATTTCGTAGGAGTGGTCTATCTTGCTCCTCTAGTATCTTTGGTTGAAACAGATGTGTTCAAGTTCAGAATCTCTATTCAAGAGCGACCATGTGCTAGAAGGGGTATCCTATCCGTGATTGGTTCCGTTTACGACTCATTTTGACAACTTTCTACAAGCACCTTAGCACTTCCGCTTGTGTAATTCACCAGAAATCGTAAGTGCTCTTTTTCATCAGTAATTTTCATTTATACTAGTTTGTCCAATGCCCTTATGAAAGCTTCATACCGCAAAGGATCACCATTATATGTAAGAATTTCTATTGGTGGTAGAGTGAAAGAGGGATTTTGTTGAGCTATGATCTTGTTGAAATCAGCTTGCCTATTCGCCAATGCAAATAATCCATCCTGATATCCTTGGCTTGGTGCCAACGGACGATAGACAGGCTTCTGTGGCTCATACTGGCCTGCTCGAGCCTGTGTTTCAGGCCTCGGAAAAGCGTACTCAGCTGTTGCTTTGTCTCGAGCCTCTACAGACGCCTCATAAGTTGTCTGCTTCGGTCTAGCACCCATTTGCTGAGATGAAGTTTTACCGGCCCGCCACTGTTCCAATGGGTGTTCAAAGCCATGAAATCCGGTGGTCCTCAGTTGTGGAATTGATCAAACTTATAGAAGAATTGATGTAGATTGGCTATAGCCAATTAGAATGCTCGGTAATTATAACCCAGCCTAATTATAACATTCATAGTGTAAGATCCTACCCACTGTCTACCTTACACTAGTAGTGTGAACGTGTGATGATCTGCTTAGTAGTTAATGAACTGAACAATAAAGATGATTGTGCTTCAACCTGTGTGAGTCTGAACTCTTTACACTGATTTAAACCGAAATAGACACAAAAAGCTGGAGTAACACAAGACTTCAGACTGAAGAAGGGTCTCGATCTGAAACGTCACCCATTCTTTCTCTCCAGTGGTGCAGCTTTTTGTGTCGACCTTCACCAGGGAGTTGCCTAGATTGGAGTATATTAGCTACAAAGTGATGTTACGACAAACTTGGATGGTTTTCTCTGGAGTGTTGGAGGCTGAGGGGCAACCTGATAAAAGCATATAAAATTATGAAAGGCATAGATAAGTGTTTATATTTCGGAGGGTGGAAATGGCAAATACCAGAGGGCATAGGTTTAGGGTGAGAGGAAGATAGTGTAAGTGAGATATGCAAGGCAAGTTTTTTTTAATAAAACAGAGAGTAAAAGGTGTAGGAATGAACTGCGATGCTGGCTCAAATTGAAGATAGACATAAAATCTTGTAGCAACTCAGCGAGACAGGCAGCATCTCTGGAGAGAAGGAATGGGTGACGTTTCGGGTCGAGACCTTTCTTCAGACTTCAGAGAGTAAAAGGTGCCTGGAACACACTGCTAGGTGAGGTGGTAGAAAGAGATACAACAATATTTAAGAGCCAATTAAACAGATACAACTAATGGGCAGATAATAGAGGGATATGGACCACATGCATGCGGATGAGATTAGGTTATTTTAGCATGATGGGATGAAGGTTATGTTCCTGTACTCTATATTCTCTGTTTCTACTAAATGCCTTTACAACTTCTAGAAATGCAAAAAAAAATGTATAAAATGCGAAAAGCTCCATAACACACAGACCTAAAGCAGCAAACTTTACAAAGGCTTTACTCAGTAACTTTCACTCTTGTCATGGGTCACGGGCTGTGAGTGGTGCCTGTGGGAAGGACTTTCTCAATGCATCGTGTAACACATTAATCATAGAGCATTTATTTCCCAAAGTAGAATTGATGGATGCAAAATTCCCATGCAGAAAGCTGAAGAATGGAGGAAGAATAGTTTCCCCTTAATATTTATTCAGATGTTTGGCATTATAGTTTACAAACCAGTTCCCTGTTTTTAACTGCCTAGCATCAGAAACACTGTTCAAAATTACAAATGTCGCTGCTTTAAGAGCTGGGTTATGGTTCGCAAGTTCCCACGAATAACGTCCATAAGTCAACACTTCAGCATCCAGTTTGAAAAGATCTCTTACATAAGGGTGCCTGGCATTTTAAGCGAGGGATGGTCTGACTATCAAGAGTTAAGAATCAAGAGTGATAAAAAATGCTGGAGTAACTCAGCGGGTCTGGAAAAGAAGAATAGGTGACATCTCGGGTCGAGACCCTTCTTCAGTCTTCCGTCTAAAGAAGGGTCTTGACACAAAACATCACCTATTCCTTTTCTCCAGAGATGCTGCCTAACTCGCTGAGTTACTCCAGCAATTTGTGTCTATCTTTGGTATAAACCAACATCTGCATTTCCTTCCTACACAAGAATCAAAAGTGTTTAGTTGTCATATGTACTGACAATGGAACAATGATATTCATACTTGCTGCAGCGCCAAAGGCACATAAATGTTGTAACACACAGATAATACATAACAATCAAAAAATACGATAAATTAATAACCATAACCTTAAACATAAGAAGTTGTTATTGGATTAATATTGCACTAGCTATAATTGTGCAAAAAAGAGTGTCCACAATGAACTCAAATCCTCTATGAAGATGAAGATGATAATTGCTGAGGTTAGTGTGGTGCAGTGTACAAAAGCCTATAGGGTGCTGGGAAATAACTTCTTGAACCTGGTGATCATGGTTTTCAGACTCTTCTACCTTCCTCCTGGTGGTCATAGTGAAACGAGAGGTCAAGGTGGTGTGGGTCTTTGATAATATTGTTTTTGTTTTAGAGATGATCTAGAAATAGACCCTTCAGCTCACCCAGTCCGCGCCAACCAACGATCACCCCTACACCAGTATCCTACACAATTTACCAAACCTATAAACTTGTATGTCTTTGGGGTGTGGGAGAAAACATAGAAAATAGGTGCAGAGGTAGGCCATTTGGACATTCGAGCCAACACCGCCATTCATTATGATCATGGCTGATCTGGAAACCGGAGCATCTGGAGGAAACCCACTTGGTCTCAGGGAGAATGTACAAACTCCATACAGACAGCACCCAAGGTCAGGATCGAATCTGGATCTCTGGCACTGTAGGGCTGCAGCACCTTTTCAAGGCTGTGCTCCCTATAGATCCCTTCGATATAGGGGAGGTCAGTACCTATAATGAACCGGGAAGTGTCTACCATTCTCTGTAGACCCTGTTTTTCCTGGACGTTTGAGTTGTCGAACCAAGCTCTAATGCAATCAGTCAGTACATTCTCTAACATGATCTTAACAGAAAAAAATCTATTCCTGGATCTATAATTCATCAGAGTCAGCTGAAACCCTGATTGATGAGACATATATGGACCCAGACACACATTCAGTAGGTTGGGAGAATATTGGCATCTTAATATCTGAATATCAACTGCAATTGTACATTGTACTGAAGCTAACCTGTTATATGACAATAACACTGTCATCTCTACAATCAATACCAAGAATGAAATAAGTGCTGAAAGTCAGTTTTACATGGTTATGTTATTGCATGGTTAAGCTTGTGTTACAAATCATCTGTGAAGAGAACTGGTCACATTTAATTTAATATCTTTACACCGTTAACCCACTTGAAAGGTACAATGAAGAGTATACAGATGCCAATAAAATTAGGGGATCAGAGTACAGTTATTCGATGAATATATGGGACTATCAGGTAGTTGTGGGAGGGGAGGTGTGTGTGGGCAGGGGGGTGTGGTGTTGTGGGGGGGGGCATTATGGGGGGTGTTGTGAGGGTGTGTGTGGGCAGGCGGGGTTGTGGGGGTTTGTGGGGGGGTTTGTGGAGGAGGGGGGTGTGTGGGAGGGGGGTGTGTGGGAGAGCGGTGTGCGTGGGCAAGGAGGGGTTGTGGGGTGGGGAGGGGTGTGTGGGAGGGAGGGGTGTGTGGGAGGGAGGTGTGGGCAGAGAGGTTGTGGGGGGAGGGTGTGTGAAAGGGGGTGTGTAGGAGGGAGGGATGTGGGGGAGAGGGGTGTGTGACCAGGGGGGGGGGGTGTTGTGGAGGGGGCCAGGAGCCAACGAGAGGGACCTGAGGGGAAGGGGTTGGTGGTGCGATGGGGACACACAGCGGTCGCTGGTCGCTGGCCACTGGTCACTTTGCTGGTCGATGGCAGCAGGTCGCTTCGCTGGACGTTCTCTTCCACCGGGATCAGAGACTCTGCTTTCCATTTCGGCTCCATCTCCAACTCCGCACTGGGATGGGCCGGGCCGACTGGGCTAGGTCGTGCTGGGTCGGGCTGTTTCCAGTCCCTCCCTCCAAAAATTGTGTCCAGTTGTAGACCTCCGCCTGCCATCCAGAGCCTCCTGCATCTGTAGTAAAGATGTGATGGCACAGGAAGGGGTGAACCGTCCCGCGGAGACAGTAGAAGGGACCAATACGCGCGGCGCTGAATGGCAGGAGAGGCAATCGATCTACGCATGCGCAGTTTTTAAGATTTATAAACCTCGATACCTGTGACCAGCTCCCACTGATCAGAACAAATCTTGGTGCAATCTCCGCAGAGGAGAATAGTGTGTAAGATGGCAAAAAATCGTAGTGCTACCGCATACAGCTTTTGCGCAAATAGAATGACCGCCAAACCGGAAGATAACAAGATCAGAGTTTTAGTTATGTATAGAAAGATAGAAGAAGAAGATTGAAAGAAGGGGATGGGCACGGTGGCGCAGCGGCAGAGTTGCTGCCTTACAGCACCAGAGGCCTGTGTTTGATCTTGACTACGGGTGCTGTATGTATGGAATTTGTACATTCTCCCCGTGACCTGCATGGGTTTTCTCCAGGATATCCGATTTCCTCCCACACTCCAAAGACATCCAGGTTTGTAGACTAATTGGCTTGGTAACATTGTAAATTGCCCCTGTAGGATAATGTGTAGGATAGTGTTAGCGTGCGGGGATTGCAGATCGGCACGGACTTGGTGGGCCAAAGGGCCCGTTTCCTCAGTGCATCTCTAAACTAAATTTAAATTAAATGAAATCCCTTTTTCTGTGCTTGAGAGATCTGACATTTACGTGCCCATCCTTTTCTTGTTATCGGAGAAGAAACTTGCACATAATCTTAGAATCATAGTCATAGACTCAGGCAGCACAGAAACTGGCCCTCCAGACCAACTTGCTCATGCCGATCAAGCTTCCCCATCTAAGTTGGACCCATTTACTTGTGTTTGGCCCACATCCCACTAAACCTTTCTGAACTAGTCTCTACTCAGGATGGTCAATACATCCAGGAGTCAGAGTTAACTACTCGCCATTAATCAAAATGCATCCCTGACAATATGGCCAGGGCTGCTTTTCAATTACGAGTCCTTGACTGTTGATATCTGAACTGACTGAGAAAGCCTCTGATTTCATGGGCAATGTGGAAAGAGCAATAAATGCTGGCCTTGCCTGTGCTTGTAATAACTGGCATGGCACATCTGTTGCCTGTTCAATATAAATTAAACTATTACGCATCAAGAATGTACGTAGAATTCATGAGCCGAAACATCTTTACAACATGTTTTACAGGGGAATATTTCTGAGTGTATGATAGGCTATATATCACTGCTCTAGTCTTTGGATTGAAGTAAATAGCATGAACCACATTTATATTCAGTGAGTTTATACCAGCAGTGTCTTTGTACCATCATGTGGCTGGTGGTTTTGCCCCAGTGAGCTCATCTGTAAGATGAACCCAGCATACACTGCCAGTCAGCATTACTGCATTTTCTCTTCACTGGTCAGTGACAATATTTTTCAGGATTACTGCAAAAGCTTCCGTAACACCAATCATCCAGTGTGCTGAGTAGGTAACAGTTAAAGGTAGCTGACAAAAGAACGGCAGACCTCACCCGTACAGTGTCAGGAGTCAAGAGTGTTTTATTGTCATAAGTCCCAGTTAGAACAATGAAACTCTTACTTGCATCAACACAACAGAATCTGTAAACATTGTGTGTAGAAAGGAACTGCAGATTCTGGTTTACACTGAACAGGGTCACAAAATGCTGGAGTAACTCAGCGGGACAGGCAACGTCCAATAGAACTCTAAACAATATAACAAAAATGAGATTTAATAAAGTTCAGTGTATATATAATTATATATATATATATAATTAAAAGTCTCATCTTGACCACTTCCTGTTTGCACTGCATATTAATTTAGAAAAACGCTACCACTTACGGCTGTGATTTTTGGCCATCTTACTCCGAGTGCCCTTCCGCTACACAGGACAAGATAATTTTTCCCATCGATGAAAAATAAAAGAGTTATTAGTGTTTAAAAAATGTTGAGATTCTCTCTCCTGTCAATCACTGGTGGGAAGGTGGAGGGACTTCCGGTGGAAGAGTGGGCGTGGTTCAGTCTCTGCATGATGGGGGAGGGAGAGGTCACCTTGGTGGCCTTACACCCTGCTTGAAATGGTAGGAAACTGCTTTTGAATTTGGTGGCCTTGCACCTTGCTTGAAATGGTAGGAAACATCATTTGAATTTGGTGGCCTGCACTCTGCATGAAATGGAATTTCAAGGAATAGCCGTGAGTCAACTGCCAGCCCACCAGCTATGAGTGAGTGATCTGCCAGCCCAATAATCCATTTGGCCCACAATGTCCATTCTAGCCCTCTGGAAACCAGTCCCTTCAGCCCACAACACCCATACTAACGCTCCAGAAATCCCCCCACCCCCCCACAACATTTCCCTTCATTCCACATAGTAGCAGCACTGTGCTCTGAAACAGGGCATCAAGTAAAGCCCTCTCAAGATACATAGAGAGTCAAAGACTGATGGTAATTTTCTAAATATAGAAATATGGAAAGAGAGATGAGATTGATTTTAGATATCTCCACGCTTACGTTTCTTTCTTGCGGCCTGAACACTTACTGAGGCTCCAATCAAGTTAGAGGTCGATGAATAGTTGAATTGAGTTCAGTTTATTGTCACGTGTACCAAGGCACAGTGAAAAGCTTTTGTTGCGTGCTAACCAGTCGGCAGAAAGAATACACACGATTACAATCGAGCCGTCCACAGTGTACAGATACATGATAAAGGGAATATTGTGAATAATGTTTAGTGCAAGATAATAGCATTCATAAATCTTTCATGAGTTGGTGAATGAGCTCGAGCCGATCTGCTCAACACCACCTATGCTCAACTCCACAAGCATGTATGACAGGGCGTGTGCTGACTAACCTATTCATGATTCACTTTGCCATGACAACATGCTGCACCTCTTGCTTAAGGCTTCAAATAAATATAGGAACACATAGTAATTGGATCAGTGAAAGATGCAAATCCTAATGGTCTGAAATAGTCTAAATGCCTAAAAGAGGGCACCACAGTGATGCAGCTCTATGGCTTCCAAAAAGCACTGACTGCAAGATGGCTATTGATTTAGTTATTGCCAAGGAGTAGTGTGCGTCAACTATCTAGGCTTTTGTCAAATTTCATCATCTATATTTCGCTTGAGCAGCTTACAGCCCAGTGGTATGAATATTCATTTCTCTAACTTCAAGTAATCCCGGCAATCCCTCTCACTCTAACCCTCCCCCCACCCAAGTAGCATCAGCTTCTCGTTTTCACCCAACAAACATCTAGCATTTCGGCCCGAAACGTCGCCTATTTCCTTCGCTCCATAGATGCTGCTGCACCCGCTGAGTTTCCCCAGCAATTTTGTGTACAAACAACTAGCAATGATCTGTTTCCTTTATCGTCGTTACTTTTTTGCATATCTTTCATTCATTGTTCTTTATCTCTCTACATCATCGTCTATATCTCTTGTTTCCCTTTTCCATAACTAGTCTGAAGAAGGGTCTCGACCTGAAACGTTACCCATTCCTTCTCTCCAGAGATGTGGCCTGTCCCGCTCAGTTATTCCAGCTTTTTATGACTATCTTCGGCTTAAACCAGCATCTGCAGTTCCTTCCTCCATATTTAGTGTGAGAAAAGGGTTAATAGGGATGGTTGATTTATACTAGAACTCTGAAAAATATAACTTAGAAAGAAATGAGCTGTCAGCAGAAGCCAGACTGCTGGTAGAATAAAGTAACAATATACAGGACAGAGGGTAATTCTAGATAAAGAAAGTAACAAAGATAAAAACTCCAGCAGAAGCCTTTGACGTCAGGAAATGTTCCGAGACGTTTCTGGACGTTCTCGTGGGAATGTGGGCTTTATGTTATGATTGGACGAAGCTCGATGGGGAGACATGAGGTAGTGACCATAGTGAAGAAAGGTATAAAAGATAGATACAATCTCCATTTTTGTGTGTCTCTAGAGGATGATAGAGGAGAGACACCCTTTTCTGCGCAGAAATGTAATAAAGGAAAACTTGTTTCTTGACCTTGTCTCTGAAGAGTTTGTGATTGAATTTGTATCTCACATTTAGTATGATAGAAGTTCAGTTCCTACATAGAAGGAAGCTGTTGGACTAGCAGGTCCTCCCATTTTACCATGTTTGAGGAACCGTCACAGAGCAGGGAGCGAGGGGCGGATGTGGCCTGCGGGCTGTACGTTGTGCTCCAGTGCTCCAATTACAGTCAAAGGAAATCTTGGATTCGGCTTGTTGTTCGGTGATTGCATGGGTAGAATCGTGACCTTGCTTTCCTTCCCTGTTGCCATTTAAATATTTTATTTATGCTGGAAGCACGCTCACAGTTCACAGTGTAATTCTCTTATTTTAAAATAATAATTCTTCACAATGCAGCCCTGAAGGCACAGGCTGAAAATATTGTGAAAGTGGTTGTGATAACTCAAATATCCCCAGAACTAAAGCAATATTAAAATTGCTGTCTTAAACACGTATTCAGTGAATGTCAACCTTGCTGATTGAAGCTTTGGTACATGTTACACTTGTGCATGGCTTGATCGTACTCATGTAAGGTATGATTTGACTGCTTGGAATGCAAATTGAGTTTTTTGCTGTATTTCAGTGACCATAATAAACCACCCAACATGAGAGAGATTCATGTTAGCAATACAGCAATATACTGTGGACTGGCTGGAAACTATTTATTTAAGAAGGAACTGCAGATGCTGGAAAATCAAAGGTATTTGGATGATATCAGGGTCTGAAGAAGGTTTTCGGCCTGAAACGTTGCCTATTTCCTTCGCTCAATAGATGCTGCTGCACCCGCTGAGTTTCTCCAGCATTTTTGTGTAATCTTGGCTGTAAACTATAGTCCTTAAATCAAGGGTGGTAACCATTCCAACACTGATTGCAAGATGGCTGTTGAAAGCATTAGTTAATTCCAAGGTATACAATGTGTCAGCGTTCTCGAATGTTTGTTTGAAAACCCATTTCAGACAGGCAGTTAGAATGAGAGACATTCAGTATCCACATAGAACAAACATTGCCATATTTGTGTTGCAAATGATTCCACAAGATTTCGAGTTGAGAGGGATTTAGTCTTTGAGGAAAGTGGATTTGTCGTGGGTGGTAAAGGATCAGCAGTCTGTGACCCGAAATGTCAGCAATTATTTTCTTCCCGCTATCCCTGTTCCCTGCTAAGTTCCTCCAGAGGTTTGTTATTTGCTGCTTTAAGCTCAACACGACAATCTCGAGGCAGAGTGCAAAGCAAATTGCTGATTTTCAATTATCCATTTTGAGTTAACCCTCAATGTAATATTTTTGATTTTAAATCTCAAGCCCAACCAATTCAGGTGCTCCTTCTGCCCTATTTCAGAATATTCATTGCTTTTCTTCATCCTTTTCTAAATCCACGCCCAGTCCTCCTATTCAGTAGATAGACACAAAATCACAGCATGAAATTTATTGTTCTGGTAATGTTTGGTTCAATACTTGGCCTGGGCAAATCCACAAGACATTCCTGAGACATTGTAGACCTTAAATAATTCTTAATCAACTTGAATTTGCTAAATGATCTCTCTGCTGGAATTGTTAATAGTATTCTTAAACTAACACAAACATTTGGAAACAAGTCTCCAAGTCTGTACTCTGTCACACACCCACGCACACCCATACACGCCCGCACATGCCCACAAGCGCCTACAATCATCCGCCCAAACACACCCACGCCCACTCACACACATCCACACCACCCCTCGCCGACCCTCACCGCCTTCCCGGCCAGGCCAGGACCACTGAAATTGCTGCCCCCGGCTACCGACTCTCACCACCTCCCCGGGCGGGGCACCCGCAGCCACTGTCGCCGACCTTCACTGTCTTCAGAAAGCCACCAATGCTGCCACCCGTATCTCTACTCCAGACCCCCACAGGCCTCCACCAGCGACTCCGCCGACCCTCGCCTCTCCACCGGCCACCAGCAGGCCGGAGCCGTCACCTCACCAGAGTTCCTAGCGCAGCACGAGGCCCACAACCTCCACCATGCAGATAGCACGTGGTCTGACTCTGCTGGGTCCTAGTGCTCCCCTCTCCACTCCTACAGCGAAGACACATCAGTAGTGATGACTCTGCTGGGTCCCAGTGCTCCCCACTCCTCCAGTGAAGACCCATCAGTAGTAATGACTCTGCTGGGTCCCAGTGCTCCCCACTCTTCCAGTGAAGACCCATCAGTAGTGATGACTCTGCTGGGTCCTAGTGCTCCCCTCATCCTACTCCTTTCTTCCTCTTTTAATCAGGTTACCCCGAACACACACCTGCTAGTTAAAATTCCCCGCTTTATTACGGATCATAATTTCTACGAATTACATATAAAATGATGTAGGGTCACACAAAATGTGAATGCTAGTCTTTACAAAATATATGCAAACATTTTCTGAGATTTCAAAAAATTCCCGGGCCTCCCGGGCCCGGGTACAATGTACCCCCTGCAGCCCCCTCTCATAGGCCCTGCTCTGAGGTGCCTTTGCACCTTCAATTTCTGAATCCTCTCCCAAATTAGGAAATAGTGTACACCTTTATTCCTACCAAAGTGCATGACTATGATTTGCTATGTTGTAGGGATGTTACAAAATTTTGAAATTTTAACAATCAAGCCTGTAATTTATCCCATCAGATAAAGCATAAAAAGTACTTTAATTTGATGCCTAATTCATATCTTCAGTATTATAAAAGTTATGGCCATTTTCATACTCAGAAATTAGCATCTTGTTGCTTTTCCATTAACTTAATACAAAAGCTTTGATCGAGGACAGTCAATTGACATAAAAGTCCATAACTTTCTTAAAAATTAAGAGAACTGATTGAAATTTTCAGTTATTATAGATTGAAGCATTCTGAAACAAATATGATACATCGTACTTGGATGACCTGAAATTAAAGTATATAAAGAATATAATTAGATAATTACCTAATTAAGTAGCTAATTACAAAATTAACCGACAGAAATAGTAATAAACACCCAGACTGCCTCGAAAATTCAAAAATGTGATTTTCTCAAGGTCAGAACTTTAATAATATTGTATTACATGCTGTAAGTCCGTAACAGACAGGTAAAGAAATTACAATTTCTAGCAAAAGACCACGTCTTCATGGAGAAGATCGGCTGCTAGCTGGTACATTGGCATATCATAATCAGTAGCATCATCATAATCCTCAGACTGCAAACAATAAGCAACTCTGTACACCTTGTTTTTCCTCAATTTTTCAATTTTGGCATTGTAAACTACAAGTTTTTGCTCTTCAAACCACGCATGTCATGCTTTTCTGCCCACTACTTTCCCATTCAGACCTACTTTTTCCAAACGAGGTATACAAGTACAAGATGTGTCCATTTTTAAGATCCCTCTTAGACTTGGGCATGACAGAGAAATTCACTTAGATCTCTAGCTATGCCAAGCTGGGCATTTGGATTGACAATTTTGAATTTCTTCTTCGGTGGCATTTGTTTAAAATGTAAAGACAAAAAACACTGAACAGCATTAAGTAGTTTTTATTTTCCAATTTAGAAAAACAAGTAGAAATTATTTTGTTCAACAAAATGCCTAACACAAGTTAAATGTTAAAAGAAATAGTAAATACCTAACAAAAAAATAATATTCGTCAGTGTAATCAAATTAATTAAATTCATCTAAATTCAATTACTAGATCTAAACATCTATCCCATTCTTAAGAAAATGCCAAAAATATATATTTTTTTTAAATAGCCAAAGTATCCAAATAACAAACTGATCTCATTCACACAAGAATCCACAATATAACATGATTTTTAAATCTCACTTTGTCATGAATTTCTATGCCAAATCGAAGGAATTGAATGTTTAATTCCCATAAATTTTACTCTGTTGGTTTATAACTGCAGCAGGCAAGGGCCATTTTACACAGACATGTGTTCAAAATCCACAAACTTCCAAGATAATCAAAATCATTCTTTTTTGCACAATCATGTCATGAACATCTAAATTATCTATTTTTGTGTTATTCTCTATCCATGATCAATGTTTTCATACTATATATCTGACTAAAAACTATGTATTGTGGAAGTATTTAGTCAGATATTTAGTATGAAAATATTGACATGATTGTGCAGAAAATAATGAATTTGATTATCTTGAGAGTGGATGTTTGTGGATTATGATGCAGAGATCGGATTGTGGCCACCGCCATGATTTTGCACACTCACAGCCAACAGGCAAGACACGGCCGATATCGGGGCCTAAAAAACATATTTGCATCGTCAGATTAAAATAAAATTACAGCAAAAACTGGATAAGATGTTAAATAAACGTCCTACAGTACATACCTTTTATTTTGTCCTGAACTTGCAATCCGTGATTTTGAAGTCGTTGAAGTTGGGCCTGACTTTCATCCAGTGATTCAATAGTTAAGCAACGTTTAAAAAAAAAAAATAGCGACGGGATCACAGAACAAAATTTCTTCATAAGCTTGTCGTACGAGCAAATCCCTCTCTGACTACCACTAAAAACCTGCATTTTAATCACCACCCCATCCCCACAGCCTCTCGAGTCGCACGCACAGGCAGTGGGCAGATCTGGAGCGCCACTGATGGCAGGAATTTGTAACTACGCTATATGCTGTTTCCATTTGTCCCTTTTTTTTCATTCGCCCAACCTGTTCAAGATCTGTTTCCTCAACATTACCTGCCTCTCCACCTATCATTGTACCATTTGCAAACTTGGTCACAAAACCATCAATTCCATCTTCCACGAATCACCGGCGGCCAACCAGGAAATGTCCTCTTTATTCCGACTCTTTGCCTTCTGCCAGTCAGCCAATCTTCTATCCATGTTAGTACCTCACCCCTAATACTGTGGGCTCCTATCTTGTTTAGCATCCATACATGTGGCACCTTATCGAAAGCCTTCTGAAAGGGACGTGTAGGGATATGGGTCAAATGTGG
Organism: Amblyraja radiata; assembly: GCF_010909765.2. Lineage (NCBI taxonomy): Eukaryota > Metazoa > Chordata > Chondrichthyes > Rajiformes > Rajidae > Amblyraja > Amblyraja radiata. Next base: position 15,865,816 of record NC_045969.1, read on the forward strand.
GCAATGGGATCAGCTTAGACGGGGTATCATAGTCAGCATTGATGAGCTGAGCCAAAGGGCCTGTTTACATGCTGTTTGTTTATATTACTCCCTGACCCTATGAGACACATGCCATTTGCAGAACTGCAGAGGAAAGCAGGCCATCTTTGACCTAAAGGGAACATCACTTTGACAAAGTGAATTTAGTAATAATTAATTGTACAAGTGATCAATTGAAGTGATTGAAATTTATTAGCAGCCGATGCTCAGTGCTTTCATGACTGTTTGTATTAAGTTCATGTCTATTTTGTTTTAACAATGAAGTGATTTATGTTAAATGCACAAATGATTTAATTATAATGCTACACATTTTCATTTTATTAAATATATTGATCTGTTCGTTAGAAACTGTGAGCTTTCATGTTTTTGGACAGATTCATTTGCCTTTTGAAAAATCTATTGATTTTACAATTAGGTCTTAATATCACCATATTTAGGTAACACTGAAGTTTTGCCACAACTCTCATATATGAAAGTGATCTAATCTCAAAATTGAATGGGATAGTTTTCAACTTTATTATTCAGTGTCAGCCTGATGCAGCTAAATTCTGACCCACGGCCTTCGATTAGGTACCAAACCTTCAAGCACCTCTCAGGGTTGCAAAGGTGACCCGGGAGACCTGGGTTCAATCCCGACTACAAATGCTGTCTATACGGAGTGTGTACGTGCTCCCCGTGGGTTTTCTCCATGATCTTCGATTTCCTCCGACACTCCAAAGACGTGCGGGTATGTAGGTTAATTAGCTTGGTGTATGTGTAAATTATCCATAGTGTGTGTAGGATAGTGTTAATGTGCGGGGATCGTTGGTTGGTGTGGACTTGGTGGGCCAAAGGGCCTGTTTCAATGCTGTATCTCTAAACTAAACTAAACTAAAATAAATTTACTTAAGAAATGAACTGAATTCATTGAGATAGGCTTGCAGCTCAGGCATCTGAACAGACACACTGGGTTGGACGATTTGCTGCTGACCATTAAAAGCTTTCACCTGTAGTTTAACAAACCTGATTTTCCAGTTGTTCCCACAAACCGCTGAGCGGATGAGCCCAAAGACCTGCTCAAAAATACCCAGGCACTGCCCTTCCTTGTGAACAGTGCCGGCCACTGCTATGGCAACGACTCCGTATGGAGAGGTTGCACTTCTCATGCCGCTGTGGCTGATGTTTGGATTGAAGAGCAGCTGTTCATCTTTCACCAGGGACAACAGGCGCCGGCTGACTATCGCTGAACTCTGATGTTGTTCCGTTTGGATATCCCGGACGCAGTGGGTGAAATGCAGCATTGCATCGTCCCAGAAGTGCTGTGGGCCCCACGCTTCCGCCTGCTGTCCAAAGGAAGGGTTCTGAGAATTCAGGAGATGAAAGAACCATTGGCAGAACTCCTTGCCCATGTCACCGCTTTCGGAGCCTCCCACTGTCACAACTTGGGGCGGTTGCTGACTCTGGAGGGTGTTAAGGAAAAATAATAAATTCACTTTGTAAACGAGAAAGAAAATTACAACAAAGATTGAGTGAATATATTGAATGCCAAAAAATGGGGAGTTAAATAAGCATGCAGTTTTTTGTCGCTTAAGCATGCAGCATAGATCTTTTCAGCTCCGAAACTATTGACGTGACTCGACACCAACTCGGACTAAGTAGCCCAATCAAAGGGTGGCACATTAAAGCAGCTGTTAAAGTTGCTGCCTCACAGTGCCAGAGACCGGGTTCAATCCTGACCTCGGATACTGTCTGCGTGCAGTTTGCTCGTTCTCCCTCTGACTGAGTATGTTCCCTCTGGGTGCTGCTGTTTCCTCCCACATCTCAAAGACATGTGGCTTTGTAGGTTGAGTGGTCGCTGTAAATTGCCTGTAGTGTGTAGTGTCAATAAAAGGGACATAACATAAATCTAGTCTCAGACTAGTCTTCAGACCTCAGTCTGAATTCTCCTCTATAAAATTTCCCCTGGTGTGTGGGGTGTGGTTGCGAAGGTGGTATAACACAGAATGAAAGGACGTTCTTTTGGGAAGGAGATGAGGAGAAATCTCTTTAATCAGAGAGTGCTGAATCTGTGGAGTTCTTTGCCACAGTAGGCTGTGGAGGCCTAGTCAGTAGATATTTTTAAGGCAGAGATAAATGGATTCTTGATTACTACAGATGTCGGAGGTTATGGGGAAAAGGCAGGAGAATGGGGATAGGAGGGAGAGATAGATCAGCCATGATTGAATGGTGGAGTAGACTTGATGGGCTGAATGGCGTAATTCTATTCCTATTCCTTATGACGTTATGACCTTAACAAGCATGAACGGGTGATCGATGGTTGGCATGTACTTGGTGGGCCAAAGGGCCTGTTTCCATGCTGTACCTCTAAAGCCATTCAAACACTTCAAACATTATTTTGCTCTGGCTTTGGTACACAGTTATGGGTGCCATATTATAGGAAGGATGTGGAGGTTTTGGAGAGGGTGCAGGACATATTAACCAGCATACTGCCTTGATTAGAGGGATTAGTTATAAGGAGAGGGTGGAAAAACTTGGATAGTTTTCTCTGTAACATTGGAGGATGAGAGGAAACCTGACAGAAGTATATAAAATTATCAGTGGCATAGATAGGGTAGACGTTAGAGAGCATTAAAGTGAGGGGCAAAATTGAAAGGAGATGTGCAGAACGTCTCCTTCCAGTCTCTTCAGCTCAACAAGTCCATGCCGACCATTAATCACCCCTCACACTAGTTCTAAAAAAGTTACTCTACAAACTCTCACGGAATTTTTTTTTGTCTAGATAGCACGTAGTGTCTTCCTTTGAGTATTATGTTTTTGGAGCCGCAAAGGATTTCATTTATGGCTACGAACAATAAATCTTCATGAAATTCTAATAATTCAGAGACAAGGACATAAAATCTTTTCACGCTGCTAAATAACTTTTGATGCCACATAAATTACCGGTAGAATGTTCACATGAATGTTCATCTTAATTTTCATTTGGTCGTGTGGTTGTTTCAAAATTGGCACATCTGTTTGTCCTCCACTTTGTTCTTCACTTTTCTTTGCCTGTTTTTTCCTCTCCTGTTCCTCTGTCTGTCTGATCTTCCCAAACTCTCTTGTCTCTGTGATTATTGGCGGCAGGGGTGTTCGCTTTTCTTCTGCAGCATTTGTCACTAAATTCTGTACTACCGTCCGTTTTCGATCTGAAACTTGGAGTTCTTTTTCAGCTGTTAAATGCTTTCTATTCCAGTCCAGCTTCCACCAATAATGCAAAACATCACCAATAAGCTGTGGTTTGCTTGATGAAGTAGATACAGTCTCATCATGTTTTATTAAGTACTTCAATATTGACTCTCGCAGAACTTTCTTGCGTTTTAGGAGCTCTTCAGCACTTTGGCTGTGGGTCAGAATGACTCTGATGGCTTCTACAAGAAAATTTAAAAAAGATATGCATGATCTGTGCACAGTACTTACATTTGACAGAAAGTAATATTTTTTTCAAATTAATAATACATTCAATCATTAGCTCACAAAGAAAGTAAATGGGAATGAGAATATTACCAGTTGCTATATTTCCAGTAAGAGGATGATGCCCCGATTCTGGCATCAATAAGGAAGGAATGTGCTCATTGATTACATTGACACTGCTGCTAGGTTTTCTGCCTCACAGTTCAACCCTAGCCTCTGACACTATCTTTGTGGAGTTTGTACGTTCTCTCTGTGACCACGTGGGTTTTATCCCAGGGTTCAGGATTCCAGGAATAATTAAGATGTATGACACTATATGCCCTGATAATTTCTGGGTCATTGAGTGGAAATAAGAATATAATTAAAACAATTTCACACGATAGAATGAAATCCCATGTACGGAGTTTGTATGTTCTCCCCGTGACCTGCGTGAGTTTTCTCCGAGATCTTCGGTTTCCTCCCACACTCCAAAGACAAACAGGTTTGTAGGTTAATTGGTTTGGTATGAATGTATAAATGTAAAATTGTCCCAAGTGTGTGTAGTGATCGTTGGTCGATGCGGACTTGGTGGGCCGAAGGGCCTGTTTCCACACTGTTTGTCAATAGTTAACATGACTCGATCAATGCTGTCAAAAAATAGGCCAGGTGCTGAATATGTAAAGCCGATTTCAACACTGTGTAATAGATTAGCGAAGATTGAAATTATAGTTTCCTATGTGTAGGAAGGAACTGCAGATGCTGGTTTAAACCGAAGTTAGACACAAAACGCTGGATTAACTCAACGGGACTGGCAGCATCTCTGGAGGGAAGGAATGGGTGACATTGATGTAGATAAAGAACAATAAATAAAATATATGCATAAAAGTAACGATGATAGTATGAATATTGATTTCTCTCGCTTTAGGTAGCCCCAGCATATGCTCCCTCTCTATCCCTCCCCCACCCAAGTCGCACAAGCTTATTATTTTTCACCCAACAAACAGCTAACAATGGCGTTTCCTTTATTATCGTTACTTTTTTGCATCTTTTATTAATTGTTCTTTATCTCTCTACATCATCGTCTATATCTCTCATTTACCTTATCCCTAACCAGTCTGAAGAAGGATCTCGACCCAAAACGTCACCCATTCCTTCTCTCCAGAGAAACTGCCTGAGTTATTCCAGCTTTTTCTGTCTATCTAGAAAATTCCTATGGTTAGTCTATTTTCAGCAGCCAGGGTGCACAATAATGACAGCACCACTCCATCCCTGACAGTAAAGCAGATGAGTATTTGACAGCACTGGGCTTGTACTCGCTGGAGTTTAAGATGAGGGGGGACTTCATTGAAACTTTGTGAATAGTGAAAGGCCTTGATAGAGTGAATGTGAAGAGGATGTTTCCACTAGTGGTGGAGTCTAGGAACAGAGGCCATAGCCCCAGAATAAAAAGACGTGCATTTAGGGAGGAGATAAGGAAAAATGTCTTTAGTCCGAGGGAGGTGAATCTGTGGAACTCATTGCCACAGAAGGCTATGGAGGACAAGTCAATGGATATTTTGAAGACAGAGATTTATAGATTCTTGATTACTACAGGTGTTATGGGGAGAAGGCAGAAAAATGGGGTTGAGAGGGAAATATAGATCAGCCGTGATTGAATGCAGACTCGATGGGCCGAATGGCCTAATTCTACTCCTATCACCTATGAACTTATCAACCCATTAGTAGGGTAAAGGTGAGAGAGTGAAACAGCACTAGATGCTAGACCCTCCTTTTTATTTGATGAATAACTTTGTTGTCAGATGTGTCGTTACTCATTTCTGAGAATGAGTAAATTAATTAAGTGACAGTTGTGTATAGTTTCTGTTTGTTGTGAGTGAGACGCATTTGTTGTACATTTTTGTTTAAATACTTTATGGAGATACTTCAGGTTCAGGGGATTCTGGTGCCTTTATTTGTTTTGGAATCTTTTTTCTTCCTTGTGTCTCACGCAATTTCTGCCCATTTCTAATTGTCCTTGAAAAGAGGTGGCTGAAGGTTATTCCAACATTTTGTATGAATTCCACGATTTAGTCAAAGCTTCAATGAAGCTACACAGTATTTACAAATCAGGGCAGTATATGACAAGGAAAGGACTTGGAAAGGAATTTGAAGGAGCTGGAACTCTCCTGAACTTTCTGCCCTGGTGCTGGGTTTGTAAGAAGCTGTCATAGGAGTCTTGGTAAATCACTCCTACATGGAGTCAATTCCTTTTGTAAATGATGCACATTCACAACCTCACTGGCCCATTGATGGAGGAAGTGAACACTGGGGGAGCTGGATGTCATAATTAGGTAGGTTTCTTTTTATTGAATCATGTTGAGATTTTCTTATTCAGGGAATCCATCATGCTCCTACTTGTATTCTGTTGATACTGCAAAGTTTTTGGGAAGGCAGCAGATTAGTCACTCACCACAGAGTACGCAACATTTGACCATCTCATGTTGCCAAATCATAAGATACTTGGTGATTGTATGCTATTTCAAAGGGAAGTGGACAGACTGCTTAGTTAGATAAGATCAATGGCTTTCACTTCTCTGGTGCAAGTAGCATGTATCCTCATTTATTAATGGTGCCCAGACCTTCTTGCACCTGGGGAGCTATGAACAGGATGAACATGACATATAACGATGTATGAGTGGTTGGAAGGTACAACTTGAGACACATGTCATTTCATCTGATGTCCTCTTTGTTCTCAATCCTGCACCCCACCTCTTCCGCATAAATTTAGTTTAGTTTAGAGATACAGCACAGAAACAGGCCCTTTGGCCCACCGAGTCCATGCTGACCTGCAGATTAACACTATCCTATACACACTAGGGTCAATTTACTATTTTACCTACCCAATTAACCTACTAACCTATACATCTTTGGAGTGCGGGAGGAAGCTGGAAGATCCGGAGAAAACCCACGCGGTGACGAGGAGAACGTACAAACTTCGTACAGACAGCACCCGGAGTCAGGATCGAACTGGGGTCTCTGGCACTTCTACCTCTGCTCCACCGTGCTGCCCTTCTTTACTTGGTTCTTCTGTACTTCAATCTTGCTGCAAACTACTTTGCCACACCAACTGAGAGGACTATGATAACCAGTTGCAATGCTAATTTTTTTAGTTGCAGGAGCTGTCAAACGGGGGCATCATTTCAGGTTTTGCTTTGGGGGGGGGGGGCAAACTAGTCTCCCAAGAAGGGCAAACAAGATTATAACCTATCACTACATCCCAGTGTATAACTAGTACAATAAAACATATAATAATTTAATAATATGACAAACTACTGCACGGTTGCACTCACTAATTATCACAAAATATAATTAATAAGCAAGTAAAGAAAAATACGTTAATCATGTATTTTTCAGCATCTGGCTCGGTATCAACTCGCTCTGACTCTCCTGCAGCTCTAGATCTTCACACACTCACACTCACACTCACACTCACACTCACATTCACCCGCTCACTCACCCACACCCGCTCACTCACTCCTACAGGGAACCTCATTAGTGATGGGTCTTCCCCTTCCCACTCTTTCAACCAGGTTACCCGACCACACCCCGTTAATTAAAATTCCCGGGGTTTTTTGCCTATTTTGTTTACAAAGGTGCCGGAGCCTGATGATAACTCCATTTCTCTGTGTGTGGCTCATTTCTTTAATCTTGATTTGTTGTTGACATACCTTATGAAACCACATTATTTATTTTATTCCACATTCTGAACATTTTGGTCTAAGTATTTTGTTCCGATACCTATGATGGCAATTGATCATCATTCACATTAATGTGGGTCTGTGGTCACCAGAAGCTCAGACCAGATCAGAATGACAGATAATTTTCCTGAAGAAGACTAGTGAGGACAGTTTTTGCATCTGTCCAATAAGGCACTGTCTTTATTACTGATGAGACATATTTAAATATCTAAATTTTAATTTCCCAGTTGGCCTAGTGGTAATCAAGACTTTTTTGTTGAATCATTGATTTGGGGCTCTAGTTTATTAGTCCAGCAATTTAATTATCATGATTGTGTATTTATAATTAAAATCCTGTAGTGGACTTTGCATAATCCTATCTTAAACATATTGTGGAAAAACAGAACTGCAGATGCTGGTTAATACACAAAAGGACACAGAGCGCTTCAGTAACTCAACAGGTCAAGCAGCATCTCTGGGGAACATGGATAGGTGACGTTTCGGGTTGAGACCTTTCATCAGACGGATTGTAGGGAAAGAGGAAAGCTAGAAAAGGGGAGAGGCAGGACAAAGAGTGGTTGGTAATACTGTAGATCAACACAGGCGGGGGGGGGGGGGGGGGGGGGGAATAGTCAGATGATTGGAACAAAGTCTAGGGTTAAGAACAGAAGTTGTGAGACAGGTTTGAAGAATTGCGGGTTGTGAAGCCAAGGGAAGTAGCGGGATGGGGAGGAGGTGAGAGGAGTTGGGGCACAGGGGAGGGAAGATGGGGGGGGGGGGGGGTGAAGAGAGGGAAGGGTGTAGTGGCGAAAGGGGGGTATGGTGGGAGGTCACCTAAAATTGGAGAATTCAATATTCATAACATTGGGTTGTAAACTACCCTAGTGGCATACGAGATGCTGTTACTCCAGTTTGCGTGTTCTCACTCTGGCAATGCAGGAGGCCCAGGACAGAAAGGTCAGTGTGGGAATGAGATGGGGATTTAAAGTGGTTAACAACCAGTTGGCATTATTTCAACAAAATGGACAAAATTGTGTTCAAGAGACATTCTCCAAGGCATGCAAGGCAAGGTATGTATATACTAATGACTCATTTATTTATTTAGGCGTGGTACATGCTGGTGTTGGAGATATGAAAAAAAACCTGTTGCCTGGCTCTTTACTCTAAACATTAGGAAATGAAACTTAAAAGAAGCTCATGGTATTTTACTTTGTTTAAGGAACCTCTCGTGACAATTGAACAGGAGACGCGAGTCTACCGCGAGTCTACCGCTGTGACACCATGTAAAATGCCTTGCTTGTCACACAAAGTCTTTTACTAGATAACTTTATTATAAGCACTACACACACTATGCACTAGCTGTCCGTGGTCATCACTGGAGCTAGAGAGAGAGCTGGAGGTGGGGAAGCTACAATTATACAAGAGACAATGGGGAGTGGTTAGTAGCGGTGAGGTCACTATGTTAAAGGAGCATGCACTGATCTACAGGAATAAAACTGTCTGTTTCAATAAAATGTCCCTCAAGACCACTTTCACCAAGATGTTACTGGGACTTGTAGGCCTGAGTCATAGGGAGCTGGATAACCTGGGAACCTTTTTTCTTGGATCATAGGAGGTTGAGGGATGACACACAAAATCATGAAGGACATGGATAAAGTGAATGCTTGCAGTCTTTTTCTCAGGATAGAGGATTCTAAAACTAGAGGGTATAAGCTTATGATGAGAGGGGAGAGATTTGGGATGGATTTCAGGGGCAAACTTTTCACTCAGAGAGTAGTACATATCAGGAATGAGCTGCCAGAGGAAGTTAGAGGTGGATGCATTAATGACTTTCAAAATATATTTGGAGAGATATATGGATAGAAAGGGTTTGAGCTAAATGCCGGCAAATGGGACTAGCTTGGAATGCCAACTTAATCAGCTTGAACAAGTGAGGCCTGTTTCCACGCTATGTGTTCCTGTGGCTCTAAATTAAACCTAACATGTTCATTAATGGTAGTACATGACTTGGACAAACTGGGGCATCTTGTCTAAGATTATCATGTATTTTTGAGAAATTGTGAGAGGCGAGATTTAGTAAACTGCATAATCACAGCACAGTAGCATACAGAAATCTGTGAATTACATATGTAGACAGTAGACAGTCTGCATGTAGTTGCTTGATTCCATGCTGTCATAATCTATTTGTATTCTTTATACTAAAACATATGGCATTTACGACAAAGCTACATTTATGATCCTTACCAGACATTGACTTTAAGATAAATTAAAACTGGGGGGGAAAAATCTGTGAAACTCACCTTATCTTCTCTTTTTTAGAAAAATATACATTCACTAGAATATTAATAACTATAAATATATGCATTAAATAAATACCAGTATTTTTTAATTCTACTGAGATATTGCCAGATAAAAGTTCACATATTTAAATAAATGGAATACCTAACTAAGTGTAAACATACAATATTCCACAAGTAGTGAGTTGAGTTTATATAAAATAGTTTAAAAAGAAACACTTACATGCAAAAGATATTGAGATATTATGATACACATAAATAATTATAATCTATTTGCCAATTTACAGACAAACAGGAAAAGTTATTAATTCTGCACAAACTTCCAATTATATATTAATAATTGCGTGATTGTACTTACCATGGTAAGTCCAAGCATTTATCTTACTGGCTACGGTATCCTTCAGAGCCATCAAATTGCTGAAATCTAATAATTCTAGGATTTCAGAACATCCACTTCTTTGGGTAAATGAAAAATGGGACATTTCCCCCCCCCTAACTTAAGTCTCTGTGGTTACTAAAACGTTTTAAATTAACTCAGTTGGAAAATAAACATAGTGTGCCTCAGCAACAACCTATTGAAGGCAATAAAGTACTGTCAGTGGATCCAATTAGATGAAAGTGAAACAACTAAAGCAAAAATAGAATTGTACAATGGGAAATCGAAACTCAGTCAGCTGACCTAAACAGAAACCGTCATCAGCTGTACACCTACAGAATTTTTAACTGCTTCCTCGTCAACAGCTATTCAGCCACCCAAAATAATTACAGACAAGTGTTAGTCATAAGGTCATAAGTGATAGGAGCAGAATCAAGTCTACTCCGCCATTCAATCATGGTTGATCTATCTCTCCCTCCTAACCATTCACCTGCCTTCTCCCCATAACCCATGGCCATGGTCATAGTCATGGTTATGGAATGATACAGCACGCAATGTACAGTGCCCTCCATAATCTTTGAGACAAAGACCCATCATTTATTTATTTGCCTCTGTGCTCCCCAGTTTGAGATTTGTAATAGGAAAAATCACACGTGGTTAAAGTGCACATTGTCAGATTTTAATAAAGACCATTTTTAAACATTTTGGTGGGGTGGAAGATTGCAACCTTCACGTGGTCCGCCCTGTTTCGACGAATGCAATCAACCCAGCGTGCACAATCAAATAAGATCAAATAGAACAAGTTGTCCTACAACTTTAGGCTGTGCACGCCATACGCAAGAAGAAGAAGAACATTTTGGTTTCACCATGTAGAAATTACAGCAGTGTTTATACATAGTCCCTCCATTTCAGGGCATCATAATGTTTGGGACACAGCAATGTCATGTAAATGAAAGTAGTCATGTTTAGTATTTTGTTACATATCCTTTGCATGCAATGACTGCTTGAAGTCTGTGATTCATGGAAATCACCAGTTGCTGGGTGTCTTCTCTGGTGATGATCTGCCAGGCCTGTATTGCAGCCATCTTTACCTTATGCTTGTTTTGTGGGCTAGTCCCCTTCAGTTTTCTCTTCAGCAAATAAAAGGCATGTTCAATTGAGTTCAGGTCGGGTGATTGACTTGGCCACTCAAGAATTTACCATTTTTTAGCTTTGAAAAACTCCTTTGTTACTTTAGCAGTATGTTTGCGATCATTGGCTTGCTGTAGAATGAACTGCCGGCCAATGCGTTTTGAGGCATTTGTTTGACTTGAGCAGATAGGATGTGTCTATACACTTCAGAATTCATTATGCTACTACCATCAGCAGTTGTATCATCAATTAAGATAAGTGAGCCAGTACCTTCAGCAGCCATACATGCCAGGCCATAACACCCCCACCACCGTGTTTCACAGATGTGGTATGCTTTGGATGTTGGGCAGTTCCTTCTCTCCTCCATATTTTGCACTTGCCATCACTCTGATATAAGTTAATCTTCGTCTTGTGGCGGTCCCTGGGGTTTAGGCCACTCCTTGGGACATCCCCCTCGGCTATTGAGCGACAGGGACGTTGGTCTGCCACGTGGTTTCCCGAGGCCCCTCTCGGGGATGTGTGGTGTTCTCGCTGTGACATTAAACTACTGTTGAACCTGCCTGACGTCTGGCCTTTTCCTAACCTCGTCCAGGTGTCCACAAGATCTTTTTCCAGAACAGTGGTTAATCTTTTAAGCATTTCTTGGCAAACTGTAACCCGGCCATCCGATTTTAGCAGCTAACCAGTGGTTTGCATCTTGCAGTGTAGTCTCTGTATTTCTGTTCATGATGTCTTCTGCGGGCAGTGGTCATTGACAAATCCGCACCTGACCCCTGAAGATCGGACAGGTGTTTGGGGGTTTTTCTTTATTATAGGGATAATTCTTCTGTTATCAGCTGTGGGGGTCTTCACCTGTACTCTCTTTCTTCTTAATGATGTTCTAAACAGTTAATTTGGGTAAGCCTAAGGTTTGGCTGATGTCTCTAAGTTTTATTCTTGTTTTTCAGTCTCATAATGGCTCATTTGACTTTCATTGGCACAACTTTGGTCCTCATGTTGATAAATAGCAATACAAGTTTCCAAATGTGATGGAAAGACTGGAGGAAAGACTAGGTGCGGAGAGCTCTCTTATACCTGCATTAATGAGGCAATTAAACACACCTGAGCAATTACAAACGCCTGTGAAGCCATGTCCCCCAAACATTATGGTGCCCTGAAATGGGGGGACTATGTATAAACACTGCTGTAATTTCTAAATGGTGAAACCACAAAATGTACAAAAATGGCCTTTATTAAAATCTGACAATGTGCACTTAAACCACATGTGATTTTTTCTATTATAAAATCTCAACTTAAGGAGTACAGAGGCAAATAAATCAAATGATAGGTCTTTGTCCCAAACATTATTGAGGGCACTGTATGTAAAGTGGCACAGCTGGTCGAGTTGTCTCACAAATACAAAAACACGTGTTCCCTCGTGACCTCAGATGCTGGCTGTGTGGCGTTTGCATGTTTTCCCTGACTGCTGCTCCGGTTTCCTCCCATACGTCCAGGTTTAAAGGTTAATTGGCCTCTATAAATTGTCCCTAATGTGCAGGGCGTGGATGAGACAGTGGGATAACATAAAACTAGTGAGAAACGAGTGATCGATGGTCAGGGTGGACTCGGTGGGGTGAAGGCCTGTTTCCATGCTGCATTTGTAAAACTGAAAAAACACGGAACAGACCCCTCAGCCACCAAATCGATCAATCTGGATAGACTCGGCTTGTAACTGGATAGACTTGGCTTGTACTCGCTGGAATTTAGAAGATTGAGGGGGGATCTTATAGAAACTTAAATTCTTAAGGGGTTGGACAGGCTAGATGCAGGAAGATTGTTCCCGATGTTGGGGAAGTCCAGAACAAGGGGTCACAGTTTAAGGATAAGGGGGAAATCATTTAGGACCGAGATGAGAAGAACATTTTTCACACAGAGAGTGGTGAATCTGTGGAATTCTCTGCCACAGAAGGTAGTTGAGGCCAGTTCATTGGCTACATTTAAGAGGGAGTTAGATGTGGCCCTTGTGACTAAAGGGATCAGGGGGTATGGAGAGAAGGCAGGTACAGGATACTGAGTTGGATGATCAGCCATGATCATATTGAATGGCGGTGCAGGCTCGAAGGGCCGAATGGCCTACTCCTGCACCTAATTTCTATCGTTCTATGTAATCACCCATTTGCACTGATCCTACAATTATTCCATGTGCCCTCAATTTCATCATCTTCCCCCGATTGTACCACTCACGTACAACCCAGGGACAATTTGCAGTGGCCAATTAACTATTCATTCCGCACTGCTCACTTTCTCACACTAATTTACAATACATTCAGTAAAATGATAGGCATAATGGTGTTTTCAGCGTATTGTTGTCTGGAAAATAATTTTGACCACTAATCAGTGCAAAGCATGCAAAATCTGTTTCCAGCTGTTTTCTAAACAGAATGTAGTCATAGGTGGTTTATCTTTGCATTTGGAGGAGAATAAGGAATAGCAAATAAATAATATATGGCACCATGTGTGAATGTAGATTACGGCTCCTGCAAATTATATAATTGAAAGTGCTCAATGATACTGTCAGTGACCAATTTGGTTTTATTTTTATCTTCGTGTACGCCGACATTTCACAGAAATCATTAAAAAAAAATAATATTCATTTTCCATGGTAGATTCACTGTCTGCAATTGTGTTTATGATTGAAGCATGTTAACCATCAATAGTTCCATTTCCAAAAAGAAGTTTATTAACAAACAGAGCTTCCAGCAAAGAAAATGTTGAAAAATGTATTTAATAATCTCACTGGTGCAATTTGTGTTGTTGGTCGTCAAGACACAAACTGAAGAAATTGTGTTTTTTATAGTGGTTATTATCTTTAACACCAGTCCATCGGTAACAAGATGGTATTAGACCAAATAGCATTCTTTCTTTGTTAAGAAAAAAGACACACGCTCACTAAGGATTTTTGGCAAGGTTACCTATCCGACTAGTACATTGCATTAGCAACAAGTTCAGCATTTTGCGTGTTTTAAATTGTTTTTTTGGAGAACCATTAGTTACATCTAAGCGCGAATTGCAGTACAGGTGGCATTGCAATACATTGTCTTGCCATCCAGTGTATGCTTAAAGCCTCAATGCAAGTTCATAAAGCAGTTCTTCACTACGGTCTAACAGATCATCATAGCCTCAATCATAAACTCCCACTGCGTTCTCTTCAAAGACTTGCAGTAGCTCATTGGATTCATATTTGATGATGGGTGGCTGCGATGCCTCATTCGACTGAAGAGACGATGACATTGCACCTTGCCCAGTGATCTTGAGATGAATAAGTTTCATCTTCCAATTATTCTCGTTACTTGGACAGCGGATGAGACCAAAGATCTGCTCAAAAACTCCAAGGCAGACTGCATCCCTGTGAATTGTGCCAGCTACTGCAATAATAACTAATCCATGAGGTGAATGGATGCACTTTAGTCCATCGCCAGTCAGGTTGGGATTTAGGAATAGATGCTCGTCCTTTGTCAGTGCTAATAAACGGAGGCTGACCAGAACCGCACCAGTGTACTCCTCCAACTGCTGCTCTAAAGTTCGGTATGAAAACTTAAGTTTGGCATCTTCCCAAAAGTGCTGTGGACCCCACTCTGATGACCGTTCTTGTAGCAAAGGATTCTGGGAGTTCAGAAGTTGATAAAACCACTTGCAAAACTGTAGCCCCATTGCCTGGTAATCACCCTTGTGATTTATAGCTAGGTCAATTACTGGTGCATCATTTCCTGATGTGCTTGCATGAACATCAGTTTCCTAATAAAAAGAAAATATTAGTATGTTTATCTGTGGCTGTTAATTTATCATGCCTGAGTAAACAAAACAATGCTCACATTTACAAATTCTGTACAATACCTATTGCACGGTTAAAATTAACATTCGTAATCATAAGGGCTTACTTTGCATCTGATTTAGGTATCAATATTTCATGCTTGTTCCTTACACAGGCACAGCAAATACAGTCCTAGGCTTAAAACTGCTTCTTCCTAGTATTTGCTGAAGACAAAAAGCTCAAACCATGCCAATTTTAATCTTCTGTAATCAACGGGCTAATGCTGACGAAGGCCAACACTTTTTCACCCAGTCTCAAATGGAGTACCAAATTGAAATATATAGGAGAGATATTTCATTTAACAATCTACTAAGTTTTCTCTTTTTAATACAGTTACTGAAAATATATCTATTGCAGCTTCAGAGGTAAGTGAGATACTAAATAGTATGTTAACTTAGAGCTAGTGAATAATATGGAATACACCTCTTACTGGCTTTTAACAGTCACAGAGCATGGAGACAGATTTAGACTTCAGAGATACAGCATGGCGACAGGCCCTTTGGCCCACCGAGTCCACTCCGACTAGCGATTACCCCGTACATTAGCTTGATCCTTCAAACTTACAAAAAATTTTACAGAAACCAATTAACCTACAAACTTAAACGTGTTTGGAGGAAAACTTAGTGTGTTGGAGGAAAACGGAACACCCAGAGAAAACCCATGCGGTCACAGGGAGAACGTACAAGGCGCTGTAAGGCAGCAACTCTCCCACTGCACCACTGTGCTGCCCTAAGTATTTCATTCCACCGACTCCATGCCTAACCCAACCATCCATTTACTTTTTGTGTGTATCCATTTACACTAATCGTACAGTAATCCCCTTTCTTTAAATCAACCCCATTCTCATCAATTCCCCCCCCCCCCCCATCATTCACTTACACACTAGCGGCAATTTACAGAGGCCAATTAACTATCAATCTTTATTTATTTGGGACATGAAAGGATGCTGGAACACATGGAGCAAACCCATATGGTCGCCGGGAAGGTGCAAACCCCACATACACAGCAAGAGGTCAGGATTGAAACTGGTACTCTGGTGCCGTGAGGTAGCAGCTCTACTAGCTGCAGCACTGTTCTGCCCAGTCCATGCCTAGGAGCTTAGGTTCGTGCATTCTTACTCTGCTGTTCAACTAATTTAGGCTTATTCACTATCCTTTTAAAATAACATTCTTACTGTCACTGAAACTCACTGAAAGTGAGGGACAGAAAATAAATCCTCATTGAATTTAAAAAGTATGTAGATGGCAACTGTAGGTAATGCAATCTACAAGGCTCAGAATTGAGAATTAGTTTAGTTTAGTTTGGAGATACAGCTGGGAAACAGGACCTTTGGCCCACCGAGTCAGCGCCGACCAATGATCCTCACACTCTAACGTTATACTACACACATTAGAGACAATTTACAATTTTACAGAAGCCAATTAACCTATAAACCTGTACGTCTTTGTAGCATGGGAGGAAAGTGGAACACCCAGAGAAAACCCACTCTGTCGAGGGGAGAACCTACAAACTCCGCACAGACAGCACCTGTAGTCGGAATCAGACCTGGGTCTCTGGCGGTGGAAGACAGAAACTCTACCGCTACGTCACTATGCTGCCCAAATTCTATGATTGCTGTCAATTGATATTATTGTATAGAGGTAGGCATGTTTTATGATGAAACCCACATTTAAATTAAATACCTGGTTAGCAGCAGTGTCCTCCCTCCAATAGTCAATAATTCTCTGAATCAATTGATATTTCTCTGCATGGATAGGGATCACAATGCTATGTTTTGCTAGGTACTGAAACAGTATGTCACGGTGTAACTTCTTCCTCTTGAGCAGCTCCTCAGCACTCTGGCTATAGCTTAGTATTGCATTCATGGCTTCTGCAGGAGAAATAAAGCAACGGTGAAGTAAGATAATAAGGAAACACAAACAATAGTCACAACATTTTGTTTTCAGCTCAGCAATTACATCTATGGAAACTTTCTGCACTGCACTAATTGCTCATTCTCATTGCTATACTTCAAAGTAAGCATGCAGATACAGCAGGCAGTGAAGAAAGCAAATGGCATGTTGGCCTTCATGGGATTTTAGTACAGGAGCAAGGATGTCCTACTTCATGCCCTGGTGAGACCACATCTATTGTGTGCAGCTTTGCTCTCCTAATTTGAGGACATTCTTGCAATTGAGGAATGCAGCGTGGGTTCAATATTCATACCACTGGGCATCCCTCCCCACCCAAGTCGCACCAGGTCCCGTTCTCACCTAGCAAGTAGCTAACAATGGCCTGTATCCTTTATTATCATTACTTTTTTACATATCTTTTGTTCGATATCTCTCTATGTCACCGTCTATATCTCTTGTTTTCCTTTCCCCTGACTAGACTGAAGAAGGGTCTTGACCCGAAACGACACCCATTCCTTCTCTCCAGAGACGCAGCCTGTCCCGCTGAGTTACTCCAGCATTTTGCATCTATCTTCGGTTTAAACCAGCATCTGCAGTTCCTCCCTGCACATCATGTCAAGACCAACTCTTATCAGCCTGCATTATCCATATCATTCCAAATACTAACATATCCATGTACCTATCCTAAAGTCTCTTAAATATCGCTATAGTATCTACGAGAAAACTGATACCTTGTGAGGAAAAATGCCCCATTGAACCATTAACTTTGCATCTATTCCTCACTCTGTTCTTTCCCAGTAGAGAGCAATCATGGATTAAAATCATATGTTTTATCAAGTCACTTGTTTATAATATTTTTTATCAAATCACTTATTATAATTTGTACCTAATGTAATTCTCAATTCATCCCCAACAAGAGGTCACATTTGCATTTAAATCTTAAATTAATGTGATTCAACATATTTGAAAATAGAAATAAAAGGAGACGCACAAAACTGAAAACGAAAACCTGTCCAGGGGAAATATTTGAAACAAGCAACAGTTTCATTATAATTGAAGGTGTCAAAGACCAGCCTAACCTCGATCAGCTACTTACTGGAGTTTTCACTTCTACACTTTGAAATGTAAATGGTGGAACATTTAAAGCTTGAAACAAATTTACATTTATAAAACAAAACACAAAATGCTGGAGAGCCCAAAACGTCGGGCAGCTTTTCTGGAAGGAATGGACAGATGACGTTTCAGGTCAAAACCCGTTACATTTATAAAGTATCATTCATAGAAACATAGAATATAGGTGCAGGAGGAGGCCATTCGGCCCTTCGAGCCAGCACCGCCATTCATTGATCATGGTTGATCGTCCCCAATCAATAACCCATGCCTGCCTTCTCCCCATATCCCTCGATTCCACTAGCCCCTAGAGCTCTATCTAACTCTCTTAAATCCATCCAGTGATTTGGCCTCCACTGCCCCCTGTGGCAGGGAATTCCAAAAGTTTTTTCTCACCTCAGTCTTAAATGGCCTCCCCTTTATTCTAAGACTGTGGCCCCTGGTTCTGGACTCGCCCAACATTGGGAACATTTTTCCCTCATCTAGCTTGTCCAGTCCTTTTGTAATTTCATATGTTTCTATAAGACCTCCCCTCATCCTTCTAAACTCCAGTGAATACAAGCCTAGTCTTATCAATCAAAGGTTCAAAGGTTGCTTTATTGTCACATACACCTAGGTGTAGTGAAATTCTTTTTGCCAATGCAGCACATAAAAAAGAATACAAACATAGCAATAATAAATAGCTTCAACATAAAAACATCCCCCCACAATGGTTCCCATTATGGGGGAAGGCACAAAGTCCAGTCCCATCCCCAATGTTCACCCATAGTCGGGCCTATTGAGGCCTCCACAGTTGCCTCTACGGAGGCCCGATGTTCCAGGCCGTTCTCGCCGGGTGATGGTGTTCCGGCGTCGGGAGAGTCCTCTCAGCGGCTTGGGAACCCTGGAACGGCCGCCTCCCTACTCGAGACCGTGGCTTCCGGAGCCGACAAGGCCGCGCCGAATGGAGCTCAACTGGCGATCTCGTCGCGAGATCCCAGGCTCCCGATGTAAGTTCAGCGCCGCCGCCCGCAGCTCCGCGATGTTTTTAACGCCGGTCCCAGCTCACCGGAGTTCCAGCGCGGCGACTCAGGCAAGGCACCGCCCGCCCCGCAATGGCGCTCCAGCGCTGCACCGCCGTCCTCACACCCGCAGCTCTGCCGCCGCCGATGCCGCCGCCGCCTCCGATGCCGCCGCCGCCGATGCCGAGGCTCCGGGCGGTCCCTTCGCTCCTCGGACCCGCAGCTCTGCAGCCGCCGCCGATGCCCCGGGCGGTCCCCTCAGGAAACGCCGCTCCAGGCCCGCTGGTAGGCCGCGAGGACGGGTCGAAAGTGCAGCCAGGAGAAAAGCTGCATCTCCGACCAGGTAGGGACCCTGAAAATTAGTTTCCCCCTTCCCCCCCCCCCTCCCCCACACATAAAAATGCTAGAACTCCTCAAAAAACAAAACACTAAACTAACTAAAAATAAGAAAAAATATGAAAAAACAGACAGCTGCAGGCTAGGCAGCCATACCCCCTACAGGTCGGCGCCCACAATCTTTCCTCATATGACAATCCCGCCATCCCAGGGATCAATCTCGTGAACCTACGCTGTACTGCCTCAATCACAAGGTTGTCCTTCCTCAAATTAGGAGACCAAAACTGTACACAATACTCCAGATGTGGTCTTACCAGAGCCCTATACAACTGTAGAAGAACCTCTTTGCTCCTATACTGAAATCCTCTTGTTATGGATTCAGAACATGCCGAAAGACTTTATAGTCAAACATGTGCTTTTCAAAGTACTGTCACAATTGTGCCATAGGAAAAGAGACCTGCTAATTGCACAGTGAGATTCCATATACAGCAATGGTCATAGATAAAAAAAGACACAAAGTGCTGGACTAACTCAGCGGATCAGGCAGCATCCCTGGAGAACATGGATAGGTGACATTTCAGGTCGGAACCCTTCTCCAGGCTGAATGTGGGGAAGGAGAAATCTGGAAAAAAGGAGGAGCAGAACAAAGCACAGCCGGTAATAGGTGAAGTGTTCAAGAAGGAACTGCAGATGCTGGAAGATCGAAGGTACACAAAATTGCTGGAGAAACTCAGCGGGTGCAGCAGCATCTATGGAGCGAAGGAAATAGGCGACGTTTCGGGCCGAAACCCTTCTTCAGACTGATGGGGGGTGGGGGGGAGAAGGAAGGAAAAGGGGAGGAGGAGGAGCCCGAGGGCGGGCGGATGGGAGGGTGGGAGGAGACAGCTAGAGGGTTGAGGAAGGGGAGGAGACAGCAAGGACTAGCAAAATTGGGAGAATTCAATGTTAATGCCATCCGGACGCAAGGTCCCCAGACGGAATATGAGGTGCTGTTCCTCCAATTTCCGCTGTTGCTCACTCTGGCAATGGAGGAGACCCAGGACAGAGAGGTCGGATTGGGAATGGGAGGGGGAGTTGAAGTGCTGAGCCACCGGGAGGTCAGGTTGGTTATTGCGGACTGAGCGGAGGTGTTCGGCGAAACGATCGCCCAACCTCCGCTTAGTCTCCCCGATGTAAATCAGCTGACATCTAGAGCAGCGGATGCAGTAGTTGAGGTTGGAGGAGATACAGGTGAACCTTTGTCGCACCTGGAACGACTGCTTAGGTCCTTGAATGGAGTCGAGGGGGGAGGTGAAGGGACAGGTGTTGCATTTCTTGCGGTTGCAACGGAAAGTGCCCGGGGAGGGGGTGGTGCGGGAGGGAAGGGAAGGGAAGAATTGACGAGGGAGTTGCGGAGGGAGCGGTCTTTGCGGAAGGCAGACATGGGGGGAGATGGGAAGATGTGGCGAGTGGTGGTGTCACGTTGGAGGTGGCGGAAATGGCGGAGGATTATGTGTTGTATTTGACGGCTGGTGGGGTGAAAGGTGAGGACCAGAGGGACTCTGCCCTTGTTGCGAGTGCGGGGATGGGGAGAGAGAGCAGTGTTACGGGGTATGGATGAGACCCTGGTGTGAGCTTCATCTATGGTGGCGGAGGGGAATCCCCGTTCCCTGAAGAACGAGGACATTTCCGATGCCCTGGTATGGAATGTCTCATCCTGGGAACAGATGCGGCGTGGGCGGAGGAATTGGGAGTAGGGGATGGAGTCTTTACAGGGGGCAGGGTGGGAAGACGTGTAGTCCAGATAGCCATGTGAGTCAGTGGGTTTGTAATGTATGGCGGTCAGGAGTCTGTCCCCTGCGATGGAGATGGTGAGGTCAAGGAATGGTAGGGAAGTGTCGGAAATGGTCCAGGTGTATTGGAGTGCCGGATGGAAGTTTGGTGGTGAAGTGGATGAAGTCAGTCAGTTGTGTGTAGGTGCAGGAGGTGGCCCCAAAGCAGTCGTCAATGTAACGGAGGTAGAGGTCGGGGATGGGGCCCTGGTACGTCTCGAACAAGGATTGTTCAACGTACCCGACAAAGAGGCAGGCGTAGCTGGGGCCCATGCATGTGCCCATAGCTACGCCTTGTGTTTAGAGGAAATGGGAGGAGTCAAATGTAAAGTTGTTGAGGGTGAGGACCAACTCCGCTAAGCGGAGGAGAGTGTCAGTGGCTGGGTATAGGTTGCTCCTCTGGTCGAGGAAGAACCGGAGGGCACCGAGGCCATCCTGGTGGGGGATGGAGGTGTAGAGTGACCGGACATCCATGGTGAAGATGAGGGGGTGAGGGCCCAGAGAGTGGAATGCGTGGAGGCGGCGGAGAGTGTCTGAGGTGTCTAGAATAGGTAATAGGTGAACATGGGTTTTGATGGGCAGATAGTTGGACAAGGCCACCTGACCCACTGAGTTACTCCAGCAATTTGAACTTTTTTTGTAAACCGGCATCTGTATTTGCATCAGTCAAAAGAAGAGTCTCAACCCAAAACATCGTCTATCCATGTTCTCCACAGAAACTGTCTGACCTGTTGAGTTTCTGCAACACATTGTGTCCTTTTCTGTTTTAACCACGATCTGCAGTTCCTTGTTTCTACATGGTCATTAATAAGATAGGTACGTCGAGGAGTGACACAGGCCAAACCTAACTCAGTGAAGAGTCATCACTCATCACAATGACTACTAACCTATTTTCATGGTGAAGCTCATATCCATTGTGCATCTAAATGTCACCCATTGTGCATCTAAACGTCACCCATGTCCTCAAAGTAGCAGCACAGTTTGAGAAAGATTAAGATCTACCAGGCAGCAGTGATGTCTGAGGTATTCAAGTGCTTCTGAATTCTGGACTATCTATTACGGACACCTCGATACTGGAAAAATACCGCCAATACACACTCCAGTAATACAGATAGAGCAAAGTGGAAGATACAGAGTGCAGAATATAGATGGCAGCATTGCAGCACAACTGTTCCATAGACAAAGGCCAATTACTGCAATGGGATAGAGGTGAATCAGACAGTATCCTAGCTTATGGAAGGATGCTCAAAAGCCAGATAGCAAAGGGGAAAAAGCTGTTCCCGAGTCTGGCGATGCGTGCTTTCAAGCTTCTGCACCTTCTGCTGTACAGGAGTAGGGAGAAGAAGAAATAACCTGGGTGGGACTCGTCTTTGATTGTATTGGCTGCTTTTCTGAAGCAGCATGAAGTGTAAATGGAGTCAATGGTGGGAAGTCTGGTCTGTGTGATGGACTGGGCTACAACTTCAACTCTCTTTATCGTTTTCCAATCTAGAGCCCTAGTTTTTGGGTGGGGTGGGCAGGTGTTGTTAACCAGGGATGGGGGGGTTGTTGCCAGAGATGGGTGTGGGGGAAGGATGTTTCTGGGGATATTGTTGCCAGGAGTTTGGTGGGAGGGTGTTGTTGTTATGGATACTGGGGTGCTGAAGCCAGGGGTCAGGTAGTGATGTTATTGCCAGAGGTGAGGTGGGGGGGTCTTCCCATGGATGATGAGGGGGGCGGTAGTGGTGTTACCAGGAGAGGGGTTGGGTTGGTGAAAACAGGAGTGAGGGGAAGGGGGTGTTGCTGCCTGATATGGGGTGGAAATGGGCATATTATTGCCAGTGGTGAGGGGGGAGGGGGGGGTTGTCAGGAATGGGGGGGGGGTCATGGGTGGGGTAGAGGATGTTATTTCTAGGGGTGAGGGGGTTTTGCCATGGATGGGTGGGAGGAGGGGGAGTTGCTGCCTTGGATGGGGAGATGTTGCTGGGGGTGGTGGGGTGTTATTGCCAGGAGATTTGGGGGTATTGTCTGGGATGGGGGGGATGAGGGAGGGGATGCTGGGTGACAAGGGAGGGGCTGTCAGAGAGGGGAGGGAGGGGCAGTGCCAGGGAGGGGCAGTGCCAGGGAGGGGCAGTGCCAGGGAGGGGCAGTGCCAGGGAGGGGGAGTGTCAGGGAGGGGGGAGAGAGGGGTGTGTGCCAGGGTGGGGCGAGAAAGGGGGTATAGGGGTGGGGGGGGAGAGAGGGTATCGGGGGGAGGGGAGATGAGTGTGCGTCAGGATGGGGGGGGGGGGCAGAGGGGAGGTATCCAGGGTGGGGGGAGGTCAGAGAGGGAGGTATCCAGGGAAGGGGAAGAGAGGGAGATGTCAGAGAGGGTATCAGGTTGGGGGGGAGGAGAGGGGGTTGTCAGGATGGGGGAGAGAGGAAGGATGTCAGAGGGAGGTATCAGGGTGGGGGGGAATCAGGGGGGGGAGGGTGTGCTGTTCTGCGTGTCAGGGTGGAGGAGGGTGGGGATAGCGGGGGGGTATCAGGGTGGAGGCGTATCAGGGTGGGGGGAATCAGGGGGGGGAGGGTGTGCTGTTCTGCGTGTCAGGGGGAGGAGGGTCCCGGATCCACCACCCACCCGCTTCGCTGTCGATCCGCAGCATCCTGTTGGTGACCGTGTCCGCCACCGACAGCAGCTCGCACCGGCCCAGCGCCTGCAGGATCTCCCGGCAGCCGCACCGCTCACTCTCCGACAGCAACGACATCAGGGACAGCCTCACGCCGCCATGGCTGCTCCCCATTCCCCTCCCCTCCGGGCGGCCGCCTGAACCCGGAGAAAGGTTCCGCCGTCTCCCCTGCTGCCTCTAATGCCATGTCTCATCCCCATCGCCCATTCTGTCCCTTCTCCCAGTTCCCCACCTCCCATCTGTCTCTCCAGTACATCTCCACCTCCACTGAATCACTAGCACTAACTTTCCTCCACAGTTCATCAATTGTTCTGCCCTTCTCCAACCTCTCCCTCCACTGTCCTCTACTCCCCTATCAAAAATAACTGCAAGATTTTGGTCAGGTGGGCTGAGGAATGGCTAATGGAGTTTAATGCAAATTAGTGCAACATCTTGCACTGGAAAGTCAATCCAGGGCAGGACCTTCACAGTGAATGGTGGAGCCCTGGGTAGTGTTGTAGAGCAGAGGGATCCAGGAGTACGGGTACATTGTTCCTGAAAGTGGTATCACAGATTGATAGGGTAAACATTGAAAGATAGAAAAATAGGTGCAGGAGTAGGCCATTCAGCCCTTTGAGCCAGCACCGCCATTCAATATGATCATGGCAGTACCCCGTTCCTGCTTTTTCCCCATATCCCTTAATTCCTTTAGCCCTAAGAGCTAAATCTAACTCTCTCGTGAAAACATCCAGTGGATTTGGCCTTCTTTGGCAGAAAATTCCACAGATTCACAACTCTCTGGGTGAAGAAGATTTTCCTCATTTCAATCCTAAATGGCCTACCAATTATTCTTAAACTGTGACCCCTGGTTCTGGTCTCCCTCAACGTCAGGATTTTGTTCCTGCATCTAGCCTGTCCAATCCTTTAAGAATTTTATATGTTTCTATAAGGTAGTACAGACAGCAACCGTAGTCAGGATCGAACCCAGGTCTCCGACGCTACATTCTCTGTAAGGCAGCAACTCTACTGGTGCTCCACCGTGACCTCCTACTAGACTTTTAAGTTAGGTCAGGGGGAGTTCCCCCCCACCGCCGGTACCATGTAATCCCGTGCTACCTGCTCCATGGTCAGATAGTCAGCGACTAAACCGTCTCCCCCACCTGGTTTGCCAGGTGAGGAAGGGGCTGTGGACCCCCAGCAGGACCAAAAACAAGACCTGTCAAAGGGCAGATGAGCCCCTAGCGAGCCAACGGCCATCCACACTTCAGTAGAAGTTGCAACACTGTCGTACATAGCATTGTAAGCCACCATGCTCGTTGATGATTTCAACGATGATGATGATGATGATATAGAGTAGTAAAGAAGACCTGTGGTACATTGGCCTTCATCGGTCAAGGTATTGAGTTTGGAAGTTGATGCATTATGCCACCATTGTGCAAGATGGTGGTGAGGCCACATTCGGAGTATTGTCTTCAGCTTTGTTTACCCTGCTATTGGAAGGCTATCATTAAGCTAGAAAGTGTACAGAAGATTTATGAGGATGTTGTCAAAACTCGTAGGCCTGAGCTGCAGGGAAAGGTTGAGAAGGCTTGGACTTTATTCCTTGGAGTGCAGAAGGTTGAGGGGTGATCTTATAGAAGTGTATAAACATAAGGGGAATAGATAAGATGAATGTACAGAGTGTTTTAGCCAAGGTAGAGGCAGGGCTGGCCTAGGACAACCCCCTCTCCTCCCCCCAGCCAAGGTCTGTCAGCTCTGTTATTTAATATATATTATGAAATTGTACACTGAGGTGCTATGGATTATACACTGTCTTAAGCTCTTCTGCTCTCGTCTGACTGTCAGTATCTCCCCTGGCTTCCAACCTTTACCGTTGCTGTTCATTATCATCAAACTGCATTATTCCACGCGTTATTTAACGAAGGTTTACTAATATTCTGTATGGGCTCTGCGGTTGCAACCTATGTTTCATTGCAATCAATGTGGTCAGGGAGAATGTCGTCCCTGTACAGCTCCCTCCCGATGGGTGAGAATGAAGGGCGGGAATCGGAAGGCCCCGAGGTTGATGATGGAAGGGAGCAGGGAATGTGACCTGCTGTCACTGCCGCTATGCTTTCGCCACACGACTGCTCCCTGCAGCACCTCAAGCTTCAGCCTTGTGAAGCTGATATTGACCACTTGTTAGTTACTACACGTATCAATCGCAGCCGTGGCTTACCACTGGGTCCTGTATTATGCACACACACATGTGATGTTTCTGTTGATACGATGGCTACTACAGGCCTTCATAGCCACCTGCAGTTGACACCGTGAAACGGCACCAACACCTGCTTTTGGGAGCGGACGGCGCTGTTTGCCTCAGATGCACCTTGACTGACTAATTCCAGATAAGAGTCAGCTGCTGGGTCAGTGACTATCATGGTAACATCAGGCATGCGTACACCTGCCGGCGGGCACATTGTAACTGTCTGAAGTAAAGTTGTAATAACGTGTCCCCCATGCCCCGGGTGTAAAATACCGGGCACATAGTCCGGCACCCCATCCAACTCATGAACCGATGATCGGCCATGAGAAGGAGGGGTGGTGGTGTCGGCGGTAAGCAAAGATCCGAAGGTAGGGCAGCTGGCCGGGCTGCTGACAACGGGGCCACGGGCGAGGCACTGCTGCTGCACTCCTTGGGCTGCACCACGTCGGGACGGGTGAGATGGGCCAGACGCGGTACTCCGACCCGACAGTAGCAGTCAAATAAGGGACAACGGCGGTCCCTAATGGGCCAAACCAATTTAGCCCAATATCTGGGATGTCCCGGCTAATATGGGACTGTTGGCAACCCTAGATCACACACACATAAAACAATCAAGTAATACAGATCGAGCAAAGGGAAAGATACAGAGTGCTAAATATAATTCTCAGCATTGTTGCACACCAGTTCCATAGACAAAGTCCAATATTCACATTAGGGTAGAGATGAATCTGACGGTACCCTAGCTGATGGAAAGGCTGTTCAGAACCCTGATAACAGAGGGGAAGAAGCTGTTCCTGTGTCTGGTAATGCGTGCTTTCAAGCTTCTGTACCTTCTGCCGTATGGGAGCAAGGAGAAGAAGAAATAACTCAGGTGGGACAAAACTGATTATGTTGGCTGCTTTTCTGAAGCAGCATGAACTGTAAATGGAATAAATGGTGAGAAGTGCAGTCTGTGTGATGGACTGGGGTACATCTACAAATCTCTGTATTGTTTTCCGATCTAGAGTCTTTAGTCTTGGATTTCCACTGTGGGCCTCAGGTATTGCACATTCCAAAATTATGAGGCAACATTAGCTGCCTGTTTGATGTCACTGAAAGTTCTTTGTGATCTCATTGAACTGGCCTGCCTCAAAACAAACAGTCCATGAGAAGTATGCATTTATGTGATGGCCTTTGTGTTGTGGCAGCTTTGATTGGCAATTGCATGGTATGTAACCACGGTGGTCTACCGCTTTGGTGTAGGCTGCCAATTGCTTCAGTTTAACATTTGGCAAACATGTCGGTGCTTTGGGAACAGTTTATTTTAATAGTTTGTATCCAGACTGGGAGATTTTAGCAAAGCTGAGAAATCAAAGGATCATTGAGTCGACGTTGGACAAAAAGTGGCTGTTTGGTCATGTCGGGTTTCTGTAGAATAATCTATTCTATCTCATCACCTATAAACCTTGCAAGTTTACTTTGTTCCTTTTTCCTTTGAAATTATGTCTGCTTCCATTGCATTTTTGTAAGCAGGCAAATTCCAAGTCATTCTAATTTGATTTTTATTTGTTTTAATCTCCTTTATATCCCCCCTACATTCTTCATCCAAAACCATGGATTTGGGTCCCTTAATCCTCATGCCATCCCTCAATAGGAACAGCTTTACTTTATCCACCTTATGGAAATTTGTTGTAATCTCATTACGCATCTGTCACTCCTTAACCTTCTTTACGCCAAAGAGAACAACCCCAGTTGCTCCAACCTAACGTTTTAACTAAAGTCCCTCATTCCTGGAATGATTTTGGTAAATCTTTTCTACACCCTCTTCAAAACCTTCCTACGTGTTCTGGCCAGAGGTGGTGCAAATCTCTAGCTGTGGGCAAACCAGAGTTCTATAAAAAATTAAGGATAATAACCCATTAGGTAATATCTCTGGCCATAGCAAAAGTGAGTCAACATTATTTAATTGTCATTTGTACCAAAACAGAATAATGAAATTCTCTCTTGCACAGCGTAACAAGTCTGTAAAATCAGTACTCAATAGATAACAATAGACAATAGGTGCAGGAGTAGGCCATTCGGCCCTTCGAGCCAGCACTGCCATTCAATGTGATCATGGCTGATCATTCCCAATCAGTACCCCGTTCCTGCCTTCTCCCCATATCCACTGACTCCACTATCTTTAAGAGCCCTATCTAGCTCTCTCTTGAAAGTATCGAGAGAACCGGGCTCCACCGCCCTCTGAGGGAGAAAACTCCACAGACTCACAATATAATAAAGAAACAAAAAAAAAGATAAATAAAAGACCCCAATATCAGTACAAACCAAAACAAATCTCCAAAGTCCCCAATGTAAACAAGACAGTTTGTAGTCTGAAGTTTGGTGTTTGTAATGTTCAATAACCCGATGGTTGTATCTTAACTTGGAGGTCATGGTTTTCAGACTCCTACACCTTCTTCCTAATGGCAGGAGTGAAACCGCCAGGGCGGTGTGGGTCCTTGATGATGCTGGCAGCCTTTTTGAGGCAGCAGCTCCTGTAGATCCCTTCGCTGGTGGGAAGATCAGTACCGGTAATGGACTGTGCAGTGGCCACCACTTTTTTTATAGCCTCCTTTATTCCTGGGCTTTCGGGTTACTGAAGCGGGCCGTGATGCAACCAGTCAATATACTCTCTACTGTACACTTGAGAGTACACAAGAGTATTCATCAACATACCAAATCTCCTTCATCTTCGAAGGAATTAGAGGCATCAATGGACTTTATTTATCATCTATTCATCAATGTGCTGTATCCAGGACAGATCTTAAGAGATACGCACACCTAGGAATTTGAAGTTGTTGACTGGCTCTGACACTGACTCGTTGATGAAGACAGGTTTGTGGATCCTCAATCAGCTCCTTGGTCTTACTTACAATGAGACCAAGGTTGTTGTTCTGGCATCATTCACTCAGACGATCAATCTCACTCGTACACTCTGCCTCATCATTACCCGTAATTCGTCCAACACTAGTAGGGCGGTTGTCGGCGAATTTGAAGATGGAGTTGGAACTATGTCTGGCTACACTGTCATGGTTATAGAGTGAGGAGAGCAGGGGGCTGAGCACACTGCCCTGAGGTGCTCCTGTGCTGACAGTTATCAAGGAGGAAGTGTTGTTGCCAATTCGTACCAATATAGTTCTGTTGAGGAAATCCTGTTGCAAAGGGATGTACAGAGACCCAGTTCCCTGAACTTGATCACCAGTTTGGAGGGGATGATGGTGTTGAATGCTGAGCTAGAGTCGATGAGCAACAGCCTGCCATATGAAGCCCACAGTTCCATATTTGCTGATTACTCTCTCAATATGGACCTTCAAATATTTATGCATGGGGATTTTTATTTCTGATTTTGCACAATTTTATTGTGCCAATGTCTATATTGTCTCTTTTCATCCTTTTGACCAAAATGCATATTTTCTCAGTTTATTGTATTAAATTCAATTTGGCCTTTGTCTGCCCACTCTGTTGCCTTGTTGTAGTCATTTGGTATAACCTTAACAACCTGTTATATCTCCAAATCTTGTAACTAAAGCACATTTTGAGTTTTTGGTCTGTATTCCAAAATCTCATTCAGACTGGTTCTTGGAAACCATTGTCTCCAAGTGTGAAAATGAAAAACAACTGTTAAACACAACTTGCTGCTTTATGTCTCAAGGATAATCTTTTCTATCCAAGCCGACACAAACCTATCTTCTGTTCCATGAGTCTCATTTTGTTAACCGGTTTTGTTATGCGGCATTTTCTTCAGCACTTCTTGAATTTCCATCTTTGCCAACTCTGTTTGATTACCACATGCCTCTCGCCAAGTGCTCTAAATGACCAGATTGCAGATACTCGGAAAATTCTTACTTATCTTTAAAGACATTTATCATTTTCAATCCTCTTCAAATGCTTTCTTCATGTCTCGGGAAGTTTGGAAGATTATGGCAAGCTTTTGTGCTATGCCACAATCACTTTGCCTAGTAACCTTGATGCAAGCTATTTAGACTTGGTTAAGATAGCCAGCTCTTCTAATACATCTAGCCATCAGTTTTTATGCGATTAAACTTGGACACAACTGAGAAAAATCTATACTGGGAATTAATTAAGTAAACAGAATGCAATAAGTATAAAAAATATACTTTACTATTAATACTTAAAACTTGTTTTACCCATAGTGGAAATTGTGCCCTCCTTTCCCTCCAACTAAAGTAAAATGGAGATAATGGTACTATGGAGATGTAATCCATTGGAAAGTGTTGGAAAATCAGGGAGAAAAGGAAGAAAGACTGGAAAAGGAACAACAGATAGTGTGAAAGAAAGAAAGAAAGAGAAACTAAAAGTCATCCAGGGAAACACTTGTAGAAATAAATGCAATTTGAGAAAAGAAATTAGTGTGAAAGATAATGTGAGATCAATGATATGTAAACATGCTAGAGATTAAATCTTAACTTATTGATAAAGGTATGAAGACATATTATATATTGTATTGCAATTAGAGAGAGAAGATTTTATTGAATTGATTTTTTGATATTAGTTTGATGGCTCTGATAAGAGATTCAGTAAATTTTAATCAATAAATTTCTTAACGTTAATTGAGCAATGTTCTTGATGTGTGATGTTTTAGCCATCTGTGTTGGCGGATGGCAAGATACATAAAGGACTCCGAGTTGAGTGGTCATGCTTCAGAAGTAAATTATTTATTATGAAATGCTTTAGAATGTCCCGAACTGGGGAAATATTCTCTATAAATAAATATTCTCTCTGTTTTTCTTAATGCTAAATTCACTCATGGCAATTTCAGGAATTGAAAGTTCACTGCCACACACAAGTAAAGAAAGGGGGCCAGGAAATGAAACAGCCTTGACATGCAATCATTTATCAATTTCTACACAAGCCAATTGCGAAACAAGTTCAACACCAACAAATGTAGATTGGCAATATAAGTCTTAATCCCAGCAATCGGAAATGGAGCAGGAAGAGCCAGTCATCCAGCAGGAATTAGCAGGCAGAATTACGCTTTACTCCATGACAGGATGCCTTCATTGTCATCATGCAAAGGATCGCTTGAGTAACATGGGGCTCCCATTCTTTGAAGTTAACGTGGTAAAAAATCCTGAGATCCACCAACAGATTGTACATCTCACTGGGCGTCTTACTGTCCCACAAATCTACTTCAACAACATCCACGTTGGAGGAAACGACGATTTTCTGAAGTTGGTAGGTAAAATTGATTACATATTACAGTATGGTAAATTATCATTGCCTATAACTTTATTTGCATGACAAAATGGGGAGGCACTGTGGCGCAGTGGTAGAGTCGTTTCCATTACAGCGCATGACGGGTGCTGACTGTACGGAGTTTGTACGTTCTCCCTGTGAGCCGTGGGTTTCCCCCGGGTGCTCCAGTTTCCTCCCACACTCCAAAGACGCACAGGTCTGTAGGTTAATTGGCTTCAGTAAAATTGTAAATTGTCCCTAGCGTATAGGATAGTGCTAGTGTACGGGTGATCGCTGGTAGGCGTTGAGTCAAAGGGCCGACGGGCCTGTTTCCACGCTGTATCTCTAAAGTCTAAATTCTATAGTCACTATTGAGAGACCCTAGGTAGACAAAAATGCTGGAAAAACTCAGCGGGGGAGGCAGCATCTATGGAGCGAAGGAAATAGGCAACGTTTCGGGTCGAGACCATTGAGAGATCCTATGTCAGATTGTATGGGTATCTTTAAGTAGAGGTCCTGCTCATAAGGATTTAAGAAGGTGGGGATCATCACTGTTATCTGGTAGAATATGCGTTTTGTGCCAGAACCGAATCAAAGACATAGTTTTCTCCCAGGCCAACATCCACTATTGTACTCAGTCACCATATTGTTCATGTGCCTGACGCTATATTTATGGAACAGACAATCTATTCTGAAGTCTGCCATGGGAAGAGGAAATCAATCAAATATTTTTGAAAGGCTCCTTGTAAAGATACAACATTATGTCCGAAGTAGGGTCCCGATCCGAAATGTTACTTATCCATGTGCTCCAGAGAAGCTGCCTGCAAACCTGCATCTGCAGTTCATTTTGTTAACACTTTAATTTACCACTCAAAACAGAGAATTAACATTTAGGATGGTATTAAATCCATCTGTTGTTGCCTTCCAGGAAGAAAAAAAATCTTGGACATAATAGATTACTGGATGTAATTGTCTATAATTTCCATTATTGAAATTAATTGGAGGCCATTGGGTTCTGAAAGTTGTGATTCATTATGCACAGGAATAATTAATTTGTCTTGCAATTCTTTTTTCAAGCAAACAGAATGGTATCAATTTTAACACCTCATTCAACAGACTAGAACAGTTTACCAATGAGTAAGACAATAATATATAGATGCAGGAAATATGAGATATAAACGGCAAATGCAATGAACAAATTATCTGCCCCATGTATTTTGAGGCGAGGAAGAATGAAAGCATTTCAAACAAGGAGTTGTAATCTGCCTGATACCAAACTGGATGTTTAAGAAGGAAATGCAGATGCTGGAAGAATCACAGGTAGATACAAAATGCTAGAGAAACTCAGCGGCTGAGGCAGCATCCATGGAGCGAAGGAATAGGTGATGTTTCGGGTCAAGACCCTTCTTCAGACTGGATGTAGGTTTTCAGGTGAAGGTGCCCCAATAGGGTTTCCTGCTAGCTTAGAAACTCTGAACAGGTCAGCCATCTCCACTGCCACAATAGGGCCAGATGCAAACTAGAAGGATAGCACCTCACATTCCACTGGGCAGCCTACCATATTGTTATATTGGTATTATAATGGTGTGAATATTGAATTTACCAATTTCAGGTAACCTACACACCTGTGATATTTTCTCACTCCCACCAGTCCACCCTGTTTACCTTTTTCACCTCGCCACCACTTGGTTCCCTTTGCCCAACATCTCTCCCTTTTTTGGTTCCACCAGCCTCTTACATACCCCTTGTCTTACTTACCCCTTCTCCCCCTCCTCTGTACACTGGCTATCTCCCCGTTTACTGCAGATTAACACCTTTGATGTATCTCTGCCAGGTGGCCACAGTGCAATAACGTGGTTAAGTAATAAATCACTCCGTTTCTCATCAGTCACAAGAAGAGCTTGACAAGCTGATTGATCTAGTGAAGAATGAGCCTGTGCCACCTGATGCACCTCCAATACCAGCCATTGTTGAAGTGGAGGTGCAGAAAGAAGGTGAGTAAAATGGAACCTATGATGGCAGAAATTAACGTATGATGAAAATTTGTCAGCACTTGGACTGCAGTCACTGGAGTTTCGAAGAATGAGGGGGGACCTCATTGAAACATACAGAATATGAAACATACAGAAGGCTTGGATAGAGGGGATGTGGAGAGGATGTTTCCACTAGTGGTAGAGTCTAGCACTTAGGGTCATAGACACAGAATTAAAGGATGTTCTTAGGGATGAGGAGAAATATCTTTAGTCAGAGGGTGGTGGATCTGTGGAATTCTTTGCCACATAAGGCTGTAGAGGCTGTAGAGGCTGTCAGTGGATATTTTTAAGGCAGAGTTAGATAGGTTTTTGATTAGACAATATGTGCAGGCGTAGGCCATTCGGCCCTTCGAGCCAGCACCGCCATTCAATGTGATCATGGCTGATCATCCACAATCAGTACCCCGTTCCTGCCTTCTCTCCATATCCCTTAACTCTGCTATCCCTAAGAGCTCTATCTTGAAAGCATCCAGAGAACCAGCCTCCACCGTCCTGTTAGGCAGAGAAGTCCACACTCACAACTCTCTGTGTGAAAAAGTTTTTCCTCATCTCCGTTCTAAATGGCTTACCACTTATTCTTAAACTATGGCCCCTGGTTCTGGACTCCCCCAACATTAGGAACATGTTTCCTACCTCTAGCATGTCCAAACCCTTAATAATCTTATATGTTTCAATAGGATCCTCTCTCATCCTTCTAAATTCCAGAGTATACAAGCCCAGCCGCTCCAATCTATCAACATATGACAGTCTTGCCATCCCGGGAATTAACCTCGTGAACCTCCAACTCAGAGGTTATGGGGAGAAAGCAGGAGAATGGGGTTTGGAGGGAGAGATAGATCAGCCATGATTGAATGGCGGAGTAGACTTGATGGACCGAATGGCCTAATTCTAGTTCTATCACTTATGACATGACCTTATGAAGCTGACAGACACGTGCTGGTGACCATTGAAGAACAAATGTAGCAGTCGAATAGGGCACATGACCGTTTCTACCATGGCTTTACTTTTACTGCAGCTTCTGTTGAAAGCTCTAAGTAGAATGTTGAAAGATGACAGTAGGCTATGAATGCTATAGTTATATACAATACGATCTGATACGATAGAACTTTATTCATCCCCGGAGGGAAATTGAACAGTAATAAAACACAAGAG
Organism: Amblyraja radiata; assembly: GCF_010909765.2. Classification (NCBI taxonomy): domain Eukaryota; kingdom Metazoa; phylum Chordata; class Chondrichthyes; order Rajiformes; family Rajidae; genus Amblyraja; species Amblyraja radiata. Next base: position 15,900,054 of record NC_045969.1, read on the forward strand.
ACATGAAATATAAAATTAAAGTGATGAGTGGGTAGGATTGGATATGTACGACAGATGGCACAATGGGCTAAGTGTTCGGCTGGCAACCGGAAGGTAGCCGGTTCGAATCCCGCTTGGAGTGCATACTGTCGTTGTGTCCTTGGGCAAGACACTTCACCCACCTTTGCCTGTGTGTGAATGTGTGTGAATGTGTGTGAGTGATTGGTGGTGGTCGGAGGGGCCGTAGGCGCAGAATGGCAGCCACGCTTCCGTCAGTCTGCCCCAGGGCAGCTGTGGCTACAGAAGTAGCTTACCACCACCGAGTGTGACTGAGGAGTGAATGAATAATGCGATGTAAAGCGCCTTGAGTATTAGAAAGGCGCTATATAAATCTCATCCATTATTATTATTATTACAAAGATTGGTGAGGGGGATTGGGGGGGTTGAGTCAGTCTACCCCATGACCGAAGGGGGGAGGAGTTGTACAATTCGATAGCCACAGGGAAAAAGGATCTCCTGTGGCATTCTGTACTGCATTTTGCTGGAACCAGTCTGAAGGTGCTCCTCAGGTTGACCAGTGTGTCATAGAGGAGGTGAGCTGTGTTGTCCAAGATGCTCCATTTTTTTGTGGAGATTCCTCCCAGAAGTGTCATTGTAGACACCTGCAAATTGGATGATACTATTTGCAAAAGTATAAAACACACTTTTGAAATAGCTGTTGTATTGGAAGCGTAATGAAAGTACAAGGCAAATGCATGACAATTATTCGGTCTGTCTTTGATTGGACCAAGTGTTATATATGTGACGCATATTATTAGAAGTACGACATTGTAGTGTTGCCTTAAACGGGTCAAGCATGTTTCAAAATGGACTGTTACGGTACAGGGTGTGCTCAGCTGCGTTCTCCTACTTTGCCAAGTGAATGCAGTGTGGAATTTTCCTGTCCTACAGCTCCCGAACATGAAACCTAATGTGTTTCTTTTGTTCAAGCATAGGATGCAAGCATTGCTGGAAAAACCAGAAATGCAACATCGCTGCAGGCTATGAGCTGCCTTACAGCTCCAGCAGCGCAGGGTTGTCTGCCCTCCGATGTCGGTTGCATAGAGTTTGTACATTCTCACTGTGGAGTTTGCACCTTCTTCCTGTGACCGTATGGGTTTCCTTGGGGTACTCCAGTTTTGTCCCACATCCCAAAGATGTGCGGATTTGTAGGTTAATTGGCCTTTGTAAATTGTCCCAGTATGTAGGGAGTGTGTGTGAAAATGAGATAACATGGAATTAGGGTGAACAGGTGATCATTCGATTGTCGGCTTCGACTCGATGGGCTGAAGGGCCTGTTTCCATGCTGTATCTCTAAAGCTAAAATTAAAACATCTGTAGAGACAAGTACAACGTTATCATTTCTAATTCACCAAAATATTGGCCTGAAAGTCTAACTGTTTCTTTAAGTCGTGTTTGTATGAAGCATAGATAATATGTTTAATTTCGTGGGTTTGCAACAGACTCTCCCGTTCCGCACAAATCTCAAAGACATGTAGGTCGATAGATTAATTGACTTCTGCAAATTGCCCCTTGTAGGTGGCTGGTGGGAAAATCATGGTTTCTTTGTGTGCATGAACAGGATTCAAGGAAATTATTGGGGGAATTGGGGCAAAGGCCTATGTTATTAAGAAATGTGAGAAATATAAATATTTAAAAAATATATGGCTTGGTCATGGATAGACACAAAATGCTGGCGTAACTCAGCAGACCAGGCAGCATCTCTGGAGAAGAGGAATAGGTGACATTTCCAGTTGAGACCCTTCTTCAGCCTCTTCAGGGTCTGAAGAAGGGTCTTGACCCAAAATGTCACACATTCCTATTCTCCAAAGGGGCTGACTGACCCGCTGAGTTACTCCAGCATTTTGTGACAAACATCTGCAGTTCCTTCGTATACACTATGTATTGGCCATGCCATTGGGCTCAAATTTCTCTCTTTCTCCCTGAACCACTGCAATGCACTTGTTGATGGAACTCCCTCTATGTTTTTAAGTTGATCTCCAGGTTTCTGAAGCCATTGAGGAACTACAAGATATTTCTAGGTCAGGATGCTTAAAGGGAGAACTGGAGGTGGCGCTGTTCATAGCATCTACTGCTGCAGCTGAAGACTGCTTGCAATCTCCTCTCTTACCTCTCTCACTAAACTGGGATGGATCCCATCGGGTCCTGGGGATTTATTTAACTTAATGCTCTTCAAGACCCACAACACGATGTCCTTGATTTCAAACTTCCTAACATACTAGTTTTGCTCGCACTGATCTCACTGTCCTCCATGTCCCTCTCCTTGGTTGTGGTTTGGCTGTTGATGCAGCTCTGAGAGGGTGTGAGCTGATGGAGGAGGAAATTAATGTTTAGAAAACAAATGGGGTGGAAATCAAGTATATAGTTTAGTGTATCATGACGTTGAACTTTTGGCGAATACTTGGAGAGGTACTTTCAAATGAGGAGAATTTCAATACATTTCTGATGTGCCTGGTAGATAGTGGAAAGTCTTTGGAGAGTCAGGATTCCCAGCAAATGACCTGTTTTTGTAGCCACAGAGTTTATATGGCTTGTACATTTAACCTTCTGGTAAAGAGTGATTCTAACTTTGTTGATAGCAAGCAACATTATGATGGTAATGCAATTGAATATCAAGTGAAGTTGAATGTCAGAGGGTGAAATGTGTACACTTAGTTTTCCCAGAGGCCCTGAGTGTAACATCAGTTAATCACAAATTATTATTTCAGGTCAAGATTTTGATGGCTATAAAATATCATTTATTTGTGCTGACTTAAAACTCCTTTGCTTCAGAATGTAAAATGTTGTCAGTACCCACCAGTAAAGGGTTGCACAGCACCGTAGCTGGTAAAGCTGCTGCCTCACAGCACCAGTGACCCTGGTTCGACCCTGACCTCAGGTGTTGTCAGTGTGGAGTTTGCACCTTCTTCCTGTGACCGTATGGGTTTCCTTGGGGTACTCCAGTTTTGTCCCACATCCCAAAGATGTGCGGATTTGTAGGTTAATTGGCCTTTGTAAATTGTCCCAGTATGTAGGGAGTGTGTGCGAAAATGAGATAACATGGAATTAGGGTGAACAGGTGATCATTCGATTGTCGGCTTCGACTCGATGGGCTGAAGGGCCTGTTTCCATGCTGTATCTCTAAAGCTAAAATTAAAACATCTGTAGAGACAAGTACAACGTTATCATTTCTAATTCACCAAAATATTGGCCTGAAAGTCTACCTGTTTCTTTAAGTCGTGTTTGTATGAAGCATAGATAATATGTTTAATTTCGTTCTTAAAGAGCTAGCAATGCATAGTCAGTGTGACCTCTTTCAAAGGAATAGCAGATGTTATAGAATGCAAATAGGTGCTCTGATCATGACCATAGAAGTGTAGAATGCACATTATATAGTAAAATCTTAGTGTATCCACTGTTAAAAATTAACAAGCTCTTATGATTTACTTCACAGAACCAGAGGGTAAAGTAGATGAATATGCAGACCTAATCATGGACTTCAAGGAAAGTGGTATGATCGGCAGCAACTGGATATGTCTCAAAACGTACCATAACACCTTTACAGGGAAAAAATTAGTGAATTGGCTGGTTGACAATAAAAACGTTGGTGAGTCCGTTAATCTCTTAATGAAATCTCTCCTGCATCTCGTGAGTTGAAAACACTCAGAACCATCACCTCCCCTCCTGTGATTTGCTTGCAGTAGTTCGATCTGAGCTGTGATAACATTAGATGCTCCAGGAAGTTGCTTCTCACACATTCAATGTATCCCTGTGTCATTGTCATTGTTTTTACTGTGGCCTTTAATTAAAAGTGACCGCAAAGTAAGAAATTGGTATGTTTGTACCAAACATGCCAGATTAATGGTCACCATATCTAACTATCCCTGCACTTTAAATGCAAAAGGCAGTAGAACCAATGTTTCATTTAGAGATATTGCATGGAAATAGGTCATTGGTCCCACCGAGTCCCTGCTGACCATTGATCACCTGCTCAGACTAGTTTTATGTTATTCCACTTTCGCATTATTTAAGGCCATTTTTATACATTTGGTTTCACCATGTAGAAATTACAGCTGTATTTATACATAGTTGAGCGTGCCTTTTATATGCTGAAGAGAAAACTGAAGGGGACTAGTCCCCAAAACAAGCATAATGTAAAGATAGCTGCAGTACAGGCCTGGCAGAGCATCACCAGAGAAGACACCCAGCAACTAGTGATGTCCCTAAATCACAGACTTCAAGCATTCATTGCAAGCAATGGATATGCAACAAATTACTAAACATGACTACTTTCATTTACATGGCATTGCCGTGTCCCAAACATTATGGTGCCCTGAAATGGGGGAACTATGTATAAACATTCTGTAATTTCTACATGGTGAAACCAAAATATTTTAAAATGGTAGAATGAAGAAGGGCCTCAACCCGAAACGTCGCCTATTCCTTCTCTCCATAGATGCTGCCTCACCCGCTGAGTTTCTCCAGCATTTTGTATCTACCTTCGATTTTACCAGTATTTGCAGTTTTTTCTTAAACATGTATAAAAATGGCCTTTATTAAAATCTGACAATGTGCACTTTAACCACATGATCTTATCTGACTTCAGAACTGCTTTGTCTTACATCAGAGAGAGTAAGAGGAACATTTGAACAACTTTTAAACAACATTTCTAAAATAACCTGAATAGTTACAGTCTGTGCTGTTTTGACAATGGGACATTTCTATAAGAAACACATATCTATTTATCCTTTTATCTATATTTTAATGTAGACAAATCCACTGCAATTGAATTGGGAAAAGATTTGACAAATAGAAAGTTTTTAAATCCCTTGGCTGTCAAAGAATTTGAAGACAGCAATGCTCTGTACAGATTGGTAGAGCATGACTCAGCTGCTTCATTAACCTTGAAAAATGAAACACAATATACGTCTTCTGGTAGGTAATGTTTTATCTCCTTTCTTCTCATGTTCAGAAGATGTTCACCAGCAAATTGTAGAACTGAAATGGTTAACATTTAATATACTTTGGTTTCTAACTGTAGTAAATGTGAACAACATTTTCCGCATTCTCTAATCATTAAAACAAATCTCTATTATTGCATCTTTGGCAGGTACATGGATAGGAAAGGTTTAGAGGGAATGTAATAACAAGATGCTGGTTTATAGAAAACAAAGACAAAAGGAAGGTCAGGCAGCATCCCTGGAGAACATGGATAGAAAGTCTGAAGAAGGGTTCTGACCTAAAACGTCGCCGTTCTATGTTATCCAGGGATACTGCCTGACATAACCATATAACCATATAACAATTACAGCACGGAAACAGGCCATCTCGACCCTTCTAGTCCGTGCCGAACACGTATTCTCCCCTAGTCCCATACACCTGCATTCAGACCATAACCCTCCATTCCTTTCCCGTCCATATAACTATCCAATTTATTTTTAAATGATAAAAACGAACCTGCCTCCACCACCTTCACTGGAAGCTCATTCCACACAGCCACCACTCTCTGAGTAAAGAAGTTCCCCCTCATGTTACCCCTAAACTTCTGTCCCTTAATTCTCAAGTCATGTCCCCTTGTTTGAATCTTCCCTACTCTCAGTGGGAAAAGCTTATCCACGTCAACTCTGTCTATCCCTCTCATCATTTTAAAGACCTCTATCAAGTCCCCCCTTAACCTTCTGCGCTCCAAAGAATAAAGCCCTAACTTGTTCAACCTTTCTCTGTAACTTAGTTGCTGAAACCCAGGCAACATTCTAGTAAATCTCCTCTGTACTCTCTCTATTTTGTTGACATCCTTCCTATAATTAGGCGACCAAAATTGTACACCATACTCCAAAATTGGCCTCACCAATGCCTTCTACAATTTTAACATTACATCCCAACTTCTATACTCAATGCTCTGATTTATAAAGGCCAGCACACCAAAAGCTTTCTTTACCACCCTATCTACATGAGATTCCACTTTGAGGGAACTGTGCACAGTTATTCCCAGATCCCTCTGTTCACCTGCATTCTTCAATTCCCTACCATTTACCATGTACGTCCTATTTTGATTTGTCCTGTCAAGATGTAGCACCTCACACTTATCAGCATTAAACTCCATCTGCCATCTTTCAGCCCACTCTCCAACCGGCATAAATCTCTCTGTAGACTTTGAAAATCTACTTCATTAATGGAGTCTATCAATCAATCAATCAATTATCCACAACCCCACCTATCTTAGTATCATCTGCATACTTACTAATCCAATTTACCACACCATCATCCAGATCATTGATGTACATGACAAACAACAGTGGACCCAACACAGATCCCTGTGGCACCCCACTAGTCACTGGCCTCCAACCTGACAAACAACCATCCACCATTACTCTCTGGCATCTCCCATTCAGCCACTGTTGAATCCATCTTGCTACCTCACCATTAATACCCAACCATTGAACCTTCTTAACCAACCTTCCGTGAGGAACCTTGTCAAAGGCCTTACTGAAGTCCATATATACAACATCCACTGCTTTACCCTCATCAATTTCCCGAGTAACCTCTTCAAAAAATTCAAGAAGATTAGTCAAACATGACCTTCCAGGCACAAATCCATGTTGACTGTTCCTAATCAGACCCTGTTTATCCAGATGCTTATATATATTATCTCTAAGTATCCTTTCCATTAATTTGCCCACCACTGACGTCAAACTAACAGGTCTATAATTGCTAGGTTTACTCTTAGACCCCTTTTTAAACAATGGAACAACATGCGCAGTACGCCAATCCTCCGGCACTATTCCCGTTTCTAATGACATTTGAAATATTTCTGTCATAGCCCCTGCTATTTCTACACTAACTTCCCTCAATGTCCTAGGGAATATCCTGTCCGGACCTGGAGACTTATCCACTTTTATATTTCTCAAAAGTGTCAGTACTTCCTCTTCTTTGATCCTCATAGTTTCCATAGCTACTCTACTTGTTTCCCTTACCTCACATAATTCAATATCCTTCTCCTTGGTGAATACCGAAGAAAATAAATTGTTCAATATCTCCCCCATCTCTTTTGGCTCTGCAGATAGCTGTCCACTCTGACTCTCTAATGGACCAACTTTATCCCTCGTTATCCTTTTGCTATTAATATAGCTGTAGAAACCCTTTGGATTTACTTTCACCTTACTTGCCAAAGCAACCTCATATCTTCTTTTAGCTTTTCTAATTTCTTTCTTAAGATTCTTTTTACATTCTTTATACTCCTCAAGCACCTCATTTACTCCATGCTGCCTATAATTATTGTAGATCTCTCTCTTTTTCCGAACCAAGTGTCTAATTTCCCTTGAAAACCATGGCTCTTTCCAATTTTTACTATTTCCTTTCAACCTAACAGGGACATAAAGATTCTGTACTCTTAAAATTTCACCTTTAAATGTCCTCCATTTCTCTTCCACATCTTTCCCATAAAACAAACTGTCCCAATTTACTCCTTTTAAATCCTTTCGCATCTCCTCAAAGTTAGCCTTTCTCCAATCAAAAATTTCAACCCTAGGTCCAGTTCTGACCCTACCCATAATTATATTGAAACTAATGGTATTGTGATCACTGGTCCCGAACTGTTCCCCAACACATACCTCTGCCACCTGACCCGTCTCATTTCCTAACAGGAGGTCCAGCACCGCCCCTTCTCTAGTAGGTACTTCTATGTATTGCTGCAAAAAACTATCCTGCACACATTTTACAAACTCCAACCCATCCAGCCCATTACAGAATGTGTTTCCCAGTCTATGTGTGGAAAGTTGAAATCTCCCACAATCACTACCTTGTGCTTACTACTAATATCTGCAATCTCCTTACATATTTGCTCTTCCAATTCTCACTCCCCATTTGGCGGTCTATAATACACCCCTATAAGTGTTGCTACCCCTTTCCCATTTCTCAGTTCCACCCAAATAGCCTCCCTAGACGAGCCCTCTAATCTATCCTGCCAAAGCACTGCTGTAATATCTTCCCTGATAAGCAATGCAACACCTCCACCTCTTGCCCCTCCAATTCTATCACACCTGAAGCAATGAAATCCTGGAATATTTAGTTTCCAATCACAGCCCTCCTGCAACCATGTTTCACTGATCGCCACAACATCAGACTTCCAGGTGTCAATCCAGGCTCTAAGTTCATCCACCTTTCTTACAATGTTCCTAGCATTAAAATATACATACATACTGAATTACTCCAGCATTTTGCATCTTTCTAATGTTTGGAGGGATATGGGCCAAACAGAGCCAGATGGGGCAAGCACAGAATGAGGTATCTTGGGTGTCATGGACTAGTGGAGCTGAAGGTCCTGTTTCCATGATGTATGTCTCTATAGTAATGTGTTTCGCTAGAGATTTAATTGATCGAAATATGCCACCAAGTCACGAGAAGTGATATTGAGGCAGGTGAAGGAGAGTTGGGTTTCCAAGAACGCTCTAAAGGAAAATAGAATTAGAATTGCAGAGAGGTTCAGATTGTGAAACTCAAAATATGAGGACTTTGCAAATTGGTGGGTGAAGAATAATCAGAATGACCAAAAGTATTATCTGCCGAAGTGTAGAAATCTCAGTAGGTCAATGACTGGAAACGATAACAAAGGTATAAGGAATGGAGATTATGGAACATCAGTGTAGGAAGACCAACATTTTAAAAGCAGGCATTGCTGGAAGAAGTACTCAGATTCTCATGTTTGCTTTTAATAGTAACTTGCTGAATAATCTGTTACACTTCAGCTTCTAGACATTCTGCAATCATGAAAGATTTAATTGTGAAGTTGTTCTCAGAACACGTTACACCAGATGGCAAGGTTAGTCTATGTTTCTTTATTAGAAAAACAACTATTATTTGCTAACCACTTAATTTAAAAAATATTTATATTTAAAACATCAACCTCTGTTAATCAAAAGAGTTAAATATTTGCTTAAATGATATCGCTTCAATATACTTGTGATTAACTTTTCGATACCTTTAGCCTATTTGGTTTGATTACAGAAGTAATTGCCAAACAAAAGTTTATTTGATGCACACATGGTGAAAGTTCTAATTAACTATTCAATCTTTCTTTATTGTAGATAGTAGATTATAAATCCATGGGTGCAAATCCAGTGTTTGATGAATATTGCCAACATGCAACACATCTGCAGCTTCTAGACATCGGTAGTCTCAGTAGGAATGAGAAACTAGCATTATTCATCAACGTGTACAATACTTTGGTCATTCATGGAAATATCAAGAAAGGACCACCAAAAAATGCATGGCAAAGATACAGAGTAAGATGGCAAACTTGCAATTGTTAATTCTCATGACAACTTGAACATAGATGATTCTCCTAACATACAGAGCATGTTTCCTAAAATGGGGTCACTTGGGAGCAATGGTCAAAAAATGTACCAAGTGATATAAAAATGAAAAATGGAAGAAATGTTCAGCAGGTCAGACAGCACCTGTGGAAAGAGAAATAGTTACAATTTCAAGTTGAAGACCCTCCTTCTGACTGGGGAAAATAAAACAGATTAATTTAAAATTCCCAGTTAAGAGCCAAATGATATGTTCTTTACCTACACATTCAGGTTAATATTTGCTTAGTTTATATATTTAAAACATTATATCCAGAGGTGGCCTGTCAAGTCTGGGCCTACTACTTTAAAGCCTAATACCTAAAGCTTCAGGTGGCACAGTGGAGCAACGGTGGAGTTCCTGCCATACAGCGCCAGAGTCCCAGATTCGATCCTGACTGCAGGTGTCGTGTATACAGAGTTTGTATGTTCTCCCTATGACCTCGTGGGTTTTCTCTGGGTGCTCCAGATTCCTTCCATATCCCAAAGTCATGCAGGTTTGTAGGTTAATCGGCTTCTGTAAATTGTCCCTAGAGTGTAGGAATGATACTAGCATATGGATGATCTTGCCAGCATGGGCTCAGTGTGGTGTAGAGCCTGTTTCCATGCTACATCTCGAAACTAAACTAAACTCTCTCATTTGCTTTTTACCTGCATTGTCTGTAATTTTGTTCTTCACAATTTCCCAATTTTCTTTTGAAGGTTATGACTGAAACTTTATTTAACAGCCTGGTGCAGTTATAGCTGGTGCAGTTGAAATCTTAACCATTCATTGCACCAAAGATACCTCCAGTTCTTTTTGCTAATAGTGCTGAATTTGTTAGGTTATCAAAATAATAGCCCATTTACCCCATCTAATTTAGCCATGATTTTAAACACTTCTTTCAAATCTCCTCTCTCCCTCTCTGCTCCAAACATCCCAATGATGTTTAACAGATCAAACGCTCTATTGAAAGAAACGTTATCATTTATTTTGAGCAATTGGCGTAATTAGATAATTATATATTTGATTAAATAAATGTCCTCTGAAATCCATTTTGTCCCATTTAAGTTTTTTAGTTCTATAAGTTACGAGATTGGTGGAAACATCTTTTCACTGAATGATATTCAACATGGTGTACTTCGTGGAAATCGAAAAAGTCCCCCTCAGATCATGAAACCATTCGCAAATGATGATCCACGTCTTAAGGTAGCTATGTGGAGGAAGGAACTGCAGATGCTGGTTTAAACTGAAGATAGACATAAAATGCTGGAGTAACTCAGAATGAAAGATATGCAAAAAGTAACAGTGATAAAGGAATCAGGCCATTGTTAGCTGTTTGCTAGGCGGGAACTGGAACCTGGTGCTATTTGGGTGGGGGAGGGATGGAGGGAGAGGGAGTGCAGGTGTTACTTGAAGTTAGATAAATCATACCATAAGCTGCCCAAGCGAAATATTAGATGCTGTTCCTTTCTCACCATTACTTTTTGCATATCTTTCATCATTTGTTCTATATCTCTCTCTACATCACTGTCTATACCTCATCACCCATTCCTTCTCTCCAGAGATGCTTCCTGTCCCGCTGAATTACTCCAGCCATTTTGTGTCTATCTTGGGTAGCTATTACTGTTTGAGTATATAGCTAAATTTATATAGTTTAATACTATGACTAAAATCCTTAACATAATTATAGTAGTTATTCCAGCTCTTTTGGGGAGTGTCTTTTCTTTAATTGCAAACTACTGGTCCTTGTTTTGTTTTCTCCAACCCTCAATCTTATAAGACAGTTTGGATATTCCTGAGAAGATACATTATGTTTTTACTTAGCCGGGATTGCAACTACTCATAAAATCATAACAGAAAAGTTCACACTAAAAGTGAGAACAAAATCCAGCAATCCAACAATGCTTTGCAATATATACATCAAATTTCTAAACAAAGCATCTGGTAATGGCAGTGGTGCTTGAACTGTTAGGCTGATCACATTTTCCAATTATGAGCAACTAAATATTTGAAACAGTAAAGGGTCACACAACTTATTTAAAAAGTTGAGCTATAAAAAAATGTCAAGCTTATTTTGCCCTTGAAGATAAATTTGCATGGAATCTGGAATAATTTAATGTTTCTGAACCTTCCATTTTCCTCACATTTTCAAATGTATTGAGGCATGCGTAAATAGACTTCTTCTATTCCACCTTTGAAAGGATTTGCAGACAAAGCAGATCAATTCTTAATGATTTGGTCTCCATTTATCGACTTCTTACAAGCATATGGTGCAACATAACCGTAGAAATGAACTGTTTCAGGATCGGGTGAAGGGTGGTCAAGAATAATCTTATATTACTAAATCTCTGATCTTGACCGCTTTTGGCCGACTGTGCTGCGATTTCCGAGAACGCCGCCACCTACGGCCGTCATTTTTGGCCACCTCGCTCAGAGCCACCCTCCGCCGTATGAGTGTGGAGGATTTTTTCCGTCGATGTAAAATGAGAGAGATATTAATGTTTTCACAAAATTCCCCATTCTCTCTGCTGCCCCCACTGGCGGCAGGAGGAGGGACTATAAAACCAGGAAGTGTCGTGCCTCGCTCAGTCTCTGCCAGACACAGGAAGCGAGAGGGTCTGGCAGAGACTGAGCTGCGAATAACATTGAACACACGTCTACTCCACGGTGAGTCCCCTCGATACGGCTGTAAAGCGGCTGCAGCCCTTTTAAAAAAGTTTGTGTTCACAAAATGAATTTTGGTTGTCGGGTGTCTGCATCCCAATTGTTTGCCTCGCCTTTTTTTAACAAGTTTGTGTTCACAAAATGAATTTTGGTTGTCGGGTGTCTACCATATAACAATTACAGCACGGAAACAGGCCATCTCGACCCTTCTAGTCCGTGCCGAACACGTATTCTCCCCTAGTCCCATATACCTGCGCTCAGACCATAACCCTCCATTCCTTTCCCGTCCATATAACTATCCAATTTATTTTTAAATGATAAAAACGAACCTGCCTCCACCACCTTCCCTGGAAGTTCATTCCACACAGCCACCACTCTCTGAGTCTGCAGCCCAATTGTTTGCCTCGCCTTTTTTTTAACAAGTTTGTGTTCACAAAATGAATTTTGGTTGTCGGGTGTCTGCAGCCCAATTGTTTGCCTCGCCTTTTTTGACAAGTTTGTGTTCACAAAATGAATTTTGGTTGTCGGGTGGCTGCAGCCCAATTGTTTGCCTTGGCTTGGCTTTTAAAATTGTTACAACAGTTGGATGCCTGCTCAAGCATCCATACGGCCCACACTGTCTATACTCGCCCTCTGGAAACCAGTACCTTCAGCCCGCAACACCCATACTAGCACAACAGACAGCCGCCCCCCCCCCCCCACCCCACTGGTGAGCAGTATTGGAATTGGTGGAGAGGTGGAATATTGCGTTGGTGACCAGCCCTCCCGTGTGATGCTGGGACCCAACGGGTCCCACTTAGTCTAGTAAATAGCTATGTCTCCTTCAGTCCCCTGTTTTCTACCACCTCTTTTTCTCTCTCTATTTTCTCTCTTTTCTTCTTTCCTTCACCTCACTGTTCGATATCACGCACTTCTCTATTTTTCTACTATTCTCTTTCTTTTCTTCCATTTACTGCTAAAAAAAAAGAAGTTGTACATAAAATGTAACATGTCAATATATATTAGGTATCTACAAGGTACCACATTATTGTACTTACTTCTAATAAAATTAAAATAAAAATTAAATAAAAAAAGAAAGGATTTGTTTGAACATTAACTTAAAATCACATCAATAATTGATCAATTATTTAAGTTAATTGCAGTGTTTTGAAAATGCAAAGTTTCACAATTTAGGTACAGTGGCAGCACACTGGTTGGCTCTGTGGCCTAGTGATAGAACTGCTATCTTACAGTGCTAGGACCAGATTCGATCCTGACTACTGGTGCTTTCTGTACGGAGTTTGTACATTCTCACCGTGAGCATGTGGGTTTTCTCCAGGTGCTCCAGTTTCCTCCTACACTCTAAAGAGGCACAATTTTGTAGGTTAATTGGTTTTGGTACAAATTGTAAATTGTGCTGAGTGTGTAGGATAGTGTTAGTGTACGGGGTGTTTGCTGGTCGGCACGGACTCGGTGGGCCGAAGGGCCTGTTTCCACGCTGTATCTCTTAAAGTCTAAAGGTAAGCAAAAACCTCAATCACATTACTGTTTAAAATCCCCCAATAAAATCAACATCAGTAGTTTGAGGTAAATGTATAAGAATGCAATTGTTTGAAATTTCATCCCATATAAACTGACATGGTTCCAACATTTAAAATAAGACATAAAACCAAGAATTGCTGGATATACTCAATCAAGTTAGGTAATACCTGAAGAGAGAGAAGTAAAGTTATTGTAGTGACATATTTGACATCGTCTCAAGGATTTAGTCCTTGATAATCACTTTAATTGATGACCGTGAATCAGAAGGTAATTTATACGCACCCACGAGCTCTCCACGAGACATTCAATGCCGTCGAAAGATAAATCTTCAAAAAACAGTCTCGTGATTAATAGTTTCTTTATTGTATATAGTACAAACAGTAAGATAATTCATAAAAGCTTCTTCATGGTCATGCTCGTGCATGGTCAAAAACCATGTCTCTTCCCCAATCTTCTTTGAACTAAATTAAACTAAAAACCTTGGGAGTCTACGCCAGAATCCCAGCTGCAAAATGCCACCCACATAATTACAGGCAGATAAAATTTAACGGTTACTGGTTATAGTTATAACGTACTGAGTTAAGCTAAATGGCTACTACAGTTACCTTTTCAGACTGATGATTTTTTTAAATCCGAACTGCAAAAAGTTAGAGATGTAATGGGGATTAAACAAATCTCGTTTGAGTAAAGTGGGGAGGAGAAAGAAAGGTTACAATGCAAGATCAGTGATATAGCTGAAACCAGTAAAGTTTAAGTGACAAATGAATTGATGGTGCAAGGTAGAAGTGCTTGGTAATGGAACAAGTAAAGAAACAGCTGGAGCTGCATTTGATAACAAAAGCAACACCAAATGCTGCTCTCCAGTAAAAAAAGGTTATGAACTGAAATTGTAGAGCTCAGTCCTTGAATCTGGATTGCTGTTTAATTGAAAGCCAAGTTGTTGCGTCTCAGGATCCCATTGAATTCCATTAGAATAAACTAGAAGGCTGAGAGGTCAAGAGCCCTAAACATACCTTACAAGTGAGCTAATGATCTATCTCAATGTTATTTACTGTGCTTGCTATTCACGATGGAGGCTCCTCTCCACTGAGGTTATGAAAAGCAGATCGATCAATTGCTTTGTGCAACACATTCACTCAGTCCTAAAGCACGAATGACTCTGAGGTTCCAATTGCTTGTCATTTTAATCATCCAGACACAGCCAACTGCAGATGCTGGAATCATGAGCCAAACACAAAGTGCCAGAGGCACTCAGCAAGTCACACAGCATCTGGGGAAGGGGAATGGATAGATGATGTTGAGTCGCCTCTTCAGACCCAGTCTACAGAGGAGATTCAACCCAAAATATTGCCCGTCCATTCCCTCCCCAGAAGCTGCCTGATACACTGAGTTCCTCCAGCAATTTGTATTTTGCACGTAAATCATCAGTTCAGTTCTTGCCTCCACTCCCCCTACTGTTAATAGTATAACTATGATATATATAGTATTACTATATAAATAGTAATATTCTACTATTATATTAGTATAATACTGATACTAAAAGTAGTAGTATTTTTACAATCTATTACTTAAAAATAGTAGATATTTCATTTACTATTTGAAATGTAACTACAACTTTATTTTTTCAGACATCACTGGATGACGTGGAACCACGTATTCATTTTGCTTTGAACTTTGGAGCCGCAAGCAGCCCTCCAATTAAGGCCTACGCTGCTGAGGTTTGTTAAACCATGTTTGGAAGTTTTCACTTTCTGCTGCCATCTTCTCATGCATTTTATTTTGTGCGGGATTTTTAAATCTCACAAAATACTGCTGTTTCCAACAACCTGTGTTTTCTTTGACTGCAAACTTTTTGTAGCTTGATAATATCTAAAATTTTATGTTTAACATTCCACTTGCTGGCCATAATTGACAAGTCAATGCAAACTAACGGCCCAACAAAAGATATCAGATCCCCTGGCTAACTTGAACTGGTTAGTCGTACCTAATTCAAAAATCAGTTAGAAAATGAGTCATCGTAGTAATGTTAAAAATAATTTAAAGATTGGTAAACATTGTTTAAGAACATTCAGGCTGCACTTAAAGTAAAAGAATGTGAGATTTGCCCAAATTTTCCTACTAATTTCACCAGCTGATTTTAGCCTGGGTGCACTCCAAATAACCTTTGGATCCACAATGTATTGATAGGCAAGGGCTGCCAAGACTATTGTATGACTACTTTTGGGCAGAATGGTGGAGCAATGATAGAGTTGCTGCCTAACACTGCCAGAGATCCGTGTTGAATCCAGACAATGGGTGCCGCGTGTACGGAGTTTGTACGTTCTCCCCGTGACCTCGTGGGTTTTCCTCGGGTGCTCCAGTTTCCTCCCGCACTCCAAAGCCATAAAGGTTTGTTGGTTAATTGGCTTCGGTAAAAATTGTAAATTGTCCCCAGTGTATTGGATAGTTGCAGTGTATGGGGATCGCTGGTCGATGTGGACTCGGTGGGCCGAAGGGCCTGTTTCCGTGCTGTACCTCTAAGCTAAGCTAAGACACCCATAGAGGTTGCATATTCCCAGATATCAACTGAAGATAAAATCCTCAGCTGTTTTCTTCACCATAGTTAAATAAACATGGGCTTCTGACGGACTATGGGTGCATATGAAATAGTGGCCATTATGGGTAAGGATCAAAAGATCATGAGATAGATAGTAGAATTAGGCCATTCGGCCCATCAAGTCTACTCTGCCATTTAATCATGGCTGATCTATCTCTCCCTCCTAACCCCATTCTCTTGCCTTCTCCCCATAACCTCTGACACCCGTACTAATCAAGAATCAATCTATCTGTGCCTTAAATATATCCACTGACTTTGCCTCCACAGCCTTCTGCGGCAAAGAATTCCACAGATTCACACCCTTTGACTAAAGAAATTCCTCATCTACTTCCTAAAAAAATGTATTTTAATTCTGAGCCAACGACCTCTAGTTCTAGACTCTCCCACCAGTGGAAACATCCTCTCTGCATCCACTCTATCCATGCCTTTCACTATTCTGCATGTTTCAATGAGGGTAAGGCCTTAAAGGAGTTCTGGATCCTGGATGATTTATATGCATTTATAGGATGGCTGCTATTTTAAAGACAGTTAGCTACTAGTGTAATTCCGGTCCAAATCTCACCCCGTTATTCTGGTTCAGTAAAACACCGAGTCAAGCCCTGGATCAACTAACTTTATTTTCCGAACACAAACACACTACCTATACGATACCTAACCAACACTGTGGGTCCTATCCTTGTCTCTACTTGTCCAAGCCCTTCAGCCTCGTGCGAATAGACACCTCCAGATGGTCAGCACGGTCCCGAGTGCTACCCCAGAAGATCTACACACTCTCATGTGCTCTCCCCTCTTGTATACTATATTGGACCATTGGCATGAAATACATAGGGGGGGGGGGGGGGGAGGGGGCAACTCCTACTAGCCAGTCATAAATTAAGATCATACAATACATTAATTGACAGTTCCCTAACCCAATCACAGAATATCCCATAACATTGTTTCTACAGAAAGTTCTTAATGGAAAACAGTTCCCTTAAGTAAATACACATTTTATCAGATAATGTAAACAATTTGGGCAAGGCCCCTCTCCTTGACCAATCACAAATAGCAGTGCAAAGCCCATGCAACATAGTTAACAACAGTATTATAACCCATCATTCCCCAACCAATCCTGATCATGCATTTTCAGCAGGACCCAGCTCCTTCTGCAAAACCCTCACACATATTATCAATTAAAGGACATCTGGACATCACCCTGTACTCAACTTCCTACCAGGCCACAGACATTCTAGACCCATGATCCTCATGGTCTTTGCAGCCTTTGCGAAAAGATGCCAAGCAGGTTTTGCAAAGGCAGAAATCCTCCATTTTGTCAGGCACCTAAAATGTCCAATATTATCACTAGGTGATCCATGATAGTCAAATCAAGGTTGCAAATTTGAATTAAAGTGAAATGCAGATGACATATAACTTGTCATGCTTTAATCTCCAATTGCAGGACATTGACAAGCAGCTAAACATTTCAGCCAGAGATTTTCTTGATTCTGCTGATGGTTGCCAAGTTGATGTGGCGAAAAAGGAAGTTGGTCTCAGTATAATTTTCAAACGATACAAGGTGGACTTTGGCGGAACAGATGAAAAGGTAAAGAAATGTTCATGTTAACCTCTACTTCTGTTGAATACAAGTGAAAAATATGATCACAAAGTTACAGGAGCAGAATTAGTCTACTCCGCCATGGCTGATCTATCTTTCCCTCTCAACCCCATTTTCCTGCCTTTTCCCCATTATCCCTGACATCTATACAAATAAAGAATCTGTCAATCTCTGCCTTAAAAATATCTATTGACTTAGACTCCACAGCCTTCTGTGGCAATGAATTCCACAGATTCACCTCCCTCTGACTAATGAAATTCCTCCTTATCTCCTTTCCAAAGGTACCTCCTTTTATTCTGAGGCTATGGCCTCTGGTCCCAGACTTTCTCCATTAGTGAAACCATCCTCTCCACATCTACTACACACCCACAATAAAGTATGAGAACATTTAAAGCTTCGTAATTTACGAATATTTTAGCTGTGCCATTTAATGTTCCAAAAATTAAGGCAGATCCTTTTATGAAAATGTAATTACATTTCATTGTTTTACCTATGGAAACTTCTTAATCATATGTCAATGTGACTATTAGTTGCAGTTACATTAAAAGTAATACAATTAGAAAACATTAGGTTCATATTAGAATAATATGTCTCAACCTATTCTCCACTTGGCAAATGGGTGCAAGCCCCAATAAGACTTGACACTATCACAGACAAGGCAACCCCATTTAATTGGCATCCAATCCACCACCATGAATATTTCATTGCTTTCACCACCAGTGCAGCATGAGTGTAATGTGCACCATATACAAATTGACTGTTCTGAACACATGCCAATAAAGATAAGAGAGCAGCAGGGCAAAAGGATCAGACATCATTGCCATTTTCTCCTCCAAGTTAGGCGTTATATTTACTTAGAAATAAATCACTATACATTTACTGCCACCACTTTTTAAATTAGATTATCAAAGTTAATTAGATAGGGCAATGAATGATGGACTTGGCAATGCTGGCCACATTCTGAAAAATACATTTAAAAAGGACTTGCCTGTGCATTGATCTGGATTTAATCTTAAATAATTAAAGTGGTTTTCAAAATTGTTTTGTAATTTTTCAACAGCTTGGAATGGGCCAATTGTCAAAAATAACATGGTAGTGCAAATTGTCATTAAATCACTTAGTGCTTTGATAGTTTCTTTTTAAGGACCCAAGGATTAATTGTTAATGACACCAAACTTAGATTTAAAGCTTTTGTGTACTTGATAGTGAGGAGGTAATATTGATTTCTCTAACTTCAAGTAACCCCTGCATTCCCTCTCTCTCTCCGTCCATCGCCCACCCTAGTCATTCTACTGGTTTCGCTGTTTCACTCGTTAGTTTTACTCGCTTCGCCTTCTCCACAGCTAGCAATGGACCATTGTGGGCTCTATTTTTCATTGATCATCTTTGCTGGCTGATTTGTCCATTTGGATACCTCCAATCATTTGTATTTTGTACTTCTTCATATCTTTAGCGTCCCTCTCCCATGACTCCCAATCTGAGGGTCTTGACCCGAAACGCCACCTATTCCTTTTCTCCCGAGATGCTGCCTGACCCGCTGAGTTACTCCAGCATTTTGTGTCTATCTTTAGTATATACCAGCATCTGCAGTTCCTTCCTATACAGAATGATATTGAGCAACTTGCAAGCTGGGTGAGGCAATGGTAGATGAAATTAAATCTTGATAAATGTGAGGTGATACATTTTGGCAGGTATAAAAAGAGTTGGGCATATACCATGAACAATAGGTTCTTAGGGAATATTGAGGAACAAAGGGACCTTGGTGTACAAAGCAGCATAGATAGAAAGGGTGTTGAAGGAGGCATAGGGAATGCTAGTCTTTATTAGCTCTGGCATAAACTATAAGGGAGGATAGACACAAAACGCTGGAGTAACTCAGAGGGACTGGCAGCATCTCTGAAGAAAAGGAATGGGTAACGTTTTGGGTCGAGACAGGGTCTCCAGAAGAAGGCAAAACCTTCAGAAGAGGGGTCTCGACCCGAAACGTCACCCATTCCTTCTCTCCAGTGATGCTGCTTGCCCTGCTGAGTTACTCCAGCATTTTGTGTCTATCTTCGGTTTAAACCAGCATCTGCAGTTCCTTCCCACACTTACTATAAGGGACCGGTCATGATACAACTGTATAAAACAAGGGTTAAATCACAACTGGAATATTGCATGCAGTTCAGGTAATGACACTACAGGAAGAATATGATTTGGTTGGGGAGATTGCAGAGAGATTCACCACGATGTTGGCTGGGATAAAATGTTTCATTTATGAATAGAGATTGGCAGGTTGTGCTTGTTTTCCTTGGGTGTTGAAAAGGCATGTGCTGGAGGTGCCTCTCTATGGGAGGCATGGATAGGATAGTGAGAGACTTTTCTCATGGCAGAGATCACCATAAGACCAGAGGACAAAGATTTATGGAGAGGAATCACAATTTTAGAGGGGGCGGGAAGAAAAGAAAAATTACATCACTGATAACATAAATTACCTGGTCATTATCCTCATTTGCAAGAATTGCTTGTATGTGATCAGGCACTATAACAAATAATAATTCTCACGAAGAAAAAATGATTATTTCTCTAAGATTTTGTCACCTCTATTCATTGTTACTATTGCACTTGATATTATTCATGAAATTGAGACATTATTTATTTGAAATTTACTTTTCACACAGGGAGTTGTGAGTCTGTGGAATTCTCATTTTATGTTTAACATTCCACTTGCTGGCCATAATTGACTGGAGGCTGGGTCTCTGGATACTTTAAAGAGAGAGCTAGATAGGGCTCTTAAAGATAGTGGAGTCATGGGATATGGGGAGAAGGCAGGAACGGGTACTGATTGGGGATGATCAGCCATGATCACATTGAATGGCGGTGCTGGCCTGAAGGGCCGAATGGCCTACTCCTGCACACATTGTTTATTGTAGGTGGGAACCATTTCTAATTCTGCTTTTAGCTCATCACTGAGCTAACTCAAGTTGGAGACTTTCCTTTAGAGGGAAGGTTGTCTATTTATTTCCACTGATGCTACCTGACTTGCTGTGTTCCTCCAGCACTTTGTTCTTGAGCACTTTGGCTCGAAGGGCCGAATAGCCTACTCCTGTACCTATTGTCTATTGTTTATTGAAACCATGTACCATTTTGCTCCTCCATACAGGTCCTGAAATGGGTGTCTGACCATCTATCAGATTCAACAAAGAAGAAAGCACTGACGGAACTCCTTGACCAAGGAAAAGCCAGAATTATTTATCTTCCATTTGACTGGTCAACGAATGCTAAAGACTAATTGTGGGTGGCTTTGGAAACCATTAGTGCCATTGTATTAAGATCTTCTGCTCTTCCCACACTAGGTGATGTTATTGTTGTCGTGGCATGGTGTTACACATTTACGAATCAAATATGGTTGTAGCAGAATGTTTGGGATAAATATCTGGAAGCACCTTAGTATTCATTGCAGTTTATTACAAAACGTTGTTTTGTCATAAAACAATGGTATGACATTTTGCAGAATCAATCTTTCCAAAAACAGTCCACGTTATCAGAATAACTGGAAAGAACAATTGCTTTGATTTTTTTTTCCCTTTCTTTGACCAAATCAGCATGGGATATGAACTTAGATGT
This sequence comes from Amblyraja radiata, assembly GCF_010909765.2. Lineage (NCBI taxonomy): Eukaryota > Metazoa > Chordata > Chondrichthyes > Rajiformes > Rajidae > Amblyraja > Amblyraja radiata. The sequence continues at coordinate 15,921,383 of NC_045969.1, forward strand.
GAGCTAATTCACCCTGATGTTTTTCAGACTGGTATTACCATACCTCTCATTATTCTTTATGATGAGAATGATGATGAATTGTCTGCTAATATGACCATACCGAGCACTCATGATTGCTTGTCAGCTAGCAAAGGTTGTATGGATTTAAGTATTGTCTTTCTACAGGCTTGCATTCTGAGCTTCAATAAAGTAAGTGCAAAACAATCTATTTGGGTTATTTTACTCCAGTTATATTGGATGTTATTTTCTTTATTCATATTTCAGAACCATCACAACAAAGGTCAACATGTATTGCCTATTCCTAAATGTTCTTAAGATAGAACAGGTTTAGAGGGATATGGGCAAATGCAGGCAGGTGGGACTAGTGTAGATGGGACATGTTGGCCGGTGCAGGTGCTGTCAACGTATTACCTATTCCTAAATGTTCTTAAGAAAATTGTGATGAAATCTTGTCTTTCTTTTGATAAAAATAGGCCATCAATGCTGTTGAGGAGGGAGATTCAAGATTTAAACTCTGAGATGAAGGAATAGAAATATATTTCCGAGATAGACACAAAATGCTGGAGTAGCTCAGCGGAACAGGAAGTGAGGTGTGTAGGAAGGAACTGCGAATACTGGTTTAAACCAAAGATAGACACAAAAAGCAGTAGTGTGAAGAAGCTTCTTGACTGGAAAAGTCACCCATTCCTTCTCTCCAGAGATGTTGCCTGTCCCGCTGAATTACTCCAGCATTTTGTGTCTATCTTCAATTTGCAGTTTATTCCTACACAATATATTTTCAAGTCAGGATGGTGAGCAATTTGAATGAGGGCTTGCAGGTTATGGTGTTCCCATGTGCCAGAAGCCATTACCCTTCCTACTGTTAGAGGTTGTAGTTCTGTAAGTGCTGTTTGGAGTAGACTGGTTGTATAATTGGTTGGTATTTGGTACGTGGAACTCAATGCTGCCAATGTAGACCAGTGGTGGAAGGAATGAATATTTAAGGTGGTGGATGGGGCACCAACCAAGTGGCCAGTGTTGTCCTGGATGTTGTTCCATACATCCACCATCCTTAGCGTGATAAAGTTACGCTCGGGTTCCTATTAAACCTTTTCCCCTCTCATCTTAAACCTATCCTCTGGTTCTCAAATCCCCTACTCTGTGCAAGGGACTCTGTGTGTCTACCCAAACAATTCCTCTCATGGGTTAGATAGAGCTCTAGGGGCTAGTGGAATCAAGGGATAAAGGGAGAAGGCATGCACGGGTTATTGATTGGCGAGTGCTGGCTCGAAGGACCGAATGGCCTCCTCCTGCACCTATTTTCTTTGTTTCTATGATTTTGTACACCTCTATACGATCATTGTCCTTTGAAGATGGTAGTAAACCTTTTGGACGCCAGCAAGTGAGTCACTTGTCACAGAACATCTAGCCACTGACCTGCTCTTGTTGCAACATTGTTTATTTGGCTGATCCAATTTAGTTTCTGTTTAATATTGAAATCCTGGATGCTAATGAACAAAATAAATTGTTCAAATCATTTCAATAAGAACCTGAAGGTAGACAAAAGAAAGGAAGGTAGGAAAAAGAAAGGAAGAGGTGGAGACAGTAGGCTTTGTGTGAGAGCTGGGAAGGGGGAGGGGAAGGAGGGAGAAAGCAAGGGCTATCTAAAATTAGAGAAGTCAATGTTCATACTGCTGAGGTGTAAACTACCTAAGCAAAATATGAGGTGCTGTTCCTCCAATTCGCGCTGGGCCTCAATCTGGCAATGGGGGAGGCTCAGGACAGAAAGATCAGATTGGGAATGGGAAGGGGAGTTGAGTGCTGAGCAACCGGAGGATCAGGTTGGTTAGAACTAACCGAGTGGAGGTGTTGGGCGAAGCGATCTCCGAGTCAGCGCTTGGTCTCGCCGTTGTAGAGTCGTTGACACCTGGAACAGTGGATGCAGTAGATGAGGTTGGAGGAGGTGCAGGTGAACCCCTGCCTCACCTGGAAAGATTGCTTGGATCCTTGGATGGCTCGAGGGAGGAGGTAATGCTGTAAGAGTAGCATTTCCTGCGGTTGCAAGGGAAAGTACCAGGGGGAGGTGTGGTTTGGGTAGGAAAGGACAAATTGACCAGGGAAATAAGAACCTGAATCCTTCTATAAAACATGTTCCAAATGCATTGATCAATTTCCCTCCTGGGATAAATAGAATTCTTGGAGGGTTTTATTTGTATTTCAATTAACTTAAAAAAATTTGACTCCCAAATTAATTTGCGAGTGTCCTTTCAGCAATATTTAAAACTAATGTAAACCTGAATATCATTCATGAATAACAACAGTGTACGCTCTGAATCAGGCAGTAAATCTGAACAGTAGATCAGGCAGGACTGTCATATTTAAAAATGGGTACTCACTGATCCAATCTAATCTTATCCAATAGTAATAAAATTATAAATAAATGTTAATTAACTAATTCTATGCTATAGTCATTGAAATATTTAAATTAGTACTCATTGTGGTTAAATATTTCTCAGAGTATTCCTTTAACCTTTCTCTTGCTGGAAATAGGCTGGCTGTTATCATAAGGTTCATCGGGTCCTGATGTTGACCAGTATCTTAGCCAAATGCCAACATTCTTATTGGTAACGGTATTGATTTATTATTGTCACGTGTACTATGCAATGCAAAACTTTGTTTTGCATTGTCTCCCTCCCCCTCCCTCTCTCTCCCCCCTCTGCATGGTCTTCAAGCAGATCGTACATCAGATGGAGCAGAAGTGAAAATAAACAGTGTTTACAATGTGATGGTGCAGCTACAGAGAAAATGCACGTAGAAAAAAGTGCAAGAGCCGCAATAGATTGCAAGTTCTCAATGTATGAGGGAGAGTCAGAGACCAGTCTGAAGAAGGGTCTCGACCCGAAACGTCACCCAGTCCTTCACTCCAGAGATGCTGCCTGTCCTGCTGATTTACTTCAGCATTTTGTGTCTCTCAACATATGAGAGATCTTTTCAAGTGTCTGTTAACAATGGGGCAGTAGCTGTTTGCGGATTTAGTGATATATGCTTTCAAGCATTTGTGTCTTCTGCCCGGCTGGAGAGAGAGAAGAAGAAAGGATGGCCAGGGTGTGAGCGGTACTTGATGATGTGCTATGGTCCACCAACTCCACAAAGCCCACCCCGACCCTCTTCTAAATATTCACAGGTAAATATTCAGAAAAAATCTAGAAAAGACTGAAACATTCAGCAGATCAGACAGCATCTATAAAGGACAAGCAGTTATTGTTTCAAGCCTAAGACCCTTGATCAGAACTGGAAAGTGAGAAAATAAGTTTGTTTTAAATTGCAGAGAGGGTGAAGAGGGGTGAACAGGATTAAGGAGGCTCTCTGATACGATGAGCAAGGGTCGTCAAGTGACCCTAACATTTACTGAGCCATTGTGTTGAGAGATTAAAGAGGATAGATTAGGGAGATAAATAACAAAAACGAACATTTCCAAACTGGGAAAGGCAGGTCAGCACTGTTGCTGAGATTTAAAATAGAATTTAAAGACTGGAAAAGGTAGAAAATTCAGCATGTCCGAAGAGAAAAGAAGGCTGGGTTAATATTGAAGATAAATAATTACAACTAGCAGTGATTATTTATGATACAAAAGTAAAAGCAAGGTGCCTGAAATTGTTGAATTCAAAGTCCCGAAGGGTATACCACTTCAGATGGAAGGTATTATTCCTTATAGCTAAAATGGACTCTTATTAGAACAGTACGGGACGTCATAGACAGATACAGTTGATCAGCACTGGAGAGCGATGGACGAGGAATGGACAACTGGAGGTCCGAGAGTTGTGCTGTGCTTCACAAAGCAGTCATCGAACCTACATTTGGCAGCGAACACTGAATGCAGTCATACACTCTGTGTAGGAAGGAACTACAGATGCTGGTTTAAACCAAAGATAGACACCAAAAGCTGGAGTAACTCAGCGGGTCAGACAGCATCTCTGGAGAAAAGGAATAGGTGATGTTTTGGGTCAAGATCCTTCTTCAGACAGAGTCAGGGGTCACCTATTCCTTTTCTCCAGAGATGCTGTCTGACCTGCTGAGTTACTCCAGCTTTTTGTGTCTATCTGCAGTAGTACACTAGATTGGAAGTACAAAAGTTACTGTTTCACTTGAAAGAATTGTTTGTGTGCCTGGATGATGGGAAAGGTTGAGGTGTTGCAACTCCTGTGATTTTCTGAGAAAGTGGCATGAGAGGCGGTGTGATTGGTGGGGATGAAACTGACCACCAGAGAGTTGCAAAGTGTATATCCACCATCCTCTTTTTCCAAAACTGTCCTTGGAGTTTAGAAGAATAAGCAGTGAGTGACCCTACTCAAACATACAAGATCATAAGGGAGCTTGTCGGGGTAGATGTTCAGATGTTTTCACTAATGAGAGATCACAAGCAATCGGTCACAATACAATTTTAAAAAGTAGGAAACTGCGTTACATAGACATTTCTTCTCTCAGACGGCAGTAAATTTCCGGAATTATTTGCCCCCGAGGAGGATGAAAGCCAGATCATTAGATGTATTTAAGGTGGAGATATTTAAACATTTGAGAGATTGGATAAGTGAAGGGGTTTGAAGAAGCGGCAGACAAGTTGTGGCCAGCATAAATCAGCCACAATCATATTGAATGGTGAGGCAGGTCTGAGGGTCCTTGTGACATAATCCTGCTCCTACCTCTTTCTGTTCTTGTGTTCAGGTAGATCCATTGGTACAGGCTGCTCTTGTCCCACAGAAATTACTTCCACCTATGTTGACTGTATCCTTTCTCTCCTTTCTATTTACACCTGTCATTCCTTTCATATCGTCTGCATAATATCCAACCTCCAACTATGCCAACTGCCACCAACTACTTTAACTTCTCTGTCTCTGGCTTCCTACGCTGTTCCAACAAAGTGTAGTTTATGATCAAAGAACGGCATCTCTTCTTCCATCCAGTTATGTTGCAGACTTATGGAATGAATATTGAATTTAACAATCTACCAATACTAGTAACAATTTAACAGATCGAACACCACTGTCAGGAGCCCTCTGCTCACCTGTATCTAGCTATCATTTGCCAGGTTTTGCCCCACCTCCACCTTCTTTTTCCAACATTTTGCCTCCCACTCAATCAGCCCGAAGAAGGGTTCTGACCCAAAATGATGTCTGTGCATTTCCACCGAAGATGCTGCTGACCTGTTGAGTGCCTCCAGCATTTTGTGTTTTGCTTAAGATTCCAGCATCTGCAATCTTTCGTGTCTGCAGTGAATTTAACAGTTTCAGATAACCAGTCTTTCCTGCTGGTGTCAGAAGTGACAGGTCTGATGCAAGGACATCCGACGGCAATATTGACTCAATTCTCCTCCTTTCATAGATAATTCCTAATCAGCATTTTCTTTTGTTTCATATGCTGTGCGCTGTATCTTAGAATTACAGTATGTTCTTTTGTTTCTTTCCTAACAGCCCTCATTCATCTATTTAGTAGATTGCAAAAGCAGTCATGGTCATGAAGTCATACAGCCAGTGGCGGACTGGGTCTAAAAATATTGGTTGCCAGGCGACAAAGGGGGCCCACTTCATCAGGGGCCCACTTGATACAGGGGGCCCACTTAATCAGGGGCCCATGCCATCGGGCAAGCTGACACCCTGGCCAGTCCACCACTGCATACCACTCAGATTCCTATTACATTTTTACCCCTTGCCTTAAGTCTATGTCCTCTGGTTCTCGATTCCCCTACTCTAGGCAAGAGGCTCTGTGTCTACGATCCATTCCTCTCATAATTGTGTACACCCTTCATCCTCCTGAGCTCCAAGGAATAGAGTGCCAGCCTGCTCAATCTCTCCCTATAGCACAGGGGCTCGAGTTCTGGCAACATCCTCGTAAATCTTCTCTGTACCCTTTCTAGCTTGACAAAATCTTTCCTATAACATGGTGCCCAGAACTCAACACAATACTCTAAATACGGCCTCACCGGCATCTTATATAACTTTAACATGACCTCCCAACTTCTGTACTCAGTCACTTGAACAGTGGTCTCCACCCTTCATAGATGTTCCCCTTGTTGCCTCCATCCCTCTCCCTCTCATTAACTTAAAATACTCTTGTATTGTCACTTTTCCAGTTCTGTTGAAGGGTCATTTATCTGAAACATTAACGATTTCTCTTTTCACAGACAAAGTATGTCCTGGTAAATATTTATCAGCAAATACTTCATGCTTGTTCTTCAGAGAATCATAAATCATTGACATTTAGAGTGCAAAGGGGTCTATTGGGTCCATCATGCCTATGATAACCAAAATCAGACTATAAATAAATTTCACGAAGCAGCTCTTTGCATTTTCTCCAGCAATAACTCATCCGTTCTTTTAGAATACAGTGAGGATTTCTACCTGCACCACCCTCTCAGATAATTAATTCCAGACATCACCAAATGTTCAGTAAAATCACTTCTTTGGTTTGACCAATAAAGACAATAGACAATAGGTGCAGGAGTAGGCCTTTCGGTCCTTCGAGCCAGCTCCGCCATTCAATGTGATCATGGCTGATCATTCCCAATCAGTACCCCGTTCCTGCCTTCTCCCCATATCCCCTGACTCCGCTATCTTTAAGAGTCCTATGTAGCTCTCTCTTAAAAGTATCCAGAGAACCTGCCTCCACCCGCCCTCAGGCAGAGAATTCCACAAGTCATCCTTCAAAGAGATACAACGGCCATATTTATTTCCATAAAAATTTATAAACGGCATGTATGAAGCCGGCAGCTTAAGGCTAATGAACAAATACAACTCCCAAAAGTGAGGTTCTCAGCTATAAGAGAGACCATTTTGGACCCCAAATTTATACCACTGCGTAAAGAGGGGTCAGAGGGATGGAAATTAAGGGATGGGGATCATCAAAGTGAGGATCCGGTGATGGGGATGGGGTCGTTGTAGAACATTGGGGATCAGGGCAATAAAAAGATGGAGATGGGGATCAGGAGGGTGAGGATCTGATGATGGGGATTGGAAGTGATGGAGCTCGGGGGAATGAGGAGCTGGGGGATCAGGGGCATTGGGGATCGAGAAGTTGGTTAAAGATCGGGGAAGGAGGGTGGGCATCAGGTAGTTAGAGATGGAGGAGTTAGGGATCAATGGGGAGGGGGATCAGAGGGATGAAGATCAGCCCCCTTTATGTGGCGACTATTTGCATACCGTGGGTATGCACAAGGAATACTACTGCGACATTTACATGTGACGATAAACATAATTAATTCATCATGGGGAAGGGAAGGTGGAGATCAGGGATCAAGGGGGTGGGGAGCAAATGGATGAAGGGATAAAGACGTGGGGATCAAGGGGTTAGACATCGAGGAGTTGGGGATCAAGGGGTATGGGGATCAGAGGGATGAAGATCAGAGAGGGGGAGGGTGGGGATCAGAGGGATGAAGATCAGAGAGGGGGGGTGGGGATCAAGGGGTTAGACATCGAGGAATCAAGGGGATGGGGGTGAGAATCAGGTGTGATGAGAAAGAAAGTCATTAGCAGTCCCCCTGCGCGCCGCTATCGGCCGTGGAACTGCAGCTCGCACCGACACAGGACGTGCAGGATCTCCCGGCAGCAGCGACATGACGGTCGTTCCACCCCCAGAACAAAGTCCTTAAACCTCACGCCGCCATAGTTACACCAACTCCTCCTCACTGTCCCTCCCCTCAGTTCGGCAGCCAGGGCCAGGCCAAAGGTTCCAGCCTCCCGTGCCCTTTACAATCGTCCCAGTTGTAGTTACAGATCGTGGTTAATTCACGGCGAGGCACTCCAGTCATCAAACACCATTGCAGTGGAAATGTCAGATATTTATTATGTGTATCAGCAACATTCCAAAATTAAAGTAGCACTCAGTACTATGAAGACACACTCAATCTCTGTGTGGAAAAGGACTGCGGATGCAGGTTTATACCCAAGATTGACACAAGGGGCTGGAGTAACTCCGCGGGCCAAAGGCAGTATCTCTGGAGAACATGGATAGATGACATTTGGAGGTCGGGACCCTTCTTCAGACTGATTGTAGAAAGGAGGTGAAAGCTGGTTAGGAGTGGGGAGGGGATAAAGTCCGGCAGGTGATAGTTGGATACAGGTGAGGGGATTGATGGTTTATCAGATGAGCTGATAACGGCCAGAAATGAAAATAATTCAGCTGAGCTCAACAATAAACTGGAGACAGAAGGAGTAGTAATGGTGCTGACGAGCCGCTTCCACACCCCACACCCCCACCACACAAATCAGTCTGATTCAGGGTCTGGACCGCCAGATGTCATCCATCCGTGTTCTCCAGAGACGCTGCCTGAGCCGCTGAGTCAGTCCAGCACGTTATGTCCATTTTCACTGATAAACTGCCCTTTCTGAACTCCTCTTGCGTTGCCTGCAGCAGTCTCGGTGCGTCACAGCGGTGGATCAGCTCACTGTGCGGGTGGGGGAGTGAGCTGTGTACGTGAGAGGCAGAGAGAGAGGAAGGAGCTGGAGCAGGAGCAGGAGCGAGTAAGGTGAGTGCTTGTGTCTGGAGGAGAGGTGGTAGGGGGTTGCCGAGTCCCCAGGGTCCGGACTGGGATGGGGGGCGAGTCCCCAGCCTACAGGGAGGTTGGAGTAAGCCCGTCAATGTCCTAAACTGAGGAGGAGAGGGAGGGTTGGTCTCTATCCATGCCTTAGTGTCCAGTGTCTTTCCCCATTGAGACATGTCCTTGTCCCTCTGCCCCGAGTGAGGAGGGAGCGTTAGACCCTTTGTCCCCGTGTCCCTCTTTTTATGCCCATCTGTCCCTCTTTTCATGCCCCTTTGTTCCTCTATTCATACCCGTGCCTTCCTTCTTTGTGCCACCTATTCCTGCACCTCTACCGAGAGTCAAATGAGAGAGATCTCCCTCTCTGTACTCAGAATGTATCTCTTTACTTTAGGGATCTGGGCTTCGCTGGCAAATTCCAACATTTGTTTTACTGTCCCGCTGAGTTACTCCAGCTTTGTTGTGCCTATCTTCGATGTAAACCAGCACCTGCAGTCCCTTCCTACCCATTTGTTTCACATCCCCAGCCACACTTGAGAAACAGGTGCCGAGCCACCGTGTTGAACTGCATTAGTGTGTAATGAACACATTCATGCTGTGTTCCCGCGGAGGTGCCGGCAATGGAGTTTCAGGATTCAGACCCATTGACAGTGAAGGGAAAGTCATATTTTGCCAAATTCTATACTCTGCAAACCAGCATCTGCAGTTCCTTATTTCTAATATCTTGCCAAATATAGCGAGGGGAAAACCCCTAACTGGACATCAATGGACAGGTTATTGATGAGTGTCACTTGATAGCAGTGTTAACAATAGGGAGGTTGCACGGCAGTCGTGGTCACGACCCGTGACCCGTACTGTTGCCACGCAACGCCTTCTGGAGTACAAGCGGTGAACTGCATGTAAATACTATGGTCCAGAGCAGCGGGTCCGTCTTCTTTCCCAGCATCCGTTCAATTGTCGAGTTATGCTTCCAATCTAGCAAAAAAAAAAAAGGTTTTGCTCAGATTGTAAGCTTCTCCCAAAACCAAAAAGAAAAGTTCCCGAAAATAAATGAACTGCAAGTGTTGTGCTGAACATGTTTCTCATAAATACCAAGTCTAGAATGTGTATACCACGTTAGCTTTGCACAGCATAAAACCACAAAATAGGACATTTTTAACTCTTTTTCAAACTCAAATTTAAGTTTAATGTTAAAAATTTTGAAGTGCACTTTAACTTCTGTGTTTGTTATGCAATGATTTGCCAATTACTTGCAATTTCATCCATAATAAATGCCGATGAGCCAAGTAACTTTTTTGAAAGTTTTTATTGCTCGTATATACTCTATACGAAAGCCCAACTATCTGCACCTACTGTGGGGCGATGGATTCATTTAAGTTAAAAAGTGCACAACAGATCCTTGCAATTTTATCAATTTTAGGTACTTGACTTTCAGAGTTGGTCACGATGAACTCCAGTGGTACAGTATGACTTAGAATTAGGTATTTTTGCCTGACACCGCCAATCACTTGCACTACATGAATGTGTAAATGTGCTAATTCGCGAGTTTTTTCCACATCCATGCAGATAGTGCTTTCCCTCTTGTAAATGCAGGAATTTCTGCTACACAACCGTAAAATTCGGCATCATCTTTTATGTCAAAACCGCGATTAGCTAAAATGACATCTCCAGGGAGCAGGTTGTCAAAAGAGTTGGATGAAAGTGTAATTGTTTTATCTGTGCCTCTGCACCCCCATGCTGCAGATAAAAATGAAATAGTACCACATGGTGTTATTTCCAATTAGCAGCTAACAATTATGCCATTCCTTGTTTTGCATCTGAGTAAAATGTAATTCAAAACCCATGTAAAGAAACATAGAAAATAGGTGCAGGAGTAGGCCATTCGGCCCTTCGAGCCTGCACCGCCATTCAATATGATCATGGCTGATCATCCAACTCAGTATCCTGTACCTGCCTTCTCTCCATACCCCCTGATCCCTTTAGCCACAAGGGCCACATCGAACTCCCTCTTAAATATAGCCAATGAACTGGCCTCAACTACCTTCTGTGGCAGAGAGTTCCAGAGACTCACCACTCTCTGTGTGAAAAATGTTTTTCTCATCTTGGTCCTAAAGGATTCCCCCTTTATCCTTAAACTGTGACCCCTTGTCCTGGACTTCCCCAACATCGGGAACAATCTTCCTGCATCTACCCTGTCCAACCCCCTAAGAATTTTGTAAGTTTCTATAAAATCCCCCCTCAATCTTCTAAATTCCAGCAAGTACAAGCCGAGTCTATCCAGTCTTTCTTCATATGAAAGTCCTGACATCTCAGGAATCAGTCTGGTGAACCTTCTCTGTACTCCCTCTAAGGCAAGAATATCTTTCCTCAGATTTGGAGACCAAAAATGTACGCAATACTCCAGGTGTGGTCTCACCAATACCCTGTACAACTGGTTTGCAATTTTTTTTAATGATAAATTTAGCTTCAGAAGCATTTTCTTGCATGTAAAAACCCACTTGAGAACCATGGGTGATTTTACAATTTTACAGCCAGATTTATCACTTCTAAAACTTTTTAGATACCAAAGGAATCAAGAAAAAACACAAAGAATGCCTTACTGTTGATGAAATGCAGTGAGCAAACGTGATAATTCCCAATATTTTCAATTTTGATATCTGCACGGCCAATGTTCGTCAACCACTTTAGCCGTTGTTGTCCCTTCAGCTCTCGCTTCTCTCTACCATAATTTCTCCTCGCTTTTGGAATTCTGAAGTACAATAAATATCTCTCACGGTTACCCCTATTTCCACAATTTTTTACAGCGCAAAATTTACAATTTTGGCGGTTTTTAACAAGTAAGAAGGTACGTGTTTCGTGTGTTACTAGTGTATGCCGGAAGCTGGCTTGTACTCCAGAAGGATTGACCTACTCCTTGCGTCACTCCCTTTGACTTGATGACATTACGTGCAACCTCCCTCTAGAGCTTCCATCACTTGTGGATGATTGCTAATTGACTGAGTGGGGGGAAGTTGAAGTAGCTAGAACCAGATTAGTCGAGTTTTTTGTGTCCAGAATACTCCAGGCAATCGTGTAATTATTCAAACATATCTGTGTTGCACCTGTACTGGACAAACCTCACTGGAACCATAGATTTTCAGTAGTAAAGCTGATATGATGTCTGCCTCTATAGTCTTTACTGCAAGCCATTTCTTAATTCCTTTGGAAGTGGAAGTGGGAGTGATCCCAGGAGAAGCCAAGGTGCATCATCTGGTTGAACATGGTGGCACGTACATCGGCTTTTTCCTCAGCGTTCCCATGCTCTGCAATCAATGAAAATGGTGATGTTGTAGCTGCCTCTTTCTGTTAGCTGTTGAAATAGCCGGCCATGGGCAATGGATGCAATGTCCCCATGACCAGCATGAGATAGGCAAGTGAAGATTGATGACATCCCTTTGAATTAGAGGATATGGGTATGATCCTAAGTCTGTGTACCGTAGAGTGAGTAGAGAACAAGGGGTTCTTTACTTCCAAGCACGGAGTATTCCCTTTATTCCAGAGTCATTGGGGATCGGGGAAAAGAAAGGACTGAATGAGTCTTTGTATGAGAGAAAGTCCATATTGTGTGCGTGTGAAAGAAGTGCATAAGACCAGAGTGAATGTCATGGTGTGGTATGTTATGGAGAGGGTTGCTCAGTCCCATAGTGCCTGGGTGTCAAGAGTGAGACCGAGAATCCTTGCCGAGAGTCATTAATTGAGATGAGAGGCTTCAAAGATTGATCAAATGGGAACTAGCAGCGAAATAAGTGAAACGTGGCTGAGGCTGTCAGAAAGATTTCCCCAAAATGTGTAGTTACATTATTTATATTAGCGTCTGCAATGCTAAAATGAAAAGTTTCATTTGTGGATATTTTTTTTTCGTTTTTAGCATGCCCCCCAAAAGCTTTCTGTAGTCAATGGTCAGATAAAGTGCTGTAATTGAGCAAATCAGATGCAAAGAGATTCATACAAACAGCATCAATGTGATCAGATAGCCTCTTTGAGAAATGTTGATAGCAGAATAAAGTAAGACAGAATGGCAGGGATAATTCCCGTACCCCTCCTGGAGTCATAGTCATAGAGTGATACAGTGTGGAAACTGGCAACAATATCCCAGCTCCACTTGCCTGCGCTTGGTCCATATCCCTCCAAACCTGTCCTATTCATGTACCTGTCTAACTTGCTTAAACAATGAGATAGTCCCAGCCACTTTTAGCAGCTTGATCCATACACCCACCACCCTTTGTGTGAAAAAGTTACTCCTCTGATTTCTATTAAATCTTTTCCTCTTCACGTTGAACCCATGTTCCCTGGTCCTCGATTCCCCTACCTTGGGCAAGAGAATCTGTGCATCTATCTGATCTATTCCTCTCATGATTTTATACACCTCTATAAGATCAGCCCTCATCCTCCTGCGCTCCAAGGAATAGAGACCCAGCCCACTCAACCTCTCCCTGTAGCTTACATACTCTAGTCTTGGCACCATCCTCGTAAATCTTTTGTGAGCCCTTTCAAGCTAGACAATATCTTTCCTATAACATGGTGCCCAGAACTGAACACAATATTCTAAATGTAGTCTCACCAACGTCTTATGCAACTGCAGCATGACCTCCCAACTTCTATATTCAATACTATGACTGATGAAGGACAAAGTGCCAAGCCTTTTTGACCAACTTATCGACCTGCGACTCAACCTTCAAGGAACCATGCACCTGTACTCCTCGATCCCTCTGCTCTACAACACTACCCAGAGGCCTACAATTTACTGTGTAGATCCTGCCCCTTGTTCGACGTCCCAAAATGCAACACTTCACACTTCTCTGTATTAAATTCCATCAACCATTCCTCTGCCCACCTGGCCAATCGATCCAGATCCGTTGCAATCTTTCGCAACCATCTTCACTATCTGCAAAACCACTCACTTTTGTATCATCAGCAAACTTGCAGAGCAGTCTACCATGCGGAAACTTGTCGAATGCCTTACTGAAATCCATGTACATAACATCTACAGCTCTGCCCTCATCGATATATTTGGTCACGTCTTCAAAAAAATTAATCAGATTTGTGAGACACAACCTCCCTCGTACAAAACCATGCTGACTATCCCAAATCAGCCCTTGCCCATCCAAATGCCTGTATAACCTATGTCTCAGAATACTCTCTAGTAACTTTCCAACTACAGATGTTACAACTATAGTTCCCAGCATTTTCCCTGCAGCCCTTCTTGAGAAGAGGCACAACATTTGCCACCCTCCAATCTTCCGGCACCTCTCCTGTATTTAAGGAGGACTCGTAGATTTCAATCAGGGCTCCCGCAATTTCCTCTCTAGTTTCCTGCAATGTACTCGGATATATCTGGTCAGGCCCTGGAGATTTGTCTACCTTCATACACAACGGTACCTTCAGTACTTCTTTGACAGTAACACTGACTGCTCTCAAGACACTTCCATTGACTGCCCCAAGTTCCTCCGTCCTACTGTCCTTCTCCTCGGTAAATGCAGAGCAGAAATATTCCTTGAGGACCTTGCCCATCTACTGAGGCTCCACACAGAGGTGATCACTTTGATTCCTGAGAGGTACCACTCTCTCTCTAGTTACCTTTTTTCCCCTTATGTATTTGTAAAATCTTTTGAAATTGTCTTTAATGCTACCCGCCAGAGCTATCTTCTGATCACTGCGGAGACATCCTCTTCAACTAACAATGCAACCCCCCCTCTTCTTTTTCCCTCGCCCCTGTCTCTCCTGAAGCTCCTGTACCATGGAACATTGAGCGGCCAGTTCTGCTCCTCCCTTAACCAGGTTTCAGTCATGGCTACAATGTCCCAGTCGCTCGTACCTATCCATGATCTAAACTCATCTGCCTTGCCCGTCAGGCCACTTGCATTAAAATTTGTGCAGTTGAAACCAACCCTCCTTCCTCGCTCTCTGCCTTTCACCTGCCTATTCTGTCCCACACCACCCTCTGTACCAACTTCTAGCCTCCCACGTACCTCTGTCCTGTACGAGATCCTACCCCCCTACCAATCTAGTTAAACTATCATCTATTATGCCCACATGAGAAATCAGTTGTGGCCCCAGTTTTACACCTTATATATATATACATTCTAGCAATGCAACCCTCACTTCACTGCACCGGAGAGTCAGCCTAAGGTTCTGTGCATGTGGGACTTGAACTTGCAACTTTCTGTTTCTGTAGCATAAGTAAGCTAGAGCTTACTGGAGTTAAAAAGACCGTAATTGGTTTGGTACTGAACTGATCAATGGTATCCACTTGGACAAACATTACTTTAATTTAAGACAGACACAAAATGCTGGAGTAACGCAACGGGATAGGTGGCGTCTGTGGATAGAAGGAATGGGTGATTTTTCAGTGACTTATGAGAAAAACATTTTTCACAAAGAGAGTGGTGAATCTCTGGAATTCTCTGCCACAGAAGGTAGTTGAGGCCAGTTCATTGGCTATAATTAAGAGGGAATTAGATGTGTCTAAAGGGATCAGGGGGTATGGAGAGAAGGCAAGTACAGGATACTGAGTTGGATGATCAGCCATGATCATATTGAATGGTGGTGCAGGCTAGAAGGGCCGAATGGCCTACTCCTGCACCTATTTTCTATGTTTCTACGTTTCAGGTTAAGATCCTTCTTCAGACTGCTTTGACTTCCCTTTTGTGTAGAACCAAGCACTTGCCAAGGGCTTCTCGTTTTTTATTTCGGTTTTCAGCGTGTCAACACCCAGAACTATCAAGAAGGGAAATTATATACAATTGTGAAACATAATAGTGGTTGCAAAACTATCTTAAACAAATTGTGTTGCATTTTATACTGATAGATGGGATTTTTTTTAATCTTGGCTGTTTTGCAAATTTTTTATATCCTATGACCTTGATACAAACAGAAATTTGATAGAGGCCATCACAGTCAGCCAGATGGACAAGCTAAGTAATTTCAAACATCAAATGAAAGATGAGGAAATACTTTATTTAAAGATGGTAGGGGTGGAGTTGCAAGTGTAGAAAGAAGTTAGGGCAAGGAAAGGATATATCCATTTCCCAATGTATACTAATAAGAAAAAAAATACGGGAAATTGTTGGAGTCCAAAACTAATCACAAACAGGAAATAGAAAACAGCAATGAACTAAAAATAGTGCACATCACGAAAAGAATGAGGTAAAACCACACAAATGTTGCAATTGGAGAAGAACACTGTGTAGCTCCTTTTGCAATCTCAGTCTCTAGGTAACTTGCAGCAGACAGAAACAATTTGCATTTACATTACAATCACACCTTCTCAAATTCTATTGGACTGTAGGTGTGTACACTGATAATAATGAGCTTAATTAATAATTCATGTTTGCTTGTAATATTAAACATTAAATAATTATAATTGGCCGGTCAATAATTAAAAGTTTGCAAAAGCTCCTTTGTTTGCGTAGAGCCATGCGGTCTTTTCTCATAGAGAGGACTATTTTAATATCATATCTGATATTTGCAGTTCTTAAGTGCAGTACCATCTTGGTTGTCTTCTTCAGCAGTCGCTTGGGATTGAAGGTGACCTGCTTCATCCAGTTTTGAGGTGACCGATGAGGACACTCCAAGTCTCATTGATTCTTCCACAGGTGCGGTGGACATGTGTGGGTAGTTTGGGAGGTGTGTGCTCCTTTTGTTTGCGTCACATTTCCGCTTGTTCCCAGTAAACTGGACTCGATTTCCAACGCTCCTGCCATGGGCCAGGGATTCCCTCTAGTTTATGGGGTAAAGGGATTTTCTCCCGGAAACTTTAAGAACATTCTTGGATCACTCTCCCTGTGATACTCTCTTAGCATGACGAGGCTCAGTGTAGAGTTTCCATTTCAAGGATCTGGCATTGGATGTGTGAATGAAGTGAGCTGTGTATTGAAGCCAATTAAATGCTATTGTTTTGTGTGTTGGCCTGGGAGAGAATACAAATGTTGGTTAGTTTACCTGGCAATTTGGAGAACTTTACTGTGACATTGTTGGGCAGGGCTGCCAACTCTCACGCTTTGAGCCTGAGAATCACGCATTTGAATAATAATAATAATAATAATGGATGGGATTTATATAGCGCCTTTCTAATTCTCAAGGCGCTTTACATCGCATTATTCATTCACTTCTCAGTCACACTCGGTGGTGGTAAGCTACTTCTGTAGCCACAGCTGCCCTGGGGCAGACTGACGGAAGCGTGGCTGCCAATCTGCGCCTACGGCCCCTCCGACCACCACCAATCACTCACACACATTCACACACAGGCAAAGGTGGGTGAAGTGTCTTGCCCAAGGACACAACGACAGTATGCACTCCAAGCGGGATTCGAACCGGCTACCTTCCGGTTGCCAGCCGAACACTTAGCCCATTGTGCCATCTGTCGTCCCGACTCTGTCGTCCCGAATAAACTCTCACGCTGATCAGAAATTTCTCACGCTCTGTGGTGAGAAATTCTGTGATCAACGAAAATTTCAAAACTCAGATAAACTGCATGGTCCACGGGTGTTGGAGAGCTGGGGCTGAGGGAGGGATGGAAGCAGCGGGCGGATACAGATGCGGGGAGTCGGGGCTGGCGAGTGTTTGCAGGGCTGGCGAGTCGCTCGCTGCAGCTCCGGCCATGGAGCAGTGCAAGAGTCCCGGGCCGTTGGAAGCGTTGCGCCGTTGCCGCGAGAGTCTCTGTGCCGAGGGGACAGACTCTCAAAGGGAGGTGGAGAGAGAGAAAGGGGAGGGAGATGAGGGTGAGAGAGGGGAGAGACAGAGGGGGTGTGAATGGAGAGAGGGGAGAGAGTAGGGGAGCGAGTGAGGTGAGAGGGGGAAGAGAGAAGGGTGAGAGGGAAGAGGGAGTGGAGAGGGTAGGAGATAATGGGAGAGAGGGGGAAGAGAGAAGGGGAAAGAGAAATGGGGGAAAGAGAGATGGGGGCAAAGAGAAAGTGGAGATAGAGATGGGAGAAAGAGAGAGGGGAGAGAGAGCAAGGGGGAGAGTGAGGTGGGAGGGAGAGAGATAGAGAGAGGGGGAAGAGAGACAGGAGAGACCGAGAGAGAGGAGAGTGTGGAGAGGGGGAGATAGTGAGGGAGAGAGAGAGGGAGGGGGGGGGAAGCGAGGGGGAGAGATAGGAGAGAGGGGGAGAGAAGAAAGAGGGGGGGGGGAGAGAGGGGAGTGAGTGTTAGGGGAAAGAGGGCAGAGAGAGAGTTAGGGGAAGAGGGGGAAGAGAGAGGAGAGGGGGGAGAGTGAGGTGGGAGGGAGAGAAGGGGGGGAGAGTGAGGGGGAGAGGGGGGGAGAGAGAAGAGAGAGTGAAAGGGGGGAGGGAGGAGAGAGAGGGAGTGAGAGGCGAGACAGTGAGGGGAAAGAGGGGGAGGGGAGAGAGTGAGAAGGGGAGAGAGGGGAGAGACGGAGGGAGAGGGGGGGGGGGGGGATAGAGAGGCAGGGCTGCCAACTCCCATGCATTGAACATGAGAATCACGCATTTCGCCAAATTCTCACGCTGATCACAAATTTCTCTCGCTCTGTTGTGAGAAATTCTGTGATCAACGAAAATTTCAAAACTCGTATCAACTGAATGGGCCGCGGGCGTTGGAAGCAGAAGCAGCGGCGGGGACAGATGCGGACGGGGAGTGGGGCTGGCGAGTGTTTGCTGGACTGGCGAGTCGCTTACTGCAGTTCCGGCCATGGAGCAGCCTCAGTGCAAGGCGTCGGAAGCGTTGCGCCGCTGCCGTGAGAGTCTCTGTGCCGAATTCGCCCTGGTGACTGGCATGGATCAGGCTGCGGTTTGATGCATCCTGGAGGACAACCAGTGGCTGCTGGAAGTAAGTACCAAGCACTGGGTAGAAACGGTGGAAGATAGTGGACTTCAAATGGGGGTGGTTGGTGAAAGCATCCTGCTTGCCTGCTAGATTTTCACTTGCTGTAACTGCAGGAAAAATGTTCCCGATGTTGGGCGAGTTCAGAACCAGTGGTCACAGATGAGGACAAACTTTCTTCACACAGAGAGTTGTGAATCTGTGGAATTCTCTGCCACAGAAGGCAGTGCAGGCCAATTCACTGGATGTTTTTAAGAGAGAGTTACATTTAGTTCTTGGGACTAACAAAATCAAGGGATATGGGGAAAATACAGGAAAGAGGTACTGATTTTAGATGAACAGCCATGATCATATTGAATGGCAGTGCTGGCTCGAAGGGCCGATGGCCTATTAATGCACCTATTTTCTATGTTTCTATGCTTGAGTATATGGCAATAAAACTCGATCACTTGATTTTGAAGCATTCATGCATGGTGGAGGTATAATGTCGTCATAGAGTGATACAGTGTGAAAACAGGCCCTTCGGCGCAACTTGTCCACATCCGCCAACATGTCCCAGCTATGCTACCTGCTTTTGGTCCATACCTCCAAACCTGTCCTATCCATGTATCAGTCAAACTTTTTTTTCCTTAAATGTTGGGATGGTCCCTGCCTCAACTACATCATCTGGCAGCTTGTTCCTTTGTGTGGATAAAGTTACCCCTTAAAAAGTTACCTCTTAAAAAATACTTCATACAAAAAACATTGATATCATACTTCTACAATGCACTAAAACATGATTTTAATACATCAAATTTCCAAAGGTTCCTACCCTGGGAGGGGGAACACCCTTCTTCCACACCATCTCCCCACTCGGTTGCTCCACTCCCTCACTGGGTACCCCCCAAGGCCAGTGATCAGTGATCGATCAGCCTCCCCCCTTTCAAAAACGCTCCAATCCAATTTAAAGCATATATATTGCATTCAAGTGTAAGTTAAAAGAGTCGCTACAGTATGCACCATATTGCACAATTTCAAGCTGAAAAATGCAAAAGCTCCGCACCAATGGGAGAAGGGACACCCTCAAGGCTACAAGGAGAAGTTGGGCAAGCTTGGGGAAACAAGGAACTGCAGATGTTGGTTTACCAAAAAAAGCACAATATGCTGGAGTACCACAGCGGGTCAGGGCAACAACCGTGGAGAACATGGATAGGTGATGTTTTGGGTTGTGATCCTTCGTCAGACTGAAGGGAGTGAACCCAAAACGTCACCTATCCATGTTCTCCAGGAATGCTGCCTGACCTGTTGAATTACACCAGCACTTTGAGGATTGCTACACTGCCAGAATTACTTGGAATGAAAGGTTGATCATCATTCTTTAATTCATCATTCTTTACTTCTGCCGCTCCCTGGGCACTCATTCCAAGCAATTACCATGATGTTTCCTCTACATATAATAACTTTAACTCTCATCTTGTATGTCTGTGTACATGTCTGTGTACATGTCTGTGTACATGTCTGTGTACATGTCTGTGTACATGTCTGTGTACATGTCTGTGTACGTGTGTGTCTAGATTTTCACAAAAACACTAGGCGGTAACAATAAGATTTTTACATATTGTGATTCACATTTTCCCCTCTAAGCAGTGATCAGGTTCACTGGAGATGTTATGCTTTATTTCTCGACTGATTGATGATTAAATTTTTTTTTTTAATTCTCTCTTAATCGGCTTCCACTGATGACATCACAATGAGGTGGGCGGGCACGACGGGCTCGGCTCGGAGCCCATTTCACACACAGAATATTCCACGAGCTTCCAGTGACGTCCGGGGGAGGGCCGCATTTCTAGAACATTCCTCAAATGCTTCATCACCTCCCCAACGGTTCACCTGCTTCATTCTCACTGCTTGATGCACTCCTTGATACTTCATGCTGACTTTGCGATCTTCAAAGCTAAGACCTCGATTTTTACACTGATTCCTATTAAGACATTTATTGAAGAGAAATTTTAACGTTCGTTACCACTGATGTTAAAACACTTCCCCATTTTTATACTTTTACTTCTTTGAATAATACTTAACGTTGGTTTCATTCAGATCTTTGATCTTAAAAGACTTCGCAATTTTTGTCACATTACATTTATTTTAAAAGGCTTCTGTTGGTCAAATTTTAAAAGTTTAACTTCGCGATTTTTATTTTCTACGACTTCGCTGTTGGTTTCATTCCGATCGTCGTGTTTATTCTGACTTTGTGATCTTTACACCCCCCCCCCCCCCCGGGTTATTCACACTTTCCACCGGGTTATTCACCTCCCGCACCCCCCCCCCCCCCCCCCCCCCCCCGCTGCCACGACGCCCGGCTGGAGTTTTACGCGGCCATCAAGGAAGCATCGAGACCACAGCGGTGAGGCCTGTTGGTTGGCCCGGCGGGAGTTGAGCTGGGCAGCATCCCTGGAGAACGTGGATAAGTGATGTTTCGTCAGACTGAAGTGTCTCGACCCAAAACGTCACCTATCCATGTTCTCCAGGAATGAATGCTGCCTGACCTGTTGAATTACACCAGCACTTTGAGTCTTTTTTTTAGACAAACTAGGATTGTTTTCCCTCAAATTTGAGAGTTGGAGGGAGACCTGATGGAAGTAAAATTATGAAAGGCAGAGAAAGGTTAGATGGTCAGAAGCTTTTTCCCCAGGATGGAAATGCCAGATGAGATGGCATAGCTGTTAAATGAGAGAGTTTAAAGGAGATGTGTTGGGTAATTTTCTTTACACAGAGGTTTGTGGGTTTTTGGAACACATTGCTAGAGGTGGTGGTGGAGGCAGATACAATAGTGGCGTTTAAGAGTCTTTTATATTGGCACATGGATATGCAGGGATTGGGAGGATCCGGATCATAGGCAGGCTGATGAGGTTGAGCATCATGTTCACCACAGACATTGTGAGCTGAAGGTCCTGTCCTGCAGTTTTCTATGTTCTATAATTGTATTTAATTCAGTAAAAGATACAACATATTGGATTGTTAACATTCTTGGCTGTATTCATAAGAATATTCCAGTTCCCTGCCAATAATTGTCCCACCTATCAGGAATACTAGTGCTCAATCTCCACTGCAGTCCTTGAGGACTATAATGCTTTTATGTTCACATTCCAAAATATGAGGCAACATTAATATCAGGTTTGATGTCACTGAAAGGTTCTTTGTGATCTCATTGAGCTGGTCTTGGCTTTTTAAAAAAGCTTTGAAATGTATGCAGAAATGCTGTATGGCGGCCTGTATTGTGGGAGGTTGGCCAATTAAAAAGTACGTTAATAATCATGGTTGATGTTTGGGAACGGTGATAATTTAGTAAATATGCCAATGTTTTGGGCAACATGTTTTTGCTTTGAGGTTTGAAGATTTCAACAGCTTTGATAAGTAGTTAGTAGGAATGAACTGCTGATGTTGGTTTAAATCGAAGGTAGACACAAAATGCTGGTGTAGCTCCAGGCAGCATCTCTGTAGAGAAGGAATAGGTGACGTTTCGGGTCGAGACCCTTCTTCAGACTGGGTCTTGACATGAAACATCACCGATTCCTTCTCTCCAGAGATGCTATCTGTCTTGCTGAGTTACTCCAGCTTTTTGTGTCAACCTTTGATAAGCAACTACATTTATTTTATGATGTGTAATGTTAAAGAAATATGGAAATGTTGCCATTTGCTTAATTCAAAGAAGTGCTTTCTGAATTATCATTATTTTCATAATCTGTTTTTTTTCAAAGTACAGCAGCTGGGTTATTCTGATGTTGGATTTTTTAACTATGGGAATTTCTTCATTTGAAAAAGTACATTCAACAATTTATGAAAGTATTTGAAATGATACCTTATCGAAATAAATTCCTTCATCATGAGAGAGAGTAATTTATGAGTACCGTGAATGTCTTCAATTAAATTTTTAGAAAATGATGTTGAATATTATGTAACTAAAAAGGAAAGCATTGTAGATGTGATAAATTGGGAAATAGATTTGTTAGGCAAAACATTTAGACCTGGTTTGATTTGAAGAGCTTCGTGTAATTTGCTTGTATTAGAGATAATAATCTCAGTTTCTATTTCAAAATTAAAAGGAGTATGTGGTTAATTGAGAACAAACGTGTTCGTTACAGGAGCATAATTAGGCCATTTGGCCTATCAAGTCTACTCTGCCATTCAATCATGGCTGATCTATCTTTCCCTCTCAATCCCATTCTCCTGCCTTCTCCACATAACCTGACACCCAAGCTGATGTGCAAAAAATGAGGGGGAGAAAAAAAGTTAGGAACACGAGTAATCTATTTAATCCCTTGAACATGTTCTGTCATTCAGTGAAATGATGCCTGATCTCATACAGCACTCTCATATGCCCCACTTTTTATTTAACACCCGTTTACATTGCTCACATCCAAAAGTTCCATTCTCGGTATTTATATTTTATTAAGTTGGCAACAGCTTTATCTTTGTACTGGAAATGTTAAAATGTGCTTTGTTTATCAGGAATAGAATATATATATATTTTTTTTTTTAAATCATCCGTGTTTGATTGTACCAGGTTAAATGCGGCACTCCTAAACAAGTGATCCTACCTGAAAAATAATATATTGATTGTGAAATACTTGGGAATGCCACATGCAAACATTAGCATTCTCCTCTTTTTACTGTGTACTGAATTAATTTATGTCAATTGTTGATTTTTAGGAATTGAGTATTTGCTGCCACATACAAGTACGAAAAGGAGCCAAATGGAATGAAGCAACCTTGACATATAAACACATCTCAAATTCTATACAAGGCAACAGTGAAGCAGCAAGGAGGAAAATACATATAAATTAACAACAAGAATTTCAGTCCAGCAAATCAAACATGGAAGCAGATAAGCCAGTGGTAATGCAGGAATTAAAGGGCAGAATTACTATATACACCGTGACAGGATGTCTTCATTGCTTTAGAGCAAAGGCTCGCCTGATCAATATGGGCCTTCCCTACACCGAAGTTAACATCAAGACAAATCCTGAGATTCGGAAGTACGTTATGGAGCTCACTGGACGGTTTACCGTACCACAGATATTCTTCAACGGCATCTTTTTGGGAGGAAATGATGATTTTGAAAATATGGTGGGTAAAAAACACTTATAATCAAATGGTGAAATAAAGGAATATGATTTTCAGGTCCACTCCCTACACACTAGGGGGAAATTTACTCGGCACAATTACCCCAACCCGAATAAATCGCGAGCGGTCACAGGGAGAATGTGCAAACCTCCACACAGACAGCATCCGAGGTCAGCTTTGAGCCTGCTTGTGCCATTGTGCCACCCATTTTACATAATCTGCTCTTTCTTCTGCACTACTGCTGTATTTTTTCAGTGATTAACATTTGTGAGAAGAAAGGTCAGAATAATTAGTGTTAGATATTACATGGAAAAGAAAATGTGACTGTTTGCAACTGAGTTGCCTTGAGTCTAAAAGATATGATTAACCAATGTTCGTGTTCATGTAGCAATTCGTTAAACGTCATTCATGCTGATAAGGCTCTGCAAAAAAACTTCTGTAGGTATGAACATTTACTTAATATTAATTGCATAGGATTTCTAACGTTCCAGGATATTACCATTTCTGAATGCAATTTGCTTTAATATTCAGAAATTAAAATGTACTGATATTATCACAACATAATCCATTCTATTGAATCAATTTATTTGACAGTCCAGCAAACAGTAATATTTCAATTTAATTAGTCTGTGTCCCTTGTTTAACAGTCTGAAACTTCAGTCTGAAGAAGGGTCTCGACCCGAAATGCCACCCATTCCTTCTCTCCAGAGATGCTGCCCGTCCCGCTGAGTTACTTCAGCATTTTGTGTCTATCTTCCTTGTTTAATTACACTGGTCATAATTTGGAATATTCCATAGACACATTACAGTGGCCATGTGACAACGTTTTAATGGTTGTGAGCAGCTCAACAGGTTTTGCATGTTAGCTAAAATGAACAGGTTGCAAATGAATGTCTTGATGTGTCTGTCAAATTACCAGAGTAAGATAGTGAAACAACAAATTACTTGCTTTCTCATCAGCCAGAAGAAGAGCTTACCAAACTGATTAATATGGTTAAGAACGAGCCTGTACCTGATGATGCACCTCCAATTCCTGAACCAGGAGCTGTTAAAGAAGAGGTACCGAAGGAAGGTCAGTAGAAAGCACATGTACTAGGTATGTTGCAAAACTTACCTTCGGTGGCGCTGCAGTTCTGTCGCTGCCCGTGTGCGCGACTTTGGCGCCTTTGAGAGGGGGGCGGGTTTAAAACACGATTTTCTCTAGGCTGTTGAAATGGAGGTTGTTCAGCCTGCCTAGTTGCTGACGAAAAATCGTTGCGACATTAGTTTGCTGCAGCTATTTTTAAACTAAATTGGGTTATTTAATTGTTA
Source organism: Amblyraja radiata (assembly GCF_010909765.2). NCBI lineage: Eukaryota > Metazoa > Chordata > Chondrichthyes > Rajiformes > Rajidae > Amblyraja > Amblyraja radiata. Next base: position 15,946,125 of record NC_045969.1, read on the forward strand.
TAGTAGATTAAAAATTATCCTCTAAAGCTGCGAACGCCGACAACGGGACGGATCTTATGTAGGGGACAAGGCAAGGTAGGTTGTTTATTTTTACATAAAGTGCTTCTTAAGATCCCTTTATTCAAAATTTTAAGTTGCGAGTACGTGACTTGGGGGCCCATTCAAACCCGCAGTATCTTTCATGCCGCATATGGGCTTCAAATCCACCGTAATGGCAATGTTGCAAACCATCGCGTTCCAGAAAAACCCACTCGCAAGCTGATTTAAATGACCATTAATTTACAGCAATTGAACACTAAATTCCTTCCATTTGGCCTATAAATTAATGTCAATGAGATTTAAAAATCATGTTTTATTGTGAATTCTTGTGTGAATGTTCTTTGGACACTTAGGCTATTTAAAAATGTTAATCTTGTCTTAAGAAATGGATAGATCTTTAGATCTAGTAATTGAATTTTGGAATTAGCTACAATTGGGTAACTAACTAATTATATGCTTTAATTTCATGTCATCCAAGTAAGATTGTTTAATATTTGATTCAGAATGCTTCAATCTATAATAACTGAACATTTCTTTCAGTTCTCTTAATTTTTAATAAAGGTTTTTTTTTTGTTTATTTTATTAGAAGTTAATACAGTACAAAACAGTACAGTGGAACCTAATTTTAGGTGCCAACTATGTCATACCGTAATCCATGTACAACCTCTAGTTTTATGTTTTGAGAAGGAAGTAAGCAAGACAAGAAAAAGAAAACATGAAAAATAGATGGTAGAGAATAGAAAACGTGAAGTGTGTATATAAAAAGAAAAAAAGTGGAAAGTAGAAATAGGAGAGAAGGCCCCTTAAAAGAGAATTTTTCAAATCTATATTCGGAGATGTAGATCTATCCACGGCATGAACTGAAATCAGTAATCTTTACGGTACCGCTGCATCACATGATTCCAAAAAGTCAATGAAAGGAGACCAAATCCTTAAGAATTGGTCATATTTATCTATTAGTCGGAGTCTCATTTCTTCAAGGCGTGCTATGTCCATCATATTCCCAATCCACATTTTAACAGTTGGTATGGTTGTATTTTTCCAAAATTTAAGTATCAATTTCTTTCCAATTATTAACCCATAATTAAAAAAAATGTTTTGGTCTTTATTTAAATTGCTATCTTCTACTATTATTCCAAATATAATCCATTCCGTTTTAGGTTCTATTGTGGACTTGAAAAGCTTTGTAAATATATCAAATATTGCTCCAAAATTTATTCAACTTTGTACATCCTACAAATGAATGTGTTATATTAGCATTTTGAAACAAACATTTATCGCATCTGGGAGAGACGTTTGGATAAAATTTATTCAACCTCATTTTTGAATAATATAGTCTATGTAATAATTTGAATTGAATTAAATTATGTCTTGCATTAATAGAACAATTATGTGTGTTCATCAGATACTTTTCCCATCTATCCTTCGAGATCTTTATCATTAGCTCATGTTCCCAATCTTCTCTTAGTGCCTCTGTTGAGGGTAATTCTCTATTTAATATATTATTATAAAAGTATGATATTAGTTTTTGTGAATCAGCCTTAATATTCATTGCTTCTTCTAAAGGGTCTAAAAATATAATTTGAAATCTATGTGTATATTTCTTCATAAAATCACATATCTGTATATATTTAAAATATTGATTACCCTTCAGTTTAAATTTTAATTTTAAATGTTGAAATGATAACAGTTTGCCCAATTCATACATATCCCCTACTTTCCTAATCACCAGTCTATCCCATTGTTGATATGTTTTGTCGATGAGAGAAGGTTTGAATGCGGGGTTGTTCAACAGTGGGGTTAGTACTGATAGATTATTTAATTTCAAGGATACTTTTATTTGTTTCCAAATTCTTATTGTATTGTGAATAATTGGGTTCTTCTTATATATTATACTATTCAATTTTATCGGTGAGAGCAAGATCGTTCCTATATCGTGCGGATAGCACTCCTCTTTCTCCATTCTTATCCACTCCAACTGCTGAGTGGAGCTATCCAACCAGTACATTATGTTCTTACTGCCCAGTAGTAATACATAAAGTTAGGTAATGATAAACCCCCAACTTCTTTAGGTTTACACAAATGCTTTCGTTGAATTCTGTGTGCTCTGTAATCCCATATAAAATTAGTGATAGTAGAATCTAGTTTTTTGAAAAAGTATTTTTGATTATATATTGGGATCGCTTGATAATAAGGTTATGGGCTTTTGACTGTTCTTGATCACAGCTTTTGTGTTAAGTCAATGGAAAATCAATAGGGTACAAGATGCTAATTTCCGAGTATGAAAATGGCCATAACTTTTTAATACTGAAGATATGAAAGTGAATTAGGTGTCAAATTAAACTTATTTTTATCCTTTATCTGATGGGATAAATTGCAGACTTGATTTTTTAAATCTCAAAATTTTGTAACATTGCTACATGTACTTGTGTTGTGTTTCCTACAAGACCAAACTATAATAGACAACAGTTTCTAACTTGCTTTTTCTAACTTTAACAATTTACTCTGTTTTGAGATAAATATTTCTTCCCTGGAATTTTTGGTGTTGGACCAAAATAGTTTCAAATCTTCAAAATAGTGCTGAAGGCCATTTCATTATATTTTGTTCTATATTCTAAAGTATTTGTGAGTGTTTATTTGAAGCACAGACATGGTGTACAACCCAGTATCTGCAATAATGCATTTAATATTATCGTGCTCCTGTGTTTATTGTTGCTATCAAGGCAAACCCAGTCTCATTAATAATTATACTATTTTGAATCCTGATCTGTATTTTTGCTCTTGCTTTGTATCTAATGTTTGCAGGAGATGCTGTGTGGCCTCATTTCCAGGGGTCTGTGGGACTAATGCAATATTCACTCTTATTATGACCATGGCTGATTAGAAAGCATGTAATGTACTGGAATAATATTAATGCAACTTTTGTTGAAACTAACGAACCAGTGTTATTTGCTTTACAGAACCGAAAATTGAAAGAGATGAATATGCCGATCTGATTGTGGCGTTCAAGGAAAGTGGCAATATTGGCAATCACTGGTCATGTCTAAAAGTCCACCATAACACGTTTACTGGCAAAAAACTGATTACCTGGCTGATCAGTAATAGAAACGTTGGTGAGTCGACTATCTGAATTTCCTCCTTCCTATTGTGAGTAAAGAAAAGTCCTCAAAACGGGCATCAGCGTCTTCTCATGGAGTCATACAGCATGGAAACAGGCCCTTCAGCCCAACTTACTCACATCGACCAATATGTCCCATCTACACTAGTCCCACCTGCCTGTGCTTGGCACATATCGCTCTAAATCTGTCCCATCCATGTACCTATCTAAATGATTGTTAAACATTGCGATAATACCTGCCTCAACTACCTCCTCTGGCACCTTGATCCATACTTCCACCACACTGTGAAAAAGTAACCCCTCAGATTCCTATTAAATCTTTCCCCCTCAACTTAAATCTATATCCTCTGGTTCCCAATTCCTCTACTCTGGGCAAGAGACCCTGTGTACCTTCCTGATCTATTCCTCTCATTATTTTTGTACCTGTATAAGATCACCCCTTATCCTGCTGTGCACCAAGGAATAGAGTCCTAGCCTGCTCAACCCCTCCCTATAGCACAGGCCCTCGAGTCCTGGCAACATCCTTGTAAATCTTCTCTGCACCCTCTCCAGCTTGTAAAGTTGCAATCCTCTAAAAGTGATTGCGAAATCGTGGAAATATTTATCTCTCCAGCGATTCTCTCTGACCTGTTGAGCCTTTGCACCATTTTCTGTTTTTATTTTAGATTTTCAGCAGCTGCAGAATATTATCATTGAATCTCCCCTCCCAGATTTACATATAGCACAGGAACTTTGCACACAATATCATGATACCAAGTAAAGTTAATCTCCTCTGTTTGAGCGTGATGCATATCCCATAATTTGCTTCATATCCATGCCCCTGTCCAAAAGTCTCTTGCATGCCATTATCATATCTGATTCCACCCCCACCCCCAGCAGTGCATTCCAGAAACTTACCACCCTTTGTGTAAAAAAAAAATCAAGCAAAAACTTGCTGCGCACGACTCCTTTAAATGTTGTTCCTCTTATCTTAAAGCTATGTCCTGTAGTATTTGATATTCCATTCTGTGAAAAAGGTTCCTACTGTCCACCCTTTCTATGCCTCTCATAATTGTATATGCTTCTATTAGGTCTCCCCTCTATCTCTGGTGTTCCAGAGAAAACAATTCAAGTCTGTCCAATCTTTCACTGCATCTATTATTCTTAATCCAGGCAGCATTCTAGTAAACATCCATTACACCCTGTTCAAAGCCTCTCCATATCTTCCTGCACTGGAGTGTCCAGAACTGTATGGGATACTACATATGTGGCCTAATTAATGTCCTATAATGGAGCATCGCGACTGTCTCTTATACTCAATGCCCCACCATTGAAGGCAAACATTCCATATGCTGCCTTTACTGCTCTCATCTACTTGTGTTGCCACTTTTCTTAAACAAAAGAACAATATTAGCTCCATTCCAGTTCTCTGGGATCTTGCCTACAGAAGATACTCCTGCAATCCCTTCTCTTGACTCTCTCAATAACCTGGCCTGGGAGATTTATCCACCTTGATGCTCTTCTAGAACCACTTCCTTCTTAATCCCAAACTGCCCTTGCATATTAGTATTCTCCTCACTGATCTCACGGATCTCCATGTCCTTTTCCTTGGTGAAACCAGATGCCAAGTACTCATTTAGTATGTACTCTGGCCATGCAAATTCCCTCCTTTAGCCTTGAATGGTCATGCCTTCCCCTGGTTACCTCCTTGATTTTACTGTGTATAAAAAGCCTTGCATTTTCTTTAATCTGTCTCACCAAAGCCATTTTAACTTTTAAAACGTTAGGAACTTTAAGTTTTTAAGAAGATAACGTTAGGGGCTGGAAAATGTTTCTTCCAGTCGCATCCTTTTGGTTTATTTAATAGGTGGTTTAATTAATTGCTTTCATTAGAGGTGGGCTATTACTGGTAATTTCAATCTTTTAATGAAAGCTGGTATCCTCATGTATTCGCAGCCATTAAATATCACTGACTGTGTTATACTTCCAATGACTTGGGAAACATCGCCACCCACGCACTAGATTTTTTCCTCGTGTTGAACTGAAGCTGATTCGCTGTTTTTCACCTCCTCTCTTCACACTATATCTCCTCTCCCCAACTTTTGGCCGAATGTTTTCTCCCACCTAACAAACCTTCAATCTTGGCTGCGTGGGAGCCAAGGAAAAATGGATTTACTTGAGGGACTACGATCACATCTGGCAAGATTTCAATGCCTCCCGTATTTCTAAATAACCCTGCTGTTAAAGGTTGCCCATTTTTGAACTCGCTCCCAGTACTTTTTATCTCCAAAAGTAGCACTCTTGACACTGGGGCTCATGGGTGGGTCCTGAAGAATCATACACAGAATTGTTTTTAAAAATGCTGTGTCATGCTGTATTTGAAAATATATTGCTCTGTTATACAAATCCCATAAATGCATTTTACAGTTGCATGCATTGATCTTGTATTTTTTTTTTTACAATATTATTTATGAACAACTGAAAGGTTCTCTTAATATTTATTTGAAAAGATTGCTATAATGGGAAGCAGCAATACAGGTAAGTATTTTAAAAGTTAAAACCATTTTTTTCAAGAGCATTTAAAAAAGTTTTTTACAGGTTGATTCAAGTACAGTTTAGTCAACAAAGGAGTTGTTTGGCAGGTGTTTCTTGTTTAGCCTCGATAGCCTTTTACCAGGAAATATTACATTTAAATTTAACACTACATGTCAGGGTAGTTACTCTTAAGTACAAGCTAATATAGAGCATTTAAATTTCTCAGTCTTAAATTGGAATATTTTACCTTGAGTATCTTGGACAATAGACAATAGGTGCAGAAGTAAGCCATTCAGTCCTTCGAGCCAGCACCGCCATTCAATGTGATCATGGCTGATCATCCACAATCAGTACCCCATTCCTGCCTTCTCTCCACACAGAGAATTCCACACTTACAACTCTCTGTGTGAAAAAGTGTTTCCTCATCTCCGTTCTAAATGGCTTACCCCTTATTCTTAAACTGTGGCCCCTGGTTCTCGACTCCCCCAACATCGAGAGCATGTTTTCGGCCTCTTGCGTGTCCAAACCCTTAATAATCTTATGTTTCAATAAGATTGCCTCTCATCCTTCTAAATTCCAGAGTATACAAGCCCAGCCACTCCATTCTCTCAGCATATGACAGTCCTGCCATCCTGGGAATTAACCTTGTTAACCTACGCTGCACTCCCTCAAAAGCAAGAATGTCCTTCGTCAAATTAGGGGACAAAAACTCCTCACAATACTCCAGGTGTGGTCTCACTAGGGCCCTATACAACTGCAGAAGGACCTCTTTGCTCCTATACTCAACTCCTCTTGTTATATAGGCCAACGTGCCATTTGTTTTCTTCACTGCCTACTGTACTTGCATGCTTACTTTCACTGACTGATGAACAAGGATCCCCAGATCCCGTTGTACGTCCCCTTTTCTCACTTGACACCATTTAGATATTAATCTGCCTTCCTGTTTTCGCTACCAAAGTGGATAACCTCACATTTATCTACATTAAACTTAATTTGCCATGCATCTGCCCACTTGCCCAACCTGTCCAAGTCACCCTGCATCCTCCTCACAGTTCACACTGCCACCCAGCTTTGTGTCATCAGCAAATTTGCTAATGTTACTTTGAATCCCTTCATCTAAATCATTGATGCAACCCATCCTCTTCTACAGGTCCCGTCTGTCCCAGAAGAGATCTCAAGGGTCCAAAAATCTAAATGCCTGACCCGAGCACCAGCTCCCCAGTTAGTTATTTCTACGTGACATTACAATGTTGTACTTCCGGTGGCGCTGGTGCCAGCTGCCTCCACCTTCACCCCGGTATCTTTTTTTTGTTTTTTTGTTGTTGTTGTTATGTTGAAGTGTGTTTTTTATGTTTTTTTAAATGTTTTAATGTGGGGGAAGAGGGTACGGTAAGGGGGATACCGTCCTTCAGTCACTTCCTGGAGAGGACGCGATTATTATTCGAGTCGCGTCCTCGCCCCCCCCAGCGGCCTACCTACTGGATTGGCGCGGCCTTTCCTGCCTGGACCGACCAGAGCTCCAGCAGCGGCGGGACAGCGCTGATACATCGCGGTGATGGCGATGCCTTACCGGGGATCGCCGTCTGGAGCCCGGAGTGCTGGGCCTGCGGCACCGACATCCTGGAGCTGTGGTTCGCGGAGCTCCCAACGCGGGCGGCGCTGACAAACATCGTGGGGTCCTGCGACTCTGCCCGGCTCGGCCTGCGGACTCGGGAGCTGTGGTCTCCGGTGGGAGGCGGCTGATTGGGAGGTCCGGGCCGCTGAGAAGGATTTTCACCGTCGGGGTTCAGCGTCGGCGTTCCATCAGCCCGGCGAGAGGGCCTGAGCATCGGGCTGCCCGGGGTGGCGACTGCGGGTGCCCGGAAGGCCCCGACCACGGGTGAACATCTGGGAAGATCGGAGGGGAGGCTGGCTGGACTATGGTGCCTTCCTCACCTTGGTGCCATTGTGTTATGTTGTGTCGTGGACTTTCTGTGTTTGTGCTTTTTTTTCAATTCTATTTTATTTTTAATATGTTTTATTATTTATTATTTATTTATTTTTATTATACTGACTAAAGGGAAATTCATTTCGTTGTCTCTAATTGAGACAATGACAATAAATTTGAATACAATACAAAGAACACAATACAATTACATTCTGTCTGAGCATCTCCCACTGATATGATGATTTAATATTGACTGATTTTTCTCTTCTGCCTTGCCTTACCCCTCTCAATGAAGCACCCAAAGTCAGTTTTATCCAAATCTTAACATTTCTGTAGCTGTTACGTGTTTCAAGCTTTTAAACTCTCTCACATTCCAATTCTCAAGTTAAACAGTGCATTCAGAAAGTATTCAGAATGAATTAATCCATTTTAAAATAACGCTGTAATGTAACAAAATGTGGAAAAAGTGAAGGGGTCTGAATAGTTTCTGAATGCACTGTAAATCTTTTGTGTTTTAGTGAGCTGATAACTAATTTCTGCTCTTTATTGAACCAAAAGAATGTTGGTTCCAAAAAACATTGTTGCAAAAGACTATCCAGAATACATATAATGCATGCACTACTTGTTCGAATGAGCTAACTTGTTATCACTATCTAAATGAAAGATAAGTTTTGTCGTTAGAACTTTGTTGCTTTTGTCACATGCTTGTCTAATCTCTGATGGGGCACATAGTGCTGGAGTAATTCAGTGTGTCAGGCAGCATCTCTGGAGAACTTACAGTAGATAGGTGACGTTTTGGGTCAGGACCCTTCTTCAGACTGATCATGGGGGTGGTGGGGAAGAAAGCAGGAAGAGCGAAAGGGAGGCATGGGGGGGGGGGGGGGGGGGGGGTTGGGAAAGTGAGGATATGGGGGGGAAAAGGGAGAGGGTTGTTAGAGGTGACCAAAAATTGGAAAATTCACCATTCGCACTGTTTGGATTTAAGCTACCCAAGTGGAATATTGGAGGAGGCCCTGGACAGAAAGGTCATTACAAGGGGATCTATTTGCAAACTCCAATTAGTCATAAGCATACTTCGTTTTAAAAAAAAAAAAAATCTCATGAGTTTTTCTCCTGCCTCTATATCTTATCTTAGGTTTAGTTATATCATTGTCGCATGTATTGAGGTAAAATTAAAAGCCTTGTTTTGCATGCTTGTTTTTCACCCAACCAGATCAGATAATACCATACATACAAAAGTACAATCGTCAAACTCGTGTGCAATAGGTAGACCAAAGGGGAAGATACAGAGTGCAGAATACAGTTCTCAGCATTGTAGCACATCCGTTCCATAGACCAAGTGTCCTCAATGGGGTAGAGGTGACTCTGACAGTACCCTAGGTTCTGGAAGGACCGTTCAGAAGCCTGATAACGGAGGGAAAGAAGCTTTTCCTGAGTCTGTGGTGCGTGCATTGAAGTTTGTGTATCCTCTGCCTGACGGGTGAGGGGAGAAGAAGGAATTACATTTTGTGGTAGTCATGCATCATTGAAGGAATGGTCTGGCCTCTGCTTCTCAGCGGCACCTCCGGAAGGCGTCATAGAAGCCGTTGTTGTCGGGTAAAAAATAGTGAGGGCTAATAATTAGTAAATAGAGATTTGGATTGTGCTAATGAGGTGACCGGAAATAACAGACAAAGCCTAAAAGTAGAGACATGGAACACAGTTTCAGAAGCTTCGTTGATTATGTTATAGCATGCACCCATCATTGTAACAGAAAATTGGATCTACTGTTAACAAAGTTAGACTTGTGGATACCCATCTCATTCTGTTTGTCATCTAGTTAAGTCTTTCTGAGTTCCATTCTGTGCAAGACCTTGATTTACCGTTGTCAAGTTTCTGTGCAAGATCTTGTTTTATTGTTAGTCATGTTTTATTGTTAGACCTCATTCTACTGTCAAGTTTAATGAGTAATTTTGCCATCTGAGAAGAAAAAAAACATAGCAAAATCAAACTTGACAGGTCAGCTTTGGCTGGCCTCTTGGTACGCACCAGTTTTAATAAATCGCCCGTTACTCCGAATTCCAACACCACATGGCCTTTTCATTTTACTCCGACGCCCATCATAAAATAATCCATCATTAAAGAAAAGCTCACTGAACTACCATGAACAGCAAATAGTCGACCATAGCATTGGGACACATTAACATCCTTGTGGTAATCATGAGTTTCTGACAATAGACACAAAAAGCTGAAGTAACTCGGCAGGACAGGCAGCATCTCTGGATTCAGATTCAGATTCAGATTCAACTTTAATTGTCATTGTCAGTGTACAGTACAGAGACAACAAAATGCAGTTAGCATCTCTCTGGAAGAGCGACATAGAGGGGAATTGTCGCTATTTCTCCAATTCTTGGGAGACACGGGGTGTCGCGATGTGCCCGCGCCGCCGCCATTTTGCAATCTGGAGAGAAGGAATAGGTGACGTTTTTGGTCGAGACCCTTCTTCAAAGATGCTGTCTGTCCCGCTGAGTTACTCCAGCTTTTAGCGTCTATCTTCAGTTTAAAGCAGCATCTGCAGTTTCTTCCTGCACATGAGTTTCTGACAGGGCACTCCCATTTCCCACGAAGGGTTGTGTTATATGGATTAAAAAATTACCTCTTTATGATGAGTAGTTCAAATCGCTAAATTATTATCTGTTTATTCTAGATAAACCTGCAGCAGTTGCAATGGCGAAAGTTTTGATCAGCAGGAAGTTTTTAAATCCTCTGAGTGAAAATGCAATGGAAGACAGTGACTCTCTGTTCAGATTGGTAGAGCACGACTCTCCCTCAGCATTAAATACTGGAGCAACCGCAGAATTACGTGCAGTTTCCGGTATGTAATATTATGAACCTCCAGTTTATGTAGCAAACAATTCACAGTCCAGCCTGCAGGTTGAGATGGGTGGTACTTAATTTTACATTGTTTACTGTCTTAAAAATTGTATTCAGCTCTTTCCAAACGCCATAATGTACTTTATCAACTCATAACTAAGTAAACACATCCTTATCTCTGTAGAAACAAGGAACGACAGATGCTGACTTGCACAAAAGGACATACAGTGGTGGAGTATCTCAGGAGGTCAGGCAGCATCTCTGGAGAACTTGGATAGGTGATGTTTCAGCATGGGACCCTTTTAAAGGCTGATTGTCAGGAGGGGGGGGTGGAGGAGGAATGAAGCTTCTTTTCGCTTTCCCCCCACCCCTCGCCTCCACAATCAATGAAGAACGGTCCTAACCCGAGACGTCATCTACCCATATTCACCAAAGATGTTGCCTGACATGCTTAAGTTACTCCAGCACTTTGCATCCTTATCACTGTATGTATTTCTCACTATTTTGCTTCAACGAGCTATCATTCACATTAAGTACACCAATGGTAAATTAGAAGTAGTTCCTTGTCTACCTTTGAGGGCGGATAAAATTATTTATCAGATCTCACTGATGAATACCTGATGAAGAATTCATAAAATGTAAATCAATAATAATTTGCACAATCGCATCCCAATTATTATAATCTTTTATCATCGAGTTATTCCTCATAAATGATTAAAATGTAGTAACTGGGACATACAGTGTGCTTGTTTTAAATCCAAGATTGGTTGTATGAAATTACGCTCATTATCGGTAGTAAGATTGCTGCTTGTGAAAACTGAGTAGATTTGACTGGTGTAAAAAACGATAGTTCAGCTCAAACTGGTCACCAGAGAAGGTGAACTGGTGCAGGAATCAGACCAAATCAAATCATTGTAGTAGATTACAATATTTCAATGTTCAACGTAGGTCCTTTGTGGGAAGACTGGGATATTGATCAGCTGCCAATTTAATGCTGACATTTTATTTATTCTGACCTTGGACATTAAACATGGAGAAGACAGTTGTGGACAGAAGGATGTTTAATTTTAAATCTTCAAATTAAAATTACACTTGAGCAAGATTTATGGTAAATATTATTAATGTGGGTAAGGAAATCTACAGGTTTCAACATAATCGTAATTCAAATTTATTTAAAACATATTATTCCATCCACACTACCTTATGGCCAGTGGCGGACTGGGTCTAAAAATAATGGTTGCCTGGAGACAAAGGGGGCCCACTTCATCAGGGGCCCACTTGCCATCGGGCAAGCTGACACCCTGGCCAGTCCGCCACTGCTTATGGCCCTTGGCAAAGCGATTTTACAGTTTTAGACTGAGATGCAAACCAGCATTTCATTATTTCTTCTTTAAGCTGGTTTAAACATCCAAGTGTTTTGGGATGATAAAGTTTTTAAATGTAAAACATGTTTCTCAATTCATGCCAGGGATTCTCATTAGTGAGGTAATTAAGCTGGAAATTTAATTCTGCATCTTGTTTATGTCATTATTACAATAATTGCTTATGCACTGAATCCCAATACTGACCTCGCCAATTAATTCCCACATCACTACCTTCTTGAGATGGACATGCCCCAGAATATCAGCAAACCGCTCCCTGATCTCACTATCTTTCATATCCTCTTTGGTGATTACCGATGCAAATTATTTATTTAGTATCTCGCCCACTTCCTCTGGCTCCAGGTGCAAATGTCCTCGAGATCTTTGAGTGGTCCTCCCCTCTCTCAGTGATCTTCTTGGTTTTTTTTAATGTCTTGGAGTTCCTTTTTGTCTGACTTCTCATGGCCCTTTTAGCTCTCCTGATTCTGTTTACGTTCTCGCCTGCTACCTTCATATTCCTCAATGATCTTAAATTCGGCTTCCTAACCCTTGCATATTCATTTTCTTTTTGATGAAATTTGCAACATCTCTTCATTCAAAGTTCCAAAACTTTGCTTTCCTTCCTCAGGGGAATATGTTGGTCCTGAGTCCTATACAACTGGTCTTTAAAGAACTTCCACATATTAGATGTGGCCCTACACAATAACATGTGCTCTCAATCTTCTCACCCCTCCTGTCGAAGATGATTTTAATTAGCCTTTCCTGAGATTCAGTTTTTATCCTTTATCCACAATTAACCTTAAATGTACTGAATTTTGATCACTGTTCCCCAAATGCTGTCCTAATGAAACTCCATTGGTCAGGCATATTTCCCAAACCAATGTCCAATATGGCCCCATTCCTTGTTGGATTATCTTCATGCTGTACCAACACATCCTCTTAGAATTTGTATCATTAAATTTGGATGCAGTAGAAGAGGCTTTATGTCTCTAAGTTAAGATGGACTCCTACTACTGACAAAGGTTCAGAGACGGTTTATTCCCAAGTGTTACTAGAGAAGGAATAAAAATATAGCTGAGGGGAACTGTAACACAAGGAGGAAATAATCCAAAGTAAAATAAAATCTGACAGTACCAGCAATGAAAACCAGAAGTATGTCGACCGAAACAGAATAGAAATGGAAAATGCATATTTTCTTGAACCTAAGAAACAAAGTTAACATGTTACACAGTGTTGGACCATCTTGCAGGGACTCGCAGATGGTCAAACATGTAATATATATTGACCTACTAACAAATTATATAACAAAATTATGAATGCCCAATCATGGTGGTTTTCTGTATTGTGAAAGTAACCAACCAACAACCAGAGAGAATTCCTGAGCTATTATCTACCTCATTAGAGACCCACAAACTATCTTTGATTGGACTTTACTGAACTTTATCTTGCACTAAACATTCATGTTATTCCTTTTATTATATATTTGTACACTGGATGGCTCAATTATAATCATACATTGTCTTTCCACCAACTGGTTAGCATGTAACAAAAGCTTTTTACTGCACCTCGGTACACGTGACGATAAGCTAAACTCAACTCGAATTGAGGGGAAAGTTCAGTATCCATGTAGACCATGCCTGTCAAAGATAATAGTGCAGTTTTACAATTTTTCTATGTTTGTCTTTAATGTTAACCTGCCGAATAATCTTTCATACTTTAGCTTCTGGACATTCTGAAATTATGAGAGAGTTAATTCTGAAGTTGTTCGCGGAGTACATTACTCCTGATGGCAAGGTTAGTCAATACTTCTTTCCAGGAAATATTCCTGAATCTGCAATCCACTGAACATTATTTAATTCGCAATTACATTTTCAAGTTCTGTCTGAATTATTACCAAACAAATTTTGCTCAAGTTTACCTTACTTAAATATATTTCTTGTAATTACCTCATGAATTGCTTTAAGATTTTTATTTTAGAGGCAGCTACAAAAATTTGTTGAAATGTGATCACCGAAACAATGGTCCGATTAACAAATAACTTTGTTACTTTTTATTGCAGTACGTAGATTATAAAGGCATGGCTACTAGTCCGATGTTTGAGGAGTTTCGCGTACTTGCATTACAGCTGCAGCGTTTGAAGTTTGACAACCTTGATAGAAGGGCGAAACTGGCATTTTTCATCAACACATACAATGCATTAGTGATCCATGGAAATATTGTATACAATGCACCAAGGACCCTGTGGCAGAGGTATAAAGTAAGTTCTCAAACATGCCGTTTCTCATCTTTTTTTAACAGCGCTATCAATGCAGAAATGTAACACTTTCAATGCAAAAAGGTATGAGATGCTACCACATCTGTGCAGGGATTTAGTTTAGCTTAGAGATACAGCACGGAAACAGGCCCTTTGGCGCACCGAGTCCGCACCGACCAACGAACCCCATACACTTGCGCTATCCTACACACTGGGGACAATTTACAATCTTTACTGAAACCAATTAACTTACAAACCTGTATGTCTTTGGAGTGTGGGAGGAAACCAGAGCACCCGGGGAAAATCCACACGTTGCGAACATACAAACTCCATATAGACAGCACCCGTAGTCAAGATCAAAACCGGGTCTCTGGACCAGTTAGGCAGCGACTCTAGTGCCGCCCCCTAGAAAATAGTGACGATATAGAGAACAAAGCCAAGTCATGTTCGTCAGGTGGTTATTTCTAGAGATTAGTTTTGATGCAGTGTTCAGTGTTTGATCCAACCTCAATATATTGCGTAGCATCATTGAGTAGTACAGTAATAAAGTAGTTTTTCAGCACCACAGGCCAGTGGGTATGTGCTGCATAAAACTATAAATGTCAGAAATGAAAACTAGATATATGTCCACCCACATCAGAACAGAAATGACAATTTTTACCTGAGATTAGGTTAACATATTGCAAAAGTATTTGTAGGTCTTGGGAGTGATGGCCATACTGCTTGCTGCTGCACTAACAAGTCCCTTCTTTGTCTTCTGACTATTGATCCTTTATCCTTTGGAAGCAGTTTCTCCTTTTCACCTGTTCATGGTTCTAAACTATTTGGGAGAATATATTTTCTCAACTTCTCCAGTCTAACCCTAACCCTTTATATCTGCAATAACACTAGTGTTTAGAGCTACAGCATGCAAACGGGCCCTTCGGCCTAACAAATCCACGCTGACCAGCAATCACCCATACTATCTTACACACTAGGGGCAATTTATATGTCAAATCTAGAACCTTGAAGTGAAAACATTTAAAAAAAAAAAAAAAAAATCAGTTTTATATGAAACTAGCTGAATTCTTTTGATAACTTAAATTCCCATTGCATCCAGTCACTTGTGCAAGGACATGGATTAAATGAAAGGTCATCAAGAGATGCTAACAATCTTCCTCTTTCTATACATATTTCCTAATCTGCTGATTATCTCTATATCAATTTAACGTTTCACATTTCAGGCATAGCGATGTTTGGCTTTTGTACATCAGATGCAACGCCTGCTCTTTGGGTTCTTCTATCCCATCTTCCAGAATCAACACAGTCTTTCCAAATGAAACATCAATTTACTTCCACTGTTTCAATATAGTACAGCATTTCTAGTTCACAATACGGTTTCCTCCTCCACACTTCAAGAGTCAAGAGTGTTTTATTGTCATATGTCCCGGATGGGACAATAAAATTCTTACTTACTTGCTGCAGCACAACAGAATATGTAAACATTGTACATATCGGGAGAAAAAAGACAATAAAAAGTTCAATAAATAACAAATATAGTGCAAATAACAAATAATAATATAGTCTTTTGCAGTTCAGAGCTCAGAGCGTATTCGATGTTGTATTTAATAGCCTGATGGCTGTGGGGAAGTAGCTGTTCCTGAACCTGGATGTTACAGTTTTCAGGCTCCTGTACCTTCTTCCTGGTGGCAATGGTGAGATGAGTGTGTGGCCAGGATGATGTGGGGCCCTTGATGATTTTGGCTGCCTTTTTGAGGCAGCAACTACGATCGATCCCTTCGACGGTGGGGAGGTCAAAGCCGGTGATGGACTGGGCAGTGGTCACAACTTTTTGTAGTTTTTTTTTGCTCCTGGATGTTCAAGTTGCCGAACCAGGCCACGATACAACCAGTCAGAATGCTCTCTACAGTGCATCTGTAGAAGTTTAGGAGAATCCTCTTCGACATGCTGAATCTCCGTAATCTTCTCAGGAAATTATCGCTGATGTGCCTTCTTTACAATTGCATCGGTGTGCCGGGTCCAGGAAAGATCTTCTGATATATGCAGCCCAGGAATTTGAAGTTATTGATCCTTTGATCCGGTAGTGGGGAAACTGCTAGAGTCATTTATTAAAGATGGGATAGCAGCACATTTGGAAAGTGGTGAAATCATTGGACAAAGTCAGCATGGATTTACAAAAGGTAAGCCATGTCTGACGAATCTTATAGAATTTTTCGAGGATATAACTAGTAGCGTGGATAGGGGAGAACCAGTGGATGTGGTGTATCTGGACTTCCAGAAGGCTTTCGACAAGGTCCCACATAAGAGATTAGTATACAAACTTAAAGCACACGGCATTGGGGGTTCAGTATTGATGTGGATAGAGAACTGGCTGGCAAACAGGAAGCAAAGAGTAGGAGTAAACGGGTCCTTTTCACAATGGCAGGCAGTGACTAGTGGGGTACCGCAAGGCTCAGTGCTGGGACCCCAGCTATTTACAATGTATATTAATGATCTGGATGAGGGAATTGAAGGCAATATCTCCAAGTTTGCGGATGACACTAAGCTGGGGGGCAGTGTTAGCTGTGAGGAGGATGCTAGGAGACTGCAAGGTGACTTGGATGGGCTGGGTGAGTGGGCAAATGTTTGGCAGATGCAGTTTAATGTGGATAAATGTGAGGTTATCCATTTTGGTGGCAAAAACAGGAAAGCAGACTATTATCTAAATGGTGGCCGACTAGGAAAAGGGGAGATGCAGCGAGACCTGGGTGTCATGGTACACCAGTCATTGAAAGTAGGCATGCAGGTGCAGCAGGCAGTGAAGAAAGCGAATGGTATGTTAGCTTTCATAGCAAAAGGATTTGAGTATAGGAGCAGGGAGGTTCTACTGCAGTTGTACAGGGTCTTGGTGAGACCACACCTGGAATATTGCGTACAGTTTTGGTCTCCAAATCTGAGGAAGGACATTATTGCCATAGAGGGAGTGCAGAGAAGGTTCACCAGACTGATTCCTGGGATGTCAGGACTGTCTTATGAAGAAAGACTGGATAGACTTGGTTTATACTCTCCAGAATTTAGGAGATTGAGAGGGGATCTTATAGAAACTTATAAAATTCTTAAGGGGTTGGACAGGCTAGATGCAGGAAGATTGCTCCCGATGTTGGGGAAGTCCAGGACAAGGGGTCACTGCTTAAGGATAAGGGGGAAATCCTTTAAAACCAAGATGAGGAGAACTTTTTTCACACAGAGAGTGGTGAATCTCTGGAACTCTCTGCCACAGAGGGTAGTCGAGGTCAGTTCATTGGCTATATTTAAGAGGGAGTTAGATGTGGCCCTTGTGGCTAAGGGGATCAGAGGGTATGGAGAGAAGGCAGGTACGGGATACTGAGTTGGATGATCAGCCATGATCATATTGAATGGCGGTGCAGGCTCGAAGGGCCGAATGGCCTACTCCTGCACCTAATTTCTATGTTTCTATGTTTCCACCATTGCCACATAGATATAAACAGGATTGTGGGACCTCATCCTTCCCCTACCAAAGTCCACAATCAGTTCCTTGGTCTTACTGATGTTGAGAGCCAGGTTGTTGTGCTGGCACCATTTGGTCAGTCGACCTAGAATTACCTTTTGGTATTGTAGCTAAACGTTGCGATAATGATACCATGATTTTATTACATGAAACTAATAGATTCCCCCATCTGGACATACTATGCCATTGTTCCTTCAGAGGCGAATTGACCCACATGGTTTGGGATTTGGGAGGAAATCGGAGGAAACCCATGCGGTCACAGGGAGAACATGCAAACTCCGCAGACAGCGGCCAAACCCAGGATTGCACCTGGGTTTCTGGCACCGTGAGGCAGCGGCTCTACCAGCTGTGCTGCCCTGATGACCCATCTGTTCCGGTTTGGTGATGGGGAGGGTGAAAACCCGGCCTTGTTTCAGGCAGTGAAGAAAGCAAATGGCATGTTGGCCTTCATAACAAGAGGAGTTGAGTATAGGAACAAAGAGGTCCTTCTGCAGTTGTACAGGGCCCTAGTAAGACCACACCTGGAGTATTGTGTGCAGTTTTGGTCTCCAAATTTGAGGAAGGACATTCTTGCTATTGAGGGAGTGCAGCATATGTTCACAAGGTTAATTCCCGGTGCGGCTGGACTGTCATATGCTGAAGAATGGAGTGGGTGGGCTTGTTTACTCTGGAATTTAGGATGAGAGGATATCTTATTGAAACATATAAGATTTAAGGGTTTGGACACGCTAGAGGCAGGAAACATGTTCCCGATGTTGGGGGAGTCCAGAGCCAGGAGCCACAGTTTAAGAATAAGGGGTAAGCCATTTAAAATGGAGATGAGGAAACACTTTTTCACACACAGAGTTGTGAGTCTATGGAATTCTCTGCCTCTGAGGGCGGTGGAAGCCGGTTCTCTGGATACTTTCAAGGGAGCGCTAAAGAGGGCTCTTAAGATATCGGAATCAGGGGATATGGGGAGAAGGTAGGAACGGGATACTGATTGTGTATGATCAGCTGCGATCACATTGAATGGCGATGTTGGCTCGGGGCCGAATGGCCTACTCCTGCACCTATTGGCTAAAAGGACATTTGGCTACTCGGTGTGAGACACATTATTCCCTCCCATATCCAAAGGTGCATTTCTCAATGTACCCGAGTAATGTTTCTTCTACTTTCTTTTCTAAAAGCTAGCTAATTGATGTTCTATTACTGAGTTTTAGAACTACTGTTGTGCCAGTGAGTGCTTGCTAGGAATGTGCCTGACCTGGATTTGAATCTAGGACCTGGAAGCAACAGACTTGTACCAAGCCCTTTGGATAATTCAGTTCACCAGAGCATAAGACAATTAAAAAAAAATAGGAGCAGAATTAAGCCATTTGGCCCATTGAGTCTACTCCGCGATTCCCTCTCAACCCCATTCTCCTGCCTTCTCTCCATAACACCCTATGACACCCTTACTAATCAACAACATCAATCTCCGCTGTAAAAATACTCAGTGTCGTCTGTGAATTCCACACATAATCACCATTCTCTGGCAAAATAAATTCCTCCTCATCTTCATGTAAAATTTTGTGGTCAAGTAACAAATGTTCTTGATTGTTCATTAGAAACCGGTATTACTTTGAATTCCAAGGAAATAAGTATGAAAGCAAGGTGGAAAAATACCAGGCTTTCATTACCCTGTCTCGTGGCTTCTAAGTGAAAGTGCTGGTGATCTAGAGCCAATCAGCAAAATGAACACAATGGTCATTTACACATGGGTATATCTTTAAATTAGAATTATTTTGTTATACCACACGAGGAATCTTGTCTGAAATCTATTCCCATGCCTTTTCAGTTTTTTAATACTGCAAGTTACTTGATTGGTGGAGAAATCTTTTCCCTGCATGATATTGAAAATGGTGTGCTGCGTGCAAACCGAAAAGGCATTGCTCAATTGTCAAAACCTTTCGCAAAGGGTGATCCACGTCTTAAGGTTAGTTCTGTCTGTCTGCCTATGTGTGAATGCATTAATAAACAATTCTCTAATTCCCATCAACCAGATAATTATTCATAGACCCTGCAGATTTACTTTTCATTAGTAAAATCTATATGTTAAGGTAAATCCTATAGTGTTAAAAAATGTGCACTAGAATTGTGATATTTGCTTGACCCTCATCCGGTTAGCTGCTGCTGGCATTTTGTATTGGTGCTCAGCCAGAGCTATCTGTGCAGGCCTTTCTTCCTAAGTATCATTATCCAAGGACCCCAAGAGGTGAATGACATTTAATGATATCTTGCTCTGATCATGTTGAAAGGGCATGAGTTAAATGAAAGATTATAGACTGTAGTTTAAGGCAGCAGCTCGCCATCAATTTGAGGACAGTTAATGTTGGGCTATGTTGAGGTCCATGTTGTTGTCACCATAACCACAGCCAACAATGGACCATTGTGGGCCCCACCTTTCCTTGATGATCATGCTGGCTTTGATTTGTTCTTTTCATGCCTTTCATTCATTTGTTCTTTGTACCTTTACGTATCTCTAGTTTCCCTCCACTGCCTCAGACTGAAGAAAGGCTTCAACCCGAAACATCTATTCCTTTTCTACAGAGATACTGCCTGACTCACTGAGTTATTCCAGCATTTTGTGTCCATTTTCTGTGTAAACCAGCATCTGCAGTTCCTTCCTACACCAAACATTCCTTCTGGGTGAAGCAGGGGTTTACTGAACTTTGTGAGACTGTATTTGCTGCTCATAAGACAACCTCTTGGCTGCATTGGAGCAATTAAACACAGATCAAATGAGTGCATTGTGTAATTAGTCTGTTCAATCCATAAGCCAAGCCTTGGGCTTCTGGTTGTAGAATCATATAGCAAAAAGGAAGGCCCTTCAGCTCCCGTGTCTAAGCCAACCATCATGTAACTATCAATATTAACCCCATTTACCTTCTGCACCTTGGTGATTCAAACTTAGATACTACTTCAATATTGAGGAGTAACTGCCTCCACCACTTACTTGGGCAGTGAGATCCAGATTGCCATCTCTGCTGGAAAATGTTCTTCCTCCCTCTAAACCTCTAGTTCTTTGCCCTAAAAATACACTCGTTTTTGTAGGAAATGTTTACTCATAGCAAAGGTATCTATCAACCTTGTCAATGCCCCCCCAATTTTTGTGAACCACTTATTCCCACCCTCCCCCCACACAGCATATCCAGTCTCCTGATAAATGAAATGCTTCATCCCCAGCAACATCCTGGCAAATCTCCTCTGCATATTCTCTAATGCAATCTTACCCTTCCCATAATGAGATAAACAGAACTGTACACATACTCCAACTGTGGCTTAACCATGTTTCATAAAGCTATACCATTACCTTCCTGCACTTTTTAATTCTGTGTCTTTGTTAATGAAGACAAGTATCCCATATACCTCCAACATCACCATTTCTACTATGCTGCCACCTTCAGGGATTCTTGGACTATTACACCAAGATCCCTCAATACTTCCCAAGGCCCTCCCATTAATTGCAATCATCCTACCCTCATAGTTTCCAAAATGCCATTGTTCTCCTCACCTTGTTAACTGAATATCATAATGTAGCCCCCAACTCTTTTCTCATGACCATAACACTACAAATGTTTGTGTTATTTTCAAGTATATTATTCGTATCTCTTACATTCATTGATATAGATAGCAAACAGTAAGGATCTCAGCAATGATCCTTTGGTGCACCACTGATCAGATTTCCAATCATAAAATCAACCTTCCACTATACTTTCTGCCTCTTGGTTACCAAGCCAATGTTTGATCCAATTTAGACACAAAATGTTTGAGTGACTCAGTAGGTCAGACTGGGGAAAAGAGGTGATGTTTCAGTTTGATACCTGAAACGTCACCTATGTCAAGTCAAGTGAAGTCAACTTTATTTGTCACATACACATACAAGATGTGCAGTGAAATGAAAGTGGCAATGCCTGTGGATTGTGCAAAAACAATAGAACAGAACCAGTATCCCTTTTCTCCATACTTGCTGCCTTAACTGCTGAGTTACTCCATAATTTTGTGTCTACGGTGGAAACCAGCAACTGCAGTTCCTTCCTGCACCTTTTGGTCTAATTTGACAGTTTGCCCTAAATCCCATATCCAGGCATCCATCTAAAGACCATCTCAAAGGCATTATTTGTCCACGTAGACTCCATCCACTACACTGCCTTTATTGATATTTTGCCACTTTCACACCGCATTTATTTATATATTTTGTTACCTCTTTGAAACACTCATTCACTTGCTGTTTCAATAAACTTCACGTGAGCTTTAATTTTCCAGGCTGCAGTGGAAGAAGTGGAGCCAATGATTCATTTTGGTTTAAACTGTGGAGTCCAAAGCTGTCCTCCCATCAAGACCTACTCTGCCAAGGTTTGTTCCAATGACTCTTTTAGTATGCTGTTCAGAGATCTTTGTTGTTACTTTCAACTGCCAGTTCTTTGCCTTAGCTCTAAAGGTTTAAGTTAACATTTTTGCAAATGTCGCTTTTGCTGGACGATTTAATTGCACAATTACAAATAGTTTCCAATCATCATTTGAGGTAGAATGTATTTTAAACATTTAAAAAGAAGCCTGCTGGAAAGCAAATGAGGCCAGCCACGCTGGGTACACTAGTGGCCAAGATGTCTCAAGATTCGAGAGAAATTCAAGAGTGTTGTCAGATGTGCCAAAACAGAACAATGAAATTCTTACGAGCAGGAGCACAACAGAATTATGAATTCATCAATGTGCTGGCTCCAGGATAGATCTTCAGAGATGTGCACGCCCAGGAACTTGAAGTTGGTGACTTTCTCCACCAATTAAGACAGGTTTATGGATCCTCGACCCTGCTCTTCTAAACTCAACAATCAACTCCATCATCAGCGAATTTAAAGATAGAGTTAGAACTGTGTCCGGTTACACAGTGATAGGTATAGACTGAGTAGAGCAGCGGACAGAGTAAACAGCCCCTTTGCTTATGGTTATCAACAAAGACATGTTGTTAATTTTTACCGATTGTGGTCTGTTGATGAGGAAGTCGAGAAACCAGTTGCAAAGGGACACACAGACCCATTTCCCTGAGCATGGTAACAGGTTTGGAGGGGAATAATGCTTCTGAACTCTGAACTGGAGCCTTTGAACAACAGCCTGACGTGTTTCATTTGTTCAAGTGGTCCAGTGCAGTGTGGAGAGCCAGTGATTTTGCATCCCATGTTGATCAATTGTGGCCGTAGGCAAAATGTAGTGCGTCTCTGTTCTTGTGAAGGAAGGAGTTTGGCAAAATCTCACCACAGTACGGCACCATTTTTTTGTTTCCAAGTTAAATTAAAAAACAAAGTGCTGGAGGAACACAGCAAGTCAGGTAGCATCTGTGGAAAGAAATGGACAACCTTCCCACTAAAGGAAAGTCTCCAACTTGAGTTAGCTCGGTGATGAGCTCAAAGCAGAATACAATAGACAATAGGTGCAGGAGTAGGCCATTTGGCCCTTCAAGCCAGCACCGCCATTCAATGTGATCATGGCTGATCATCCCCAATCAGTACCCCGTTCCTGCCCTCTCCCCAAATCCCCTGAGTCCACCATCTTTAAGAGCCCTATCTAGCTCTCTCTTGAAACTATCCAGAGAACCGGCCTCCACTGCCCTCTGAGGCAGAGAATTCCAGACTCACAACTCTCTGTGTGAAATAGTGTTTCCTCGTCTCCATTCTAAATGGCTTACCCTTAAAATGTGGCCCCTGGTTCTGGACTCCCCCAACATCGGGAACATGTTTCCTGCCTCTAGCATGTCCAAACCCTTAATGATCTTATGTCTCATCCTTCTAAACTCCAGAGTAGACAAGCCCAGCCGCTCCATTCTCTCAGCATATGACAGTCCTGCCATCCTGGGAATTGACCTTGTAAACCTACGCTGCACTCCCTCAATAGCAAGAATGTCCTTCCTCAAATTAGGGCAGACAATACTCCAGGTGTGGTCTCACTAGGGCCCTACACAACTGCAGGACCTCTTTGCTCCTATACTCAACTCCTCTTGTTATGAAGGCGAACATGCCATTCGCTTTCTTCACTGCCTGCTGTACCTGCATGCTTACTTTCATTGACTGATGAACAAGGGCCCCCAGATCCCGTTGTACTTCCCCTTTTCCCAACTTTACACCATTTAGATAGTAATCCGCCTTCCTGTTTTAAGTGATGCAATTGTACGTGTAGAATAGTGAAATAGTATAGATTTTAGTATATCAAAAACATGTTTTATTTGACTGCAGGAGATTGATGAACAATTAAAGATGGCAACTGAAGCTTTCCTTGATGGCAGCGACGGCTGTAGTATTGATGTGGCCAAAAAGGAAGTTCGTCTGAGTCAGCTTTTCAAATGGTACAAAGTTGATTTTGGTGGAACAGATGAAAAGGTAAGGAAATGATCTGCAGTTTTCATCGCTGGACTAATAATGAAAGAGCCTTTAAAGAACTTTTGGTGGCACAGCAGTTGTTGCTGCCTTATAGTGCCAGAGACCCAGGTTCGATCCCGATTATGGGTGCTGTCTGTAGACTTTGTACGTTCTCCCCATAACCGGCCTGGGTTTCACCCAGGAAGCTCGTTTCTTCCCGCATTAATTGGCTTGGTATAAATGTAAATTGGCCCGTGTGTATAAGATAGTGTTAGAGTACAGGGAACACTGGTCGGTGCAAACTCAGTGGGCTGAAGAGTCTGTTTCCGTGCTGTAGCTCCAATCTAATGTGAAGTGCTTTCAACACGTATTCTGGTACAGCAGCAAAGAAAGTCTTTCATCCCATTGTGCCCATGCCAGCCAAAACAAATTATTTAAAGCCAAGCCCACTTCTCAGATTTGATGCATAGGTTAGCACTTCACATTCATATCCACGTGTGCCCATAACATGATGCAGTTTTCTCCCTCCACCATCCTTTCAAGCATGACTTTGACACTCTTCACCCCTTCTCATCCTTGGTCACATCTTTAGCTTTCAGAAATGGGGCCATTTCTGCAATGCTGTTACACTGAGTAAGCAAAGTCATTAGGTAGACAAAAATGCTGGAGAAACTCAGCGGGTGCAGCAGCATCTATGGACCGAAGGAAATGGGCCAAAACCCTTCTTCAGATTGATGTGAAGGTGGGGCGGGAAGAAAGGAAGAGGATAGGGCTGAGGGAGAGCTGAGAAGGGGAGGAGGCAGTTGGGACGACCTGAAATTAGAGAAGTCAATGTTCATACCGCTGGGGTACAAACTGCCCAAGCAAAATATGAGGTGCTGCTCTTCCAATTTCCGTTGGTCCTCACTCTGGCCGTGGAGGAGGCCCAGGACAGAAAGGTTGGATTCGCAATGGGAGGGGAATTGAAGTGCTGAGCCACCGGGAGATCAGGTTGATTATTGCGAACCGAGTGGAGGTGTTGGGCGAAGTGATCACCAAGCCTACGCTTGGTCTCACCGATGTAGATCAGCTAACATCTAGAGCAACGGATGCAATAGAAGAGGTTGGAGGAGGTGCAGGTGAACTTCTGTCGCACCTGGAACGACTGCTTGGGTCCTTGAATGGAGTCAAGGAGGGACTTGCCTACACTTGTCGTTTTACCTCCCCCCTTGACTCCATTCAAGGACCCAAGCAGTCGTTCCAGGTGTGACAGAGGTTCACCTGCATCTCCTCCAATCTCATCCCATTCCGAATCCGACCTTTCTGTCCTGCCCCCCCCCCAACGCTCACGTCAGTCTGAAGGGTTTCAGCCCGAAACGTTGCCTATTTCCTTCGCTCCATAGATGCTGCTGCACCCGCTGAGTTTCTCCAGCATTTTTGTCTACCTTTGATTTTCTAGCATCTGTAGTTCCTTCTTAAGCAAAGTAATTAAATGCTTTATCCCAAAGGGTTATAGCTGCTGAGGAAGCAAACAGGAAGCAAAGAGTAGGAGTAAACGGGTCCTTTTCAGAATGGCAGGGAGTGACTAATGGGGTACCGCAAGGCTCAGTGCTGGGACCCCAGCTATTTACAATATATATTAATGATTTGGACGAGGGAATTGAATGCAACATCTCCAAGTTTGCGGATGACACAAAGCTGGGGGGCAGTGTTAGCTGTGAGGAGGATGCTAGGAGGCTGCAAGGTGACTTGGATAGGCTGGGTGAGTGGGCAAATGCATGGCAGATGCAGTGTAATGTGGATAAATGTGAGGTTATCCACTTTGGTGGCAAAAACAGGAAAGTAGACTAATCTAAATGGTGGCCGATTACGAAAAGGGGAGATGCAACGAGACCTGGGTGTCATGGTACACCAGTCATTGAAAGTAGGCATGCAGGTGCAGCAGGCAGTGAAGAAAGAGAATGGTATATTAGCATTCATAGCAAAAGGATTTGAGTATAGAAGCAGGGAGGTTCTACTGCAGTTGTACAGGGTATTGGTGAGACCACACCTGGAGTATTGTGTACAGTTTTGGTCTCCAAATCTGAGGAAAGACATTCTTGCCATAGAGGGAGTACAGAGAAGGTTCACCAGACTGATTCCTGGGATGTCAGGACTTTCATATGAAGAAAGACTCTGCTTGGACTCGCTAGAATTTAGAAGATTGAGGGGGGATCTTATAGAAACTTACAAAATTCTTAAGGGGTTGGACAGGCTAGATGCAGGAAGATTGTTCCCGATGTTGGGGAAGTCCAGGACAAGGGGTCACAGTTTAAGGATAAAGGGGAAATCCTTTAGGACCAATATGAGAAAAACATTTTTCACACAGAGTGGTGAATCTCTGGAATTCTCTGCCACAGAAGGTAGTTGAGGCCAGTTCATTGGCTATATTTAAGAGGGAGTTAGATGTGGCCCTTGTGGCTAAAGGGATCAGGGGGTATGGAGAGAAGGCAGGTACGGGATACTGAGTTGGATGATCAGCCATGATCATATTGAATGGTGGTGCAGGCTAGAAGGGCCGAATGGCCTATTCCTGCACCTATTTTCTATGTTTCTACGTTTCAGGTTAAGACCCTTCTTCAGACTGCTTTGACTTCCCTTTTGTGGAGAACCAAGCACTTGCCAAGGGCTTCTCGTTTTTTATTTCGGTTTTCAGCGTGTCAACACCCAGAACTATCAAGAAGGGAAATTATATACAATTGTGAAACATAATAGTCGTTACAAAACTATCTTAAACAAATTGTGTTGCATTTTATACTGATAGATGGGATTTTTTTATCATGGCTGTTTTGCAAATATTTTATATCCTGTGACCTTGATACTGATACTGAGTTGGATGATCAGCCATGATCATATTGAATGGCGGTGCAGGCTCGAAGGGCTGAATGGCCTACTCCTGCACCTATTTATTATGTTTCTGAGATACCAGAGCAGCTCATCCTTGCCAATCAAGACTCCACATCTTCTGGTTTACCCTTCCCACTGGTGTTTTTTGAGCAAGTCATCTTTCCAGCATTATAGATGGCACCAACATCTCTATACCCAGAGTCCTATTGCTCCACATCCCTGACTTCATATTGAGACGTTGTTTGCGAACCTTGGTTTCTTTTAATGTAGGACAACCATCACACACTCTGGACCAAATGAATTATTGAGTTCCCGATCCAGTAGCAAAGGTGCTGAAGACCAGGCTATGCTACACTTAAAATAATTCTTGCAAGTTTCAGAGTAGGTCTTAAGACAGATTTCTTCATGCAGGGGGCAGTGAATCTCTACTCCAGTCTAGAGGCTCAGTCCTCGTTCCTTGAGAACAGAGACCGATTTCTGGACATTACGGTCAAGAGATATTGGGATAGTGCAGCAAAATGGTGCTGAGGTATAAGGCCAGCCATAATTCTGAATGGTAGAGCAGAATCAAAAGAGCAGTGGGCCATGGGTAGCATAGTGCCAGAGACTCAAATTCGACTTTGACTACAGGTGCTGTCAGTACAGAGTTTGTATGTTTCCCCCTGTGACCTTTCTCCCGCATTCCAAAAACTAGATTTGTAGGCTTCTGTAAATTGTCCCTAGTGTGATAATAACTTGTGTACATGTGATCATCAGCGTGGACTTGGCAGGCCTGTTTCTGTGCTGTATTCCTAAACTAATTCTATGTCCTGTGTTCTTATGAACACTGAACAAAATTAACCTTGATTAAATCAATACAATGATCTTGCAAATTTAGTATTCCATGCAGGGCCAAGGCAAAAGGAAATAGCTTGACAGTTTGCCTAATGTGAGCAGCAGGAAAACGAAACCCGTCTCAGTTCCTGACCCTTAATCCTGTAGCTGTCAAAGTGGTAACTAAAACGTGATGAAGATACTTCCGCCACCTCTTCGGGCAGTGGTTGGGGATCGTCAGAGATACCATAGCTCAGACAGCCAGCAGATGCCCAACCTTTATTTAAAAAAAAACTAGACTAAGTGGGACCCATTGTCACACAGGCCTGGTCCAACGCAATATTCCACCACTCACCCATACCACCCAACTACGTAGGCGCGGCTGACAGGTTCCTGTTGTGATGCCCCTGAGCCCCCCACTCCACCCCTTGCCCTTCACTCCATCCCCCCACAACCTCCTCCCCATCGGCTCTCTGGCGGCGCAGCCATTCCCTCCCATTATGACGTAGAACACGCAGGTATTACTGCGCAGGCGGGTATGGCAAGTGGAAAAGGGATTTATTAAAGCTTAAAATGTAACAACAATTTAAACGTTAAAGATGAGATTTAAGTTCTTTCTTGTTGTGTTCTGCTGCTCACTGCGTCTCGATGTCTCTTTGCTGTTGATGAAAAAAAGACACATCATTTTAATATAGAGACATTATTGAGTGGTCAAACTAACGAAGAAAATCTGAGAATTTACCTCAGAATTCATCGTTTAATGACACCATTCTTGGTCAATGTTCCATCCAGGAAAACTGCCATTTTCCTTCACCTTTCCTTGGCTAAGAGCCACATATAGTTGTCCATGCTGAAATACCGGTTTCTCGAGGTATGTCAACACTTTCTCCATGGTTTGTCCTTGTGGATCGTCATATCAAAATTTGACTGAATCGGAAATTGGCTCCGCTGAAGGGGAATATCTTTGCCAATTGTGCATTATCCTAGGAATGAGAACAATGTTATCTTTGAAAGCTCCCATGTTGATTCTTGCAACGATCAGATTATTGTGTAGCTCTTCCACAATCATCTGCGCTCCATTGCATAGCTTTGGGGGTTCCAAGTTTCTCATTAACATGATCTGAGATACTTTTCTCAACTCCAATTTGTGTGGTGGTAATCCAGAGATGTCGAGTGAATCCTGTCGGAAAGTGAGTAGCATCAGTTCCCTCAGTGACAGCATTGAAAGAAAAGTACTACTTAATGATTCCAGGGAAGCGTCTGATACGATGAGAAGCATCAATTCTCCATGAATCGTTATGTGGAAGATACAATTGTCGGAGAATAATTCTGCAGGATTGTCAAATGCGGGATGGATGAAATCAATACAATCTTCCAGTGACTTTGCCGATAGAACCATGTCTTCTGGAATTTCAATTTCATCTTCATTCTTTAAAATCTCGTCTTCTCCAACTTTCAACAAAAATTGAGAATAGTCGCCTTCTCCCTCTCTCAATCGCATATTCGTCTGCAATTGAAACTGTAAAAATTCTCTACAAGTAGGATTTCTTGACGTAGGAATTTATCAGCATCATTTCCCCTTTTTATCAGCATCATTTCCCCTTTTCACTACAGGAAGGGGTTGTTGAAAATCGCCACAACAAAAATGGTAAGAATGCCACCAAAAGGCTTAGTGTTGGTGCATACATCTTGAAGAGTTCTGTCCACTGCTTCAAAGCTCTCCCTCCTAATCATTGGGCATTCATCCCAAACAATGAATTTCACTTGCCTCATCAAACGTGCCATGTTAGAGTTCTTCTCAATATTGCAGAATGTATCCTCGGTCACTTGGATGGATATCTTGAATCGAGAATGTGCAGTTCTTCCACCAGGCATTAATTTAGCTGCTATCCCAGAGGATGCTACAGTAATAGCCACATCACCTTGACCTCTACCTTTGGAGGATCAAATTGGTGATAAATGTTTTTCCCCTTCCTCCTGGTGAATTAATGAAAAACATTGAAGGAAACTTCCTTTTCAAGCAGTTGCACATCTGGTCAGCATTCAGCGGAGGCGCATTTTCCTCAACTAATTGCTGTTGTTCAGTTCTTTTGTATTGCAATTCCGGATTGTCGTCATCAAGGTGCATCCTTCCATTTCTTGGTCGTGGCAAATGAAAGGATTCCATTGTTTTCTTGTAATTCTCAAGCTTGTCTTGAATATACAACAGAGCATGATTAGGAGCACTCATTGCTCTTTGTACGTGAGGCGGGGGTGAGGGGGACGGCTTGAGGTGGTGGTGGCGTCTGCAGTGGCCTGCCGCTCCCCACCGGCTTCAGGCGGGGGCTGTCGGGGAGAGCGTCCTGTAGCCGGAGTAGGGGGACGGCTTCAGGCAGGGGCCGGTGAGGAGTGCTGCCGTGGCCTGCCACTGAGGGGGTGTGCTCGGGGGGGGGGGGGGGGGAAGAGAGATGGGGGTGTGCCTCTCCAGCACCCTAAATCCTCCCACTCTACCTCCTAACTTCCCAAGGATCTCGAGGCTGCAGAAGTGGGCCTCGCAGTCCGCCAGGCTCTGGGCCGCTCCGCACTCCAGCCACGGTGATGCACAAACTCTGCTCGCCCTGCTCCTTCAGCTGTATTGTAACAGAGGAGCTGCCCAATATGTGTGGCGATGGTGTGCGAGAAGGGGCATCGCTGTCCCAAGCGAATGACAGGAGAGGAGACCAATCTGCGCATGCGCGGTTTAAAAGATTTTTAAGCCTCTAACTTTTACAAGATACCACCGATCGGAACGAAACATTTTGTACTCGCAGCACAGAACGTGCGAGTAACATGGTGAAAAATCGTAGTGCTATCGCATACCGTTTGTGCGCAAATAGAAAAACCCTGCAAACCGGGGAGCACAAAATTAGTTTTAGTTACATATAGATAGATGAAAATATTTTTTTAATATTCACTGTAAAATACTTATTTAGATTAACTTGTTCTCCCATCTAGTTGCTGAAATGGGTGTTCGACCACCTGCGAGATTCACCAAAGAAGACGGCAATGAAAGAACTCATGGCCAAAGGAAACGTCAAAATTACTTACCTTCCATATGACTGGTCAACAAATGCTAAAGACTGATGTGTCTCGCTGCTCCTCCTCTAATGACACAGGTGGCCATGGAACTTAAATTCCTGCCTGAAAAGTCTAATCTACTCTATCTGCACTGTTTCATGCGTATCCAATCTAATCTGTTTGAAATAGAAACAGTAAATTTCTGACCTTGCACTTTTTCTTTACACATACCATAACATTGTCTCTAGACTCTCACGAAATCACCAGAATAATGCCATTGCGTTTCTTATTTAAGGACTGTTTACAAAATCACTATTATATCAGGAAATAGAATAAGATACTTGTAATTCGTTTCATTTTTCCCTCTTTGAAGTATTAGTCAAGATCTTAAATGAAAGCATGGGAGAAATTATAGGTTAATGAGTATTTACATTCTTTCAATTATCCTGAAATTGATGTATTCCAAATAGTTTTTCTACACCTTAAATTGAGTGTCAATAAAGAGAAATCTGAAATATTGTTTTTTTTTCCTCTGGTGAATTAAAAGTGCCTTATTTAAGATGAAAGAACTCCTTCTTGACCTTGTCTCTGCTTTCTTCAATTAGATATTTTGTATTGTGCAGGGAGGAACTGCAGATGCTAGTATAAACCGAAGATAGACACAAAAAGCTGGAGTAACTTAGCGGGTCAGGCAGCATCTCTGGAGAAAAAGGAATAGGTGACGTTTCAGGTCTAGACCCGTCTTCAGACTGTCAGGGGAAAGTGAAACGAGATATAGGTGGTGATATAGAACAAATGAATGAAATGATAATTGTTCCAATGCACTAGTCTCAAAGAGAATTAAGAAGGGGGCTTAGCAGAAAGATATTTTGATCGCAAGTTGTAGACGAGAGAATTGGTGCCAAAGCAGTGAGAGTGGGGACTGATGCAGCACAAGTGTGAACACCATCATGGATCTGGCAGAAAAATGAAGAGTTACAGAAGTGAGGAAATTTAGTAAGACGTCATTCCCTCTCACGTAGTTGGAAAGAAGGATAGATGCTGTGGTTTGCATCAACTAAGGGTTTAAGACATTCCTGCTTTTGTAAAAAACATCATTAAATATCTCAGGCTAAAGTTAACATGGAATAGTAGAGCATATGAACAAGCTCTATGGCTCACAATGTTTGTCCCTGACATGCCAAGATTAACTAATTTCATCTGCCTACGCATGATCCATATCAATCTGTTCCCTGCAAGTAATGTGTACACAAAAGAAAAGTTTAGAGGGGTTGTAGGGCATATGCAACTAGATTAGATTAAGCATCTTGGTCAGCTTAAATGAGTTGTGCCAAAGGGCCCGTTTCCATTGCATAACGCAAGACTTTCTATTCAATTAACCCTATTACAGCATAGTTTCTCCCCAACCTATCTGAACCAGCCAAGCTAATAAATTCTGTTTGGTGTTAAACAGAAGTAGTTACCAAAAGGAAGAAATAATTGACTGACATTGCAATTTCTAATGGTGTCTCTGAAAACAGTGTTTTGCTGCATAGTTGACACTTAAATTGGTGGGAGCAATTTAAATGCCACCTTGAAATTAATACTACTGAACATGCAAACGCTTCTGTCTAAGTGACCTGATTGGAATTTCCCTCATTCACTATCACATTCATTTGTATGGGTATACAAAATGCAGTCTTGCACGTTGCATTTAACTCATCTTCTAGATTAGATTAGTTTGTCATGAACACGAGTGCAATTAAATTATTTGTGCACATGAAGGTCACAGTAAGCGGTATGCATACAGGAATGGTAAATACACCAATACAATTGCAAAACAGCAGGATGGCGCAAGCTCATAGTACAAAATTCAAATTAAACCCCAAGAACAAAATAACTGAATGAGATAGTGATTAAAATTAGTTATCTAAATAACTGTCCATTATTCCAAGTAATTAATTATCCTGTTTACAGCCAGATGGGAAGAATTAAATAGTTTAGATGCCCATGTTTGTGTCATAGTCGTATAGCATGGAAACAGGCCCTTTGGCCCACACCGACCAACATACCCCCCCATCTTATACTAATGCCACCTGCCTGTCTTTGGCCCATATCCCTCGAAACCTATCCTATCCATGTCTGTATGTTACTTATAGATAGAAGAGGCTTTAACAACCATCAAACCACTATTCTCTTTTGGTTACAAGACTCACTGTGGGGGGAGTAGGGAGAACACGTTTATATCAAGCCACCCATAATCATCAATTCAAAGCAGAATACATCACTCACCATATGTTGATTTCCATTGATTTTGCAGTGAAAGCTTGGGGAAAAAAAATAAAAACTACAAATAGAGACAACAGTGACTTTTAATCAATAAATTCAGGCAAAATACAAAAGAAACCCTTATTTTTTTTTCAAATCATGTTTTCAGAACTGTATCACAATTAAATTTGAGGCCGTATACACCCGAATGACTGCAGTTCAATTATGGCTCAGCTCGAGCTTTGTATTAACAAGCACAAAAGTAGAATAATGTACAAATGTTCAACAAGGAAGCACAACATATAGAACTTGCTAATCCAGAAATAATTAAATTTTAAATACCCCCAATACAAATAATTAAGAGAAAAGTGCAAAAGTTATAATTTCAAAAGTGTATTTAATCTTGTGTGGAAACCTTTTCAAATATCAATTTACAAATATAAGAAAACATTGATACTATATAAGGCTTTCCTCCCTAAGTTGTCAGTGCCTTTTTGTGATAAAGAAATAAATAATTCTTTATAGGCTTACTCTTAAATCATAAGAGGGAAAATAATGCTGTGATGGAAAATCCCAGAAAATGATCGGAGCATGACAACTGTATTCCAAAGTACCAATGAAGAACAAAACTTCCAGAATGGACAGTAGAGCAATTTATTGTGATCAGCAATTATTTTCTTGCTAGCAATTTCCATCTCCTTGTAATCCATCTACATTTTTTAAAAAAAGACTACCTGTTCATAATTTAATCTACTTACAAGAATGTTTAAATTGAAAAATAATAAACCAAGTCGTAGAAACTGTAAAAAATATTTTCAAATGTACAATTCCCTACTTAAAACAGTAGTTGTATATTATTTTATTACAGGCACAACAGTAACTGAATGGATAAATCATATGTTGCTGACGTAATGAATAAATCATCAGGAATTTACATTTTGCTTCTCTACATATTTTACAACCACCTCCTCCAAGACATAATCAATTTCCTTATTCACTGGAAACTATCAATAGAAAAACATTTCCAGCATAGTTTAGTGCACGTGTTAAAAATAGACAATTAAGTGTACTCAATTCTATAAGAAAAGATTTGAATATAAAATTTCAACTGCAACCATTTAGCTGATTTTGTTTCAATGCCTGCACATTTAGGAGTTAGAATTTAACGGCAAATGGCATTAACATAAATTGCTACAACCCCGAATCGGCGGAACTTTTTGTCAGGTTCATTTATATCTGCATGATATTTCTCACCACATTTTCATTATTACCACATTTTCATTATTGCCTAGCAATGAACAGAAATTAATTCTCTAGGGTTATCACTAACATGATTCCTTTACATAGGTAAAGATAAAGATTCTTTGCTTGAAGCAGATTTTCATTTACAATTATTTTAGTGTTGATCCAAAAATGTAGACTGGAGAATATTGATCAATGTGATATATGATGCAACATTATATTGTAATACAAAGAACAAATCAGTCTTCAAAATCTAGTTGGACTGCATGCAGTTTATCAGCTGTTCAAGATGAATGCCAAAACAAACAATAAATGTTGGCTGCCATTTTTTAATCCCAAGAAGCTAATGGAAAATAACATTGCACTATATTGTATATTTTTGCATTGAATAATGCCTTTTGTAAAAAGTGCATAATGAGGCCATCATTGTGGTAGTCATCTTTTCAAATACTATGTGCATACTGCTTGCAAAATATACGGTGAGAAGTATGTTTTTTCCAGTTCTAAATATGCATGTGATAATTTTCTCTATTGCCATTCAGGGTATAGCACCAGCTTCAGTAATGGGTTATAATCAACAGAGGCTGTTCTTGATCCTGATGTTGATCTTCGCTGAGTCAAAGCAGAGTACTAACATTTCATCTTTTTGTGTTGCATCTGCAATATTTTAAGTCTTCAATGGTAAATTTTTGATGGAGCAAATAACTAAGCAATATTCTAAAAAGGATGACTTCTTCAACATGAGGGTTTAGTGTATTTACCTTTACACATGAAATGTAGCTTATTTATATCCCAAATACATATTAGTGAAAAAGCCAGCACCGAAGAATGACTTGGATCCATCAGTCGGAGGTAATATACCTTCAAATACTGTTGGATTTGCAGATTCCCAACTATCATGGAAATAATGCAAACAAAAAATATTTCCCATAAGATTATCTTTGCCAGCCATGACCCCTGCACTCAAAATAAGGCATCTGAGCTGAAGGCATGTTTGCCCAAAAAGTCAGTTTTCTATAAATTGACCTATTTTTTCCAATAGTACCTTGAATGTGACTTTATTGCTTCTGTTTTGTTTTTAATCGTAATGCACTGAATACAAACACCCTTAGCATTGCAGCAGTCAATCTTTCAGTCCTAGGTCATTTTCACGGTTGTTACATGATATATTGTCACTGCTCATTCCAATCATCAAAATAAGTTTTAAATTTCAATAGGTGATTGTTGTTATCTTTTCCATTTTCAGATTTAGGAATAAAATCTGAGGGTCGGTTCTCTGGATACTTTCAGGAGAATGCTAGATAGGGCTCTTAAAGATAGCAGTCAGGGGATGTGGGGAGAAGGCAGGAACGGGGCACTGATTAGGGATGATCAGCCATGATCACATTGAATGGCGGTGCTGGCTCGAAGGGCCGAATAGACCTATGCCTATTGTCTATTGTCTAATATAATCATGAGAATGTTTATAATTCAATCCCTTAATCTATTTGATTTGCAAATAACTAATTCCACTTTGGAAGTTTGTGAAGATGAACAAAACGTACAGAATTGACAAGCTCAAGGGATATTTTAGTGGATTTGGATAATGTTTAACACATTTGGTAAATAAAAATTCTCATACTACATTTCTTCAGAAGCTATGCATTCTGCATGTCATATTGATGTGAATATCGTACTTAACAACTTATTAAACTAACTTTAAAATCTAATGTAGACAAGCAAGGAGTCAATGTCCAGTGTTTTATAACTGATGGGATAGGCTTAACAACAGTAATACATACATTCATTTTATGTCTTCACTGCATTACAACAGAAGATATTGCATCAGGAAAAATAAATGTGTGTTAAACTAGTCAAATTTGAACCTTGTG
Organism: Amblyraja radiata; assembly: GCF_010909765.2. Classification (NCBI taxonomy): domain Eukaryota; kingdom Metazoa; phylum Chordata; class Chondrichthyes; order Rajiformes; family Rajidae; genus Amblyraja; species Amblyraja radiata. The sequence continues at coordinate 15,982,144 of NC_045969.1, forward strand.
TTCATCTCTTATTTCTTCAGCATTGTTATTCTGGAATACAACTAGCCACATATGTAATTTTGCTTCTGAGCAATCATCTTCAGCTGTTATAAGCATCTTTAAGGTTTTCAGCTATATTTAATCAACTTGGGGGTGCTGCAATTGTGCTCAAAAGGTATCTAAGTTGGGCCTAATCTACCTGAATAGATATTGTTCATGATGCAGTGTAGCTTATTTCACAAAATGGCCAGCAGAATTAGATGCGGAAGGGATACATTGTACACTGAATGTCCAGAACCTGCTGGTCAATCTACATTGCTCCACTGTTTGTCGCCACAAAAGGCATTTCATCCTCCCATTATCAATAATTTGTTGGATTTGTGTATTAAAAGCCCCAAAGCTTACTGCAATATGTTTGAGCTCATAGTTAGGAGCAGAGTCTTTTAATGCCATGAATAATGTGGTGCCAATGAATCTCACTATCCCAGAAGGAGAAAACTTTAAACCATCAATTCTCATTCCCATGAAGTAATATTCTTTTTTAAAAAAGGCTAAAGAAAATACTTTTACTTTTTTTCCCTTTCTATATTTTATCTCTTGATAAAATATTAGTCACCTTTCCTTCTCTTTCTTCCCCGTTCCTCAACCATCCACGATTGAGATAATTGAGATGAGTTGATTCAGTCATTATCTTAGGTAACTTGATATCAGCCCAAATTACATACAAGCATTTATATTTGAGCCAAAATGTGCACTAAAAGTTTAGTTAACATGGCAAGATCCACAGCCCCAGCTAAATTTGGCCCATGCAAATCTTCAGGTGCTTCTCGATTATGCTGTTAAATTGTTGGCTCAACACAAAAATAAACGTAAGATTTTCCAATCTGAGGTGGCAAAACAAAGGTTTGCACTTCATGTCCATTTCTACAAGGTGTCAGATATTTCTCCATACTTCAAGACACTTCAGTGCAAGAGCACTTCCTGAATAAGTGCTAACGCTTTTTAATTTTGGTGTTCGTCTCAAAGATAGTTTACTATTTTGTCTTCTTTGACCCTTTCTGTCCTTGCATGGAACTTGGATTAAGTGGAGATGAACTCTGTAAAGTGATTCCCTTGTTTGACTGTTATCTTCTATGTCGAAATGGCCATTTTCTCGCAAGGTCCTAGTCACCTAAAGGGCAGAAAAAGACCAGTTATTCATATTCATTCCTTGTGCATATATACAGTAATCTACTTGAATTAGAACTGTACTTATTTGGTCAGTTGTAACTGTTCAATATCCCCATAAATTTCCTAACTTTCGAGCAAGGTTAATACCAGGAAATTCCTGTGCAATTTAATTGTTAATTGGTACGAAAAGTTATTCAAAGGCTGTCGTCGTTTAGTTAGCAGCTATGTGCTTTCCTATAAATTGCTCTTATAAAACTATCTACATATAATATCACATGTATTTTGCTTACAAAACACATTTTGATATTCCATACTTTAAAAAAGTCTTGAATACTAGTGTTACGCTGTTTACCATCCAGTTTGCTGAGAGTAAGCCTGAACAAGGGTATTTTGTAAGGTTATAGCCAACACATCTATAATTCTGGTTTGCAAGCTAACAGAGCAAAGTAACAGAGCACACCTTTTGGCTGCTTTAATTTCTCCAGTATTTTCTTTTAATAATTTTGATTGCTTTAACTTCATTATCAGATCTTTAGTTCTCTACTGGCTCTCTTTTGTTTGTGTCTTAAATATTTAAGACACATATAAAATCCTTGTTTTTTTATTCCCCGTTAGGCTTTCTCATGACTTTGGCTTTGATGGTCTTAAATATGTTTTTTTTAATCTCTTTTTCCATTATTGCAGATTTTACAATCTGTTTATTCCATTTCTTGTAAAAATGACTCGCATGTTCTATCAATTTCTACTTCAATTTTTGGTTATCCTTTAATGAATCAAAACTTACCATCCACAGATTTACCACTTTTATTGGGACTATGTTGGCCACATTTAAATCGAAAACCCTTTTAAATCAATGTTAGTACAAGTGCACAACCTTTTATCCGAAGATCCAAATAACGAAAACCTCCGAATAGCGGCCATCTTTTCGGTCCTTGAAGAAAGGTCCTTGAAAACGTTCACCGAGGGCGGCCCGCAGAGGTGACAGCGGAACCTCCGGTCGGTCCTCAAAGAAAGGGGAACTAAATCCCCATTCATAAAAGAGAAGGTGAGGGTATATTGCGCGGGAGGGTTAATAATTGACAATATGCTGCTGCCTGCCCGCTGAGTTAAAAAGTTCCCACGGTAGACTCACGATACACAGTGTATCGTGAGTCTTGCGTGGGAACTTTTTAACTCAGTGGGGCAGCCAGCAGCAGATTGTCGCTCGCTTCAGTTTCACCCCACCTACACCCCTCTGCTTCCCGGCCATGTGTGTGACCCCTTCCCTCCCCTCTCCAGCTCCCCGCCCATTGCACCGGTGCGGGGGCTTTGCACTGTCTTCACGTCGGCGATTGCAGCAGGACCATGGCAGTCACCGGAGACGTCAGGACCAACGGGACACCGACCCCCAGGCCCACTGCAAGCACGGAGATCCCAGAGACCCACAGCCAGCAGCAGCCCAGCCCCGTTCCAACTCCAGAGGAAAACTGCAAACTGGCCGGAGACGTCAGGACCACCAGAAGCCGTTCCCCGAGCTGCGCCCCCTCATCGGGACACCGACCCCCAGGCCCACTGCAAGCACGGAGATCCCAGAGACCCGCAGCCAACAGCAGCCCAGCCCAGCCCCACTCCAACTAAAGAGGAACCTGGGTTGCGGATGACGGGGCGCAGCTCGGGGCGTGGTAGGGGCCCATCGGGGAGCGGGTTCCTGTTGGTCCTGACGTCTCCGGCCACCTGCCATCCTCCGGGAACTGTACCTCCCTTGCAGGAGAGTGGGGTTGTTTGCAGTTGCAGAGGGAGGGGGCAAGGGCGGTACAGTTTCCAGTCTCAGCTCCAGTCCAGGGGGTTGGCCGGAGACGTCAGGACCAACGGGACACCGACCCCCAGGCCCACTGCAAGCACGGAGATCCCAGAGACCCACAGCCAGCAGCAACTCCAGCCCAGCACCGCTCCAACTCCAGAGGAACACGTAGGGGCAGAAGCTGATGGTGTGCAAGGTACGTCTTGTTCTTGGGGTGGCGGATGAGGGGGCGCAGCTCGGGCTGTGGGCAAACTGTCACTTGTCGCCGTAGCGGCCCATCGGGGAGCGGATTCCTCTGGAGTTGGAGGGGGAGGGGGGTATTGTGCTGTTTGATCGCCCCCTGCTATCCCAGGGACAGGGAGACACAGCGGCTTTTTAGACTGGTGGGCAATCACTTCCAAAGTTCTGCCCACACAGTCAGTACACCGCATTTCATACAAACATTTATTCTGCAAGAAAAAACTACATTGAAGACTCAAACACGCGACCGAGTTTACTGCCGGGATCAAGGTGCAAACTCGCGACCTTGCGGATATGAGCCGAGCATTCTACCACTGAGCCAGCCATTAAAATCTACGCTAAAAAATTTCCATTCCGAAGACCGACAAATTCTGAATTACGAAAAGTGTCTGGTCCCAAGGCTTTCGGATAAAAGGTTGTGCACCTGTACTGTATCAAACATGTTTCAGTTTAAAAAATGACAAACACCTTTAAATATTTACTGTTAATCTACTAGCAAACTAATTCACATAAATACACCTGTTAATGGTTCCAAGTAACTCAAATGGCACCTCTATTATGCTTAATAGTTAATGCTACAGTTAATGCAGATGCACCAAAAATTGGAAGAGGGGTGTAGAAGAGGTGAAAAAGTCCATGGCAGCAGCAAATAAAACACACACACCAGCACCAAGAGCTAATGGGCCATTGTATTTTTGCTCTCATGTGTTTCATTCTAGATAAATGAACCGTGCAATTCATATCAGCACAAGTTTCTGTGCAAGATTTATGGAAACTGCACAATTACTGCATAAATGGTTTCCTGTGTGCTTTGGATTTATTGTTCTACCATGTGCATTGGAACATTCTTTGACTAGTTACATGTACAAATCTGTATTAAGCAAACTTTTCAACCCACTTGCAAAGTTCATTTTATTTCCTCAAGTGCTTTCCTAGAACAACTAACAGAGGTTTTGCTGCCCATTTCTGAATACAATGAAATGCACTATCTGAATTACTCATTTGTACCATGGATAATTTAATTTTAAGCAGGTACTTACCCTCATCGCTATCCGACTCCGTAACAAAGAGCGGTCTACAATTTTTCTGAGAGTTGTGTTCTTCCAATGCTTCGATGTTGTTGAAAATCCCGAAGCATTTCCGACATATGTGTCGGTCATTTTTTACATTAACTGAATTCTCTTGTGAAGCGGGAGACTGGTTTGTATCGGTGGCTAACTTCCTTCGTTTTGGCATAGTGATATATCTTTCAGCTAGGTAGCTTGGTGGTTGAGGCCGATAGTAATTTCGCTGCTTGCCACAGCTTTCAGGTTCTCCCTTGCCAGTGCTATTACTCTTGCTGCTGCTGCTATTCTGTTCTTGATTAGAGGACGACTGCAAACCTGAAAGAGTCTTACTTTGCTGTGACAGGCTGTCACTATCCTGTGACACTGCTGCATCTTCTTTCTTTAAAGCTTCGTTTGAAACACTGTCATTCAGCACAGCTGGCGCAGGCTCTGATCTTGAATCATCAGTTGAAAGACTGGTCTTATCTGCATCACCAATGCCATCATTTGACATATCACCCGAGGAAAATGTGTCTGCATTCGAATTAATCAAAGGCCCTTTCAGTTTTTTATGCCCATTTACAATTTGTTCATTATTAACACAATTTATATTTCCCGATTCAATAGTCAAATTATTTTCATCTGATTCGATGGAAGCATGTGAAGTATCATTAAGAGTGCCCAATCCATTTTGATTTCCACTTTGCTTGCCAACCATACTGTGAAGGTAGGTCTTTGGTTCTGATAACTCTTTTCGTGATTTCCACGATGGGACTGGAAATTCCACAGCATTCTGTACATTTTCTAGTCTTTTCTCTTCATTCGTCCTTGCTTGATGGTTTAGCATTTTGCTTGTTTGACTTTTTCCTTTGTTACAATCTCTGGAGTGGATAGGGTTTGTACTTGAGTAATGTTGTGCCTCATGTTCATAAAGCATCTCAACTCTGTCAAACAACTGGTCACAGTCATCAAAGCTGCACTGTGCTTGAAAAGCTTCATGACTCTCAGTGTGGCTTAGAAGTTCCGAAGCACGCTTAAACCTCTGACTACAGCCACAATGTAAACAGAAGAATAATTTAGGGTAGACATGCCTTTTTAGGTGGTCAATTAAATGCTGTGAGTGAATAAATTTTCTTTGGCAATAACGGCACTTCCCTTTATACCACTCCATCAGGTAATCTTGTACATTTTCCTCAGAGGAATGAAATTTCCGTGCATGCTTAATCAGAAAATGGATCTTAGTAAATACCTTTGAACAGCCATCCGCTGGACAATTAAATAAACCATCACTTCTTGTGTCATTTTCTGCTTGTTCTTTTGACGCAGCGTCATCGCCTGTCTGTTCTTGTTTGCATAGAGCTCCATTATTTCTGTGACCTATTGAATTTTGTTTATCAAGAAAACAGCTCTTTCTTTTCTTTTTGGTTGGAACAACAGCCCCAAATTCTTCTTTTACCAGCTGAGCGCCTATAACATTATCAGCGGCTGTAGCAGGAACTACATCTTTTTTGGGATCTTCCTGAGTTTTGAAATGTTCATTCAGTGCTCCATCCAGACCAGCTGAACTGCATGGCTCATTTGGAAGATCAACTTTAAAATCTTCATTTTCTGTAAACGTTTTATAGTAACTCTGTTCGCCTGCAGTTTCAGATTCTGAAGCAGTCGATACGTTTGCATCAAGGATCCCATTTGTGAGGGGACAGGTTTCCTGTACGTCCCTGGCTACAGTGGAAGATTCAGTATTTTTCTGTGCAGCAAGTTCATGTTTTTGAATCTTCCTCAGGTGAGTCTTTAAATGCTTCAGCATTTGTCCCTTCAATCTGAACTTCCTTGCACAAATCAGACAAGAGAAGGCACCTTTTTGCTGATGAACATGTGCATGTCGCATAATATGTCCACCAAGGAACTCCTTTTTACACAACACACAATGATGCATCACTGCACTGTGGCTATCTGCCCGGGATGTGCCTGTGCGGAGTTGCAACACGTTAGGTTTCTTCGTGGTCTTGATATTCGTTTTACTCTTAGCCAATGTGTTGTCTCCAAACTTCACAAATGCATCTTTTCCACGAGTTGTGATTAAGGCCACTTTGCCACGCATTAGAGCAAGACAGTTTTTTTTCAAAATTCGCCAGTCCCAAAATTCTGGATCAAAAGGCCAGGTGTTCTTTAAAACAAGCAGCAGCTCACAACGAAGGAAACTGGGAACTGCACTGGTGTCTTCAGTGTATGGCTGATCTGGCTGACTGTAGAGATTTTCAACAGCGTGAAAAGTTTCTAAGGTACATTCTGAGAAAAAAACTGTAATAGTGCATGCTCTACAGAAATCCAAATCATTTGGCAGCAGGTATGACAGCGTTTTGCACACTAAAGTTTTTGTATTTGGTTCATCTTTGTAATCCATCCTTAGAGCACGCGCACAGAGTTCAACGCAGAATTGCAAGCCTTCAGTTCCAACCTACAATATTTAAACATTACATATTTAAAGTTTAGGGGGTTTCACATTACAAACCAGCAAAACCAAATCAAATTTAATCAGTAAAATTAAGTAGTCAAAATACATTTCTCCCTAAACTTCCAACATACCGATTTGTATCGTCATACAAAACAAGTGGTATGAAGAACAATGCTAAACGGTTTATTGAAAATAACATACGTTTTTGAAGAGATGGCATGGCAGAAGAGTGGCATGATTGTTACATCCGAATTTCATTAATGAAATAAATTATGGCAAAATAAATTAATGCCAAAAATTCCACAAACAAGGACAGAACTTTCCTCTGAACTTATACCTCAAAAACAAACCTCATGCATTAACAATCAAAACTTGCTCAAACAAAAAGTTTAAGAGTTTTTTTTTTAATCCAAGGTATAAATAGTAACTACAGTAAAAGTTATAATTGTGAACGGTAGAATGTTATCACTTTCGCACAGTGAATCCAATCCTCCTGCCTCCATTGAAAATTGCTTACAAAACAAAGCCCCCAAATCTCTAAAATGAACAGGGTCATACGAGAAAGGACAGGCTATTTATCTTCAAGCCTCATCTGTCATTCAATGAGATAATGTCTGACCTGTGAAGTAATTCCACATTTCACCTTTGCCCCTCTTAATACTTCCAGCTGAAAAAAATAACTTCAGATTGAATGGCAGTGCTGGCTCGAAGGGCCGAATGGCCTACTCCTGCAACTCCTGTCTATTGCCCACAACATTTTAAAATCTGCAAAATAATGTTTTCCCCCAATAGCTTAAACTCAAATCCAAACACCTTCTTTTTAGAAACACCAGGGAATGTATTTGTTATTTGTGGAATATCTCAATTCAAACTAAATCATAACAGTACATTTCTGCTGCTTTCCATTACAGCCAATATATTATTCCCGTGCTACCCAAAAACAAACAATATATTCAGGATCTAGTCAAAATAGGGCTCTATATAATTTAGCATAACATTAATTCTTGTAAAATCCAGTCTACAGGAAATAAACTGTCATGCGATTTGTTTAGTCCGTAATATTTATTACATACACCATCTCCTGTTCACTGGAAACAGTGCACTACAAGTTTGAGAAAAGCTATCCGAAGTAATGCAATTGAAATTATTTACATTGCAACTGGCAACTCACCTCGTTCTGAATAACCCTGATAAAGAGGAAGATATGGTTCACATTTCTGGATGTTAATAAAAGGTGATGACACTTCTCTAAAAAGTGTTGCTTGGATGCATCAAGTTTCAGCTGCAGCTTACTCCACACTAATATCAACTCCCTATGTAAAATGAAGTGGATAGTATTACATTGCAATCAAAGCTATGGCAGGAATTACTATAGGATAATTAGATGCTTATGTTAACTAAGTCGTCATTTGATTGTCTGGCTTGGCATGTTCAACTAAGATTTGAGCAAGACATTTAATTTAAAGGATGAAAACTTTAAAAATCTGATCAGCCTTCCATTTAATCCAACTTACTCCATGCAGATGTAAAAGGCAATGCCAATGGCATCCTGCAAACCAGTGCACTAGGGAAATACAAAGCTCGCTCCCTTTCTGAACAATAATAAAAGTATTTGGCAGAGTGACCAGATTCTGCTTCATTGCATGAGCTTTTGTAAATTAATTCTTAACAGAGCAACTATATTAAAAACTATATTTGAGCTATGGAGCTGAACAAAAGCCGGGGGGGGGGAGAGAGAGAGAGAGATAGATAATCCAATGGAGACTAGACTTAAGGCCACTTCCCACTTCAACATCTGCATTCCCAGTCTCCATAGTCTAAATTCAGAAGGCCGGCCTTGGACTGATGCAGCTGGGGAACAAAGTACTCAGTAACAATGGGGGCTTGAATGACATTACAATCAAACGTTTTTTAATGCCTCTAAATATCCATGACATTCAAAGACATGCAAAATTATTAACAATGAAACAATCCGAAAGCCTAAACATTTTGAAATAAAAATAGTCACCGTAAAGATTAAAATTATTTAAAAAAAGAGAGCTTGCATTGGTGTCAGACAGAAATTCATTCCTTATTTAAAGAATGGGTTCACGGATCCAGCACCAAGAACAACCCAGCAGAATATTCAAGAACAGATTTTCCAGGGTAAACATAAATGTAAATGCTGGGGAATCTCAGCAAGTCCTCTTGAAGCTTTGCCAGTGAGTTTGGGACTTCCACATGTGCAGTAGTCCTGAAACTGACTGGCACTCATCTTATGAAATGGCAGAAATGGACCAAAATCTGGACTAATATTACACAATACAATTAATTATCACAGTCACAAGATTCACACAATTTATGAGCATATTTTTAAGAAAAATAAATTGAAACACAGTAATTGAAAATTACTGATAGAAATCTTTCAACTTGTTCAAAACTAAACCTTGCACAATGTGAAGGTTGATAATATAAAAGACCAAACAATGTCAATCAAATAGAGGTGAACTAGGGTAAGTAGGGAAAGATGAGTAGGAAAGAACTGCAGATGCTGATTAAAAATCGAAGGCAGACAAAATGCTGCAGTAACTCAGCTGGACAGGCATAAGGGACATGGATAAGAAAGATATAAGGGACATGTGCCAAATGGGACTAGCTACGGGAGACATTTTGGTTGGCATGGATGAGCTGTGCTGAAGGTCCTGTTTCTGTCCTGTCTCGGACTTGAATCTGCACAAATTTTCATTATTAAAGCAAATTTCCCCATTAGCCAAAATAATTAATCAAATTAAGGTAAAATGTAAGATGTAGTTCACAAATGTTTTTTTAAAGCAAACTTGAAAAGGATCTGGTATAGTTATTTTAGAAAAAACCCCAGAATATTTACCTAGTACAATACATGTCTCCATTTTTTAGCTGCCGAGTAAGGAATGCCACACACAAAATCCAAGCCAATTCCACCTGCCCTTCTGAATCGAATCTGCAAATAACATCCAGGGCTTCTTGGCAGTTAATTCTAGCAATCTTTGAGGGAAAACAAAGAAACCAAATGTTCATCTATAACACTTTGCAAAATCTTACAAACATCCAATTAAAACAATTGTTTCAAGGTTATTTTTTTCTGGTATGTACAGCTAGGTATATGAAATTTAATAAATATCACCCATTAATGTTGACAAAAACAATACAAAACCGTACCTCTTGCAACATGACTTCTTCTGGCGATGTGCGGCATAACCATGTTAAGAATAAGTGGAGAAAGTACTTATTTTTGCCAGTTTGCGGGTGATTCACACAGTATTTGGTCAGTGTCATTGCTTCGCTGATATGCTTGTACTTCATCAAGTATTTCACTCTGTATTCAAAGAACACTGGAGATTCTGATTTCAAATATTCATCTACTGTAAAAGACACATAATGGATAGGAGCACAAAATAAAATAAAATTAACTCGATCTTTCTTGTTAGCAATCTAATTCCACACATAGCAATCAATGATGAAAATGCAATATCAGCATTTAAACACATACAACCACTGGGACAATAGTAAAACTGATGATCCTCATAAATCTATCAATTTTACTCTATTAAACATGACGTGAGCAGATGTTTTTATGGAAAAGCAAACCAAATGCATTTTTTCCATATATTTTTTCAATACAAATTTACACAATGAAAGCAAGACAAATGATGTGCGAGTCCAATAGCCCTACATCCACCTGTCCTGTTATTGTCCGTTGCAGTACATTTTGAAAGGCAGATGGAATTGCCATGCAAGTTTATCATTGCTCCACAGTTGGCTGAATGACAGAAAGCTGCTGCAAATGTGCATTTTTTTTCCAATCCTTGTGATAAAAAAGATATAATTCCTAACATTTCGTTCAATTTCATAGGTTGTTAATGGGCAGGACACCACAACAATTATTATCCCATTTATCCAGTTGGTATTGTTTTCTTCTTGTGTGTACTGGGATACAGTGAAAAACTTTGTTTGCATGCTATCCAGTTGCGTCATGCCATATACGAGTACAATCAAGCCAAACACAACAGGTAATGGCAAAGAGAACAATAACCAGAGCTTGGAAAATAGTGTTACAGCATTCCAGAGAAAGTACAGATAAAAGTGCGCAGGCCATAAAAGTACACAGGCCATCATTGGGAGATCAGGATTACAACCACAGCTTATGAGAGGTCTGCTTAGTGGTCTGATGACAGTGGGGAAGTGACTGTTCCTGAATCTGATGGCACTTGCTTTTAAACTTTTTATCTTCTGCCCGACAAGAGAGGAGAGCAGAAGGAATGACTGAGGCGCAAGAGGTCTTCGATTATGTTGACTGTTTTTCTAAGGCAACAAGGAATGTAGATGGAGTCGACGGGGGGGGGGGGGGGGGGGGGGTGGAGAGAAATGAAAGAGGCTGGTTTGATAGATGGACTGATCTGCATCCACAACTCAGCACTTTCTTGCGGTCTGGGAAGAGAAGATTCCAGCGAAGTTAATTCTTTCTATAGTGTATCTGTAGCTATTGGCGAGTCATTGGAGATACACCAAATTCCCTTAGTCTTATAGAGTAATTGTCAGAGTGATGCAGTGTGGAAACAGTTTGCCCTTCAGCCCAACTTGCCCACACCGGCCAACAACGTCCCAGCTACACTATTCTGGTTGAGACATTGGTGTGCTTTTTTGGCCATAGCGTCAATGTGGTTGGACCAGGACAAATTGTTGGCAATATATACACCTTGGAACATGATGTTGACAATCTTCTCTTCAGCACCATTGATACTAACTGGGGTGAGTGCATCACCCATTTCCTGAAGTCGACGACTAGTTCCTGCATCTTGGGGAGAGAGCAAGAGAGAGAGAGCGAGAGAGTGAGTGACTATACTCATGACTGTACTGCCAGACTCAGCAATAAGTTCGCTGATGACATGACAGTGGTGGGTCTCATCAGTGACAACAATGAGTCAGCATACAGGATGGAGGTGGAGCTGCTTACAGAGTGGTGCAGATATCACAATCTCACCCTCAACGTGGAAAAGACAAAGGAGATGGTGATCGATTTCAGGAGGGCTGGAAAATAACATAACACACGCTGCATATTGATGGTGCTGCTGTGGAGAGGGTCAGCAGTGTGAAGTTCTTGGGACTTCACCTGGCGGACGACCTGACCTCAACGACCAATACCACAGCAGTCATCAAAAGAGCACAGCAGCGGCTCCACCCCCTCCGGAGACTAAGAAAAGCAGGTCTCCCTACTGTTCACCTAACGACCTTCTACAGGGGCACCATTGAGAGTATACTGACCTACGGCATCACTTCCTGGTTTGGGAACTGCAAGGCTTATGAACAAAAACAACTTAACAGGATAGTGAAGACAGCCAGTAGGATCATTGGTGCTCCACTCCCTTTCCTGTTGGAGATCTATCAGAAGCGTAGCATCCGCAGAGCCCTCTCCATTATTAAGGACCCCTATCATCCAACACACCACATCTTCTCCATTCTGGCATCTGGGAAGAGGTACTGGAGCACCAGCTGCAGAACAAGCAGGATGCTACTTCTTCCCACGAGCAATAAAACTGGTTAACGGACTGTGTCCCATCCCCATACATCATATACCAACACATCTAACCTCGCCCATACTTTGACAGCTAGACACCTGTCAAAGCAAAGCCACTGTTCGGTCTGAATGTCTGTTTTTAGTTCAATTTTAGGTCTATTTTAGATATGTTAATTTTAAAGTTGTATGTATTTATTCTGCTTTTATTAACTGCACTGACAGGAACTGATTGAGAAACAATTTTTTGTTTCTTCTGTGTATGTAAGTACTCAGCGAAAATGACATTAAAGTAAATACTGAAATACTGAGAGAGAGAGAGAGAGAGAGAGAGAGAGAGAGAGAGAGAGAGAGAGAGAGAGAGAGAGAGAGAGATGCACCATGTTACTAAGCACTCAATCTCCTTCCTGTACTCAGTCTCATCATTGTTTGAGATCCTGCCTACTACAGTGGCTGTGCAGTCGTGAGTATATGGTGAGTAAAGTATGAGGCTGAGAATGCACCCTTGCAGGGCACTTGTTTTGAGAATTGTTCTGAAGAGAAACAAGGTTTTAAAGTGCACTGTTTTCAGAGAAATTGCAGTTAAATACAAACAAACATCTTGCATCTCCATTGGATTAATAGACACACACCCACACAAACACAAAAACCTTTTATTAATTGTATGCTTAAAATACCATAGAGAATGAGCAACTGCTTATCCAAATTTAGTAGCTGTACAATTTAAACTAAGCTGCACAGTAAATCAAAATAATTTAAATTGCACAAAGGATCTGAATATATAAGCAAGTTGCATGCACAATGCTCACGTACTAAAAAGGCTCATAATTAAAACAAAGTAGTTGATTAGGTAATTCCCTTTGCAATTTTAACCATGATTGTTTACGCAACCAGGGAAATTAAAGAATCCCTGGCATGTCTGTTTTACAAGTTTTTAGCTCAAATGCCAGTGGTGTTGAAATGAACATTGGGGTGCTTAAATCTTTGGCACTGGTTTTGCACTTTATAATATTAAATAAAGTTGTTTCAAAGAGTCAAAGTTTAATGATCCTCCAGTAGTTTAGTGAAAACAAACATAGCTAAAAGGATCAATTTCTGTCATGAACTGATTGAGCTGGGCTCTGCAGGGATCCCAGCTTTACAACCATAATCACCGATAGTTTCTGAGAACAAAATTATCCGTTAAGATCATGATTCGATTTATTATTCAAAGATTTATGGAAAAATGCAATTATGTGGGTAGCAAGTTAGACTGAATTGCTTTTGTTTGAGGCCCTCGAGAGATGCAGCATCTCAGTTCCAGTAGAAGACAAGAACTATCAGCATTCAAAAGGGGACATTTTGGATTATTTTAGGACATTAATACCTCTGCTCATCATATTCCATCCCCTACTTCTCTCTTAACTGCTCTATTTTGATGTTGTATGATTACTTTTTTATCACATCAATTCTCAATCAATCTTTAAAAATATCTGCATAGTTGCTTCAGCTTTTTATACTGTCTGAAAGGAAAATAACCTGTTTATCCAACGCTTCTTATTAAACAGTCCCACGGGATCAAGGGTGACTTTTGTGGATTTTGCCATTAGTTAGAGACCAATATGGAACCAACTCATCTACAGTTGGGGGCAGGAAGTGCATGATGGAGTGGGTGGATGGTTAATGCAAGTTGATGGGTAATGTGATAAAAATGCAATCATACAATCGCAACATAGAGCAGTTAAGAGAAGCAGGGGATGGAATATGACCTGTTCTTCTGCCACTCAAACAGAGCTTCTCTGTGCTCCTCTGGCATGGACTTCAGGTTCTCAATACCATGCCCAATGTGTCTTCACAAATTTTTACGCAGAGGTCAAAGGATTCGTAGATGCTACATCCTTGCATCTTCACCCATCTCTGACATGTAATTGCTTCCTGTGATGGAGCTCAGAATAAATAGTTTGCTTTGGGAGCCATGGTGGACACCAGAGTAATATGGCTGATCTCCCGTTTGCCAAACAATTTAACTCCCCTTCCCAATCCCACACTGAACTTTTTGTCCTGTGCCTCCTCCATTACCAGAGAGGGGCCAAACGCAAATTGGAGGAACAGCACCTCATATTCTGCTGCTGTTTTATCACCTCCACCTTAATCGTCGTACTAGTTTCACAGCCGTCGTGTTGAGCATCACCTACCCCACAGCCAACAATGGACCATTGTGGGCTCCACCTTTCCTTGAGCACCGTTGCTTTTTGCATATCTTCCATTCATTTGTTCTATGCACCTTCTACATCTCTCGTTTCCCTTTTCCCTGACTCTCAATGTGAAGTGTCTCGCTCCAAAACATCACCTATTCTAGAGATGCTGCCTGACCAACTGAGTTACTCCAGCTTTGTCTATCTTTCGCCCAATATAACTTCATGTGTCAACGTGGCCTCAAAGCATCAGCATCACAGAGTGCTACCACAATCAGATCACGTACACAATGATAGTAACTCTTATCAGACAGCATCTCACTAACAATCTGAATCTCTGATTATAGTAGCCAGTGTCCAGAGTCTTTGGGCTGCCCTGAAGTCTGCCATAATTAGCACCTGCAGCGAGTCCTAGCTTCTTCACCACAAATAATTAAAAATGGTTTGAGGAGAGTGTTCGGGAGATCAAGATGTTAATTTATTGTAAACGCAAGGCCCTCCTGGATTGTAGGTTCAACCATTTTGAGCGAAAAGAAACAATCCTACAAATACCAGAAACCGGAGATTCAATAGAAAACCTAAGGAACACATGCTGGATGGAGAGAGCACATGATGCTCTGCAACTTGCTGATGACCATGACGGGTTATTCAGGGCTGTCAAGACCATCTACAGCCCAAACATCCCACAAGCCTAATGAGCACCAAGAATGGGGATAAATTATTCAGGTGCAGAGATGCAGTTAATGTCCACTGGAAGGAACACTTCTAGGATTGTTCGAACTGCAAATGACCATTATGACATTACCCTTGACCCATCCCAGAGACATCATTTTGGGTTTATAAAATTACACACCTAGATTCTCACAATTACTTTAAATCAATGGTGTGATTTTTCAAATGGAAAACATAATTAGTTGAATGAAATCATGGTTTATCAGGAACAAGCAAATATTAATAATTCTATCCCCTTCTACGGTACTGACAAAGCATTTTAAAATTCTTATAATATTGTTTGAAAATAAATCTTAAATATACTTAACTAAACACATACTTTGATAAATTGAATAACTATGGCCAGAATAGAGTTTGCTCTTTTATTTGCATAGCAGTAATCAATGTTGTAAATCCAGGTAATTTTCAACGGAACATTTAAACATTAACTTGGTTTTAGTGAAATATCTGGGTTTTCCCAAAAGAGTGCATAGTTAGAACTCTTTCAGGGAATGCTTTGCTAAGCTTTCCAGACTTGTCCAAACAACAAACTATTGTGTCTGTTTTGATTTTGTGCCTGCAATTATACAGCTGTCGTTTTCGGAGTGACCAAATTAAAAATATAATCCCGAAATGACGAAAGCAGTTGGCCATCAAACAAAGATTCAGAATTTCTTTGATAGATTCAATGTTTATTTTCTATCTTTTATATAAATTTCTTTAAAGTGAGAATTTTAATTTCACAATGTGTTTCGTCTTCCTTGGGCTGCAAATGCATCAAGTTGATCAAATGTTACTCACTTATAGTGAAACTATGGTTTTGATCGCAGCAATCAAGCTTGCCAAGGAGAAATTCTGGAGCAAGCTAGAGTTCCAAGGTGACCAACCACATGAACACCCTTGGTTTGGGCTACAAAGTGAAGTTGGGTAATATCGCTGACAGCAATGTGTCCCTTCCTGATGAGCTCAATGCATTCTTTGGTCACTTAAATAGAAGGGCAGTGGAAGGACAGCATCTGCTCCATCAGCCTCGGCTACACTTGTAGCAATGGTCAGATTGGCCTGAGAGTGAAACCACAGAGCAATTGGTCTGCATTTTCAGGACCTGGGTGGACCAGCTGGCAGGACATTAACTATTAAGAGAAGCTCAATGCTAGGGTGTCACGTGCGGCTGAAGGCATCCTTCAGGGAAGTTGTCGCGGGGCACAGTTGAATAAAAGACCTGGCGCGGAGCATCGACAAATGGAAGACCAGCCGCAGTTTGTGGCCTGCAGGGGGTAGCTACCGAGCTGGCCCAGGCTCAGAGAACGCAACCTGGAAGGGGGGAGCCCACCGAGCCACCGCCGCTCATCCTCCGTAGACCAAAGACCGGGAGGATGGAGCCAGTGATGATGACAGAAGCGACGAGAGAGAAGAGGCCAGTAGAAGAGAACTGGGGTCTGGCCGATCGCGCCTTCGAGTTCGGCTGCAGGAGGTTCCCACAGGGCACAAAGGTGGATAGGCGAGGAGACGACGTCAGCTGTCAACTAAGCGAATGCAAAGACTGGAGCCCCACAGCAGCCTGGGGCTTCCCTGAATCAGGCACGTCTTGATAACTGAAGCGAAACTGAACTTGGAAAATTATGCCAAACATGGCACCTCTTGCATGCAGGCTCAATGGATCATTTTTGTAAAACTGCTATTCGGGGGTGGAATGATGATATTCTACTGGACTGTTTGTAAGAAAATAATTATCTCTGAGCATTTGCACTTTGCACATGTGACAATAAAGCACCATTGAACCATTGACTATTCAGACATATTGAACCTCTCAGCTCCATTTAAAGATCCCCGCGTGCTTCAAGAAGACCACTATCATCCCAGTGCCAAAGCAAGTTAGGTAGTGGGCTTCAATGAATTACGTCCACTCATTCTAGCATCCAGCTTTGAGAGACTGGTGACAATGCACATTA
This sequence comes from Amblyraja radiata, assembly GCF_010909765.2. NCBI lineage: Eukaryota > Metazoa > Chordata > Chondrichthyes > Rajiformes > Rajidae > Amblyraja > Amblyraja radiata. The sequence goes on from NC_045969.1 coordinate 15,999,181, forward strand.
ATCCCAGCCTCCCAGAGACCCTCGATTCACTATAGCTATATTCTGCACACTGGTATTTTCCACTGCCCAATTTCCTTGATCCACTGCACAGGTATTTTTCTCGTTACACTCACTATCTGTTGTATATGGCTCGATTATATTCATGTATAGCACGTATATACATATAGTATATACATATAGTTTATACATAAAGTATGTATAGTTTTTCCACTTTATCTCTGTACATATTACTATAATAAGCCAGTACCAATTCTTTTCAATATTGTATCTACTTTTCAGTAATCAACACTGAATATGTCAATAGCTCGTCCCTTTCTTCCATCTAGTTATCTTCATAGTGCGTTGTATCATGAAGCCTGGAAGTACTGTTGAGGGTGTCGGCAACTCTGGCCATTTCCTTTTCTCTCTCCTACCTGATGGAAGCTTGAAAGCTTGGACGCCAGACTTAAGAATAGCTTTTTCTCCACTGCTATCTAAGTCCTGAACCAAACGCCTCTTCAGATACGCCACTACTTACTCCTACCCTCAACTCGACCTTGGGTTATTCCATTATTGTACTTTAATGTCCTCGTCCACTACAATCTTGCACCAATCTGCTGTTTTGTACTCGTGGTTGTATTGGTTGCATTTATCATTGTATGTATACTGCTTACTCCATGAGCTTCATATGAATAAGGAATTTCGTTCCTTGGCATGTATGACAGTAATCTATAATGTCAACAATCTTTACTTTGGGACTTAATAGCTGGAAAATGTTTATGTGTTAATTTAATATTTAATTGTTGGTTTTCCAAATTGTTAGCTTTACACTGTCTTTCCCTTTCCACATCTACCTTATTTCCAGGAATATAGACATATATTTTTTAAAGTGGATGGCATTTTAATGGCGCAATTAATGAATGCCGACGTTTAGAAAAGTCAGACTGGTTTAAATTTAAAAAATAATTGATGGCTACATAGCAAAATTTATCCAAAATACCCAATATAAATAATTAAATCACTGTAAACACCAAAAATAGCAATTTGCTTTATTTTTTATTAATCACAACTCTCTATTCTCCCTTTAGCCTAATACCCCTTGGAATCTTAATGATAGATTTGTTTATACTGAAAAGATGAAATATGACTAGGTTTCTCGTGGTAGCAAGATAACTTGACTTCCGACTAAATGTCCCATTCAATAAGTACATTTACCACTTAATTTCAATGCAAGAAGGCAATGTAAGAAGACCTTGGCATCAAATAAATTAGCATTAGCAATAATGTAAATAAGCTTTTGATAAGCAATTTGTTCACTTCCATTAACAGCAATGGTGGCTTGAACAATAAGAACAAACTTGATTAAAGAGGCATATCTAATAAGATACTGTTATATATCCCCCAGCAAAATTAAGAAACACCAGTTTGAGGTGATCTCTTGGAGCTGAGAATGATTTGCCTACACTTGGTTCTGATGTGGCAGATGAGTCATGCGATGTTCACAGTCTGTGCTCAGGTTGGGCAAGCAGTAATTGCCAGTGCAAGTAAGTGCAGATAGGATGTTGTATATCCAATTCAGCATTTCCCACTGCCCCTGTATACTTGTTGCAGGCACACTGGAGACAATGGAATGGGATTTATATTCTTCCGAGGGCACGTTATCCATGTTCCTGATGCTTAGTGTGAAACTTTTGAAAAAGCCCAAGGGTGGCAGACATCAGATATTACCCGCAAACATAATTCCACATCTTTGAGATCACCAGGTATGTTCTTATTTTCTTAGACATGAATTCATACCAGGTGTTTCTCTGCCTAGTTTCATTACTTCAACAGATATTTCCATCTGCTCTGAACACATTATATTTTTTTAAGCTGTCAGATGACCTTGGGTTCTTGGTAGTCAATACTATGGGATTATAGCAGATAGCATATTGTGGGATGGAATCAAGGACATTCAAATAAAATAAAAAATCAGAGATTTGGTATTGGAGATCTTCGGAATGCTTCTTTCTGCAGGTGCAAACTGCTTCCAGTCTGATTTTTCTCAGTTCCTGGCTCTAAAGTCTGACCTTTGTGCCATGGGTAGCATTTACAGCATTGGATATCGATGCACATCAGGCTTATTGCTGGAGTCTCGGTGCTGCGTTCCACCATCTTTAAATCACATGTTTTCTGTTGAAACTTTAATTCTGTAAATGAAAATACATTTCTATCTCCCTCAAGGGTTGTTTGTCCAATCCAAAAACATCCAAAGTTTTTCATTAATGTTTTTCAACAAACCTGTTTCGGAGGCTTTGACAGTGACACACACAGAGGCCAAATGTTGGAAAAGACCCCGACAACACACTAAAAGGCTGAAACAACTTCCAATATTGTATCAGACCAATGCAATGAGCTGTTGCACCAATAATACAGGGTGTATGCCAGAGCAAATGGATGATGGGACAAGGTAGAAGCAGACCAGGCTGGTGCACTATGCACAGCAGATGAGAGTATTTATTGAATCTGTTGGAATTTCCGTGCAAAAGCTAACATATATTCAAAATAAAAGCACAGCTTTCCACTTCTCAAATTGAAGGTTGGAACATGGAACCCCAGGTCTCTTCTGGATAACCCACATTGAAAGCCCCAAACATTTTACTGGTATCATAGCCTGGGAATTCTATCCCTGACATCCCTGCATTGAGACAGCCACATTGAGCACTTGAAGTGTAAGTAATGACCTAAAACATTCCTTGGTAAATACTTCACAAAAAACAGAGAGGATGTGAAAAGTGTAACCACAGGGTAAGAATCTGTTAAGATTATGCCAATACAATCACAGCATTCTTCTGGATTTTATAGGTGGTGATAGACAGGGGCTAGAAACAAGGCATTAGTGGTTCTAGATTAAAATACTCAATATTTTGAGGGAAAGAAGAAAATGAAAACTACTGATAACTTGGGAAACTACCCAATATGCCAAACATCAATTACTGTACCTAATTCCTGAGTAACTAACTCTTGGTTAAGGATGGACATCAGAACTGGATTTTGCCATGGTCCTCCATTTTTACTCATCCTGATAAGTACATCAAGTTCTGTATTTAAGTCCTCATGTAAAACAACATAACATTCCTGCAATGGAGAATAAAATAAAATGTTAATAGCAATTGAGAAATAGGATCAAATTTACATTCATTTTAATACAAAAGTGGTACTAAAAATAAATGAAAACAATGAATCTGAAATTCAGCGGCTATAAAAATATATTGTTTAATTTTTCTCTTAAAAATATTAACAGGGCTCGAAATTAATGGTTGCCCAGGTGCCAATGGTGACCTAAAGTCCCGCCGGGCAACCTAAAAGCTGTGCCATTTTGCCTGGCTAGGCAAGCACCCGGGACACCTAATGTTCAACTCTGAGCGGGCCCCCCTCTCTATATCTCTCTCTCTCTCTGTCACTCTCCGTCCGCCATCCATATCCGGGCCGCCAGTTCTCCGCTCTCTGCCCGCTCCTCATCCACTGGCATGGTTGGCCGCTTTGCACATGCACACTGCCACGGCCTGCACATCCTGCAGGAAGGAACTGCAGATGCTGGTTTAAACTGATGATGGACACAAAAAGCTGGAGTAACTCAACAAGTCAGACAGAATCTCTGGATAACAGGAAAATATTACGTTTTGGGTTGGGTCTGAAAAAGGTTCCTGCACACCTTTGGAATGTGGAAGGAAACAAGAGCACCTATGCAATCAAAGGGGAAAGGAGCAAACTCCATACAGACAACACCCATATTCAGGATCAATTCCGGGTCTCTGCACTTTTGGGCAGCAACTTTATGGCCAATGTACTGCCCTATAGTCTTGAACTGAATTAAAGCATACAGTAGCTGTAAAGGGGGACATAGTGTCACTTAGAGATTTAAAATTCTCCCTGCAAACGTGTTGGTTTCCTCCCACATCCCAAAGACGCTTTGGCTTTGAAGGTTAACTTGTCTCTGTAAAATTGCCCCTAATGTGTAGCGAGTGGGTGAGGAAAGTGGGATAACAGAACTTGTGTGAATAGGTAGACAAAAATGCTGGAGAAACTCAGCGGGTGAGGCAGCATCTATGGAGCGAAGGAAATAGGCGACGTTTCGGGTCGAGACCCTTCTTCAGACTTATGTGAGGGTGGGGGGAAGCGTGAAGAAGAAAGGAAGTGGAGACTGTGGGCTGAGGGAGAGCCAGTAAAGGGAGGAGAAAGCAGGGACTACCTGAAATTGGAGAAGTCAATGTTCATACCGCTGGGGTGTAAACTGCCTAAGCGAAATATGAGGTGCTGCTCCTCCAATTTACGGCGGGCCTCACTCTGGCCATGGAGGAGGCCCAGGACAGAAAAGCCGGATTCCGAATGGGAGGGGGAGTTAAAGTGCTGAGCCACCGCAAGATCAGGTTGGTTATTGCAAACCGAGCGGAGGTGTTGGGCGAAGCGATCGCCAAGCCTACGCTTGGTCTCCGATGTAGAGCAGCTGACACCTCGAGCAGCGGATGCAATAGATGAGGTTGGAGGAGGTGCAGGTGAACCTCTGCCGCAACTGGAAAGACTGCTTGGGTCCTTGAATGGAGTCAAGGGGGGAGGTAAAGCGACAAGCGTAGCATTTCCTGCAGTTGCAAGGGAAAGTGCCAGGAGAGGGGGTGGTTTGGGTGGGAAGGGACGAATTGACCAGGGAGTTACGAAGGGAGCAGTCTCTACGGAAAGCCAACAGGGGAGGAGATGGGAAGATGTGGCCAATGGTGGAATCCCGTTGGTAGACAAAAAAGCTGGAGAAAATCAGCAGGTGAGGCCGCATCTATGAAGCGAAGGAATAGGCGACGTTTCGGGTCAAGACCCTTCTTCAGTCAGATGTCGCGGGGGTGGGGGGGGTGGGAAAAAGAAAGGAAGAGGCGGAGACAGTAGGCTGTGCGAGAGCTGGGAATGGGAGGGGAAGGAGTGCGAAAGCAAGGAGTACCTGAAATTGGAGAAGCCAATGTTCATACCGCTGGGGTGTAAACTACCCAAGCAAAATATGAGGTGCTGTTCCTCCAATTTGCGGTGGGCCCCACTCTGGCCCTGCAGGAGGTCCAGGACAGAAAGGTCGGGTTCGAAATGGGAGGGGGAGTTGAAGTGCTGAGCCACCGGGAGGTCAGGTTGGTTATTCCGAACTGAGTGGAGGTGTTGGGTGAAGCGATCGCCAAGCCTGCACTTGGTCTCACTGAGGTTGATCATAAACTGAATAATCCAACCACATTTTTGTTTGGAAGTGGAAAGAAATAATAGAAATTGCATTCATTGCAACGTATAAAAAGAGTTGAGATACTGTATATACTGAATTATAATTTTGCTGCATGCCATTGTGGTATATATCATGTCTTGATTGGTGAATATGTTTTGTTTGTGACTTTATTTGAAGCAGAAATATGTAAATGCTTCATTGAGCATAATTTCGACTGATAACTACGCACTTCGTCCGAGTATATTATCGCACACGTCATCTTAAATGACCGCCTAAACTGTAATTTGGTAACCTAAAAAGCTGCCTATGTTGCCCGGCTGGAAACAGAGAAAAAGTTAAGTGAGAGCCCTGATTAACCATCGTTAACATTAGTTACAAGAAAAGGAATTGTAGATGTTACCTGAATAGTTTTTAAAAATTCTTTCCAAAACTCTTTTGACGATTCCTCCTCTCTACAATATAGAAATACTTCAAAGCAGCTCCTATGAAAAATAAACATTGAAAATAGAATTCAGTACAAATATTCCAATTATTTTTTGCAGATGTGAGAAAAGTTTACTCTTACCCCACCTGCAGTCTGACAAAGACAGAAGACACATCTACCCCCCCCCCCCCCAAATGTACTTCTGTCAAAATGTTCTTGTTGATAATCAGGAATAGAAATCACAGATGATTATTTTAAAATCCCTTGGGACATATTACCTTTTTGATGCTCATGCTCTTGTGGCCAAGAAATCAGCAAAGAGAACAAACTGACTGAAGCGTGTAGGAAAGAACTGCAGATGCTGGTTTAAATTGAAGGTAAAATGCTGGAGTAACTCAGCGGGACAGGTTGCATCTCTGGAGAGAAGGAATGGGTGACGTTTCGGGTCAAGACCCTTCTTCAAACTGACTGAAGCCAATGATTGATTGCTTAACGCCAACAGGCATAAAAACAAAATCAATAAGCCAAGTGTTTTTTGATAATGCCTTTTAAATGCCTTCAGGTATTTTGCCAATGTAAAAAGCACTATATAAAAACAAGCAACTGTCTGCCCAGGAAATTCAACTCAAGCTGTATTTGTAAAAATGATCAAGAACGTACATTTTTAAAACGATCATCATCTAATTACATTTTTTTGAACGCAAAATAATAATAGCAATAAAGAAACAGTATTCTATCTTGATCACACCAGTTTAAAGCTATCTGTTCTTTTAATGATTTTCATTCTTTGAAATTACTTCCATATCTCTGGGAAGCACTGGCTACATTTTGGACCATTTGTCACAGCTGTACCTTTCTACCAATATGCTTACATCTGAAAATTTGATTTGACAATTTTTTATGCAAGCTCTCGCTTGTGTAAATAGTTTAAATTATATGCTACAAATATTCCAATACAACTTTACTATTCATTCAATTAAACTAATTTTCAGAAAATGAGCCAAATTAATTTGGGGGCTGTACTCCCTTGAATAGTGCTAAAATAAAAACATTGCCACACACCTTCCTTTGAAAAAATATGTAATTCAGCTTTATAATAATGACAAAGTAAAAGGAGTCTAAACACAAGACCCAGTGCAGCCTTTCCCAATATTATATTATTATAATATTATTTTTTAATCTGACAAATGCCAGATGTATATGGCTGGCAGAAGTTGTTGCGGAAAGGCATATACAAAACCAAAATTTGGAAAAAACTCGCTGTGTTTAAGACATATTCATTTCATATTATGGGATTAGTTTAGCAACAAGAGAGTTTCACACAGAGAGTGGTGAATCTCTGGAACTCCCTGCCACAGAGGGTAGTCGAGGCCAGTTCATTGGCTATATTTAAGAGGGAGTTAGATGTGGCCCTTGTGGCTAAGGGGATCAGAGGGTATGGAGAGAAGGCAGGTACGGGATACTGAGTTGGATGATCAGCCATGATCATATTGAATGGCGGTGCAGGCTAGAAGGGCCGAATGGCCTACTCCTGCACCTAATTTCTATGTTTCTATGTTTCTAAGATAGATGTATTATGAGATTAACGAGATAAATGTACTATTTTGGCACTGATTTATGTTGAATGGGTATCTTATCTACTCAATATCTATGTCCAATTCAGGGAAATACTTTTCTAGATTCATCTATAAACGCTGTAAATACTGTATTATAATAATCATCACACCGTCTTCAATTTGTTCGCTCGAACTCGTCTGTAATTCATGGAGATGGAAAAGAGTCCACTTCTCCATTAACAACTCACTTTTGCCACAAATTAGCTCACCTTATCTTGAACGTGAAATATAGAAATTTCCTTGCCTTGTAAGGACGAATTAAGATTATTTAAAACAGAAAATATGTTTGCCAGATATGCCAATTGACAGAGCCAGCGCCAGTCTTGAAAACATTCTTTCAAATCGAAGTTTTCATTAAGAAAAACCAGTAGTTAATTCCGGAGTTCAAATAAACGAGTCAACACTTTTCCACGATAAAGCCAACAAACCTCGGTACAGAAAATAAATTGGGTATGATTACTACTCATTTCTTCACACAGTTGTGAGAAAAGTCGGGCATTTAACAGATGTCCTTTAATATAATTTATGATATTCACTGCTTTGTTTAGAACTTTAAGGGCTGCAGACATCATATGTGTAGCCAAAGCTTCTCTGTGTATACAACAATGTGTCGATTTTGCATCTGGTGCAATATTTTTGATCCTTGAAACAAGCCCATTTTTAGATCCGACTATGGCCTTCGCTCCGTCTTTGCTTATTCCAACACAATGCTTCCAGTCAAGTTTGTTTTGTTGCATAAATTCATCCATAATGTTAAAGATTTCTTCTCCAGTCATATGTTCTGGCCTCGGTTGGCAAAATAAAAGGTCGTTATGAAGCTTTTGGTCTTTTTCATACCTAACAAACACCAAAGCGTTTGCAAAATTCGCAATGTCAGTGGATTTGTCTGCCTGTAATGCATAATAACGATTCTGATGGATGTCGGATAATAATATGTTTTATATTATCAGCAATTTTGGTGATTCTTTGATGAACAGTATTATTTGAGAGACAAATACGATCAAAAAACCTTTTTGCGTCATCTCCAATCATTACTTCTGCCACTATCTTTGCAGTAGGCTTGACCAAAGTTTTGCCAATTGTCTCCGGTGTGCCATTTTTCGCTATTAAGAGCAACACCATTTATGAGGCTAGTAAGGCTTTTTTTAATTCTCACTTCAGGCCCCACATTCTTTTCTGAGGTTTTTTTTTTAATCTTTAAGTTTATTTTTGGAAAATTCCACAGATTTGTCTTTGTATTCGATATGTTTCGATTCGGAATGGTGCTTTAAGTTGGAAGGCTTCATGCTCATTTGTTAAAATTTCATGACAAATTACACATAATGGAGCCAGTTCATCTCCAGTCTGTGAAAAACCATTTTTCAAGTAATTTACATCGTACTTACGAAGTTTCTTGGCTATCTTTTTAGTTGGTCCTTTAGAGGTGTCAGGTAGCACATCCTTCTCAATTTAATTACATTCATATGGTCCAGATATATTGACGTTTTCTCGTTGTCTGCGGTTACTTCTATCTTCCTTATTGCTCTCTTTTATGCGGTTAATACACCCAGTTTTTAACCAATGATCCATAATTGAGAATACAAGAGTTAGAAAGGCATTTACCCACAACCATTTCTTAGTTGCTGACGCACATAAAGTGCAAACCATTCGGGCAAGTGAGGCTGAACGAAAATGTATGAGTTGTCGTGCGGGAGTCTGCAAACTACCCAAATGCAGCAGCTATCACAACTTGAATAGGATATTTCATACAAAATATAAAATTTATTTGCAAATGTGTACGTATAAAATAATTGAATTGTTAATTGAATGTTACTCAATATCTAATTAAAGACCAGAGTAGAATGCCATAATTCTTTGGAACAAATCTGCTGATGTTGAAAATCTAATGTGTATTCCATAGATGTATTATCAAATATATTTTAATATTATAACTAATATGTTGTGTTGGTTTTTGCTGCTTTTTATTAGTATGACTATACTTTTCTGGTATTGCAAAAACATTTGTGTATCAAAATTTCATTGCCTCAAAAATTAATCGCTTCGACCTCTGCTACACAATCACAAGCAAGTTAAGGGCCTGTCCCATGAGAATGCGACTCCATGCGGCAAGCGCGACCAAAAGGGCCGGTCCCACCTGCATGCGGCAAGCGCGACTTAACGTGGTCGCTTGAGCCGTACGGCCTCGCGGGGGCGGTCCTACTTCAATCGCCGGAGCCGTATGGAGTTGTGCGCTGCTGGACCCGACATCGCGCGGGGCTCCGAAAAACTAACCGTGTTCAAAAATTCTGCGCGGTAACTTCCCTCGGACTTCGCTCGAACTTCATGTCACTCACTCGACCTCCGCGCGGCCCCCGCTTCTGGTTTGGTCGCGCTTGCCGCATGCAGGTGCATGCTGGTAGGACCGGCCCTTTAGGTCGCACTTGCCGCATGGAGTCGCATGCTCGTGGGACAGGCCCTTTATGACTTTAACCAACAGTCCTTGAAAGACCTGATCTTAATGCAGACTAAGATCAAACAAGGCTCTGATATACAATACAACACAATACAATACGGTTTATTTGTCACATTGCACATAAGTGCAAGTGAAATGAATATGTCAGCAGCAGTACAATGATAAAGAACACACACAAAAACACAATAAAAATTTAACATAAACATCCACCGCAGCATTCATCACTGTGGTGGAAGGCACACAATTTGGCCAGTCCTCCTCCATTTTCCCCCGTGGTCGGGACCTCAACCCTCCGCAGCCGTTGCTGCGGGCGTCCAGATGGTAAAAGGACAAGGTACAAATCCAGGTAAGTCCAGAGTAGGCTCTTCCCCACCGGAAACCGCGGCTTTAAGTTGGTGTAGGCCGCAGGCCGGCGGTCGAAGATTTAAAGTTTAAAGTTCCCGCCGCGCCGCAGCCAGAAGCACCGCAGACCGCAGGGCCGGCGGTCGAAGCTCCCCTCCAGGGGTGATGGTAAGTCGCCACCGCGCCCGCGGTAGAAGTTGGCCACAGGCCGGCAGTGATGGCTTCTTCTTCCCCCGGGTCCCCCACGAGGGATCCCGGGCTGCGGACGCCGCGCCAGCTGAAACTCTCAGGCTGCCGGCTGCCCCGGGCCAGCGAAACGGAGCGCTCCCCTCCAGCGAGGGCTCGCCCGCTCCACGCCGAGAGTCCACGCTGCGCCCGCCTCTGAAGCCCCGAGCGCGTCTCCGGGAAAGGACGCGCCGATCCTTGCTGTTAGGCCACGGGGAGGCGACCTAGAAAAAGTCGCCTCTCCATGGAGGAGGCGGCCGAAACGGTTTCCCCCTCACCCCCCCCACACAAAACACACAAAGAAACATTAAAGACATACTTTAAAACATACTAAAAAAATTAAAAAAGTTGAAAAAACTAACGCGCTGCTGACAGGGCTGCCGCCATTGCAGCGCCCCCACCGACCATCCTTTGGATGGTAATATTACTCTTACCTTCTCAATCTGCCTCACCACAACAGTGCACCTTACCTTCAACTAACTCCCTACCAGAATCGACAGAAAAAAGGATTGTTCAATCTTGTTGTCTTTACTTCAGAACATTGGGCACTACACCCTGAGCCATCAAGCTACCACACACAAGCTACCATGCACAAAAACACACTTATGTCTGCATTCAGAAACACAGCTCCAGGCTGTCACCAACTCATTGTGCAAGAGGGAAGTGGCCAGTCCTTTGAACAGCCTCCCCAAAGAATAGATGCTCTAAAAGCCATCTGCACTGCAAAACACCACCATCCAACAATCACAATACATTAATAAAATCCTAGAAAATGTAGATGTTTCCATATCTCAGATGTGATTGCTCAATGAAGCAACATTAATAAGCTCACTCCAGTATATGAGAATATATTTTACTCAGCTGATGATTGTTCTAAGATCAAGAACTCAAACCTGTCACTGCCTGCCCTACATGTGTCAGAGGTGTGGGTTACTACACAAGGCTTCTTAAAACCAGAGAGGTACCAGCAGATTTGTCTCGGCAAAAGCCAACAAATCCACTGGAGGAACCAATGTCAAAATCCTCTCCCACGCTAAAGTCCGCAGAAAAGTATTACACTGATATATATCATCCAATTGACTGACACCGAGATACTAAAACTTCCTTGAGAAGAGGAATGCTTTAAGTAGCTTAGATCTCAAACATTTTAACATCGTCATCAGCTCAAAGAAATCCTTGACTTGTATCTACTCAAAACAGAACCAGCAGCATCCTGGAAAACACAAACACTGAGTCGCTGTGTTAGGAGCACAAAGAACCAAATATGGGTGGCAGAAGGATTATAAAAGACTGCCTACAAAAATGTACATAGTCAACAGTACACATAAAAATACCAATTTAAAAATAATTGAATTTTGCTTTGTCACAAAAATCACCTGTGATACAATTCATCTTGGATACTAAGTTTACAGGCCCTAATAAATGTGAAATGTCTTCTATCAATAGATATTTATGAAAAAGTTATATGTTTTCAAATAGTCTGAATACCCTCGATTCTTGAGAGAAAAAATCATGCATTTGTTACATTTGCACGAGCCAATCTTATAATAAAAATACATAAAAGATTTTAGAATGTATTTAAAAGATTATTTTCTTTATGAATTGAATGGACTTTTTCATTTGGTTTCTGGTATTGCACATTTACAGATCACAGCAGACTTTCATATTTTTAATACATTATGTTGTATTTATTTTCTGAGATTATTTTACCATTTTATGTATTTTGTGCTTGAATATGACCCAGATGATGCGGATGCCAAGAAGACTTCAAATGTCAATTTGTTCACAGAAAGTGGAACTGGATTCTGAATTAATTACCTTTTATTGCCCTCCTCGGGAATACAGGGATAAATCTCCTCTGTTACCCAGACAGGACTGGCACAACAAAACAATATTAATATCCCCAGCAATGTCAAAAAAAGCCCCAAATGTTCTGCTCTGTTCTCTTCAGCAGAATTAATAACTTGGTGCACAACAATCAAGACGATGAATTTCTTCCATACATTTCTTCTTAGTAATCCTGACCCACTACTGCAGGCCAAATGGTTTCAAAATGAATTCCATTGTGTAGTCTGTTAATTAAATACTGTCAAGTTTTATTTCCAACTTGGTACCTATTAATATAAATCTGCACATTCGATTTTACTAGCCATCATTTTGATTTATATCATTTCTTTTTCACTTGCTGTGACAGCCCAGATTTATAACACAAATCAAAATTCATAATCACTTTTATCGTTTAGACCAATTTTAAAAGACACGCATACATATTTTGCTTTCAGAACTCATTTTGTCAAATGTCAAATTAGAAGACTCCAATCCCCATCAGTATTTGTAGTTAATAAGTTTTGATCTGTAAATTTGTTTCTTTCATCCCCTATTAATGACAAGCATAATACATTATTCTGTTTGAGCAACAGTACACAGTGAGAATAAAGTCTGCAGAATTGCAAAATTAAAAAAGATTTCCCCAATTTTTTAGAATGATCTAAAATATCAGTTGTTTACTCACAACTGAGTGTTCAGGACACTTAATGGTAAAATCTGCTTGAACTCTCAGCTTCAGATATTAAATTGAGGAGGAGATGGGGGGGGGGGGGGGAGGGAGGAGGAGAACAAAGGAGTACCTGGCATGGGATACTTTGTTACAGTGTCAGCACCCTTTATGTGGCGACTCTTTGCAGACCTTTGGTATTTACCTTGGGTATGCAAACCAAAGAATATCACTGTGACTTTTCACATGTGACAATAAAGTATCGTACTATTTATTGATGATAAATGGTTCCTGTTTTTATGTAATAGCACTAGGACAAATAAATTACATTTAAAATATTGGGTCCATTAAAGTATAGAAACAAATCACTGCCGTATATTAAACATATAAATACAGCAAATCATCACGGAAGTGATGGAATTGATTTGGGAAATGCTATTAACCCAAAATCACTCAACACCTGCACAGAGATTTTCAGCTGTGTTTCAATAAGTCAAATGTGCTTCAACTTCACTACAGCCTTGCTCTAGATATGGATGATATACTGAATCGCAGAGATGAGGCGATATTGCCTTTTTATATCAACAGTTTTGGATCAATCATGGCATTCTAGTAAAACATGCACCAATGAGAACCACTAGCTTTAATCATACCTACCACAAAAGGAAGAGACTAACTACAGGTGCACAACCTTTTATCCGAAATTCCAAATAACGAAAAGCTCCGAATAGCGGACATTTTTTCGGTCCTTGAAGAAAGGTCCTTGAAGACGTTCACCGAGGGCGGCCCGCAGAGGTGACAGCGGAACCTCCGGTCGGTCCTCGAAGAAAGGGGAACTAAATCCCCATTCATAAAAGAGAAGGTGAGGGTATATTGCGCGGGAGGGTTAATAATTGACAATCTGCTGCTGCCTGCCCGCTGAGTTAAAAAGTTCCCACGGTAGACTCACGATACACAGTGTATCGTGAGTCTTGCGTGGGAACTTTTTAACTCAGCGGGCAGGCAGCAGCAGATTGTCACTCCCTTCAGTTTCACCCCACCTACACCCCTCTGCTTCCCGGCCATGTGTGTGACCCCTTCCCTCCCCTCTCCAGCTCCCCGCCCATTGCACCGGCGCGGGGTCTTTGCACTGTCTTCACGTCGGCGATGCCAGCAGGTCAGTGACAGTCACCGGAGACTTCAGGACCAACGGGACACCGACCCCCAGGCCCACTGCAAGCACGGAGATCCCAGAGACCCACAGCCAGCAGCAGCCCAGCCCCGTTCCAACTCCAGAGGAAAACTGCAAACTGGTCGGAGACGTCAGGACCACCAGAAGCCGCTCCCCGATCGGGGAGCGGATTCCTCTGGAGTTGGAGGGGGAGGGGGGTATTGTGCTGTTTGATCGCCCCCTGCTATCCCAGGGACAGGGAGACACAGCGGCTTTTGAGAATGGTGGGCAATCACTTCCAAAGTTCTGCCCACACAGTCAGTACACCTCTCCTACACTTGTCTCCCGCACTAAGATCATCTCGCAGAGAATGATCCCAGCCTAACCCTCCCTATTCTCTCCAATTCTGCAAGAAAAAACTACATTGAAGACTCAAACTCGCGATCGAGTAACTGCCGGGATCGAGGCGCAAACTCGCGACCTTGCGAGGATGCTAGGAGACTGCAAGGTGACTTGGATAGGCTGGGTGAGTGGGCAAATGTTTGGCAGATGCAGTATAATGTGGATAAATATGAGGTTATCCATTTTGGTGGCAAAAACAGGAAAGCAGACTATTATCTAAATGGTGGCCGACTAGGAAAAGGGGAGATGCAGCGAGACCTGGGTGTCATGGTACACCAGTCATTGAAAGTAGGCATGCAGGTGCAGCAGGCAGTGAAGAAAGCGAATGGTATGTTAGCTTTCATAGCAAAAGGATTTGAGTATAGGAGCAGGGAGGTTCTACTGCAGTTGTACAGGGTCTTGGTGAGACCACACCTGGAGTATTGCGTACAGTTTTGGTCTCCAAATCTGAGGAAGGACATTATTGCCATAGAGGGAGTGCAGAGAAGGTTCACCAGACTGATTCCTGGGATGTCAGGACTGTCTTATGAAGAAAGACTGGATAGACTTGGTTTATACTCTCTAGAATTTAGGAGATTGAGAGGGGATCTTATAGAAACTTATAAAATTCTTAAGGGGTTGGACAGGATAGATGCAGGAAGATTGCTCCCGATGTTGGGGAAGTCCAGGACAAGGGGTCACAGCTTAAGGATAAGGGGGAAATCCTTTAAAACCGAGATGAGAAGAACTTTTTTCACACAGACAGTGGTGAATCTCTGGAACTCTCTGCCACAGAGGGTAGTCGAGGCCAGTTCATTGGCTATATTTAAGAGGGAGTTAGATGTGGCCCTTGTGGCTAAGGGGATCAGAAGGTATGGAGAGAAGGCAGGTACGGGATACCGAGTTGGATGATCAGCCATGATCATATTGAATGGCGGTGCAGGCTCGAAGGGCCGAATGGCCTACTCCTGCACCTAATTTCTATGTTTTTTTCTATGTTTCTATATGAGCCGAGCACTCTACCACTGAGCCAGCCGTTAAAATCTACGCTAAAAATCTTCCATTCCGAAAGCCGAAAAATTCCGAATTACGAAAAGTGTCTGGTCCCAAGGCTTTCGGATAAAGGGTTGTGCACCTGTACTTAGAATCTGGATATTTCTGCCAATAATACCCCATGAGAATGTCCTCAGTCTAACCACTTTCAGCAACTGCACATAGAAACATAGACATAGAAATTAGGTGCAGGAGTAGGCCATTCGGCCCTTCGAGCCTGCACCGCCATTCAATATGATCATGGCTGATCATCCAACTCAGTATCCCGTACCTGCCTTCTCTCCATACCCTCTGATCCCCTTAGCCACAAGGGCCACATCTAACTCCCTCTTAAATATAGCCAATGAACTGGCCTCGACTACCCTCTGTGGCAGGGAGTTCCAGAGATTCACCACTCTCTGTGTGAAAAAAGTTCTTCTCATCTCGGTTTTAAAGGATTTCCCCCTTATCCTTAAGCTGTGACCCCTTGTCCTGGACTTCCCCAACATCGGGAGCAATCTTCCTGCATCTAGCCTGTCCAACCCCTTAAGAATTTTGTAAGCTTCTATAAGATCCCCTCTCAATCTCCTAAATTCTAGAGAGCATAAACCAAGTCTATCCAGTCTTTCTTCATAAGACAGTCCTGACATCCCAGGAATCAGTCTGGTGAACCTTCTCTGCACTCCCTCTATGGCAATAATGTCCTTCCTCAGATTGGGAGACCAAAACTGTACGCAATACTCCAGGTGTGGTCTCACCAAGACCCTGTACAACTGCAGTAGAACCTCCCTGCTCCTATACTCAAATCCTTTTGCTATGAAAGCTAACATACCATTCGCTTTCTTCACTGCCTGCTGCACCTGCATGCCTACTTTCAATGACTGGTGTACCATGACACCCAGGTCTCGCTGCATCTCCCCTTTTCCTAGTCGGCCACCATTCAGATAATATTCTGCTTTCCTGTTTTTGCCACCAAAATGGATAACCTCACATTTATCCACATTATACTGCATCTGCCAAACATTTGCCCACTCACCCAGCCTATCCAAGTCACCTTGCAGTCTCCTAGCATCCTCCTCACAGCTAACACTGCCCCCCAGCTTAGTGTCATCCGCAAACTTGGAGATATTGCCTTCAATTCCCTCATCCAGATCATTAATATATATTGTAAATAGCTGGGGTCCCAGCACTGAGCCTTGCGGTACCCCACTAGTCACTGCCTGCCATTGTGAAAAGGACCCGTTTACTCCTACTCTTTGCTTCCTGTTTGCCAGCCAGTTCTCTATCCACATCAATACTGAACCCCCAATGCCGTGTGCTTAGAATTAGAAGTGAACATGTTTAATGTTGACTACACTGATCTTGATGTTCAATATCATTCATTTATCGAGAGAGATTGTGAGCATGCCAGAGGGTGGACATTGAGATTGTTTTACCAACTGACTCTTTACTTGAAGCAACAACTTCTTATGCAGCATTATTACCGTGGCAAAACGTCGCCCATTCCTTCTCTCCAGAGATGCTGCCTCACCTGCTGAGTTACTCAAGCATTTTGTGTCTACCTTCAATTTAAACCAGCATCTGCAGTTCCTTCTTTGACAGGAGTAGAGATGTTAAAGACATAGGGATTCAGAACACAAATTCCATAACCTAGAGGCAAGCTTAAAGCATGGCTATAAATAGTTGAGAAATTATAACAGTGAATGAACAAGATGTCAGAATTGATCGAGTACATAAATCTGGCAAATTTGTTGGGGAAATGGCGAAACATGGGATGTGGTGTAGGCAGGGCAAGTCATTTGAAAACAAGGATAAGGATTTTAACATTGAAGAGTTAAATTGGTAGTCAGTCCAAGTCAATAAATACAAGAGCAATGGATGAAAAATGCTTTCCACCTAACCCTAGTTCTCCAAAGAGTAATTATTTAATTCTCCAATGATGTTTCTTGACTTGAGTACTTCCAACAAATTGTTTTTAGTGCAAAAGCCTATGATTCTTGTATCAGTGCATCAAGGTCTGAGCTCCAATTGTGAATGTACCAGACATCAAAGGACGATGCTCAGTATTACTAATGGAATCAGCTTCTCATACAAATAAATTGCACATTTTTTATGCTTAGACAGATTTTAAAGATTTAAAGAAATTAAGAAACAACTTTCATTTAGTTTGTACCTTGAAATAGGAAATATGATTAAACTAAATATAATGGTAAATAACATTTAAATACATTTTTAAGATTTCTCAAAGAATATGCTATTATCCTTATAACTATAAAACTCTGAGTGTGCGAGTGTGAGTGTTTTCACATCTTCTCACAAAAACGACACGCAAACGGGAACATTTTTACATATTCCGGTAGAGATTTACCCTCTGGAGTCTGAAATTGGCTTATCTGAAAATGTAGTGCTTTATTTTTTAATCTAGTTATTAATAAAAATCTTCACAAATCCAATAAAACTTTGAAATCAAAATGCCTGTTTTTCGCTGATGACGTGACGATGGATCTGCCTGCCTGCCGTCTGCTCGTGCTGCAACTGATGTCACTTCCCACCCCTCCCTCCTCCACCCGTATACCAAAGTCGCCCTGTCGACTGAATACCAAAGATCATAGCTGAAGACTGTGGCACGCGCTGCGAGTGAAGAACGAGCAAGTCAGGCCCTGTACTAGAGCTCTCGGGTCCAGTCCGTCGCTGCCGAAAAACCTTGGAAAAAATCCCTGCTGTCTTCTTGTTCGTGCTGCGAGTTACGTCACCCCCCCCGGACCACTCCCCTCGTACTTGGGTGCAGCCTGCAGCCTTTAGGAACCAGCCCTCCCCTCTGACGACGCACCCCCCACCCACCTCTCAAACTCTACCCCCTCCCTTTCTGCCCCCCCCCTCCATGCTCCCTCTCTGCCCCCTCACGCTCCCTCCCCCCCCCTCTCTGTGCCTCTGTGTCGGCCTCTGTGCCCCTCCCCATACCTCTGTGCCCCCCCTGTGCCTCTGTGGCCCCCCCGTGCCTCTGTGCCCCCCCCGTGCTTGTGCCCCCCCCCGTGCCTCTGTGCCCCCCCCGTGCCTCTGTTCCCCCCCCGTGCCTCTGTGCCCCCCTCCCCGTGCCTCTGTTCCCCCCCTCCCCGTGCCTCTGTTCCCCCCCTCCCCGTGCCTCTGTTCCCCCCCTCCCCGTGCCTCTGTTCCCCCCCTCCCCGTGCCTCTGTTCCCCCCCTCCCCGTGCCTCTGTTTCCCTCTCTGAGCCTGTGTTTCCCTCTGTGTTCCTCTCCCTCTACCCTCTCCCCCTCTAGCCGCGCCTGCGAGTTGGGGGCTATGCGTGAGTGGATAGGGCGGGGAATGGGGTAAAAGGAATGAATAATATTAATATAATTTCAATAGGGGTGGTTAGTGTGTGTGTGTGTGTGTGTGTGTGTGTGTGTGTGTGTGTGTGGGAGGTGGTTAGTGTGTGTATGGGAGTTGGTTAGTGTGTGTGTGTGTGTGTGTGTGTGTGTGTGTGTGTGTGTGTGTGTGTGGTTTGTATGTGTGTGATGCCGCAGGCCGCCCCCTCCCCCCGCAAGTGTGCATTGAGGGGACGAGACCCAACGGGTCCCACTTGGTCTAGTTAAAATTAAAAATCCTTGGAAAAATGATCCTGTTATATTTTTAGCCAGCATAAGACTAAGTAATAAGATACCATCAAAATATAGCAAAAGAAAGTGAGAGCAGAAAGAAATAAAAAGATTGCAATTGTTTTGACAAGTCAAAAGAACGAGTAGATCTGGTGTCTAAATAGAACAATGAGCTATTCTGCAGTATCTAACTTGAGTCATAAAACAATATGTAACAAAACTGATCATGCCTAACATTTGTTTGTCAGTGAAGATAGAAACAAAATGGTGGAATAACTTAACAGGACAGGCATCATCTCTGGAGAGAAGGAATGGGTGACGTTTCGGGTTCAGACCGTTCTTCAGTCTTATTCAGTCTGACGAAACGTTTCAACTCGAAACGTCACCCGTCCCTTCTCTCCAGAGATTTTGCTTGTCCTGTTGAGTTACTCCACCATTTTGTGCGTATATTCTGTGTCAACCAGCATCTGCAATTCTTTGTGAAAGAAAGAACTGCAGATGCTGGTTTAAAATCGAAGATAGGCATAAAATGCTGGGGTAACTCAGAGGGACAGGCAGTATCTCTTGAGAGAAGGGATAGGTGACATTTCGGATCAAGACGCTTCTTCAGACTGATGTCAGTGGAATGGGCGGTACAGAGATAAAATGTAGTTGGAGACAGTAAGACTGGTCGGAGAACAGGGAAGTGAGAGGGGATGGAGAGAGAGAGGGAAAGCAAGGGCTACTTGAAGTTAGAGAAGTCAATGTTCATACCTCATACTGCCGGGGTGTAAGCTACTCAAGTGAAATATGAGGTGCTGTTCCTCCAATTTGCGCTGGGCCTCACTCTGACAATGGAGGAGGCCTAGGACAGAAGTTTATATTTCCTACACATTTGTTTGTCAGTGTTGATCACTGGCCCTGTTTTCACTTGGTAAAAGTTTGCTTATGAAGTTGAATAAAAAACAAGTAAAACAAAATTGTAGCAAATGATGACTGAGCTCCTGGAAACAGCCTGCATCGTAATACCCGGAAGTAAGAAGTTCATTAATCAATGTAAAACCAGAAGGCTTTGAGCACATTGGGAAGCTCATATGATTAGTATTGTCTGTATACAATTCAGGTATTACTGAACAAACTCAGTTCAGCAAAATACACAGGCTTTCTAGCATACCCATCATTACATATTTTTACATAATTTCTATGGGAGATGGTGGAGGCAGTGGGATATGTGCATAATTAATTGACAGGCAGAGTTCAAGTGAGAAATAGAAAGACATCTTAGATGCATTTTTACACCATCCCTCAGAATGAAAAAAAAAGAAGAAAATTAGAGACAAAGAAGGGAGAAAATAAAATAGTAAACAAAATAAAGCTTCCACTAAAATAAACTCAATGGGATTCTAACAAATAGCATGTGGTTAACACAAAAATAACACCATTTGGTTTTCACACAGAAAACAGAACCAGAATAAATGGACAGACACAAGAGTAACTCAGTGGGTCAGACAGGCTCTCTGCAGAAAATGGATAGGCAACGTTTCGGGTCAGAACCCTTCTTCAGACTGATTGTAGTAGGAAGTGGGAAAAAAAAAAACTGGAAGCGAAGAAAAAACAGGACAAATCAGGGCAGGCATCAGAGGACCTCAGTCAAGGGGATTCTCCAATAGGATATCTGTTGGCTAGGGACAGATCCGAGCCCAAGAGGTATACATAAAACATGTGGAGCTAGTTAACCACCTTTTAGTGGAGGGGTGGGGGATTATGGGGGAGAAGATGGGGGAGAGAGCTAGCTCACGGGTGAGGAAGATATTTTTCTTAAGAGTTACCTAAAAGTGGAGAATTCCATGCTCTTGCCGTCGGGTTGTAAGCTACTGAAGGGAAATATGAGGTGCTCTTCTTCCAGAATAATTGGGCCTTTTTCAGGTGTGTGTTTCTATGTCTACTGATATCTCAAAAATAGATGAGAGGATATGTTGTAACGAGTTTTTGTCGCATGGATCTTAGAAAGTTTTCAGGCAGGTGGATCAAGTGGTTAGGAATACAAATGGCATATAGGCTCCCTCTGCCTTACAGGGAGTTTGTGCCCAGCAGAAGTCCACATTGTGATTTCCTGTAACATGAATCTGCATCATGTGCACAGACATCACAAAATGATAGTTAAGAAATGCATTTTGAGTTAATTTACTTTTTCACATAAATTCCAAAAGAGTGAACTGTATTCCATTGCTCAAATTTTTGGGTAGGAAATTGAGAATTTCCACAATTCAAATGGTTGTAACAGGGGTCGTCCTTATTGGCCTTTATTGCAATAGAGTTGGAACTGAGTAGTAAATATTGTTACATTTGTGCGGGGTACCGATTAATGTCACACCTGGGGTGCTGGGCAAAGTTTTGGTTGTGAGGCAGATTGCAGTGGAGGCTGTTCAAAAGAGATTCACTAGGGTTGTCCTATCATAATCTAAACAAATTAAATCTATATTCCTTTGAGTTTAAAAACATGAGGGTGACCTTCTTAAAACATGCCTTCTTCTTAGGCAGTGTGACAGGGTAGATGAGATGTTTTCACTAATGGGAAAATGTCAAATGAGGGGTTAAAGTTACAAGATTAGGTGGTGGTCATAGAACTGAAGGGCATAGGAACTACTTCCCACACAGAGGCTGGAGAATCTCCAAAGCATCTCTGCCTCGAAGGATTGTGGAGGCTAGATCAATGTGGGTTTTTTTTTTTTTAAATTTACATTTTTAAAGATTTTTTTTAATTTAAATTTTCAAGATTACGGAATTAATAGCTATGAGGAACTAGCAGGGAAGAGATGCATCTACAGTAGATCAGCCATGATCATACTGAATGACGAGGCACTCTTGAAGAGCCTTGTGGCCTACTCTTGCTCCTATGTTCTTATATATGCATCATCTAAGTGCCAGGTGGAATAATTTACCGTATTTCCCAGCAATGAAGACGCTATTTTTGAACCCAAAAATAAGGGTACGAAAGGCACGAAAATTTACCTGCATCTCTCTCTCTCCCCCTCCCCCCCCACCCCCCCCCTCTCTCTCCCCCTCTCCCTGCGAGCTGACCTTGGGCGCAACAGCCAGACCTTGGGCAATAAGCCGAGCTGGGAACTGCAGCCATTCGCGGGGCAAGTGAGCCGACCTGGGCACAACAGCCAGACCTGAGGCGAGCGAGCCAACCTGGGAACTGCAGCCATTCGCGGGGCACGCAGCTGACCTGGGTGTCACAGCCAAACCTGGGGCAAGCGAGCCAACCTGGGCACTGCAGCCAGTCCCGTGGCACACAGGAGACCGGGGAACTGCAGCCATTCGTGGGGCACGCAACCAATCTGGGAACTGCAGCCAGACCTGGGGCAAGCAATCCGACCTGGGAACTGCAGCTAGTCCCGAGGCACGTAGGCGATGTTGCCGACCCCTGGACGAAACCAAACCCTTGATCATGTCCCACCATCCTTTTTCCAAAATTTAGCAACTTAAATTGGGGGCTGGTCTTCGACGCAGGTGCGTCTTCATTGCCGGGAAATACGGTACCTCTCTTTGGCTTTCACGGTCATCCATGAAACAGTACTTCATATAAAGCAATAATTATACCTACTTCCAAAATTAGCCTGCATATTCAATTTACTATAACTACCTTAAAGAAAATAGAGATAATATTTACCAACTGCAGTTTCACTGTAAACTACCTACAGTAAAACTCCGATAAGCAGTTTGACATCCATCTCACTGGAAGATGTTTCCCATGAAACTCACCCGACTCTTTTATTTTACTCTGTTTAAACTCATCCAGATCATACCAGGTTCACCACAAAATTTATACTATAGGTTTACTACAGATTTTCCAGCACCTTGGTTCTAGAGACTTGCTGGATAATCAGATTTTGCCGGACCAACAGAGGTCACAACCTCCGAGAAGTCAAACGGCACAAAACGGTCTGCCTAGGCCATCGGGGACAGCAATACAGGCCCGCAAAGTTGGCCTCGGATGTTGGCTATGGGCATGGATCTACCGGCACTGGACTGTTCCAGAGTCCCGGCCTCAGGAGACATATTCGACATGCCAGTTAGCTGCGGAAGTCCCGGGAGGTATTCTGGGGGGGAAGAGGGGGTGTGGGTTTGGGGGGGGGGGGGGGGGGAGTTCAAGTGGGCTCTGAGAATTTTGGCTGCATTAAAGAAATTGCCGGAAAATTGGTGGTGGACCTGTACTGGGCAACAACTCAAAAATAAGAATTTAAAGCATTTTGGGATATTACAAGAGATAACATCCAATAGATCATAAAATCAGCCCAGAAAACACCATCAAAGTCTCTACTGTGGCATTATAACAGAGTTTTACTGTAATGATAGTAATGTGTTTAAGCCAGATACTAAAATAGATTAATTAAAAGCTACTTACAAAGCCAGCCGGCTCAAGACATATTGAACATGTTCACATTCTGCAGCGAGAAGTGGTCTTGCTTTGGTAAAACAGCAAATAGCATTTTTAAGCACTTGAAGTAGTGGCAAAGGCACCTGCCATTTTCCAGCATGCCATTCAGTTACCTGTTTGAGAGAAGGCAGAAAGTTATTGGCTGATTTCTGTGCCTGCTACTTTTTGCATCAGTTTCTGAAAGTTTGTAGATGAAATGTAAATCTTTATTTTAAACTTTACACTTCAGTTGATCTCATATATAAAAATTAGCAAAACATTAAATTGGACATATGGCTTTCAGGTTACAAAATTTAATCTCCCACTCCAGTGCTCAACTTAACACATCCAAAGAAAGAGTTCAGTGACACTGAGTTGAGGGGCGACATGCACTTGACATCTGGCTCCTCAACTTAAGCCAGGTTATTGCTGGAAATATCCCAATTCCATCCATTTAAATAGAGTTACTGACCTAGATTGAAAAGTACAGCTAAATGCCTCCCATTGTCTTTAATTAGATTTTATGAACTAATTAAAAAAATGATTGCACCACTTCTTTCATTTTTTAAAAAACATTTTTAAACGTTTTATTGGCCTTCGACAGAGCAAGCTGTCAGATGGCAGCAAGGGCTAAGAGTCTGCTATCCGAGGCTACCAGTAATCAAAATGCTTTGCTTCAGGAGACGGCTATGGCAGCAAGGCCATAAGCTCATTTAGATCTGCAAGAACATGTGTGGTTGCAAGGATGATATAAGAGGCAAGCAGAGAAGATAGAAGCTACAACAAGCAGAAGAATTTCTTCTACACTTTCATAAGCCACACGCTCACATTTAAAGGCAAACATTCCATGAGCTTTTTGATTATTGTACATTCAAATTGCCATGTACCTCCACAAAGTACCATACTTGTCTTAACTCAGATGCAGACAACATTATGCTTCCCCATGTTAAATTCCAACTATATGTCTCCTGCACGTTAACTTAGTCTATATTTTTTAATGTAATTTCCACCCTCCACCACAAGATTTTGCTTCCCACCTGACCATTATCTGAAAACTTCAATTTTCAATTCATCTTTCCTTCACCGGTCATTGTTAAAAGGATAACAAGCAACCTCTTGACTTCTGTCCCTTTATCCACACAAATAATTATTAGCAGTTATAAGGTTACTGAATAAGAGTAATACAACATGGAATTACTCCATGGCCCTCGACACATTAAGCATGTGCTGTCCTTCAAGAACTCAATTTCACAAATATCACTTTCTTCACCCACATTCTCAACAATACCCCTCAGATTCTCTCACACGTGCGCATGCGCACGGACACACACACGCGCGCAGACCAATTTATGAATTTTGCCCAACGCATCACCGGTTCCTCACTCCCCTCCATTGAGTCTGTCCAAAGCAAGCGTTGTCTGCGAAGGGCGCTCAGCATCGCCAAGGACTGCTCTCACCCCAACCATGGACTGTTTACCCTCCTACCATCTGGGAGGCGCTACAGGTCTCTCCGTTGCCGGACCAGCAGGTCCAGGAACAGCTTCTTCCCTGCGGCTGTCACACTACTCAACAATGTACCTCGGTGACTGCCAACAACCCCCCCCCCCCCCCCCCCCCCCCCCCCCCCCCCCGGACACTCCTCCCACAGGAAAAACACTATGACTGTATGCATGTAAATAGATTTTTTATTGAAATCATATTCTATGTCGCTCTTCCAGGGAGATGCTAACTGCATTTTGTTGTCTCTGTACTGTACACTGACAATGACAATTAAAGTTGAATCTGAATCTGAATCTTATGAATCCTTATGTCTTCGCGATGTTGGAAGAAACCAGAGCCCCTGGCAGAAACTTATGCATGCAGGGGGAGACAATGCAAACACACATACCATAGTTCAGGGCTGAACACAGGTCACCAATAGAAACATAGAAACATTGAAAATAGGTGCAGAAGTAGGCCATTTGGCCCTTCGAGCCTGCACCGCCATTCAATATGATCATGGCTGATCATCCAACTCAGTATCCTGTACCTGCCTTCTCTCCATACCCCCTGATCCCTTTAGCCACAAGGGCCACATCTAACTCCCTCTTAAATATAGCCAATGAACTGGCCTCAACTACCTTCTGTGGCAGAGAATTCCAGAGATTCGCCACTCTCTGTGTGAAAAATGTTTTCCTCATCTAGGTCCTAAAAGATTTCCCCCTTATCCTTAAACTGTGACCCCTTGTTCTGGACTTCCCCAACATCAGGAACAATCTTCCTGCATCTAGCCTGTCCAACCCCTTAAGAATTTTGTAAGTTTCTATAAGATCCCCCCTCAATCTTCTAAATTCTAGCGAGTACAAGCCGAGTCTATCCAGTCTTTCTTAGTAAGTTTTATTTATATAGCACGTTTTAAATCAACTCGCATTGACACCAAAGTGCTCTACATAATTAAATAATAAGTTTCCATACAAACCATAGAAAAAGGTTAAAAAATCTGCAGCAAGTAGTGCCTTTCAACTTTGTCAAAGCACCCAAGCCACCATTTGCAGTAAGTACTGCCTTTCAACTTAAAGCCAAAGCACACAAGCCACCATTTGCAGTAAGTAGTCCCTTTCAACTTCAAGCCAAAGCTACCACGCCCCCATTTGTAGTAAATACTGCATTTTAACTTCAAGCCATTGCACCCAAGCCACCACCTGCAGTAAGTAGTGCCTTTCAACTTCAAGCCACACCCAAGCCACCATCTGCAGTAAGTAGTGCCTTTCAACTTCAAGCCACACCCAAGCCTCCATCTGCAGCAAGTAGTGCCTTTCAACTTCGTCAAAGCTCCCAAGCCACCATTTGCAGTAAGTAGTGCCTTTAAACTTCATGCCACCATTTGCAGTAAGTGGTGTCTTTCAACTTCAAGCCATTGCACCCAAGCCATCATTTGCAGTGTAGTACCTTTCAACTTCAAAGCTCCCAAGCCACCATTTGCAGTAAGTGGTGCCTTTCAACTTCAAGCCATTGCACCCAAGCCACCATTTGCAGTAAGTACTGCCTTTCAACTGCAAGCCAAAGCACCCAAGCCACCATTTGCAGTAGCGTCTTTCAACTTCATGCCACCATTTGCAGTAAGTAGTACCTTTCAACTTCAAGTCAATGCACCCACGCCCCCCCATTTGCAGTAAGTAGTGCCTTTCAACTTCAAGCCAATGCACTCACTCCCCCCATTTGCAGTAAGTAGTGCCTTTCAACTTCAAGCCACACCCAAGCCATCATTCGCATGAAGTAGTGCCTTTCAACTTCAAGCCAAAGCATCCAATCCACCATTTGCAGTAAATAGTGCCTTTCACCTTCATGCCACCATTTGCAGTAAGTGGTGTCTTTCAACTTCAAGCCACACCCAAGCCACCATTGCGGGCTTTCTGGAGCGCTAGTATGAACCATTTTAGAACCAATAGACTTTTTTTTTTGCAAGCTTTAGAACCAATAGACTTTTTTTTTGCAAGCTTTAGAACCAATAGACATTTTTTGCAATCTTTAGAACCAATAGACATTTTTTGCAAGCTTTAGAACCAATAGTCATTTTTTTGCGAGCTTTAGAACCAATAGACATTTTTTGGCAAGCTTTAGAACCGATAGACTTGGCTGGTATGCAAATTGTGCGCCAAATGGATTCTTGGGCTGGCGCCTCAGTCAATCAAGCCTGTTGTGCTGGCAACTCACTCACTCACGGCTGGTGGGCTGGTAGTTGACTCACGGCTAATCCTTGAAATTCTATTTCAAGCAGGGTATAAGGCCACCAAATTCAAGTGCAGTTTCTTACCACTTCTAGCAGGGTGCAAGGCCACCAAATTCAAGTGCAGTTTCAAGTAGGGTGCAAAGCCACTAAAGACAGCGAGTCGTGACCTCTCCATCTTGCAGAGACTGAGCCACACCCACAATTCCAGGTTTTATAACGCCTCCCCCCCCCCCCCCACTGGAAAAGGTGTGGCTTTCATGGAGTGATTGACAGGAGAGAGATTCTCAACATTTAAAAAAAAACTAATAACACTTTTATTTTTCATTGATGGGAAGAATTCTCTGCATCTGCTCAGCGGAGGGGGACCGAGTAACATGGCCAAAAATCACAGCCGTAAGTGGTAGCGTTTTATCTAAAATCAATATACAGTGCAAACAGGAAGTAAGTGCATTTACATTAGTGCCTTTTAACTTCAAGCCAAAGCACCCAAGCCAACATTTGCAGTAAGTAGTGCCTTTCAACTTCAAGCCAATGCACCCAAGCCACCATTTGCAGTAAGTAGTGCCTTTTCTACTTCAAGCCAAAGCTCCTAAGCCACCATTTGCAGTAAGTAGTGGCTTTCAACTTCAAACCAAAGCTCCCAAGCCACCACTTGCAGTAAGTAGTGCCTTTCAATTTCATGCCACCATTTGCAATGCCTTTCAACTTAATGCCAAAGCACCCAAGCTACAATTTGCAGTAAGTAGTGCCTTTCAACTTAAAGCCAAAGCACCCAAGCCACCATTTGCAGTAAGTAGTGCCTTTCAACTTCAAGCCAAAGCTCCCACACCCCCATTTGCAGTAAGTAATGCATTTTAACTTCAAGCCATTGCACCCAAGCCACCATCTGCAGTAAGTAGTGCCTTTCAACTTCAAGCCACACCCAAGCCACCATTGCGGGCTTTCTGGAGCGCTAGTATGAACCATTTTAGAACCAATAGACTTTTTTTTTTGCAAGCTTTAGAACCAATAGACTTTTTTTTTGCAAGCTTTAGAACCAATAGACATTTTTTGCAATCTTTAGAACCAATAGACATTTTTTGCAAGCTTTAGAACCAATAGTCATTTTTTTGCGAGCTTTAGAACCAATAGACATTTTTTGGCAAGCTTTAGAACCGATAGACTTGGCTGGTATGCAAATTGTGCGCCAAATGGATTCTTGGGCTGGCGCCTCAGTCAATCAAGCCTGTTGTGCTGGCAACTCACTCACTCACGGCTGGTGGGCTGGTAGTTGACTCACGGCTAATCCTTGAAATTCTATTTCAAGCAGGGTATAAGGCCACCAAATTCAAGTGCAGTTTCTTACCACTTCTAGCAGGGTGCAAGGCCACCAAATTCAAGTGCAGTTTCAAGTAGGGTGCAAAGCCACTAAAGACAGCGAGTCGTGACCTCTCCCTCCTCCATCTTGCAGAGACTGAGCCACACCCACAATTCCAGGTTTTATAACCCCTCCCCCCCCCCCCACTGGAAAAGGTGTGGCTTTCATGGAGTGATTGACAGGAGAGAGATTCTCAACATTTAAAAAAAAACTAATAACACTTTTATTTTTCATTGATGGGAAGAATTCTCTGCATCTGCTCAGCGGAGGGAGACCGAGTAACATGGCCAAAAATCACAGCCGTAAGTGGTAGCGTTTTATCTAAAATCAATATACAGTGCAAACAGGAAGTAAGTGCATTTACATTAGTGCCTATTAACTTCAAGCCAAAGCACCCAAGCCAACATTTGCAGTAAGTAGTGCCTTTCAACTTCAAGCCAATGCACCCAAGCCACCATTTGCAGTAAGTAGTGCCTTTTCTACTTCAAGCCAAAGCTCCTAAGCCACCATTTGCTATAAGTAGTGGCTTTCAACTTCAAACCAAAGCTCCCAAGCCACCACTTGCAGTAAGTAGTGCCTTTCAACCTCATGCCACCATTTGCAATGCCTTTCAACTTAATGCCAAAGCACCCAAGCTACAATTTGCAGTAAGTAGTGCCTTTCAACTTAAAGCCAAAGCACCCAAGCCACCATTTGCAGTAAGTAGTGCCTTTCAACTTCAAGCCAACGCTCCCACACCCCCATTTGCAGTAAGTAATGCATTTTAACTTCAAGCCATTGCACCCAAGCCACCATCTGCAGTAAGTAGTGCCTTTCAACTTCAAGCCACACCCAAGCCACCATTTGCAGTAAGTAGTGCCTTTCAACTTCATGCCACCATTTGCAGTAAGTGGTGTCTTTCAACTTCAAGCCATTGCACCCAAGCCACACCCAAGCCATCATTTGCTGTAAGTGGTGTCTTTCAACTTCAAGCCATTGCACCCAAGCCACACCCAAGCCACCACTTGCAGTAAGTAGTGCCTTTCAATTTCATGCCACCATTTGCAATGCCTTTCAACTTAATGCCAAAGCACCCAAGCTACAATTTGCAGTAAGTAGTGCCTTTCAACTTAAAGCCAAAGCACCCAAGCCACCATTTGCAGTAAGTAGTGCCTTTCAACTTCAAGCCAAAGCTCCCACACCCCCATTTGCAGTAAGTAATGCATTTTAACTTCAAGCCATTGCACCCAAGCCACCATCTGCAGTAAGTAGTGCCTTTCAACTTCAAGCCACACCCAAGCCACCATTTGCAGTAAGTAGTGCCTTTCAACTTCAAGCCACACCCAAGCCACCATTTGCAGTAAGTAGTGCCTTTCAACTTCAAGCCAAAGCTCCCAAGCCTCCATTTGCAGTACGTAGTGCCTTTCAACTTCATGCCACCATTTGCAGTAAGTGGTGTCTTTCAACTTCAAGCCATTGCACCCAAGCCACACCCAAGCCATCATTTGCAGTAAGTGGTGTCTTTCAACTTCAAGCCACACCCAAGCCACCATTTGCAGTAAGTAGTGCCTTTCAACTTCAAGCCACACCCAAGCCATCGTTTGCAGTAAGTGGTGTCTTTCAACTTCAAACCACACCCAAGCCACCATTAGGGAAGGGGGCGCTGCACTGCAGCAGCCTGTCGGCAGCGTGTCCGTGATTTTTCAATTTTTAAATTTTTTTTTAGTATGTTTAAAAGTCTTTTTTTTAATGTTTCTTTGTGTGTTTTGTGTGGGGGGTGGTGTGGGGGGGTAAGGGGGAAACCGTTTCGGCCGCCTCCTCCATGGAGAGGCGACTTTTTCCAGGTCGCCTCCCCCGTGGCCTAACATCGAGGATCGGGCGGCCTTTCCCGGAGACGCGCCCGGAGCTTCAGCGGCGGGCGCAGCGTGGACTCTCGGCGCGGAGCAGGTGAGACCTCACTGGGGCTCGCTGGAGGGGAGCGCTCCGTTACGCTGGCCCGCGGCAGCCGGCAGCCTGAAGCAGCGGTCTGCAGAACTCCAACTGGTGCGGCATCTACAGCCCGGGATCCCTCGTGGAGGACCCGGGGGGAAGAAAAAGCTTCCACCGCCGGCCCGCGGCCGTCTTCTACCGCGGGTGCGGCATGGACTTACCATCTCCCCTGGAGGGGAGCTTCGACCGCCGGCCCTGCAGACTGCGGTGCTTCCGGCTGCGGCACGGCAGGTACTTTAAAACTTTGACCGCCGGCGTGCGGCCTACACCAGCCCGAAGCCGCGGTCTCTGGTTGAGAAGAGCCGATCCTGGAGCAACGGCTGTGGAGGGTGGAGGTCCCGACCACGGGGGAAAATGGAGGAGGACTGGCCAAGTTCTGTGCCTTCCACCACAGTGATGAATGCTGTGGTGGATGTTTGTGTAAAATTTTTATTGTGGTTGTGTGTTCTTTATTACTGTACCGCTGCTGGCAACCCAAATTCCACCGACCTTGGTTGTGTGGCAATTAAATTATATCTATCTATCTATTAGCAGTAAGAAGTGCCTTTTCTGCTTCAAGCCAAAGCAACCAAGCCACCATTTGCTGTAAGTAGTGGCTTTCAACTTCAAACCAAAGCTCCCAAGCCACCACTTGCAGTAAGTAGTGCCTTTCAACTTCATGCCACCATTTGCAATGCCTTTCAACTTAATGCCAAAGCACCCAAGCTACAATATGCAGTAAGTAGTGCCTTTCAACTTAAAGCCAAAGCACACAAGCCACCATTTGCAGTAAGTAGTGCCTTTCAACTTCAAGCCAAAGCTCCCACGCCCCCATTTGTAGTAAATAATGCATTTTAACTTCAAGCCATTGCACCCAAGCCACCATCTGCAGTAAGTAGTGCCTTTCAACTTCAAGCCACACCCAAGCCACCATTTGCAGTAAGTAGTGCCTTTCAACTTCAAGCCAAAGCAACCAAGCCACCATTCGCAGTAATAGTGCCTTTCAACTTCAAGCCAAAGCTCCCAAGCCTCCATCTGCAGCAAGTAGTGCCTTTCAACTTCGTCAAAGCTCCCAAGCCACCATTTGCAGTAAGTAGTGCCTTTCAACTTCATGCCACCATTTGCAGTAAGTGGTGTCTTTCAACTTCAAGCCATTGCACCCAAGCCACACCCAAGCCATCATTTGCAGTAAGTAGTACCTTTCAACTTCAAGCCACACCCAAGCCATCATTTGCAGTAAGTGGTGTCTTTCAACTTCAAGCCACACCCAAGCCATCATTTGCAGTAGTAGTGCCTTTCAACTTCAAAGCTCCCAAGCCACCATTTGCAGTAA
This sequence comes from Amblyraja radiata, assembly GCF_010909765.2. Classification (NCBI taxonomy): domain Eukaryota; kingdom Metazoa; phylum Chordata; class Chondrichthyes; order Rajiformes; family Rajidae; genus Amblyraja; species Amblyraja radiata. Next base: position 16,030,850 of record NC_045969.1, read on the forward strand.
GTGGTGCCTTTCAACTTCAAGCCAAAGCCAAAGTTGGTGAAGGACTTTTTAAACTCTTATTGACTCTTTTAATTTTGTGCAGTGTGTGTCTGGTCCCACACACGAACATGGACATACATTGGACCTTGTTCTCTCTTGTGGCTTGCCTGTGTTGAACTTGGAGGTCTGTGATAGCGTGTTTTCTGATCACATGCCTGTACTATTTGATGTTGGTTTTTCCAGTGCTGCAGTTAGACCTGTAGCGTCTGCTCGGCACTGTCGGACCTTTAACCCTTCTGCTGCTGGCCAATTCTCTGCTGCTTTCGATCAGCTCTGTGCCCCCTCTGCGTCCACTTCCCTTGGTACGGAGGAGATTAGTTCTTGGTTCCACTCCTCCTGCAGAACTATACTGGACTCTGTGGCTCCGTTAAAAACTTTGCAGGCTAGAGCTAAACCCGAGCCCTGGTTCAGTGACGCAACTCGTACAGCTCGACGGGAGTGTCGCAGAGCTGAGCGAAAGTGGAAGAAGGACAGGCTGCAGGTTTCATCGCAAATTCAAAAGGACAGCTGGCGAAATTACCAAAATACTGTTAAAGAGGCCAAAAGATATTACCTGTCTAATATAATAGTGTCTAAGCGTCACGACCCACGTGTGTTATTCAAAACCATTGATTCTGTTTTAAATGCCCCACAGCCTGTCTGCCTGGAAGCATCGTCCGAATTGTGCAATGACTTCCTGCACTTCTTTATCAATAAGGTTGTTTCTATAAGGGCTCTCATCTCAGCTCCTGCCTCTGACCCCTCTGTTCCGGCCCCATGCCTGGTGGCATTCGATAAGTTTGTGCCTCTGACATTGTCGGGTCTAGAGGATGTGGTTAGCCATATTAAGCCGTCGGGTTCCCCTTGTGATGCTGTCCCTCCTCTTCCTTTTAAAGAGGTTTTCCCGACTATAGGGCAGTCGGTTCTCGCCATCATAAACAGTAGCTTGTGTTCTGGGGGTGTCCCCGTAAATTTTAAACATGCAGTAGTGCAACCACTACTTAAGAAACCTGGCCTGGATCAAACTGTTCTGGCCAATTTTAGGCCGATCTCCAAATTGCCATTTATCTCTAAAATCATGGAGAAAGTAGTTTATGCTCAGCTGAAACTCTTCCTGAATGAGCACAATATTCGGGAGGTTTTCCCGTCTGGATTCAAAGCTATGCATAGCACAGAGTCGGCTCTGCTAAGGGTTTTTAATGACATCCTCCTGGCAAACGACTCCGGTACTTATGTGGTTCTTGTCTTGCTGGACCTATCTGCCGCCTTCGATACAGTGGACCATGGAATTTTAATTTCCCGATTACAGCACCAAGTGGGCATTTGTGGCAGTGCCCTGGGATGGTTCAGGTCCTATCTGGCAGACAGAACCATGCGTGTAAGCCTTGCTGGCTTTGAATCCTCCTCCACTCCCTTGGCATATGGGGTTCCACAGGGCTCAATTTTATGGCCCCTGCTCTTCTCTCTATACCTACTTCCTCTGGGCTCAATGTTAAGAAGGCATGGCATCTCCTTTCACTTTTACGCAGATGATAGCCAGTTATATATGCCACTCAGGAAAGAAGACGACTATTCTCTAAAATCACTTCTGTCTTGTCTTGAGGACATTAAGTCCTGGATGGCCTTAAACTTTCTGGGACTTAATGAAAAAAAGACAGAGGTGATTTTGTTTGGTCCCAATGGCTGCCGTGAACCTCCCTTTGTTGACTTGGGTCCACTGGCATTGTCCGTAAAGCCAACAGTTTTAAACCTGGGTTTTAGGATGGATGGTGATTTTAAATTAGATAAACAAATAGGCGCGGTGGTTAAGTCCAGCTTCTTTCACCTAAGGAAGCTGGAAAAGGTAAAGCCCATCCACGAGCGGCAGCATTTTGAAACAGTAATCCATGCCTTTATTACATCTAGGCTGGATTACTGTAACGCACTCTACTCTGGAGTCGCACGAGCTTCATTGGCTCGTCTCCAGCTGGTTCAAAATGCTGCCGCTCGCCTTTTGACCGGAACTCGAAAGAGGGAGCACATTACGCCAATTTTGGCCTCCCTTCACTGGCTCCCAGTGCACTTTCGAGTTCATTTTAAAATTATTTTATTTGTTTTCAAATCGTTGAATGGGCTCGCCCCGCCTTACCTCTCTGAGCTGCTCCACCTATATGCTCCTGCCCGGTGCCTCAGGTCGGCTGATCAGCTGCTCCTTGAGGTACCACGGTCTAAGCGGAAGCTCAGAGGGGATAGAGCCTTTTCTGTTGCTGCTCCGGCACTTTGGAACACCCAGCCGTTGCACATCAGACAGGCCCCCTCACAGTCCATCTTCAAATCCTCCCTAAAAACTCATTTTTATTCTCTGGCTTTCGACACTGGCTGAGACATTGCTCCTGTTCTTAGTGCTTTTAATGTCTTTTAATTTTTACTGTTTTTAGTCCTTCGTTTTACGGGTTTTAATGGTTTGTAATAACTTTTTGTCCATGAGTTCTCATGTACAGCACTTTGTGGCAACTGCGGTTGTTTAAAGTGCTTTATAAATAAAGTTTATTATATATTATTGCACCCAAGCCACCATTTGCAGTAAGTACTGCCTTTCAACTGCAAGCCAAAGCACCCAAGCCACCATTTGCAGTAAGTAGTGTCTTTCAACAGCATGCCACCATTTGCAGTAAGTAGTGCCTTTCAACTTCAAGCCAATGCACCCACGCCCCCCCATTTGCAGTAAGTAGTGCCTTTCAACTTCAAGCCACACCCAAGCCATCATTCGCATGAAGTAGTGCCTTTCAACTTCAAGCCAAAGCAACCAAGCCACCATTCGCAGTAATAGTGCCTTTCAACTTCAAGTCAAAGCAACCAATCCACCATTTGCAGTAAGTAGTGCCTTTCACCTTCATGCCACCATTTGCAGTAAGTGGTGTATTTCAACTTCAAGCCACACCCAAGCCACCATTGCGGGCTTTCTGGAGCGCTAGTATGAACCATTTTAGAACCAATATACTTTTTTTTTTGCAAGCTTTAGAACCAATAGACTTTTTTTTTTGCAAGCTTTAGAACCAATAGACATTTTTTGCAAGCTTTAGAACCAATAGACATTTTTTTGCAAGCTTTAGAACCAATAGACATTTTTTGGCAAGCATTTTAGAACCAATGGACATTTTTTGGCAAGCATTTTAGAACCAATAGACATTTTTTGGCAAGCTTTAGAACCAATAGACTTGGCTAGTATGCAAATTGTGCGCCAAATGGATTCTTGGGCTGGCGTCTCAGTCAATCAAGCCTGTTGTGCTGGCAACTCACTCACTCACGGCTGGTGGGCTGGTAGTTGACTCACGGCTAATCCTTGAAATTCTATTTCAAGCAGGGTATAAGGCCACCAAATTCAAGTGCAGTTTCTTACCACTTCTAGCAGGGTGCAAGGCCACCAAATTCAAGTGCAGTTTCATACAATTTGAAGTTGGGTGCAAAGCCACTAAAGACAGCGAGTCGTGACCTCTCCCTCCTCCATCTTGCAGAGACTGAGCCACACCCACATTTCCGGGTTTTATAACCCCTCCCCCCCCCCCCCCCCCCCACCGGAAAAGGTGTGGCTTTCATGGAGTGATTGACAGGAGAGAGATTCTCAACATTTAAAAAAAAACTAATAACACTTTTATTTTTCATTGATGGGAAGAATTCTCTGCATCTGCTCAGCGGAGGGGGACCGAGTAACATGGCCAAAAATCACAGCCGTAAGTGGTAGCGTTTTATCTAAAATCAATATACAGTGCAAACAGGAATTAAGTGGATTTACAGTAGTGCCTTTTAACTTCAAGCCAAAGCACCCAAGCCACCATTTGCAGTAAGTAGTGCCTTTCAACTTAAGCCAATGCACCCAAGCCACCATTTGCAGTAAGTAGTGCCTTTTCTACTTCAAGCCAAAGCTCCTAAGCCACCATTTGCAGTAAGTAGTGGCTTTCAACTTCAAACCAAAGCTCCCAAGCCACCACTTGCAGTAAGTAGTGCCTTTCAACTTCATGCCACCATTTGCAATGCCTTTCAACTTAATGCCAAAGCACCCAAGCTACAATTTGCAGTAAGTAGTGCCTTTCAACTTCAAGTCAAAGCTCCCACACCCCCATTTGTAGTAAGTAATGCATTTTAACTTCAAGCCATTGCACCCAAGCCACAATCTGCAGTAAGTAGTGCCTTTCAACTTCAAGCCACACTCAAGCCACCATTTGCAGTAAGTAGTGCCTTTCAACTTCAAGCCACACCCAAGCCACCATTGGCAGTAAGTAGTGCCTTTCAACTTCAAGCCAAAGCAATCAAGCCACCTTTCGCAGTAATAGTGCCTTTCACCTTCATGCCGCCATTTGCAGTAAGTGGTGTCTTTCAACTTCAAGCCACACCCAAGCCACCATTGCGGGCTTTCTGGAGCGTTAGTATGAACCATTTTAGAACCTATAGACTTTTTTTTTTTGCAAGCTTTAGAACCAATAGACTTTTTTTTTTTTGCAAGCTTTAGAACCAATAGACATTTTTTTTGCAAGCTTTAGAACCAATAGACATTTTTTGCAAGCTTTAGAACCAATAGACATTTTTTGCAAGCTTTAGAACCAATAGACATTTTTTGCAAGCTTTAGAACCAATAGACATTTTTTGGCACGCATTTTTGAATCAATAGAAATTTTTTGGCAAGCTTTAGAACCAATAGACTTTTTTTGTTGTTGCAAGTTTTAGAACCAATAGTGATTTTTTGCAAGCTTTAGAACCAATAGACATTTTTTGCAAGCTTTAGAACCAATAGACATTTTATTTTTGCAAGGATTTCAGAACCAATAGACATTTTTTTTTTTTGCAAGCTTTAGAACCAATAGACATTTTTTTTGCAAGCTTTAGAACCAATAGACATTTTTTTGGCCAACTTTAGAACCAATAGACATATTTTTGCAAGCTTTAGAACCAATAGACATATTTTTGCAAGGTTTAGAACGAATAGACATATTTTTGCAAGCTTAGAACCAATAGAGACATATTTTTGCAAGCTTTAGAACCAATAGACATATTTTTGAAAGCTTTAGAACCAATAGACATATTTTTACAAGCTTAGAACTAATAGACATTTGTTTTGCAAGCTTTAGAACCAATAGACACTTTTTGCAAGCTTTAGAACCAATAGACATTTTTTTGCAAGCTTAAGAACCAATGGACATTTTTCTGCAAGCTATAGAACCAATAGACATTTTTTGCAAGCTTTAGAACCAATAGACACGTTTTGCCAGCTTTAGAACCAATAGACATTTTTTTGCAAGCTTTAGAACCAATGGACATTTTTTTGCAAGTGTTAGAACCAATAGACACATTGTGCAAGCATTTTAGAACCACTAAGGGCACTTACATTTGAGTAGATATGTGTTCAGTGTTATTCACAGCTCAGAGAGACGTGACCCTCTGCCTTCCTACATCTTGAAGATAATGTGTGGCACACCACTTCCTCGTTTTATAGTCCCTCCTCCCTGCCGCCAGCGGGGGCAGCAGAGAGAATGGGGAATTTTGTAAAAACATTAATATCTCTGTCATTTTTAATCGACGGGAAAAATCCTCGGCACACATGCGGTGGAGGGGGGCTCTGAGTGAGGTGGTCAAAAATGATGGCCGTAGGTGGTGGCGTTCTCTCGAAAATCGCAGCACAGATGGCCAAAACCGGTCAAGAACAGACTTTTAGTAATATAGATAGCTGGGGTCCCAGCACCGAGCCTTGCGGTACCCCACTAGTCACTGCCTGCCATTCTGAAAAGGACACGTTTACTCCTACTCTTTGCTTCCTGTCTGCCAGGCAGTTCTCTATCCACATCAATACTGAACCTCCAATACCGTGTGCTTTAAGTTTGTATACTAATCTCTTATGTGGGACCTTGTCGAAAGCCTTCTGAAAGTCCAGATATAACACATCCACTGGTTCTCCCTTATCCACTCTACTAGTTACATCCTCGAAAAATTCTATAAGATTCGTCAGACATGATTTACTTTTCATAAATCCATGCTGATTTTGTCCAATGATTTCACCACACTCCAAATGTGCTGCTATCCCATCTTTAATAAATTACTCTAGCAGTTTCCCCACTACCGATGTTCGACTAACTGGTCTGTAATTTCCCGTTTTCTCTCTCCCTCCCTTTTTAAAACGTGGGGTTACATTAGCTACCCTCCAATCCTCAGGAACTACTCCAGAATCTAAAGAGTTTTGAAAAATTATCACTAATGCATCCACTATTTCTGGAGCTACTTCCTTAAGTACTCTGGGATGCAGCCTATCTGGCCCTGGGGATTTATCGGTCTTTAATCCATTCAATTTACCTAACACCACTTCCCGGCTAACCTGGATTTCACTCAGTTCCTCAATCTCATTTGACTGCCGGTCCCCTGCTATTTCCGGCAGATTATTTATGTCTTCCTTAGTGAAGACAGAACCAAAGTAGTTATTCAATTGGTCTGCCATGTCCTTGTTCCCCATTATCAATTCACCTGTTTCTGACTGCAAGGGACCTACATTTGTTTTAACCAATCTTTTTCTCTTCACATATCAATAAAAACTTTTGCAGTCAGTTTTTATGTTCCCTGCCAGTATTTTTTCATAATATATTTTCCCTTTCCTAATTAAGCCCTTTGTCTTCCTCTGCTGGACTCTGAATGTCTCCCAGTCCTCTGGTAGGCTGCTTTTTCTAGCTAATTTGTATTTCACCTTTCATTTGATACTATCCCTGATTTCCCTTGTTATCCACGGATGCACTACCTTCCCTGATTTATTCTTTTGCCAAGCTGGGATGAACAATTGTCGTAGTTCATCCATGCAGTCTTTAAATGCCTTCCATTGCATATCCACCGTCAACCCTTTAAGAATCAATTGCCAGTCTATCTTGGCCAATTCATGTCTCATACCCTCAAAGTTACCTTTCTTTAAGTTCAGAACCCTTGTTTCTGAATTAATTATGTCACTCTCCATCCTAATGAAGAACTCAACCATATTATGGTCACTCTTGCCCAAGGGGCCACGCACAACAAGACTGCTAACTAACCCTTCCTCATTACTCAATATCCAGTCTAGAATAGCCTGCTCTCTCGTTGGTTCCTCTACATGTTCGTTTAGAAAACTATCCTGCATACATTCCAAGAAATCCACTTCCTCAGCATCCCTGCCAATTTGATTCACCCAATCTATATGTAGATTAAAGTCACCCATTATAACTGTTTTACCTTTGTTGCACGTGTTTCTAATTTCCTGTTTGATGCCATCCCCAACCACTACTACTGTTAGGTGGTCCTGTACACAACTCCCACTAGCGTTTTCTGCCCCTTAGTGTTTCGCAGCTCTACCCATATCGATTCCACATCCTCCAAGCTAATGTCCTTCCATTCTATTGCGTTAATCTCCTCTCTAACCAGCAACGCTACCCCACCTCCTTTTCCTTTCTGTCTATCCCTCCTGAATATTGAATATCCCTGGATGTTCAGCTCCCAGCCTTGGTCACCCTGGAGCCATGTCTCCGTGATCCCAACTATATCATAGTCATTAATAGCTATCTGCACATTCAACTCAACCACCTCATTACGAATGCTCCTTGCATTGAGACACAAAGCCTTCAGGCTTGTTTTTACAACACTCTTACCCCTTATACAATTGTGTTGAAAAGTGGCCCTTTTTGATTTTTGCCCTGGAATTGTCTGCCTGCCACTTTTACTTTTCACCTTGCTACCTATTGCTTCTACCCTCAATGCTGCGAGACAGCAGATCTACTAGCTTCCACAACTGTGACATTCCAAACCTACACACCTCCAAACTGCATTACCTCTAACCCATATATTTTTAAAGCAGAAGCTTTGCACTTGCCTTCTGAATGTGCATGTAGGCATCAATGGATGAGGTCTGACGATGAGCCCTTGACCAGAATCGTCACCGGCCCTTTGACCAATTGACCAGCCCTTAACTCGGTTTTTATGTCCGCTGATACTATCCGACCTGCTGAGTGAGGATTTCCAGCACTTTGTGGGTTTTTAATTAAAGGCATCACTGGACACAACTTTTGAACACATTAACGTCATGCTCAAAATTCTAACCAGAATTTGTCAGAAATAACAATCTTCACAAATCCATGATGTTTTTTGATCACTGCGTATGCATTTAAATACTCAGTTACTGTGCCTCTACAGTTCAATAACTACTCTTCCATAACTGCTGGCAAACTGACAGGTCGGGAGTTTCCTCATCTGGCTTCCTCACACTTCTTAAACTATAGCGGTACAGTAAAACTCCAACAACCCAGTATATTTGGAACTTTAATGGTAGCACTGATAGATTTTCCAGACAAATTCACAGCATTCCTATTAACACACTTTTAATTCACCTTGTATCAAAGATGTTATACAGTTAAATAATACATTTGGTGGATACCAGGTGGATTTACGGAGAGTGCCAGAAATGGGGCTCAGTAAATATAATGGGGAGGGGGATACATAAACCAGGTATGCCAGATGATGAACCTGGCATCGAAAAGATGATCAAAAAGCCCAATTCATTAAACTGGATTACTTAGGAAAATTAAAAACAACACTGTGCCAAATTTCCTGTAGTTTTCCTTGAAATATCATGGTCTACAAACCATCAGGACCTGAAGGTCTGTTTATCTTGAGTTTTCTTATATTCAAATTTTTTTTTAAATATAAAATCTTATGGACTTCCTCCTTGTAGGTATGTTGCAAAGCCTACCTGAAGCGTCGCTGAAAATCTGTCGCTGCGGGTGTGAGCGATTTTGGCGCCGTTTAGAGGGGGGCGGGTTTAAAACGCGATTTTCTCTAGGCTGTTCAAATCGAAGATGTTCAGCCTAGTTAATTATTAACGAAAAATCGCTGGAAGACCCCGTCGCAAAAGCTATTATTAGTTTTAAAGACCTCGTATAATAGTTATAGTAGTTTAAAAATCAATCTCTAAACCCGCGACCACCAGCAACCGCAGGGTCTCATAGAGCAAACAACTGAAGGTAGGCTGCATATTTTTACATTAAAAAGGGCTTCTTAAGATCCCTTTATACAAAGTTTAATATTGCGAGTAGCTCATTTTGGGCCCATTATATCCCGCAGTATTTTTCTGGGCATTTGGGGGCACAAATCTAGCGCAATGTGAACGTTCTAAACCAGCGCGTTCACAGGATCCCACTAGAAAGCTGATTTAAATGGACTTTAATTTACAGCAATTAAACACTGAATTCCTTCCATTTGGCCTATAAATTAATGTAAATGAGATTTAAAAATCATGTTTTATTGTGAATTATTTATGAATATTATTTGGACACATAGGCTATTTAAAAATGTTAATCATTTATTAAGAAATGGATAGATGTTTAGATCTAGTAATTGAAGTTTGAAATTAGCTACACTTGGGTAACTAACTAATTATATGCTTTAATTTCAGGTCATCCAAGTAAGATTATTTTATATTTGTTTCAGAATGGTTCAATCTACGATAACTGAAAATTTCATTCAGTTCTCTTAATTTTTAAGAAAGTTATGTGCTTTTGACTGTTCACGATCACAACTTTTTTGTTATGTCCATAGAAAATCAATAGGGAACAAGATGCTAATTTCCGAGTATGAAAATGGCCATAACTTTTTAAATACTTGAGATATGAAAGTGAATTAGGTGTCAAATTAAACTTCTTTTTATGCTTTATCTGATGGGATAAATTACAGACTTGATTTTTTTAATCTAAAAATTTTGTAACATTTTTTGTACTCCTTGTGCCTAATTTTGAAGTTTTCTCATTCACAAGGTAGTTTGATCGTTGCCTCCAACAGGTGAAAAGATGCATGTTTTAATGAATAAATTTGAAATGTCCTCGTTATTCCTTATGGCCTTATCCATCTCATCAATGGACTCACATACCCAATCCCATTCAATCAGTTCATGTTTTACTGTACACTATTTTTCATATTTTTTCTTGCACGGCCGTTATTGTTTTTTCACGGTTCTTCCAGTTGACTGGATTTCTACTTTCTTTGCATCATCGCTGTTGTGCACCATCCAATTCTAAAATTAGGTGCTTTCCCTTACCCTGCCGAAAGATGGTCACACAAATCCCACTGTACTTTGAGTGACTGGGCTGCGGAATGATATCCATATATTCTACTCTGGCCTTTGTGTGCCACAATGCCTTATACTCACATTACAGCTTACCAACTCTGAGCAGGAATGATTCAGGATATGGAAATTTCCAAAGGAGCCATGCCTATTCAAGACAATCAGGTCACAAATCTCCCCATTTAAACTGCAATCTTATATTTATTTGATATATTCAGTTATTTTTATTGCTAGTTAGTTTATTTTGCCCATTTTCCTCCCAAAATAAAGAGCGACAATATTTGCGTTATTATTTTAACTTTCTATTCCAAAGTCATATGGGCTCATGAACAGAAAAATGGCAACTCTCGGGGTAAATGTTATTGGATATTGTAATGGAACTAAAGAATTTTAAGGGTAAAAAGACCCTAATGGGACATCTACAGGCCCCCAAACAGTAGCCTGGATATTGGGTGCAAGTTGAATCAAGAGTTAAAATTGGCATGTCGTAAAGGTAATGCTACGGTTGTTATGGGAGATTTCAACATGCAGGTAGACTGGGAAAATCAGGTTGGTACTGGACCCCAAGAAAGGGAGTTTGTGGAGTGCCTCCGTGATGGATTCTTAGAGCACCTTGTACTGGAGCCTACCAAGGAGAAGGCAATTCTGGATTTAGTGTTGTGTAATGAACTGGGTTTGATAAGGGAACTTGAGGTTAATGAGCCATTAGGTGGTCGAGGCGTTCAGCTACCGCTTCGCCGGGTTGTCAGCTCCCCGCGCCGGGCGATCACACCTCGCTTCGGGGCTGGTTGAACCTTCTGCGGTGTTGGAGCTCCCAACTAGCCTCTCCCGAGACTGCGAGCCCTTGTTGGTAAGTCCACAGGCAATGGGAGCGATCCCAGGCAAGGGATCCACTCTGATGTTAAGTCTGTGCCCCGCGGTGGGGCTCACGACAGTCCGAGGCAGCTACCAGCTCCATCGATGAGTAGGCCGCAGAGCCCGGAGAATGTGATCCGAAAAATGATCACATGTCCAGGAAGGTAAGAACCCGATCCCCCCGCATAAAACAAACTGAAGTACATTAAATCAAACTTTTAACAAACACTAAACAAAAAGATGAAAAAACGAACAGACTGCCGGCAGGGCTGGCCATCTCCCGGGCACCCCTGGTGGTCTAAAATACAACATAGCGAAGATGAGCAGGAAGCCAGAGGATTGGGTAACGTTTAAAGAGCAACAGAAGATAACTAAAAAGGCGATATGAGGAGAAAAGATGAGGTATGAAGGTACGCTGGCCACGAATATAAAGGAGGATAATAAAAGCTTCTTTAGGTATGTGAAGAGAAAAGAATTAGTTAAGACCAAAGTTGGATCTTTGAAGACTGAAAAAGGTGAATTTATTATGGGAAACAAAGAAATGGAAGATGAGTTGAACAGGTACTTTGTATCCGTCCACTAAGGAGGACACAAACAATCTTCCTGATGTACTTATGGCCAGAGAATCTGGGGTGATGGAGGAACTGAAGGAAATCCACAATGGGCAGGAAATGGTGTTGGGTAGACTGATGGGACTAAAGGCTGATAAATCCCCAGGGCCTGATGGTCTGCATCCCAGGGTGGAAGTGGCTCGAGAAAACATGGACACATTTGGCTTCTGGAATTTTTTGAGGATGTAACTAGGAAAATGGATAAGGGAGAGCCAGTGGATATAGTGTACCTGGACTTTCAGAAAGCTTGATAAGTTCCCACATATGAGATAAGTGGGCAAAATTAGGTGGTATGGGGGGAGAGTGCTGACATGGATAGAAAATTGCTTGGCAGACAGGAAACAAAGAGTAGGGATTAACGGGTCCCTTTCAGAATGGCAAGCAGTGACCAGTGGGGAACTGCAAGGCTCGGTGCTGGGACCGCAACTATTTACAATATACATCAATGATTTAGATGAAGGGATTCAAAGTAACATTAGCAAATTTGTAGATGACACAAAGCTGGGTGGCAGTGTGAACTGCGAGGTGAGTGGGCAGATGCATGGCAGATGCAGTTTAATGTGGATAAATGTGAGGTTATCCACTTTGGTAGCAAAAACAGGAAGGCAGATTATTATCTAAATGGTGTCAAGTCAGGAAAAGGGGAACTACAACGGGATCTGGGAGTCCTTGTTCATCAGTCAATGAAAGTAAGCATGCAGATACAGCAGGTAGTGAAGAAAGCGAATGGCATGTTAGCCTGTGTTTAGAATGGAGACGAGGAAACACTTTTTCTCAGAGATTGGTGAGTCTGTGGAATTCTCTGCCTCAGAGGGCGGTGGAGGCAGGTTCTCTGGATGCTTTCAAGAGAGTGCTAGATAGGGCTCTTAAAAGTTGCGGAGTTAGGGGATTTGGGGAGAAGGCAGGAACGGGGTACAGATTGGGGATGATCAGCCATGATCACATTGAATGGCATTGCTGGCTCGAAGGGCCGAATGGCCTACTCTTACACCTATTGTCTATTGCATAACAAGAGGAGTTGAGTATAGGAGCAAAGAGGTCCTTCTGCAGTTGTACAGGGCACTAGTGAGACCACACTTGCAGGGCTCTAACTTAACTTTTTTTCCTCTGTTGCAAGCCGGGCAACCTAGGTAGCTTTTTAGGTTGCCAAATGACAGTTTAGGTGGTCATCCAAGACGGCTTGCATGACATGTGCGATAATGTGCTTGGACGAAATGCGTAGTTACCAGTCGGAATTATGCTCAATGGAGCATTCATATATTTTTTCTGCTTCAAATAAAGTCACAAACTAAACATTCACCAATCAAGACATGATATATACCACAATGACATGCAGCAAAATTATAATACAGTATTGAGCCTGTCCCAACTTTGGCCATCACTTACGCGACAGGCCAGTAGTGACGGTCGCGCGACGGTTCCGTGAGAGTCGCGCGCGTCATCATGCGCCCGCACAGCGGTCTGAAGCGCATGACATCATTTGAAGATGGACACAAAATGCAGGAGTAACTCAGCGGGACTGGCAGCATCTCTGGAGAGAAGCAATGGATGATGTTTCGGGTCGAGGCTCTTCTTCAGTCTGAAAGAAGGGTCTTGACCCAAAACGTCATCCATTCCTTCTCTCCAGAGATGCTGCCGGCCCTGCTGAGTTACTCCTGCATTTTGTGTCTATCTTCAATAGGCCCCGCTCTGGGAGTAGGAGTGGGGGCGGATCCGGATCCGCAACGGCCGTGAGCCCCAGGCTGAGTTTGACGATCGTTTGCCTGCTTCTGCTGGAGATGAGATGTTGCGTCGCGCCAGAGTCTTGGATCTGTCCCACTTCGGCCGTCAGTTACGCGACAGGCCGGTGGCGCGCGAAGATTTAGTGCAGGCCGAAGTCCACACTCCTCCACGCCAATCCACACTCTTCCACACCACTCCATGCGCCTGTCCCCGCACTACCCACACGCTAGCAGGTCGCGTAAATGGCGCGCGAAAGACAGCCAAGTGGGACAGGCCCTTATCTCAACAATTTTTACATGTTGCAATGAATGCAATTTCTATTATTTCTTTCCACTTCCAAACAAAAATGTGGTTAGATTATTCAGCGAATGATCAACCTCGGGGAGACCAAGCGCAGGCATGGCGATCGCTTCGCACAACACAGTCGCTGCCTCAAAAAGACTGGCAGCATCATCAAGGACCCACACCATCCTGGCCACACACTCATCTCCCCACTACATTCAGGTAGAAGGTACAGGAGCCTGAAGACTGCAATGTCCAGGTTCAGAAATAGCTACTTCCCCACAGCCATCAGGCTATTAAACTCAACTGAAACAAATCTCTGAACATTAATAGACATGTTTATTTGCTCTTCATCTGCTTATTTATTGATGTGTGTATATATTTATATGATTGTACTAGACTAAGTGGGACCTGTTGGGTCCCAGCATCGCACGGGAGGGCTGGTCACCAACGCAATATTCCACCTCTCCACCAATTCCAATATTGCTCGCCAGTGGGGGGGGTCGTTCTGTTGCGCTAGTATGGGTGTTGCGGGCCGAAGGTACTGGTTTCAAGAGGGCAGTATTGACATTGTGAGCCGAATGGATTCTTGGGCTGGCAGCCAACTGTTGCAACGATTTTAAAAGCCAAGGCAAACAATTGGGCAGCAGCCACCCGACAACCAAAATTCATTTTGTGAACACAAACTTGTTAAAAAAGGCGAGGCAAACAATTGGGCTGCAGACACCCGACAACCAAAATTCAATTTGTGAACACAAACTCATTAAAAAGGTGAGGCAAATAATTGGGCAGCAGCCACACAACAACCAAAATTCAATTTGTGAACACAAACTCATTAAAAAGGCGAGGCAAACAATTGGGCAGCAGCCACCTTACAGCCGCATCAAGGGGACTCACCGTGGAGTAGACGTGCGTTCAGTGTTATTCGCAGCTCAGAGAGCCGTGACCCTCTCGCTTCCTGGGTCTGGCAGAGACTGAGTGAGGGACTACACTTCTGGGTTTTATGGTCTCGACCCCCTGTCGCCAGCGGGGGCAGCAGAGAGAATGGGGAATTAAAAAAAAAACATTAATATTTCTCTGATTTTTCATCGATGGAAATATCCTCTGGTCCCGGAAGGCGGAGGGGGGCTCTGAGCGAGGTGGCCAAAAATGACGGCCATAGGTGGCGGCGTTCTCTCGGAAATCACACCACAGCAAGCCAAAAGCAATCAAGATCAGACTTTTAGTAATAGAGATATGGACTCACTGATATGTTCTGTATTCATGCCTACTATATTCTGTTGTGCTGAAGCAAAGCAAGAATTTCATTGTCCTATCTGGGACACATGACAATAAACTCTCTTGACTTGACTCAGTTCGCAATAACCAACCTGATCTCCCGGTGCCTCAGCACTTCAATTCCCCCTCCCATTCCGAATCCAACCTGTCTGTCCTGGGCCTCCTCCATGGGCAGAGTGAGGCTCACTGTAAATTGGAGGAGCAGCACCTCATATTCCGCTTGGGCAGTTTGCACCCCAGCAGTATGAACATTGACTTCTCCAATTTCAGGTAGTCCCTGCTTTCTCCTCCCCTTCCCAGCTCTCCCTCAGCCCACTGTCTCTGCCTCTTCCTTTTTTCTTCCCGCCCCCCCCCTCACATCAGTCTGAAGATGGGTCTCAATCCGAAACGTCGCCTATTTCCTTCGCTCCATAGATGCTGCCTCACCCGCTGTTTTTCAAGCATTTTTGTCTACCCATTCACACAAGCTCTGTTATCCCACTTTCCTCACCCACTCCCTACACATTACAGGCAATTTTACAGATACAAGTTAACCTACAAAGCCAGTCTTTGGGATGTGGGAGGAAACCCACATGCTTGCAGGGAGAATGTGCAAATTCAACACAGACAGTGCCCGAGGACAGGATCAATCTCTGGTGTGTGAGGCAGCAAGTCTACCAGCTGTGCCACTATATTTTGTTTTCCAACACACAAAAAAATATACGTTGATAACTTTGGTTACTAAAAAAAAACTAGCAATTTTCGGTCTCAAATCTCTAAGTGACCCTATGCCCGCTTTACAGCTACTGTATGTTTTAATTCAGTTCAAGACTATGGGGCAGTACATTGGCCATAAAGTTGCTGCCAAAAGTGCTAGAGACCCAGAATTGATCCTGAATATGGGTGCTGTCTGTATGAATTTTACTCCTTTCCTTTTGATCGCATGGGTTTTCTCCGGGTGCTCTTGTTTCCTTCCACATTCCAAAGGTGTGCAGGAATCTTTTTCAGACCCAACCCAAAACGTAATATTTTCATTTTGTCCAGAGATTCTGTCTGACCTGTTCAGTTACTCCAGCTTTTTGTGTCTATCTTCAGTTTAAACCAGCATCTGCAGTTCCTTCCTACACACACGATACTATACGATAGAACACTGTTTTGTTTTCTTGTTTATAACATTGTTTACAGAGTACTATGTTTACATATTCTGTTATGCTGTTGCAAGTAAGGATTTCATTGTTCTAACCGGGACGTGAGAGAATATAACACTCTTGACTCACGGCACTAATGTGTGGGATAGAACTAGTGTACGGGTGATTGGTGGTCGGCATGGACTCGGTGGGCCGAAGGGCCTGTTTCCACGCTGTATCTTTAAATTAAACTAAAAACACTAAAACCGGAGGGAGTCTAAAGAAAGACCTCCACCCAAAATGTCACCCAGTTTCTTCTATCCAGAGATGCTGGCTGCTCCATGGAGTTCCCCCGCACAATTAAAGCATGGAAGACTTTCACCCTACCATAGTTACCTAACCAGATGCAACTACATTTAAGGTACCTCTTTTTTCCCCAAGAACCCTTTTTTGCTTAAGTCTAAGTCAAGAGTCAAGAGAATTTTAATGTCATGTGTCCCAGATAGGACAATGAAATTCTTGCTTGCTGCAGCACAACAGAATGTAAACATAATACCGAACAGGAGATAAAAGTTCAGTGTGTCTATATACCATAGACCATATATATATATACACAATAAATAAACAGATAAAGTGCAATAGGCAGTTATTGTTCAGAGTTTGGTGGTGGACCCTTCATCACCTCCAGTTTAAATTCAATTTGGAATATTTTTGGAGTAACTCTTGCTCCCTGATTACTCCAGGGAGTTACTCCAGCTCCAGGGAGTGATTCTGCGTTGGTTTTCAGCAGTCGTGGCGAGGCGGCGACCAGACAGCAATGGCAGCCAGATCTCCCACAATGCAAAGGGAGGGAGAAAGTGCTCAGCACCGACCAGTTGCTGTGGCAGTGCCCATGTGCAGGGCAGCCGATGATGTGCTGGCCGTGGTTGTGCGCATGTGCAAGGCGGCCGGCCGTGCCAGTGGATGAGGAGCGCCCGTAGAGCAGAGCCCGGCGGCCCGAACACGGATGGCGAGCGGAGACGGAGAATGACAGAGAGAGATAGAGAGGGGGGCCCCGTTCAGAGTTGAACGGCAGGTGCTTGCCAAGCCGGGCAACATGGTACAGCGTTTAGGTTGCCCGGCGGGACTTTAGATGGCAATTGGCACCCGGGCAACCGTTAATTTCGAGCCTTGCACTTGGAATATTGTGTGCAGTTTTGGTCTCCAAATTTGAGGGACATTCTTGCTATTGAGGGAGTGCAGCGTAGGTTCCCAAGGTTAATTCCCGGGATGGTGGGACTGTCATATGCTGAGAGAATGGAGCGGCTGGGTTTGTATACTCTGGAATTTAGAAGGATGAGAGGGGATCTTATTGAAACGTATAAGATTATTAAGGGTTTGAGCACGCTAGAGACAGGAAACATGCTCCCGATGTTGCGAGAGTCCAGAACCACAGTTTAAGAATAAGGGGTAAGCCATTTAGAACGGAGATGAGGAATCACTTTTTCACAGAGAGTTGTGAGTCTGTAGAATTCTCTGCCTCAGAGGGCAGCGGAGGCCGGTTCTCTGGGTACTTTCAAGAGAGAGCTAGATAGGACTCTTAAAGATAGCGGAGTCAAGTGATTCATTTTCCAACAGTCATTTGACTCAGGTGATGTTCCGCTGGATTGGAAGAAGGCTAACATCACTCCTCTCTTTAAGAAGGGTTCAACCACCAACCCAGCGAATTATCGTCCTGTTTCATTAACAAGTACTTGCTGCAAACTGCTGGAGCATTTAATTGATAGTAATCTGATGAGACACGCGAGTAAACATAACATTCTTGCTGACAACCAACATGCATTTAGGAGGCATAGATCATGTGAGTCTCAGCTTATCCTGACGACAAATGACCTGGCCAAGCACCTTGATAGTAACGTCATCACGCATTTAGTAGTGCTGGACTTTTCTAAAGCATTTGATGTCATCCCACACCAGAGACTGCTTCAGAAGCTTGACTTCTATGGTATTCGTTCCAACACGAAACGACGGATTTCCAGTTTCCTGACAAAACGTCTTCAGCGCGTGTGTGTGTGTGAACGGAAAGAGCTCCGATTGGCGTCCAGTGTTGAGTGGTACACCTCAGGGCACAGTACTTGGCCCACATCTGTTTTTGCTTTACATAAATGACATCCATGAAAAAGTCACAAGTACGACCAGACTATTCGCTGATGATTGTTTGTTGTACCGTCCAATTAAGTCAGCTGATGATGAAGATACTCTCCAAAAGGATCTCGATACTATGGTTGAGTGGTCACAACAATGGGGCATGCAGTTCAACCCTTCCAAATGTGAAACCATGTGTGTCACCAGAAAGAGGAATCCAGGCAAAACATCTTACAATATACTTGATGCCACTCTTGAAGAATCCAAACAAACCAAGTATCTTGGCAACAAATTGCAGAACGATCTACGTTGGAATGGTCAGACTCATCATGCAATTGTGAAAGCAACAGGTGTTCTAAATTTTCTGAGACGCAACTTTCATCATTGTTCAACTTCTGTCAAGGAGAAGCTATACTTCACCCTCGTTAGACCTCACTTGGACCACGCAGTTGCAGCATGGGACCCATACACAAATAAAAACATTTCTTCCATCGAATGTGTCCAAAGACAGGCAGCTCGATTTGTTACTAATACCTATGAGAGAGAAGCGAGTGCTACCAAACTTCTGAATTCACTGGGGTGGAACCCACTCCAAGACAGACATGAAGCTCACCGTTTGACCTGTTTTTACAAAATGTTAAATGGTCAGCTCGACATAGATTACAAAACCTACATCAAACCCAAACCAATTAGGAGCAGACGAGGGCAATCCAATTTGAGATGCCAGCTACCAAGACAGATGTGTACAGCAATTCATTCTTCCCCCGCACAATTAAAGCATGGAATAGTCTTCACCCTACCATAGTTACCCAACCAGATGCAACTAAATTTAAGGTAGCTCTTTCTTCCGTGAAAAGTTAAAATGTACTTGAAACGTATCTGTTTTTCAAAATAAAAGGCACACAATCATTTAAGCCAATATACAATAAAAAAAATCAACATGAGTTTGAATGACATATTGGTCACTGGTATAATAAAGCAAATATACACTAGCATTTTCAGAAGAGGGCTAATTGTGTAATGATATTTACAATTACAGTTGATGGACCAGCTTTGACAGCTTTGTCTCCCCATGGCCCTAGCTGTCATGCTCAGTGTATGAGTGATAGCTTTTGAGATGTGTCTACATCTCAACACCTCCTTGGACATTCAACAAAACACACAACAATAGCTTTTCACTGTATCTCGGTACACGTGACAATAAACTAAGCTCAAACATTCAAGCACGTCTAGAAGCATCTGTGGAAAGAGAAATAGACAATGTTTCTCCAATTGCAGGTAGCCCTTGCTTTCTCCTCCTTCCCCTCCCCAGCT
Organism: Amblyraja radiata; assembly: GCF_010909765.2. Classification (NCBI taxonomy): domain Eukaryota; kingdom Metazoa; phylum Chordata; class Chondrichthyes; order Rajiformes; family Rajidae; genus Amblyraja; species Amblyraja radiata. The sequence goes on from NC_045969.1 coordinate 16,050,253, forward strand.
CTCCCACAGCCTATTGTCTCCGCCTCTTCCTTTCTTCTTCCCGCCCCCCCCTCACCCCCCACCTCGACATCAGTCTGAAGAAGGGTCTCGACCCGAAACGTCACCTATACCGTTGCTCCATAGATGCTGCCTCACCCGCTGAGTTTCTACAGCATTTTTGTCTACCTTCGATTTTTTTCAGCATCTGCAGTTCTTTCTTAGACTTAATGTTTCATGTCCAAGACACTTTGTCATAACATTGACTCTTACTCTTTCCATTGAATTTACCTGATTTCTATTCTCACATGCACCAAGGTACAGTGAAAAGCATTTGCTGCGTGCTAACCAGTCAGCGGAAAGATAAAACAGGATTACAATTGAGCCGTTTAGTGTACAGATACATGATCAGGGAATAACTTTTAGTGCAAGGCAAAGCCAGCAAAGTCCGAACAAGGATCGTCCGAGGGTCACCAATGAGGTAGATAGCAGTTCAGCATTTCACACATCCTAGGGCATTTCTGTGGTTCTTAGGTGAAAGGTTCAGTGTCACAGTTCTCTACAACATGAAAGATTAATTTGGTTTCAAGTAAGCCACACTGAAAGAACACCACTTCATAACGAACAACATGACTTAATTCCATCGGTTACCTTCTCAACATCCAACCAAAATGCATGACTGAATTATTATAAAACATTACTAGTACAAGGCAAGAACATTTGCACCAATTACATTTCACTCTCATATTGTAACTTAAAATCTTGGTTATAATATACCTAACATTCTTGTATTTAGCTACAGATTACTTAACCATAAGTAAAATCGTCTTTTGGAAACATTAAAGAACAATTGCATTCTCTGAATGCATGTCAGAGTGGAATGCCAGGAAGTGGAATGTTGCAAATATTTCACAAATTATTTGATAGCTCCTACAATCATATTGCTCTCAAATCGGGAAACTCCCCATTTTAGCAAACCGACGCCCCATCACAGTTTATCTTACCACTTTCTTTCCATGTTAAGATCATCTTCCTTTACTTTTGTCTCCCCATGGCCCTATCAGTCGTGCTCAGTGTATGAGTGATAGTTTTTGAGATGTGTCGGCATCTCAACACTATGAATGTACACAGTTCACCTAAAAATCAATTTTTTGCAGCCGGATGGTCTGGCACCCCATATTTATCTACGTACATAGCTGGGAAGCAACACATACAGAACATAAATATTATCCTAGTTGGCCTACATGGCCTGCAAAAACTGTAGTCGGCCAAAAACGGTGAAAATAAAATTATGCATACACATTCCACCTCAGGGCATAAATTATTTTGTTAAGTAGAATCTGAAATAAAAATTAACATTTACATGACATTTTTAGCTTCAGTTTGAAATGTTAGGGTCACAAAAACAATCCATTTCTTCCTATTCACGACAGCAGGCCACCTCCAGTTACCAGAATACAATTAACAGATGGGCCAATGATTACCCTTTCCAATTGTACACCCACATCACATCTTAGGGCGAAACTTCAGTTAACCTCAGAGGGGCCTGGCAGCTTTGTTGATGCACCGTGACAACTAAATACTGCCCTTCAAATCTAACAACTCTTGAAAAGAGGGAGAGGGATCACAACTCACACTTACAAAAGAACTTTCAGAAGACACTTAGCAACTATATATCGAGTTGAGGAGGGGGAGGGGGAGTTTTCTGATGTGGAAATCATCTATCAACTCTCATAATTAATTGTTAAGCAGGGTGGGTAGGGAAGGGTCAAACTGTGAAACAGCCCCACCAGGAACAAGGCAGATCAAGTGCTGCAACTTTGGCATTGCTGTGTAAAGGGCGGGAGGGGGGCTGGGGGCTGTCAGTAGCTCTCACTCCTAAACCACTAGGTCCTGGGTTCCTCCCCAGCAAACCACCCCCCCCCCCCCCCAATATCCCAAATGTAAGCCCCGTACAGAGAGGCGCACTCACTCGACAGAACTTCAGGCAGTACTCGTTGGACGCGGAGGTGAGACCCAGGGCCGTCCGCAGCTCGCTCTCGATGTATTCCAGTTCCTTCCTCAGACTCGCTCCCTCCAACTCCTCGTCTTCCGCCATGCTTCTCCCCCCTACCTGCGCGTACCCGACGTACGGACGCGTCTGCGTCACGGCCACGCACGCCCCCCTCCCCCCAGCACGTACGAGCCAACGGTGACCCGCCCCCCGCTCCTCCGCTCCGCGCATTCCCATTGGTTAACCCCGCCGCATACGTCAGAGTCACCGTGACGCGACGCTCCCCAGTTCCCTGGGTCGCGAGGGCGGGTGCGGCCGGTGATTGACATCTGCAACAGCCAGTAATCATTGACCACCATAAAAGGAAGCAAAGCAATGGTTAACATGGGTGGTGGGTGTATATATACATATATGGTCAATAGCGCTTTATTTGTCACATAAATTTCAGGTGAAGGGGAAAAGATTTAATAGTAATCTGAGAGGTAACATTTTCACACAAAGGATGGTTGGTGGGTGTATGGAACAAGCTAGTTGAGGCAGGAACTATTGCAACGTTTAAGAAACAATTAGACAAGTAAAGGACAAAGGACATTTATTGTCACATACACCAATTGGTGCAGTGAAATTTGAGTTACCATGTAGCACACAAATAAGATAAACACAACACTATAGAATTTAACATAAAACATAAAACATCGCCCACAGCGGAATCAATGTTTCCCACTGAGGGAAGGCAATAAAGTTCAGTCCTCTTCCTCATGTTCACCCGTGGTCGGGGCCTATTGAGGCCTCTGCAGTCGCCGCAACGGCGGCCCGATGTTTCAGGCCCTCTCGAAGGATGATGAAACTCCGACGTCGGAACGGAAGAACACTCTCAGCGGCTTGGAGTTTCCGAATCGGCCGCTTCAAGTCAAGTCAAGTTTATTCATCACATACACATACGAGATGTGCAGTGAAATGAAAAGTGGCAATGCTCGCAGACTCTGTGCAAAAAAACAAACAAACAAACAAGCAAACTACAAACAGAATGGAACAGAATCACATATTCTTTTGCATATTACATATTGTAGGAGGAAGGAAAAAGGAAATAAAAAACAGCAAATTAAAAAAAACAGTAGAATGGTACAGTAAAGTTAGTCCCTGGTGAGGTAGGAGTTTACAGACCTAATGGCCTCTGGGAAGAAACTCCTTCTCTACCTCTCCGTTCTCACAGCATGGCAACGGAGGCGTTTACCTGACTGTAGCAGCTGGAACAGTCCGTTGCAGGGGTGGAAGGGGTCTTCCATGATCTTATTGGCTCTGGAGTTACACCTTCTGATGTATAGTTCCCATAGTGCGTTCGGCCGAACGCACTACTCTCTGCAGAGCCTTGTCCTGGGCAGAGCAGTTCCCAAACCAAATCGTGATATTTCCGGCCAAGATGCTTTTCACAGCCGCTTAGTTGAAGCACTGGAGGATCCTCAAAGACACTCTGAATTTCCTCAATTGCCTGAGGTGGTAAAGGCACTGTTTTGCCTTACGAGTGCTGCAGCGTGTGATGTCCACGTCATATCCTCAGAGATGTGGACTCCCAGGTATTTAAAACAGCTCACCCTATCCACAGTATCCCCATTTATCCTCAATGGTGTGGACGTCCTCGAATTATGTGCCCTCCTAAAGTCCACGATCAGCTCCTTAGTTTTTTTGATGTTCAAGAGGAGGATGTTGTCCTGACACCAGTGCCAGATCAGCCACCTCCTCCCGGTAGGCCTTCTCATCGTTGTCTGAGATCAGGCCCACCACCACATGGTCATCAGCAAACTTGATTATTGAGTTGGAGCTGAACCTAGCCACACCGTCATGTGTGTACAGGGAGTACAGTAGGGGGCTGGGGACGCAACCCTGGGGGGATCCTGTGCTCAGGGTGAGGGACTTCAATGTATTTCCCCCCATCTTGACTACCTGGGGGCCTCGTGGAGAGAAAGTCCAGGACCCAGGCACACAGGGGGGTGTTGAGCCCCAAATCCAGTAGCTTCTCGGCCTGTCTGGTGGGACTATCGTGTTGAAGGCTGAACTGAAGTCTATGAACAGCATCCTCAAGTAGCCCCCCTTCTGGCTGTCAAGATGAGAGAGAGTGGTGTGCAGAACCTGGGAGACCACATCGTCCCTCCTACCAGAGACCACGGCTTCTGAAGTCTACAGGCCGAGCTGGGCAGAGCTCCAACATTGGCGATCCTCGGCAGAAGATCCCAGAGCTCCGCGATGTTACAGTTAGCGCCGCAGACCACAGCTCCACGGTGTTAAAGTCGGCAGGCCCTCCGGAAATCCACACGGCGATCCCGGTAAGGCATCGCCTGCTCCGCGATGGAATTCAGTGCTGCGCCACCGCTGAAGCTCTGGCCGGTCTCCGGCAGGAAAGGCCGAGCCAATCCAGATGGTAGGCCACGAGGAGGGGGCGAAGATAGGGCTCGGAGAATAGATGCATCCTCGACCAGTTACTGACTGAGAAAAATGGTTTCCCCCTTGCCCCCCTCCCCCTACACCCCACATAAAAAAGACTAAAAGACCTCCATAAACAAACTTTTAGACAGACTAAAAATAATAAAGGATGAAAGGACAGACAGCTGCTGGCGAGGCTGCACACTCAATGGCGCCACCACTCGCCACCACAAGTACATGGAAGGGACAGGTTTAGAGGGATATGGGCCAAACGCAGGCGGATGGGATTAGTGTATCTGGGACCTGTTGGGGGGTGATTATAACTAAATGCTAGTGCATAGTGAAATTATTTTTGCATATACTACACATGCGGGCGCCGACATTTTTGGCACCATTAATCAAAGTCCAGTCGGCCTGCGCGCTCAATGTACTGGAGCAGTTCCCAGGAACCGACATCCCATTCCTCGGCCGGTCATCTTTGTGTCCCGGGAGCACCTCCTGCAGCCCACCTGAAGGCGCTGGAGGGAATGAGCTGCCAGAGGAGGTAGTTGAGGCAGGTACAATGAACAACATTGAAAAAACATGAATGAATGAATATTTTATTGTTACACGTGACATGTCACAGTGAAATTCTTTGCTTGCATACCCAAAATATGCAAAAGTCGCCACGTAAGGGCGTTGACTAAGTTAAAAAGTATACACAGTATCCGCACCGGGTTCTCCCCCCCCCCCCCCCCTCACAGAGGTCCCCTGCTAGGTCCTCTCCAGACACTTCCATGGCGACGACTGGCCCCAGCCACATGGCTCCGTTGACTCGCGGAGTGCAGGCTTGGCCGCGGGCTCTGCAGACCCAGGCTCCATCAGCCATGTGCTCCATCCGACCCAAGGGGGCTCCGGCCTCACTGACTCCGTGGCTCACCGAGAAACGTCTGCTGCAGTGGCTCACCAGGAGGCTTCATTCATTCATTCATTCATTCATTCATTCATTCATTCATTCATTCATTCATTCATTCATTCATTCATACTATGAACAATATTTTAAAAACATTTGGATATGTACATGATTAAGACCCAAATGTATGCAGGCAGGACTAATGTAGATGGAACATCTTAGTTGCCATGGGCAAGTTGGGCGGAATAGCCTGTTTCCACGCTGTGAGACTATAACATTGCTCCAATAGTGCCCCAATCACACACTGTCCACTTCAATCTCTGACCCAAAATCCACAAAACATACTGCCCATTATTTCTGTTCATCTCCAGCCCCTCTGTTTGTATGTTTTCGTATCTCAATTCCATCTTGTCCAGTCCTCAACAACGTTTGACTCCAATCAAAGATGTTGCCCCGGGCATTCACATGGGCTCTTGCAACACTTGATCTAGATGATGGAATTGATGGCTTTGTGGCCATGGTTGCAGATGATATGAAGATAGGTGGAGGGGCAAGTGTTGAGAAAACAGGGGGGCAACCAGAGAGCAGTCCTGAACTACTATCTACCTCTTTGGTGACCCTCGTACTATTCTCAATTAGACTTTGCTGCCTTTACCATTGCACTAAACGTTATTCCCTTAGTATGTATCTATACACTGAAAACGGATTGATTGTAATCATGTATTGTCTTTATGCTGCCTGGTTAGAATGCAACAAAAGCTTTTCCCTGTACCTTGGTACACCTGACAATAAACTAAACTGAACTGAACTGCAGAAGCACTTAGACAGGTTGAGAGTGTGGCGAAAGAGGCGGCAATGTCGAGTATCAAAGTGTACTGTCTATAGGGGAGAGGATTCAGAAATCGATAGGTGCAAAAGGGAATTTGCAGTGCTGGTGCAGAAATCCCAAAATAGGCTGTGGGCCGAGGAGCTTTATTCCAGTGTTTCGTGACCCAAGTCACCGAACTACATGAAATGTTCACATATTGTGTAAAAAATATATATAAATCACCCCTGAAACTCGTCATGAACAAGACTTGCACATTTATTATTAAATTAGAGAAAAACCTGAAAAACTTTGGGTATTTTTAGTCCAATCAAAGCACGTTTAACATTGAGTTGTCTGCTTGTTTCAGGCTAGCACACACCATGGCTGAGAGTGCCTCTACTGATGCCTGTTTTACTGGAGATTCCGATGAAGGTTCTCTCTGGTTCTGTGGAATACATGTTGTGGAAACTTGCAGCAGGGTAATTGAATTTAGTGAGAAAAGCATTAAGAAGTCTGAAAAATGTGCAGCTAAGTGGATAGAAGTGGAAGAAGGCCTTGAAAGCAAAGTCCCTGCTGAGGTGCTGCAACACAAAGTTGTGAAACTTTGTGAATCAACTCAAACTGAAAGGTAAGATCTAAAGTCTGAATTTATTAAAATTAATCTGTATGGACTTTAATTAATTTAATTGCACCCTTTATAATGTGAAAAAAATGAGATTTGGAGGCTGTACATTCACTCTTTCACTCACTCACTCATTCACTCACTCACTAATTCATTCATTCACTCATTAATTCATTCATTCACTCATTTACTCGCTAATTCATTCATTCACTCACTCACTCACTCACTCACTCACTCACTCACTCACTCACTCACTCACTCACTCATTCATTCATTCATTCATTCATTCATGAAGTAGAGGGCCTAAACTATGTGTATCCATAACACAGTCAATTAAACATTTTCACTAATGCCAGCTTGTAGAGTAATAAGTCTTTAACATCTAATCTCAGAGCTGCCTGCGATAACTTACCGGGAAAAAGTGCTCCGACCGCGGGGCCTAGGTACTTAATATAGTGAAGCCGTGGTCTCAATTAAGAAGCAGCCGATTCGCGAACGCGGAGCCACAGATCATCCCCGCGGGCGGGGGGAGGGGGGGGGGCTGTACATAGTGCCGTCCGTTGCGGCCGTTTCCAGGCCCCAACCACGGGAGAAAAACGGAGGGATATTGATCGCACTTTATAGGCTTCCATTGGAGTGAGAAATGGTCAGAAATGGTTGATGTTTCTGTAGAAATGAATTGGTGTATGTGAACTTGAACTAATTTTTCTATGGTAGTAACCTATTGTTATTCTCATTAACATTAAGAAGAGGTTGAAATTTTATGAATTGAAGTCTATGCAAACGTAATGACTATGAGATTTTTATTCTGTGGCCTCTGCCTGACCCTCCACTTGAACTTGAAATAACTTATCAATTGTAGTAAATTACAGTGTAAGTCTCATTGACAATAAATAGAGGTTGACATTTTATGAATTGAAGTCCATGCAGACCTAGGTATTATGAGATGTTTCTTTCTCTAGCTATTCTGCAGCCTCTGCTCCTCCACTTGAACTTGAAGTAACTTATCTATGGCAGTAAATTACAGTGTAAGTCTCATTGACATTAAGAAGAAATTGACATTTTATGAATTGAAGTCCATGCAGACCTAAGTAATATGAGATTTTTTTTTTTCTGCAGCTTCTGCCCCTCCACTCTTCAGAACCTGTCCACACAAAAGTGTTTTGTGTGGACATGCATTGTGCTTTAATGAACACTAATTTGATAGTTTGCAGACTTGCCATCCCATCTACCTGGACATGCATACATGTTTAATTTCCTCATTGATATGTCGATATTGTCTTACATAATATAAAACATGAAAATATGTAAAATACACCCTGACACATATTATCTTCTATTATTAGGAGGCAGCAGTGTATCCCTGGTTATCATGCAGAGTGCTATCGTCACTTCTGCAACATAACAACAGATTTATGTAAGTGTGATGACTGCAGAAACTCTATTACTGCAAAAGACTTTGAATCTGGTGAAGAATATTCAGATGAAGATCAGATGTAATGTAAACAAAATAAATTGTGGAAAAAAATGATTATATAAAGTTTTATTTTAATGTCGATCGTTTCACTGTTTATTTGGTCAAATTATTTAAGTAACGATGAGTGAGTTACTTATGATAATGGCGTGCTGGTGAAGGACTGCGACAATCCACCCACCGATCCACACATACATACATACATACATACGCACATCCACACACTCATCCATCCATACGCACACTTCCATGCATGCAAACACACACATACATGCACACATAAATCCGCACACACACATATCCACACATCCATTCACATGCAGCCATACATGTACACATCCACACATACATGCACACATACATCCATCCACACGTACATACACACTTACATCCCCAGATACACTTTGAAAGGTATACACAGACACACACACAAACTAGAGATAAACAATGCAACACTTTTAGGGTTCTTTTAGGTTAAAGGCACTAGCCCTCATTTGCAAAGGCACCACCATAAATCTAACATAAATATAAGCTCATTGTAGCTTAAAATGAATATTCATCGAGTAAACATCAGAGCATTCGATTCTTGGCCAGGATGTGACATTTACATCAGAAATAAGACATGTCTCTTACAGGTCTGGCACTGCCCCAGTCCCATTACCCCCACTCTCCCCACTATGGCAGTCAGCGGGGTTCAGTAAATGGGGAAATCTAGGGGATCTGTCCTGACCCTTTAATTAGGCAGGTTCATGAGCCCTTAAAACCTGGGACATCTGCTGCAGTCTCATTAAATTTCCTATTAAAGCGACTGGAACATGCCTGCCTGGCACTGCCCCGGTCCCACTATGGCCGTCACCCCCACTCTGCACACTGGCAGTCAGTGGGGTTCAGTAAAGGGAGGAACTCACAAGAACTGCCCTAACCCATTAATTAGGCTGGTTCAGGAGCAGGACCTCTGCAACAGTGTCATTAAAAAAACACACCCACAATTATATTCATCATATTATTTTTATATAATATAATTATACTTAATTATACATGATTACATTCATATTTACAAGTTATATATATATATTGGTATAATAATATATCGTAGTGGCACCAAATGTGGTGAATAAAGGTGAGACGTCAGGCTGGTTCAAAGAGTCGTTTATTCAGTGGTGACACGTTAGGTTGGTGCGCTAACTATATTACAATGTTGCTGTAGCTGAGCGAGGTTGTTCTCTCGGGCTCAACTATTTGTTAACTCCTCAAGGTCTCGAGGTAAGAGACCTTAAGTACCAGGACACTCCCTCTAGCCCATGACGTCACGTGCCCGCCCTCATATCTACTGACGAGGGTTCGAGCATGAGTGGCCCGTGTTTAGGCTGACGCCACAATATAGTTTAAATGGACTGCAACACGGAAATAGGCTGCCCATGGTGTAATATGGGCATTGGCCACTAGATGACGCTTATTTTCCCGATCTCATTTTCTAATTAGTTTAATTAATTAATGTGCAACGTTTGGCAATGACGAGTTATGACATCTTTCTCAATTATATTTCATCTAAACCTGTGGAAAATTTAATGTAGTTTGGTGACTTGGGTCACGACAACTGATTTCTAGACACATTTTTGATGCTCAGCGCACAGCCTAAAAGGTTAATTTGCAGGTTGAGTGGGAGGGAAGAAAGGCAAATGCCATGCTAGTATTCATTTTGAGGGGACTACAATATAAAAACAAGGATGTAATGTTGATGCTTTATAAGGCACCATTGAGGAGATATTTCTTTAGCCACAGGGTGATGAATCTGCGGAATTCATTGCCACAGACAGCTGTGGCTAAGATATTTTAAAGTGGAGATTAATAGGTTATCGGGAGAAGGCAGGAGAATTGGGTTGAGGGGGAAAAAATAGATCCATCACGAGTGAACGGTGGAGTAGACTCAATGGGCCGAAGGGCCTAATTCTACACCTGTGTCTTGTGGTGCTCACGATGTGGCCTCCTTTACATTGCTGAGAACAAGCGTACAAGAGGTGACTGCTTCACCGAGTACCAATGTTCTATCCACAATGGCCATCTTCAGCTCTCGGTAGCATGCTACGTCTATTCCTCCTTCCACACCAACCTGTCCTCGACCTTCTCCATTGCCAGAGTGAGGCCAAATCATAAATTGGAACATTACTTCACATTTCGTACAGACCCCTTGAGTTCCTTTCTCTCTCGCGATCCACCCAGGTTCTCGCACTCAACGTCGTTCTAAACGCCATCCCAGCTACTTGTTACCCAGGTTTTCTCCCCTTCCTCACCCGCCCACCTTCGGCCCTGCATTCGCAACTTAACCCACTGGGACCCCTATACCCTCAAGTACTGGTTGCCTTGGTCCACCATACCTCCCATATCTGGTTCCACTTATCACCTTCTCTAATTATCAGATTCCAGAATCTGCAGTCCATGTCTCTTTCCAGCCTTCTTCTCTATTTCCACTCTCCCTTCCCACCACCTGGCTCTTTCTGCCCATTATCCCCCAATTTCACTGTTATCTCCCCTCAACACTCATTAGTCCCGATGCAGGGTCTCGACCCAAAATGTTGACGTTCTTCCTGCCTCCACAATTGCTGCCTGGCCCATCAAATTCCTCCATCAGTTTGTTTTTGAATGAATAATGAATGAATAAGTTTATTAGCCAAGTGTTCACATACAAGGAATTTGCCTTGGAGCTCCGCCCGCAAGTGACAGCATGACATACAGTGACAGTTAGGAATAACACATAAAACATTAAACATTAATAATAAAACATTATCGATTAAACATGTGAATTAAATAAAGTACCAGAGCAAAAGGTCTACAGATTTGTGGTTATTGAGACGAGCTGCTACTCGTGTTTTTATGTCTGTCTGTGGCAGCTTTGACACTCCGCAGTCTCTTTCCAGAGGGATGTGATTCAAAGAGTTTGTGGACAGGGTGAGAGGGGTCAGCGTTGATCTTATCCGCTCGCTTCCTGGCCCTTGCAGTGTACAGTTCATCAATGGAGGGAAGGTTGCAGCCAATAACCTTCTCTGCTGATCGGACAATTCGCTGCAGCCTCCGGATGTCGTGCTTGGTGGCTGAGCCAAACCAGATCATGATGGAGAAGGTGAGGACAGACTGTACGATGGCCATATGGAATTGGACCATCATTGCCTGTGGCAGATTGTACTTCCTCAGCTGCCATAGGAAGTACATCCTCTGTTGTGCCTATTTGACTGTGGAGTCAAAAATTGCTCCGGATTCCAGCATTCGCATTCTCTTGTTTCTCCAATGGCTAACATTTGTAACTTGGTGATTGTAGACTTGTTTATTATTTGGACAGTGGAGTGGATAGCTAGAAAACCAGAGTCAAAATGCAATTGTAACTTTTTCCTGCCCTCCCCAAATATTTTATGTTAGGAAAACTGAAAGTGCAACAGTAATATCTGTGTGTTGTTCACATGCTATCTTCCTTCTAACTAATTTGTACTCTTTTGTCAATAAAATGGATAGTCAGCTATCAAACTACATTGGGACCCTGTCCTTTTTGGCATTTCTATATTTGACCAAAATAATTCAATTTTGCAGATAAAAAAGTCAGTGACATCTTACAACTGCTTAATGACGTAGGTAATTTTAATGTTCTATCATTTTGTACTTGTTACTTTGAAGCTGTTGGAACTCACATGGTAGCACGTTCTTATGCAGAACCACTGTCACCGTTCAATTGTCATCAGTTGCAGTTTCCTACTTTTCATAATAAAATTTCCATATCTCCTTTTGCTCCTATTCTGGAAGCCCAAGTGGCCTTTCCATAATAGTGCATCCTTGGACAGCCATTTTCTTTATCCAATGCACATGACTGACCCAACACAGTCCTTTGGGCTTGATGAGCACTGGGATGCTTATTTGGTTAGTAAATGAGTCAGGTGATATGGAGAGAGAGCAATAGAATGAAATTGAGAGGGAAAGATAGATCAGCCATGATTGAATGGTGGAGTAGACATGATGAGCTGAATGGCCTTATTCTGCTCCTAGACCTTATGAACTTGTGCTGGAAATGTTTTTTTCCCCAATAGTGCCTCCAGAATGAAACTCTTTGATCCATGTTTGGACCAAACCTGAGACGAGATCTGCAGTCAATATTTCTGGCCAAGCCTAAAACAGAGCATTGGTGAATAGGTGTCATTTGATAGAACGGTTTACAACACAGCTTCCATTGTTCGGACTGACTGAGTAGGGTAATTATCCAGACTAAATTTCTCCAACTAATAGAGAAGATTTTCCTCTATTTCCATAAGTTTCAGTTTTACCAGGGATTCTGATGCCCCACTAGGCCAAATAGTCATTGCAGCGTTTACTGATTTGCAGCCTTCTGATGAACAGCAACTGAGATTGACAGATTCTTGATGGGTACAGGTGTCAGGGGTTATGAGGAGAAGGCAGGAGAATGGGGTTGAGAGGGAAAGATAGGTCAGCCATAATTGAATGGTGGAGTAGACTTGATGGGCCAAATAGCCTAATTCTGCTCTTATAACTTATGAATAAAGTGTGAAAACAATTCAGGGTGAATGCGGGGGAATGGTGTAAGCAGGTGCTTGACAATCTGTGTGGTGGGCCGTTGGAATGTGTAGGAAGGCACTGCGAATGCTGATTTAAAGCACAGATAGACACAAAAAGTTGGAGTAACTTTGGGTTGTCGACCAGAAACGTCATCCATTCCTTCTCTCCAGAGATGCTGCCTGTCCTGCTGACTTACTCCAGCTTTTTGTATCTATCTTTGATGGGCCGCCGGGCTGTTTCTGCACTGTATTGTAAATTGATGAAGAGCAAAACAGATCTCGCTTCCACAGATTTGCATTCTTCTATTTTGATTATGCAATTTAACATACAATTCACTCGTCTGTCAAACCTCTTTTGGATTTTGCTGATTCATTGAATGCATTTTTGTTCTATAATCCTTAATATGTGCATCAGATTCTGAATCAAATCGCTGATCCCACACATATATTGTTCAGCTCATTTTTAGTTTCCAAGCAATTCCTTTTGATGACGTTGCAACTCTTAGTTTCCATCTTCTGCAAATTTAACTCAATTTGCATTAAGAAACAGTGCCTTCCTACACACAATGCCTTCGCAGTGCCTTCCTACACACAAATTAAGAAACAAAGGCAATTATGTAAATTGGAACTGTATTAGCTCCAATCCTAAATATTGGAGTATTTTATTCAACACTATCTACCACCTGGTATAGCAAATTGTACCATCAGGTTCACTTTAAGCAATACTTCAATCATGCCACAAATTCCAATGGCTTTCAATTAATTAGCCACCTGATGAGTGCAACGTTATCAATTGTCTGTTGGAGTCCATTGTGAAGGATGAAGTTTCCGAGTACTTAGAAGCACCTGATAAAATAGGCCAAATTCACCCGAAGGTTTTATGAAGGGGAGATCTTGCGTGGCAAATCTGTTGGGATTCTTTGAGGAGGTAAATAGCAGGATAGACAAAGGAGAGTCAGTGGATGTTGTTTCTATAGATTTGCAGAAAACCTTTGATAAAATGTCACAAGTTGAGGCTGCTGAACAAGATGAGAGTGATGGGCCAAATAGCCTAATTCTATGGTATTAGAGGAAAGATACTAGCATGGATAGAAGATTGGCTGAATGGCAGAAGCCAAAGAGTGGGCCTTTTCTCTAGTTTGCTCCCAGTTACTAGTGGTGTTTTTAGGGGCTACGTTTTGGTTCCGCTACTTTTTACGTTGTAGATTTAATGATTTAGTTCAGTTCAGTTTAGTTCATTGGCATGTGTACCGAGGTACAGTGAAAAGCTTTTTGTTGTGTGCTAACCAGTCAGCAGAAGGTCAATATATGATTACAATCAATCCATTTACAGTGTATAGGTACATGATAAGGGAATAACGTTTAGGTGAGGGAATAACATTAATGCAATTGATGGATTTGTGGCCAAGTTTGCGGATGACACGAAGATAGGTGGGGAGCAGTTGGCACAGAGGAAGCAGGGAGTCTGCAGATGAACTTGGACAGGTTGGAAGAGTTGGCAAAGAAGCGGCAGATGAAATACAGCGTATCAAAATGTTCAATTGTGCACTTTGATTCAGGCTTGAACGCTGATTTCCCGGCACCCTCGGTTCCAGAGCCTTTATGGATTATCCCTTTTTTACAGACCAACAGAGGTCACGTGATAATGAAATGACGATACACCTCTGCTCACTAATGACACCCCTCCCGTGTCGCTAAAGTACCACAGAGTGCCAGAAACCTAAATAAAACAAATATAAAGTGTTAACTGTTTAAGAAGGAACTGCAGATGCTGGAAAATCGAAGGTACACAAAAATGCTGGAGAAACTCAGCGGGTGCAGCAGCATCTATGGAGCGAAGGAAATTTCCTTCGCTCCATAGATGCTGCTGCACCCGCTGAGTTTCTCCAGCATTTTGTGTACCTAAAGTGTTAACTGAATGTGAATGGAATGACATGCTGAGCTGTCCCTGGATCCCACAGTCTCTCCGGCCATTTAGAGCTCCAGCTTCCGATGCCACTCCTGACTTGCAATGTGCACAAGCACGGCCTTCTCCACCCACTGCATGGTTCGGTGACATGGCTAATGTTGCGGCTCACATTGTAGCCCCTGTCGACAGCACATTCTTCGGGTCGCCGCCACAGACAGGGCATGCTCGATCACCAATCGGGCTCCCTCCCCTCTCACCGGCTGCTGTTTCCTGCTGTTGGCGGTGGGTTAATCTGCTCTCCGCTCGATGGCCACCGTCTGCTTCTTCCATCGCTCTGTCCAGTCAACCTCTTCTGATTTTACGTCATAAGAAAATATGAGTAAATATGAATCCCCTTATGATGCTGGTGTGTGCCAGTTTGGTACGTTAGAAGGTCAGTTACTGCTCTTTTGTCGGAAATCCCTTTTTAGAATGAGGGGTAGGCCATTTAGGACCGAGATGAGGAAAAACATTATCACCCAGAGAGTTGTGAATCTGTGGAATTCTCTGCCACAGAAGGCAGTAGAAGCCAATTTACTGGATGGTTTCAAGAGAGAGTTAGATGTAGCTCTTCGGGCTAATGGGGAGAAAGCAGGAACAGCCTACTAATTTAGGATGATCAGCCATGATCATATTGAATGGCGGTGCTGACTCGAAGGGCCGATTGACCTACTCCTGCACCTATTTTCTATGTTTCTAAGCACAGTGGTGCAGCTGGTAGAGTCACTGCCTCACTGCTCCAAAGATCCAAGTTTGATTCTCCCCTCAGTGAAGCTTGCAATGTTTTCCCTGTGATCGCGTGAGTTTCCTCTGGGTGCTCTGGTTTCCTCTCCCATCCCAAAGATACGTGGGTTAGTAGATTAATTGTAATCTGTAAATTGCCCCTAGTGTGTACCTAGAGGTTGACGAAGAGGGGTAACATAGAAAAAGGGTGAACGGGTGATCGATGGTCGGCATGGATCTGGTGGGCTGAAGGACCTGTTTCCATGTTGTATCTCTAAATTAAACTAAACTAAACTGAAGAAAGATGCCACAAATAGTCATTTGCTAATAAGTTCACAATATGATTATTATCAAGGTGAGCCGGCATCACATATTTAAAATAACACAAGTGGTTCATTTTGACTTCACCAGGAAGGGACTGAAAGTGTTTAAGAAGGAACTACAGATGCTGGAAAATCGAAGGTACATAAAAATGCTGGAGAAACTCAGCGTCTGAAGAAGGGTTTCGGCCCGAAACGTTGCCTATTTCCTTCGCTCCATAGATGCTGCTGCACCCGCTGAGTTTCTCCAGCATTTTTGTGTACCAGGGACTGAAAGATTGTCTGTCATTTTATTTGTGCATGGAATAATGCATCATCGGTAACTAGTGTTTATTCCATATCTCTACCTAGCATTTAATATAGTGGTTCGAAGGTCCACTTTAGTGGGCAATTAAGCTAATTATGTAACAGAATTTCCAAGGTCGTGTGGGGTCATATTTTCTTCCCTGGAGAACCTTTGTGAACCACAAAGGTTTTTTTTTTTATCATTAACTGTAGTTTCTTGGTTTATGTTCCAGATTTCTTTAATTACTTGAAGTTAACTTTCCCAGTTGCCTGAGTGGGATTGGACTCTCGTCCCCAGACCAATCATCTGTGTCTGGATTTTAGCAGGAGTGACAGTTGTATGTTTATTAATACCCCAAAGAGCATACTTCAATAATACAACATTCATCAATACTGTACTGAAATATTGGACTAATCACTTCCTCAAATCTCTAGAGTGGATTTTCAGGCCATGACCGTATGATACTGAGGAGAGCATCATATTAACTGAGCAATGGCTGATACACAGATTTTGTCGTGAAGGTATTTCTCAAATGTACCAATCCATTATTTTGTATGAAATTATGACTGATAGAACTGTGATTGTCTGCCTTTAAAGAACCTTTTTTAGTTGAATCACCATATTAATCTATCCTTTCCAATCTACTGTTCCCATACTCTAATGATGAAAGCCCTCATGATGATTATTAATATCTCCCTTCTCTCTGAGCTAGACGCTTAAAGTAATCTTTATAAATAATATCTAACCCAGGGGAATTTATTATTTTCAGCCTGCGTGTGACTTCCATATCACTTTAATAGAAACCGTGAATTATTTCTCAAGGTGAGTAAATTCCAATCTATATTTTGTGTTTGAAAAATATTATTAGAAAATCGTAATTTTTAACATTTCTATTTGTTGCCTGTGGTAATTCTTTAGTGTGGTTGGCTCATGAATTCGCTTTATGGCATCACTATTGCTGGATGTCAGAGAGTCATTTAAACTGAAGTGTGACAGTAGCTGGGAACAGGAATGGGTAAATGGACGCCACCAGACATTTATCTGTAACTTTGCCCACGGTCAGTAATTAGAGCCATTGCTTTGCAAAATCAAAGCCCGTAGTTGCAGTTCCTGCATGGAGGAAAGAATCCTAAAGATCCACCTTTCATGATTGTAGACTTTGAAGACAATTTCCTTCCAAAAACAGAGAAAGTACAAGCGGGAATGGGACAATCAGTCTTTTGACTTCTGAAGAAGAGTCTCGACCCGAGACAGCACCTATTCATTTTCGCCAGAGATTCTGCTTGACCCGCTGGGTTACTCCAGCTTTTTGTGTCTGAATTCAGCCTTTTGAGTCTGCTGCACCATAAAATATGATCAGAGTTGATCCCCTCCCTCAATACCACTTCTTCCCATGCATCTTGATGTTTCATTTTGTCCTAAAATCCATCTACTTGTCAAATGTATTCAGCAGCAGAAAATCCAGAGCTTTCTGTGGTAGATAATTCCATGTTGACTCCATGGAGATGAAGCAATTTCTCCTTATAATAGTCCTAAATGTCTCGCATGATATCCTGAGAGTGTGACTCCTGGTTCTAGATCCCCAGTGAAGGAAAATGTCTGATGCATCTCGCCTGTCTACCCTGTCAGTACTTTGTGTTTCAATAAAATCCATTCTATTTGGGCAGCCCAGTGGTAGAGTTGCTGTCTTACAGCGGCAGAGATCTGGGTTCGATCCTCACTATAGTTGCTGTTTGTGCAGAGTTTGTACGTTTTCCCTGTGACTGCATGGGTTTTCTCCGGGTGCTCTGGTTTCCTTGCACATTCCAAAGACGAGCAGGTTTGAAGGTTAATTGGCTTCTGTAAAGTGTGTAGGATAGAAGTAGTGTACAGGCCTTGTCGGGCGGGCGGACTGGATGGGCTGAAGGGTCTATTTCAACACTGTATCTCTACTGAACCTAAAAGAAAACAAATTTGTTTTAAACTTTGTTGTCTCTAATTTAGAAAATCTTGTTGCAATGGGATTGGTACTGTATTAAACAAAGGTCACCATGTTGTTCATATGCTTTTTACGGCACCGATTTTCTTTGGAACTTTGGCAACTGCATAAATTATGTGAAATGAAGTAGAAGTGCGAGTCAAATAGTTAATGTAACTTTTGAACATCGATTATTTCCTTGGTATTTGCAACCCAAAACAATGTTGTGCCACAATGCCCAGTTTATTTGTTACTGTTAAAATCTGAGTTTATTTAGTGCATTCTTGAAAATCATTTCAACACTCAGCTTTTTGTTGAATTGTGTTGAAGAGAGATTTTTGTTGGTTAGTTTTTTGTTGGTAAGTGTCAAAGCATGATCATTTTCTGTAAAATCAGAGCGATCAGAGCATAAATCATGAACCCTGCAGATTGTACTTTATTTCTCTGGGGTTATTATTAATAAAATGTTTAAATTAATTTCCATTCTGTCCCAACCACATCGTGAAAAAACCAAGCCCGTAACCAGCAGAAGAGAACATCCCCAATAACAGTCCCCAATCGTAGCACTTAACATTCATAATACAGTCTGAATTCCTAGTTGGTGGCAGTCCTAAATGGTGAATGGAGAAGAATAGATTTCTAATGCCCGCATATTTTAAATGATACAAACTTGCATTTTATCTTCCCTTGCATAACTTGTCATTGACTGAAGTCACTCAGATTTCTTCCATAGAGGTAAATTGTTTTACATCTAATACATTAGTTTATAATTATATTTGTTGAAGGCTTTATCTGCAGTGTTTGTTCTGCCATCGTGCTAATCATTAAACATATAAATGACGTTGCACGTTTGCCTGAAGTTTCTGTGTTATCTCCAGTAGAGCAGCAATTAGCCAGTACATGGTAGCCATTGATGAGACTTACTGTTTGGAAATCCTATTGTACGGTGGAGTGTTGATTTGGTCAAATGATCAATGCCTGGTTGTGGAAGGGCTAAATACAGCCAAGGAAATGTAGATCACCAATGCAATGTGATTCAGAATTGGAAGTACCCAGTGAAGTTTACAGAATGGTACAACAACCTTTAAAAACAACACATATTCCAGTCTGAAGAAGGGTCTCGATCTGAAACATCACCCATTCCTTCTCTCCAGAGAAGCTCCCGCTGAGTTACTCCAGCTTTTTGTGTCTATCTTTGGTTTAAACCAGCATCTATGGTCCCTTCCTACACAGATTCCAATAAATTGATTTGCTGTCATTTCAAGGCAATGCTTAGCTCTGCCACTTGAGGGTGCTAATTTACCAGATTTAGAAAATCATTCACATGAAAGCAGAATACTGCAGATGCTAGAAATTTGAAATAAAACCTTAAAATGCTCGGTAGTTTGGACAGCATCTGTTCAAGGTCAAGAATATTTACCAGTCGTTTGCACCAGATATGAACCAGAACAATGAAAGTTTTACTTCTTTTTGTATTGAAAGAGAATTAATATTTTAGTTTCACACTAAAATAAAATGCAAACATTACTCTGATTAGGGCTAGGTCTCAAGGTTTAATTTCATCCCTTTTTACACTGTATGCCAATGCCCTTTTACACCGCATCACAGCCTGGTGGTAGATTACCCTTTAGTAGAGGGCATTTGTGAACATAAAGAAAGAAAGACTTGCATTTGTACAGGATGGTATGGGAATGGTATTAGAGCAACAAACTGATGGTTTATTTTCAGCACAAGGTTCATCTCTCTTGTCGAAATTAGTTAAGTGCCAAGTATATGGATTTTTTCCTGATCTCTGGAACCATTTCTATTCCTTAAGAGCCATTCTCTTTGTGATCCTCCCTCTTTCAGATACGTAACCGCAATGGAATTCCATCTGTTGATTGCATGAATTCTACATTGTGAAATATCTGTTCCTATATCATATCCGTAGATTAATCTTCCACCACAATTCAATGCATTGGATTGTACAAGAACCATGAATTCTATGCTGTTTCTTTTATTTGTTGCTTACCTGCATCCGGCCCAGTTCAAATTATTTCAAGAGTCAAGACTATCATGTGACAATAAACTAAACTCAACTCAACTCAAATCTTTACTTGCAGCATCATAATTGAATATGTAAACACAGTACTCTATAGGCAATATAATAAACAAAAGGAAGTTCAATATATATACAGTATCACACACATTAATGTGTATGCATGTATAGATAGATAGATAGATAGATAGATAGATAGATAGATAGATAGATAGATAGATAGATAGATAGATAGATAGATAGATTCATAAACATACGTACATATGCACACATAAAACAAACCAACAAACAATAATAGTGCAAAAAGACAAAACCAATACGTGAAACAGATAATGAAATTGTCTCTCTTGCATTCCACATACAGATTATAAATATGGCATGTTTCAACCTTTAATGCTTCTGCGTAAATGACCTCACATTTCCCAACATCTATCAAAACATAACTAAAACTCTGATCTTGTGCTCTTCCGGTTTGCGTGGTTTTTCTATTTGCACAAAAACGGTACACGATAGGGCTACAATTTTCCTCCACCTTACTCACCGTACTCCTGTGCTGCAAGTGCAACAAGTTTGGTTCTGATCAATGGTATATTCTAAATGTTCTTAAGGTTTAAAAATCTTAAAAACCGCGCATGCGCAGATTGGTCTCTTCTCCTGTCAGTCAGCACCACTCAGATTGATCTCGTCTCCTGTCAGTCAACGCCACGGCCGGGATGAAGACGCCCCTTCCTGCACCACAGCCTCTCCCGCCTTACTCACAAACTCCTCTCTCACCTCCTCAAAGCAACTTGTCTACCGTCTCCCCCACCACCGGCGGTGACCGCAGGGGGTTCAGTGGAGGCCCCGGTCCCGCCCCTCTCTCCCTCACTCACCTCTCTCCCCTGCCCACCCGATGCGGCAATGGCAGTCCCGTCTACCCATCCCCCCCGGGTGCATTGCTGCGACTGTCCGTTTCCTCCGCCGCCGCTGGCGGCGCTCTCAGGTTGAAACTCGTGATGCCTGGGGAGGTGAGGAGGGAGAGTGGGGGGATTGAGGGAGAGGAATGGGGTAGGGAGGGAGAGTGGGGGAGGAGGGGGAATCGAGGGAGAGGAATGGGGAGTGGGGGAGGTAGGAAGTGAGGAATGGAGGGAGAGGAGGGCAGTGGGGGAGGTCAGGAGGGATAGTGGCGGAATAGGGGGAGGTGAGGAGTGGGGGATAGAGGGATAGGTGGGGGTAGGGCGGGGAGGGGAGGGGAGGGAGGGAGGGTAGGGGAAAGGAGAGGGAGGGAGAGATGAGGGAGGGATTGGGGAGGGGAGGAGAGGGGCAAGAAGAGGAGGGGGAGGAGTTGCGGGGGATGAGGTGGAATGTGTCGCGCTTGTGCAGTTAGGGGCTATGTGTGAGTGGTGGAATATTGCGTTGGGAGAACTGGCTGAGTTGGGGGAATGGGTGAATGGTGAAATATTGCATTGACGGAGCTGAACCAATGGGTCTGCACTTAGTCTAGTGGCCTTCTAAAATGCTATAAGGAGATACATTAAACTGCAGATGCTGTTATCATAAGCAAAACGCAATGTGCTGGAGGGGGTCAGCAGGTCAGGTCATCTGGGGAGTGAATGGACTAACAAAGTTCTTCAGATTGAAAAATGCTATACGATTTCTTCAGGTTAGTCAGGAATTTCGATGAGATGTCACAATTACATTATTTTTAATGTTTGTGATTCAGTCTAATTTATATTTGCTTCATCTAACTTCATGACCCTATCCTTTCTGCCTCATATGCTTACTCCACTTATCACTCTACAGATGCAGGTTGGCACAGTGGCATAGCAATAGAGTTGCTGCCTTACAGCATCAGAGACCCAGGTTCGATACTTGTCTGTATGGAGTTTGTACGTTCTCCCTGTGATCGTGTAGGTTTCCTCCCACAATCCAGACTTACAGGTTTGTAGGTTAATAGGCTTGGTATAATTGTAAGTTGTCCCGAGTGTGTGCAGGATAGTGTCAGGCTGCGGGGATCGTTGGTCGGCGCGGATACGGTGGACCAAAGGGCCTTTTTCCGATCTGTATCTCAACTAATGTAAACTAAAGATGCTACCTGTCCTTCTGAATATTTCCAGCACTTTCTATTTTTACCCATGAGATGGCGATATTTGCTATATGGACGAATTTATAAAAGTCAACAAATCTAGTGAAGAAAAACATTGATGTGACACTAATCCTGCATGTGTATCTCAACATCTTTGGCCATAAGAAGCTCAGAAAATGTTTTATATTTTACAGAATTACACTGATAAAATAATTAATTGTCATAATAGTAAAGGGCCTGGCCCACTTGGCCGTCATTTACGCGACAGGCCGGTAGTGACTATCGCGCGCGCCATCACACGTCTTCACAGCCGTCTGGAGCGCGTGACATCATTTGAATACCCAGTTTATGATATTTACCCAGTTTATGATATTTATGGTGATTTTCTAAAATGTTCCAGTTTCTTGAGTGGGGCTAGCAATTGGACAACTGCAGATGTAATGCCCCTATTCAAAAATAGAGGTGAATGAAAATAGCAAGCTGCAGGCCAAATTAATCTGTAGGAAGAAACTGCAGATGCTGGTTTAAATTGAAGATAGACACAAAATACTGGAGTAACTCAGCGGGACCGGCAGCATCTCTGGAGAGAAGCAATGGGTGACGTTTTGGGTCGAGACTCTTCTTCAGTCTGAAGAAGGGTCTCGACCCAAAACGTCACCCATTGCTTCTCTCCAGAGATGCTGCCGGTCCCGCTGAGTTACTCCAGTATTTTGTATCACTTATCTGGTTTGCTCTTCCATTTCTACCAACTGCACCCCTTCTCATGTCATTCGTTCATCCAGCTGTAGGAGATACAATATTTGTCTTTTTAACCTCTTCCTTACCCACAATCCAGAGACCCAAGCAGTCATTACAAGTGTAGCATCAATTCACTTTTGCACTTTCACTTGGTGTTCACCACGTAGTTTTCTCTACGAAACTGTGCAATTTTTTAAATTGCACACATATATCCATGACGCGTAAAAGGCGGGCTGACTGCGTATGGAGGGCGGCACATGGTTACGCACGGTGTCTACACGTACGAGGTCAGGACGCCTGCGTGCGACTGCAATACACCTGCGTGTCCGCAATACGCCCGCGTGCTTGCGCGATACGTTACACTGGAAGCACGCGAAGATTTTGTGCCCTACAAAATCCTGGAGCACCGCGCGATATTGTGCGCAAGTCCATACCCCTCCGCGCTTCTCCATGCGACCGTCCTGCGTGGCCCACACGCTACCCGTGCATCTCAACATGACGATGATGTCGCGTAAATGACGTGCAAATGACGGCCAAGTGGGACAGGCCCTTAAGAATGAGAATAATTAGTGACCTTTTGAAGTATAGTGTTGTTATAATATAACATTGAATTTTACTTCGGAGTCACGTGAGTGATTATGTGAAGAACCCGTTCAGCACGAATGCGCGGCATTACGTCCAGCAGAGCAACAGCGGCACAGCGGGAGTCGGGCGCTCCCGCTATGGAGGTAAAAGAACGGACCGTCAGGTAAGCTGACGTCAGTTTTCTTTCACAGAGAGCCTTCTGCTGTCCGGCAGAGAAGAAAGGCTCTACAACAAACCTGTCCCCCGCTCGACTCCACGGAGAAGCCTTCCATCTGGGGGGGGGGCAGCAACGGAACAGACCTGTCCCCGCTCGACTCCACGGAGGAGCGTTTTTCCATCGCGGGGGCAGCAACAAGGCGGTAGGACCGCTAACCCAGCGCACCACTATCCCGACACCGCGCCGAGCCCAGCCCCGCTAGCGCCTCAGCAGCGGGCTGGAAGTAACGCCACGGAGGCGTCCGGCCGGTGGCTCCGACTTATCGGACGGGACGTCTTTCCACCCGCACGGGAGGAAAGACAGCCGCCTGCACAGACCTGCCCCACGCTCGACTCCACGGAGGAGCGTTTCATCTCGCGGGGGCAGCAACAAGGTGGTAGGACCGCTTACCGGGCGGTCCGCTACCCCGACACCGCGACCGAGCCCAGCCCTGCTAGCGCCTGAGCAGCGGGCTGGATGTACAAGCCAAGGAAGAGGCGTCCGGCCGGTGGCTCCGACTTATCGGACGGGGACGTCTCTCCACCCAGGCGGGGGAGAGACAGCCGCCTGAGCCGCATGGAGCGGCTCTTGGAGCAGGAGCTCCAGCGAGGTGCACCCCAGGAGGGGCGCTCTCGCAGAGGGAGGTCAGGCACTCCCTCCACAGTGCCTTGTGCACTGTCCATTGCTTCCTCCTTTCCAGAGGATAGCTTTGGTGACCAGGACTGGGCTGGTCAAGAACAGGGGCAATGGCTGAAGATCTCGGGAGTATGCAAGGGGTGCAGGAACAGGAAGAGCTGCTAGGTGTGGTGGACAGCTACGTGGAAACCCCACGTGCAGGAGGCCGTTAAAAGCCTGACGACAGCCATCACATCGTTTTTTCTCCTCGTTCCATGGACAAATACGGAGATGACCACAACCTTCGTAAACAAGTCATAAGACCTGCCATAAAATCCTACATTGCGGGGTTGTGCATACCCCAGCCACTGAGCCAGACCCACTGCTCTTTGGGGGAAAAAACCTCACAAAGCATATGAAGGACATGCACGAGGTTTACAAAACTTTCGGCTCATGAGGGCAGGGCGGGACTAGTAACCAAAAACAGTAATTCCTACGCAGCAGCACCCTATCGCATGCACCAGTCAACGTCTACCATATCGGACTGATGAAAGCTCGGGGTCCGCATCTATCACCGAAAGTCTTCTTTAGACCAGGGCCCAGAGCGGACCCCATGGAAAATGTGCCACCCCCCAACGTCACCGCCACGTCAGACGACGTGCAACACTCGTTGGACCGGCAGGAAACAGAAGAATACCCATAACCATGGAGGTAGGTGGGTCTGGTTCCTACCAGTATATAGAGTAATACTAACACATGGGAGTCTATCACGAGTGATCAGTATATACTCAATGGCATTAGTGAATACAATTCATACTAGAAAAATTGCCACCAGGTCAACATTCACCCCAGAGGGTATTTTTCCCCTCTCCGTTAAAGAAACAAGAGGGACAAGCTGAACTGGTGAGAATATTACAAAGGGGTATCATGGGAAAACCTGAACCCTTGCAATTCGTATCAAATATATTCACTAAACCCAAAAAAGATGGTGGATGTCGCATCATCATTGACTTAACTTCACTAAATATGTTTGTCAAGTATATACATTTCAAAATGGAACCGGTTGTTACTGCCAAACAACTAAATTCCAAAGGATACTTCATGGCAACCATTCATCTTAAAGATGTTTACTATTTAGTACCATTCACTAGGATCATCGCAGATACCTGAAATTTACCTGGATGGGGCAGCTATAGCAGTTTAAAGCGTTACCCAATGGGTTCACATCAGCCCAAGAGTGTCACGCAGACACTAAAACCAACTCTGGCAATATTCAGAAGACAAAAACATATTGTCATGGCATCTCTTGATGATATCCTAAATGGTAGGCAAGACCATGAATTTGACTTTGTTAGCTGTTTAGCTACCAAACAGTTATTCGAAACCCTGGGGTTGTCTTACATCCAGATAAATCTAAGTTGAAGCCATCCTCTATCATGGACTACTTGGGCTTCATAATTAATTCAGTCTACGTGACTGTAACATTGCCAAGAGACAACATAGTTGAATTGGCACAATCATGCAACAATTTAATGGTCAACAAACTACCAACTACTCGACAAGTAACAGAGTAATTGGGTAAATGGTAGCAGCATTTCTGGCTACATAATTCGGACCTTTGTACCAAAAATGACATACAGGTCATTATTGATCATTTCATGAAGTTACCCACTGAAGTAATAATCAGAACGACAGTGGTGGGCAAAAAACGTTTGACATAGTTTCAGCCTGTTATTATCACTAACCCTACGTCAGTTATCCAAACAGATGCCAGTACTCAAGACTGGGGAGCAACTAGCTCTATATCCAAGACTGGGGAGCAACTAGCTCTATATCCAGCACAAGTAGTAGATGGACTAACCCTGAATCATCGTTACCACTTACACTGGGCATTAATTATCTAGAGATGTTTGGGTGACTTTTTATGGTTTAAAAGCATATGCATCACTTGCATGTACGGTTATAAAAAGATAATACTACGGTGGTGGCCTACATTAACCATATGGGCGGCATAAAATCGGTATCATGCGACAAGTTGGTCAACACAATTTGGCAATGGTGTGTCCAAAGACATATTTGGCTATCAGTAACTTACCTGCCAGGTAAGCTAAATACAGTGGCAGACACCAGGTCACATAAATTTAATGACAACATCGAATAGATGTTAAAAACCCCCAAAAATGTTTCACAAAAGTTATCAAGCAATATGGCACGCCAGATATCGATTTATTTGCATCAAGGCTAAATCACCAGGTACCTATGTATGTCGCTTGGGAACCAGACCCTGAGGCAGCAGCGGTAGACGCGTTCGCGCTGGATTGGGGAAATTCTTCTTCTATGCATTTCCTCCCTTCTGCCTCATCAGTCGGGGACTACGCACAGTACAAATGGACTCTACTTCAGGTATTTTGATAGTACCCGACTGGCCTACACAGCCATGGTTCCCAATACTCCATGACATGGTTGTTGAAACTCCGATGGTATTCCCCAGTGACCCAGAGTTGTTAACACCCAGTGTCGGGCACAAGCCACCTGTGCCATGAAAAAAATCGAACTCCTGGGTTGCAGATTCTGCACAAACCACTTCTGGGACTGGGATTATCATAACAAACCGTCGACACCATGTCAGCATCCCTCCGAACATCCACTGAAAAACAGCACTTGTCCAGCATCAAAAAATGGGAGAAGTACTGCTTGGATACAGGGACCACCTATTCAACCGCTACAGTTACCAACGTACTGGAATTCGTGGCGAACCTTCACCACGATGAAGGACTCAGCTACAGAGCCATCAACACGGCTAGAATGGCCCTGCCTGTCTATTTCAAAACCAGCTCCAGGACAACAGGCCATGGGGTCCCACCAGCTGGTGGTCAATCTAATGAAGGGTATTTACAACTCTAAACCCCTAGACCAAGGTACACCCATATATGGGATGTCAGTGTGGTCCTGACATACCTCAGGGGATGCCCACCAGCCAGATCCCTCAACCTGAAACCATCTATGCTCAAAACACACATGTTGATGGCACTTGTAGCTGCACAGAGGGTCCAGTCACTACACCTATTGCGACTGGACACCATGCTCACAGCTCCAGACCAGATCTCTGTCGTTGTCCAGGGAACGGTCAAACAGAGCAGACCAGGAACACCTAATCCAGTCGTGGAATTCCGGGTTTACCCGCCAGAAATACGGTTATGTGCCATGACCCTATTATCCTACATAGACACAACCAAAATATTCGAGGGAAATGAAAAGCCTTGTGGGTCAGTCATAAAAAACCTTATGGTCGGGTGACGAGCCATTTCGGGATGGCTCAAGCAGGTGCTAAAAGCTGCTGGGATAAAAACTAACATGTACAAAGTTCATTCCACCAGGGCAGCATCCACGTCGTTGGCTAAAAGAATGGACGTGCCTATAAACCACATCCTGGCTACAGCAGGATGGTGGGGGGAAAGACCGTTCAGAAATTTTATAATAAGCCATTGGCAAAACCTGTTTTATTTGCAGGAAAGATTTCCAGACTGCAAATATTTAATTTAAGCCCAGGGGACAAATTTAATTTCTTTGTTGTTATTGTTAAAAAATACCATTGTGTTTTTCTACAAACAGATTCATTGGTTGATTACGATAACACACTTCCTCCCTCAAAGACTTCGGCAGTGATGTAGTAATAACTGTTACACGGTTTGAAATCACAGAGCTTTGAAATCTTCACGGAATCACTCACGTGACTCCGAAGTAAAATAGTAAGATTAAACGAGCTTACCAGTTTGAAGTTTGATCTGTATTTTATGAGGAGTTACGATGAGGGATTACGTATCCTCCGCTCCCACCCTCAATAATATGGGTCAAATTCATAAACTGATGTCTCCTTATCTTTACTATGTTTACTTCAATAACTGTGTCTATCTGTGATTCCACACCGCTGCTTTGAAGTATGCCGCGCATGCGTGCTGAACGGGTTCTTCACGTAATCCCTCATCGTAACTCCTCATAAAATACAGATCAAACTTCAAACTGGTAAGTTCTCGTTTAATCTTACTATTAATCATGTTACCAGTTTCATTGAATAATACTAATTTTCGGTTTCAGCTGAAGAAGCAACAGATGAAATGTGCAGAAATGTGAGTGCAATTCACCAACATTAGTCAAGGTTATTGCCACAAGCACAAGTCGGGTGATGTACATGTACAATTAAAAGCTTGTTTGCATTTGCATACCATAGATTCACAGGCACATAGATTCAGACAACATTCTATCTGAAGGGTCATGCATTCCTTCTCTCCAGAGATGCTGCCTGTCCCGCTAAGTGACTCCAGCATGTTGTGTCTATCTTCGATGTAAATTCCTTCCTATACATTCCATCATGCAGTTCCATCATGCATATAACAACCGCGTCTCTGTTTCTGCCATCCTCTACACTAATCTGTTCAATCTAATCTATCTATTCTAGGTTTCAAGGTTTCAAGGGTTTCGAAGAGAGTTTATTGTCACATGTACCAATTAAGGTACAGTGAAATTCGAATTACCAAGTAGACATACTAAAAAAAAGCAACAAGACGCACAACTACATAAAAGTTAACATAAACATCCACCATAGTGGATTCTCCACGTTCCTCAATGTGATGGAAGGCAATAAGGCCCAATCTCCTTCCTCTTTATTCTCCCACAGTCGGGGCAGTCGAACCAACCGCAGTTGGGACAATCGAAGCTCCCACAGCAGGTGGTCGAAGCTCCCACATTGGGGCGATCAAAACTCCCGCTTTGGAGTGAATTAAATTCCCTCGTCGGGACGATCGAAACTCTCACAACGGGGCGATCAAAACTTTCACGTCAGGGCGATCGAAACTCCTGCGGCTTGGAGTCCCCGATGTCGGTCTATAACCAGAGATGGTTCCGGACCAGACCAGGCTCCGCGATGTTAAAGTCCCACGGTTGGAGCCGCAAAGATGACCCCCGACAGGGATCGCAAGCTCCGTGATGGTAAGTCCGCAGCAGGCCCCCGCGATGGAGCTCAAGGTCGATCTCTAACAAAGGCCGCCAACTCCATGATGTTAGGCCGTAATGCAGACGGAGATACGATATGAAAAAAATTGCATCTCCGTTGAGGTAAGGGATTAGAAAAAGTTCCCCCCCATGCCCCACATAAAACAAGCTAAAGAACGCTAAAAACATATATTTATCACATACAAAACAAACACAAAGAATGAAAAGACAGACAGACTGTTGGTGAGGCAGCCATTGCTGCCTCACCAACAGTGTTACATTTATATACAGGGTAAATGGCTCTGCTGGTTTTCAACGTGGTGGAAAATAAACAGCGAGGTTTGGCTGAATCAGTAATGTGTTGAAGTGGAAAATGTAGATGAGGGATTGTTTCTAATCTTGGACAATGAGGACATAAATGTAAGATATGAATACTAAATGAGCAGATCTCAACTGAAAGATTAACACCAACTTCTGTTGCAAAGTCATTGCATGCTGGAATGGGTTCCCAACAAAACATGCATCAATCATTACTTTTAAAAGGAGATGCATTGGCACCTTATTGTGAAGGTTATGAAGATGAACATAGATGGCCAGATGCCATTTGAATTTATATCCCAGAAGCCATGGAAGGGCATTAGGAAAAGAATGAACATCACAAGGTGAAGGGGAAAATTATATAAATTTAAGATGTGCTTCACTTACTCCTGAGGGAGGATAGTTGTGTAATTGTTCTTAAGAAATGAAAAAAATATTAAAAATCAAAATGGACATTATCAAGAGAAGGAAATACCTTGATTATTGATTTTTAATTCCATGTTTTTTCCCTCAAATTAGTTGAGTTTAGTTTAGAGATACAGCGCGGAAACAGACCCTTCGGCCCACCGAGTCCGCAACGACCAGCGATTCCCACACATTAACACTATCCTACACATTTGCATTTGTACCAAGCCAATTAATCTATAAACTTGTACATCTTTGGAGTGTAGGAGGAAACTGAAGATCTCAGCGAAAGCCCACACGGTCACAGGGAGTATGTACAAACTCTGTACAGACAGGATCAAGCCTGGGTCTCTGGCGTTGTAAGGCAACAACTCTACTGCTGCTTCACCGTGCTGCAATATCTGAACATATCATTTTCAGATGGTGTCCAATTTCTTTTCCCCCATCGATTTATTTGATTTACAATCATGTTGAAATGATTATGAAGCCAATCATTTAAAATGTATAAATAAGATGATTCACCTTGTATGTATCAGGCTTAATGCAGCACAATTTCCCTTGTGGGGAAGACTTAGGCCAGCAACGACCTAGGAAGCACAGACCTGAACGGTCTAAAATATGAGATTGACCATTATAGGAAGGAACTGCAGATGTTGGTTTAAACCGAAGATAGACAAAATACTGGAATAACTCAGCGGGCGGGACAGGCAGCAGCTCTGGAGAGAAGGAATGGGTGATGTTTTGGGTCGAGACCCTTCTTCAGACTGAATAAGGGGAGAGGGAGATACAGAGATAAGGAGATGTAAGGTGCGAAAACGAGACAAAAGGGAAATGTAGAATTGATCATTGTTAGCTCGGAGAAGGTAACAACAAGGCAAACAGAGATAAAATGTAATGTGGACAGTCAGACTAGTCAGGGAACTGTGAAGGGGGGTGGGATGGAGAGAGAAGGAAAGCAAGGGTTACTTGAAGTTAGAGAAGTCAATATTCATACCGCTGGGGTGTAAGCTGCCCGAGCTAAATTTGCGCTGGGCCTCACTCTGACAATGGAGGAGGACCAGGACAGAAAGGTCAGTGTGGGAATGGGATGGGGAGTTATGCCCCTGTCCCACTTAGGAAACCTGAACGGAAACCTGAACGGAAACCTCTGGAGACTTTGCGTCCCACCCAAGGTTTCAGTGCGGTTCCCGGAGGTTGCGGGTGGTTGCCGGAGGTTGCAGGTAGTGGAAGCAGGTAGGGAGACTGACAAAAACCTCCGGGAACCTCCGGGAACCGCACGGGTGGTGCACAAAGTCTCCAGAGGTTTCCGTTCAGGTTTTCTAAGTGGGACAGGGGCATTAAAGTGTTGAGCAACCGGATTACCGTGTTTCACTCCGCAATGAAGGGACATCTGCTTGAGCTGCTGCCTCACGGCATCAGGGACCTGAGTTTGATCCTGACCTTGGGTGCTGTCTGTGTGTGCACGTTCTCCCTGTCACCGTGTGGATTTCCTCTGAATGCCTCCCAAAGACTTGTGGGTTTGTAGGTTAATTTGCCTTGGTAGAATTACCCCCAATGTATAGGGAGTGGATGAGGAAGTGCGATTACATATAACTCGTGTGAACAGGTTGGTGTGGACTCAGTAGGCCGAAGGGACTGTTTCCATGCTGCATATCTGAGGAACTTAAAAATCATACATTTCTGACTTCTGAAGATGCATTTCCCTTTTCAACAACAATATTTTAGCTGCATGAGCAAATTCCACAATAAGCAATGCTTTTTTCTTTAATTGAGAATTTTAATGACATGTTCTAGGTGTTCTTAATTAAGTAACTATATTTTTCATTTTGAAAACATTTTAATTATTTAATTCCATCAGCTTCATGGCTGGATAGCTCAGCACATCAGCATTGCCTATATGAGAGACTTATAATTGGTTCAGAGGTGCAGCCTCCATGCTGCATCACCTGATACCTGGTTATCATTTGGGCCTATTTTGAAGAGGCTCTTCTCCTCTCAGTCTGAAGAAGGGTTCCAAACCTGAAACATCGTCTACCCGTGTCCTCCTGAAATGCTGCCTGATATGTTGAGTTACTCCAGTACTTTCTGTTCTACAGAAGATTCTAACATCTGCAATAGCCTGTGTCTATCCTTTGGAACTTGTCGCTGGGCTGTGGAAGAGCACTGAGCTAAGATGGTCACTTCCTCAGCAATTAAGAAGGGCGGGTGAGTTTAAGTGATTCCAGGCAACAGGTTCATTCCAATAAGATATAGCCAGTTACTTTAATATTAATCTTCCTGTTCAATACTTATATGAAGACAATCATTACCATGGAAAAAATCACCATTCCAGCCCAATGCTTTGAAATTTGAATTTATATTCATTTTCATACATCATGTAATCAAGTCTTATACTTTTATCGCTATGTTTTTGTAAAAAGAATCAGGAATAGACTAAGCTAATTATCCTCCATTAGAGTTCCACATGAGATGAATTTGAATTGGATTGATTTAAGTCCCTGTATTCATATACTGTATTCTACTTCTCCCAAATCCACAATTCAAAATTGCCCTTCATTTTGGCTTTAATTGGAGCATTTTATTAATTTATCAATCATTTTTTAAAACATTGTGTAGCTTTGTATTCATTGTCTAGGGCTGGGAAAGTTGCCAATCCATGCACTTGCAACAAAAGCCAGACCTTGGCAATCAGCCACAATTTGTCAATGCAGCAAATGTCTCTTCAAGCTGGAAAACCAAACACGTTTGGTCTTTTGTAAGCTGCCAGCAGCTTATCAAAGTTACGATTTCAGGCAGCATATACGGAAATAAATTAACAAGTCAGTTCTTTTTATATGAATGGAAATGGATAATACTTCAAATTGGAACAATTATTTAATGTCAGTGCTTTGTTTCTATGTCATTCCTGTTTCGATGCCCATGTTGTGCATTCAACAGAGAAGGAGAAGTTTGATTGACTGTGCTATTACAAATTATCCTATTTTTCTTTTCTTTTTTGAACAAAAAGCTTTCCACAATTTATTGGATTTTTTGAGGTGATACAGAAACTTTATGATCACAGAGAGACATAGTCACATGACACTACCCCACCTCCGTACACCTCCCAACAAGCATTCATCACATTAAGGACATACAGATATGTGATGACTGATGAATGATTTGGGAAGTGGCGTGGTGGGGATCAAGTTTAAATTCTGTGCACCCCCTATTTATTAACATGTTTAAATCAAGCACCCTCCTCTCACCTGCTCCCCCCTCCCCTGGTATAACTGGGAGCCTGGATTAACAAAAAATAATCATAGTTTCCTCATGAATAGGAAATAGGGCAATGGAAGGGGGGAGAAAACTGAAAGTTCCACAAGGTTTAGTGCATCGCCCAGATTTGTTTGTGGGTTTGAAAGTACACCTACCCCTGCCTATCCCCTTCTTTACTAATTGCCGCTTCTATCCTACAGTTTTAGCCACAATCAGCTGGTAGCTGGCAAAGCTGTCCCCTCACAATGCCAGAAACCCGGGTTAGATCCTGACCTCGCGTACCCGTGTGGAGTGTGCATGTTCTCCCTATGACCGCATGGGTTTCCTCCACGTGCTTCGGTTTTCTCACATGTCCCAAAGATGTGCGGGTTTGTAGGTTAATTGGCCTCTGTAAATAGGCCCTAGTGTCTAGGGAGTGGATGCAAAAGTGGGATTACATAGAATTGGTGATCGTTGGCCGGTGTGGACTCAATGAACTGAAGGACCAGTTTCCATGCTGTATCTCTAAACTAATCTAAACTAAACTAATCTAAACTCCACAAGCTCTAGCACTGCAATCGCTCTCTGTTCTTACATTGAAGGCTCACTGCTCTTGCAATGTGAACTGACTATCAGGAACCTTATCCAAGAATCTCTGACTGTTGGGTTTCACTGCTAGCCACCATCCAGGCTGCCAATTTTGCTGCTATTTGAGAAACATAACAGGAAATGAAGAAGGGTCTCGACCTGAGACGTCACCAATTCCTTCTCTCCAGAGATGCTGCCTGTCCCGCTGAGTTGCTTCCTTCAGCATTTTGTGTCCATCTTCAGGAAATGATACTGACTTTTGCCCTTAAGTTTGACAGGATTTCCATAATCTTTTGCCTTGTAAGATTGATTGGTCCTTTGTACTTCACCAATCCTCTCCCTGGAGAAATCTGTCATTCCGTTAGCCCATCATTTTTCATAGGTTCATCTTTGATACAGATATAGTTAGTCAGTGAACATCCAGCAGCAGTCTGCTTGGCTCATTCACATTTTAATCAATCACTGTAAACCAACTCCCACAGTCCCTCAAACTAACTCCAGTTTGAGGTATACAGTATATCTATATTTTAAAATTCCATATATTTTTAATGAAATGAATTATTATTCGAACAAGCTCAATGGCAACTGGATTGTGAAATGTTGTACCCTTTGGGCATTAATTTGATAAGTGTGCATGTGAATAAAATGTTATGAAAATGCAAAATAATCTGGATGTCTGGATATCACATCAAGGGCAAGTAGTTTGTGAAGGCCAATACTCCATCCAGGAGACTGCTGAAAGAAAAATATTACTCTTTCCTGTAGAGGGTAAAGTTTTATTTTCAATCTAATTTAAAGTGTCTAATTTGAGGAAGGACACCTAATTTGAGGAAGGACATCCTTGTGATTGAGGCAGTGCAGCGTAGGTTGACGAGATTGATCCGTGGGATGGCGGGACTGTCATATGAGGAAAGATTGAAAAGAATAGGCTTGTATTCACTAGAGTTTAGAAGGATGAGGGGGATCTTATAGAACCATATAAAATTATAAAAGGACTGGTCAAGCTAGATGCAGGAAAAATGTTCGCAATGTTGGGTGAGTCCAGAACCAGAGGCCACAGTCTTAGAATAAAGGGGAAGCCATTTACGACTGAGGTGAGAAAAAACGTTTTCACCCAGAGAGTTGTGAATTTGTTGAATTCCCTGCCACAGAGGGCAGCGGAGGCCAAGTCACTGGATGGATTTAAGAGAGAGTGTGATTGAGCTCTAGGGGCTAGTGGAATCAAGGGATTAATGATTTGGATGAGGGAATTGAATGCAACATCTCCAAGTTTGCGGATGACACGAAGCTGGGGGCAGTGTTAGCTGTGAGGAGGATGCTAGGAGGCTGCAATGTGACTTGGATAGGCTGGGTGAGTGGGCAAATGCATGGCAGATGCAGTATAATGTGGATAAATGTGAGGTTATCCACTTTGGTGGCAAAAACAGGAAAGTAGACTATTATCTAAATGGTGGCCGATTAGGAAAAGGGGAGATGCAACGAGACCTGGGTGTCATGGTACACCAGTCATTGAAAGTAGGCATGCAGGTGCAGCAGGCAGTGAAGAAAGCGAATGATATGTTAGCATTCATAGCAAAAGGATTTGAGTATAGGAGCAGGGAGGTTCTACTGCAGTTGTACTAGGCTGCAGTTAGACCACACCTGGAGTATTGCATACAGTTTTGGTCTCCAAATCTGAGGAAAGACATTCTAGCCATAGAGGGAGTACAGAGAAGGTTCACCAGACTGATTCCTGGGATGTCAGGACTTTCATATGAAGATAGACTGGATAGACTCTGCTTGTACTCACAAGAATTTAGGAGATTGAGGGGGGATCTTATAGAAACTTACAAAATTCTTAAGGGTTGGACAGGCTAGATGCAGGATGATTGTTCCCGATGTTGGGGAAGTCCAGGACAAGGGGTCACAGTTTGAGGATAGAGGGGAAATCTTTTAGGACCTAGATGAGAAAAACATTTTTTCACACAGAGAGTGGTGAATCTCTGGAATTCTCTGCCACAGAAGGTAGTTGAGGCCAGTTCATTGGCTGTATTTAAGAGGGAGTTAGATGTGGCCCTTGTGGCTAAAGGGATCAGGGGGTATGGAGAGAAGGCAGGTACAGGATACTGAGTTGGATGATCAGCCATGATCATATTGAATGGCGGTACAGGCTCGAAGGGCCGAATGGCCTACTCCTGCACCTATTTTCTATGTTTCTATGTTTCTATGATATGGGGAGAAGGCAGGCACGGGTTATTGAATGGGGATGATCAGCCATGATCACAATGAATGGCGGTGCTGGCTTGAAGGGCCGAATGGCCTCCTCCTGCACCTATTTTCTATGTTTCTATGTTTCTATGTAAATATTGAATATTTTATATTTATTGAATAACATGAACTGGAGAAGCTTGATTGGGCCAATATAATGTTGGAACAGCTCCATCCATGGATAGTTTTGTGATAAGCTGATACTGATCAGTTTGATGTTCTTGGTGTTTACTGAAAAAAGTGCATTAAAAAAATGATGTACTAATACATAATTTATTTTACGTTCCTATGATCATTACTACCTTTTTTGGAAATATATTCCAGCATATTAGTGGGGAAGGAGATGGGTTATGCTTTTTATGGGGACTGAAATCAAATCAAACAGTAAGCATTCAGGCTAGCAACAGGGCTTAGAGTGATGAGTCCAATAAGAGAAAAACATTTACAAGGATCACTATCATAACATGGAAAGCTCATTGTTCAAAAGCAGAGAGAAAATGGCTATTGTCAGGCGTATTGCTGTGGAAAGTATGGAGTTGAGTTGAGTTGAGTTTAGTTGGTACAGTGAAAAGCTTTTGTTGCATGCGAACTAGTCAGTGGAAAGACAAGACATGATTACATTCAAGCCAAGTGAATAAAGTGAATAATGTTTAGTGCAAGATGAAGCAGGTAAAAAGTCTGATCAAAGATAGTCTGAGTGTCTCTAATGAGATCAGAGAGCCTCCATTGTAAAAGCACGCAAAAGGATAGAGAACAAAAGAGGCGCGTAGACCTATAATCCTAGGATATCCAGGGATAGACATCTGCCCCAAATAGTAGACCTTTATGCCAATAATAGCTTGAGTATTGACATAGTGTCAGGAATCTTGTAAAACATCCCAACAAAGTTTTCAAAGAACATTAGACACTGGGCCATGGTAACGTACTTGTCGAGATGATGATGAAAAGTTTGGTTCATTACGCAGATTTTATGGGCATCTTAAAGAAAGAGAGGGTTATAAAGAGGTTTAAGGATGATATGCCTGAAATTGGGCCATTGGTAGCCAATACGATGGCGGCCAGTGGTGGAACAATTAAAATCCAGGATAAATAGGAGGGCAGCTTTGGAGGAGCAGAGTTACCATGGGAACTTGTAGGGCAATGGTTAGAGGCCTTGGGGCACCACCTCAGCAAAAATTCTTAGACAGAGTGGGTTAACATATGATGAGCATTTGACGGCACTCGGCTTGTACTCGCCGGAGTTTAGAAAGATGAGGGGGGATCGCAATGAAATTTACCGAATAGTGAAAGGCCTGAATAGACTGGATGTGGAGAGGATGTTTCTACTAGTTGGAGAGTGTGGGACAAGAGGTCAGAATTAACCTCAGAATTAAAGGACATTTCTTTAGGAAGGAGATGAGGAGGAATTTCTTTAGTCATAGGGTGGTGAATCTGTGAAATTCATTGCCGCAGAAGGCTGTGGAAGACAAGTCAATGGATATTTTTAAGGCAGAGATAGATAGATTCTTGGCTGAACAACTTCTAATCTTGTGTGTGGACTCGATAAGAAGAAGAATGCATAGATGGGATATTAGGAAGATAGTGGAGACCTATGGGATTAGAAATAAAGTAGTGAAAATTGGCAATATGCTCCACAAGTTCAATGTTGACCACATACTGCAACAATAGTACGACTGTAAGACAGAAGATGTTTCTGAAGAGCATCTCACAAATAGCCAAGGCGTCTTAGTTGGTGATGATGTTGTTAAGAGGCACATTGAGGCAATATCACTGAGACTGGAATGGGATAATGCACCAATGACATTTGGAAAATCTAGTTCCTCAATGTAGATGGCACCAACACTGCGAAGAAGGTTACAGAAAGGGTGCAAACCAATAGCTGTAAATGGGTAATATTAATACATATTAGAGTAGAGGAATCGAGGACCAGAGGACATGGGTGAAGTGGAAAAAATGTAATAAGAGTCTGCGGGGTAACCTTTTCACACAAAAGGGTGGTGGATGTATGGTACGAGCTGCCAGAGGAGGTAGTGAGGCAGGGCCTATCACAATGTTTAAGAAACAGTTAGACAGGTACATGGATAGGACAAGTTTGGAGGGCCAAATGCAGCCAAGTGAGCCTAGTGTAGCTGTGACATATTGGCCGGTGGGGGCAAATTGGACTGGACAGCTATTTCCATGCTAAATGACTATCTCTCTAGACTCAAAATGCTGAAGTCATTGCTGAGTTCCTCCAGCATTTTGTGTCTATCTTTGGTAAAAACCCAGCATCTGCAGTTCCTTGTTATCACACAGATAAGCAGAGTACAGGAAGAGGCCCTGCAGTTCACAATATCTGTGTCGAGCATGATGCCTAGATAAACTAATCTCATCTGCCTGCACATAATCCATATCGCTCCATTCCTTGCCTATCCTCGTGCCCATGTAAAAGCCTCTGAAATGCCACATATCTGCCACCACCACCCCCGGCAGAATGTTGCAGGCACTCACCACCCTCTGTGTAAAACACTTGCTCGCGCAACACCTTTAAGCATTGCCCCTTTCACCTTAAGGCTATGCCCTCTCGTCTTTGACATTTATTCCTGAGGAAATGTCCTGACTGTCTACCATATCTATGGTTCTCATAATTTTATACGCTAAAATTAAAATATCTTTGCTTGTGAAGAATAATTGCTCCTTTCAGGCTGTCTCTTTTTAAGGATTGTGTCATATGACTAACTCTTCTCTGACAGGCAACCAAGTTTGTAGTAGGTTCAAGAGAGGCTGTCAGTGAGAAGAATAGAGAGAACACACTTGTTCCGAACTCCTTGTGTCTTAGGTGTATTTGTCTGCGTTCTCTGTAAAGATTCTTTTGGACTTTAGATCTCTATGGAGAATATAGTTCCCAAAGGTAGCATTACCAACTGTGCAGCAATCCTGCCACTCAGCACGAGTTGTAAGCTAGATTGCCCCCCATCTTTTGGTACAGAGGTGAACATACTTCCACTATCCGAGTGGATGTCTAAGCTGATCATTAA
Source organism: Amblyraja radiata (assembly GCF_010909765.2). Taxonomy (NCBI): domain Eukaryota; kingdom Metazoa; phylum Chordata; class Chondrichthyes; order Rajiformes; family Rajidae; genus Amblyraja; species Amblyraja radiata. Next base: position 16,089,258 of record NC_045969.1, read on the forward strand.
GAAGAAGACACCAGAGACTGCGGATGCTTGAATCTTGAGCGAAAAACAAACTGATGGAGGCACTCAGCAGGTCAGGCAAGATCTGCGGAGCTCCCAGCATGCCGTTCACGGCAGAAGTTTCCGGAGAGTCGCGTGTGGCAGAAGCTCCCGGTGGCGTGAAGGTGGGAAGCTGCGAGCGGACCCCTGCTCATCCCCCCATGGCTGGACGCACAAAGACACGGCAAGCGCGGCATGTAGTGGGTGAAACCGCTGAGCCACTCCCTGCATGTCCCCCAAAGATCAGAGACTGGAGAGGAGGGAGCTGCCACCAACAGACATGAGGAACAAGGCCGGTAGGAGAGGGAACCGGGGTTTGGTCTACCGTGACTTCCAGCTCAGCTGCGGGAGGTGGCCCCGGGGCACCAAAGGTGGATGGGAGAGGAGAGGGGCAATGGTTCGCTGGTCAATTCATACGTCCAAGGAAGGCCACGGCTGGAGGCCCTGCAGCAGCCTGGGGGCATGCCTAGATCGGGCACCATTCATAAGAGCTGGACTTCGAAAATGGTACCCAAACCTGGCGCCTCTTGCATGAGGTCTCAGTGGACTATTTCTGTACACTTTTGTAATCAGGGATAATGCTTAGGAATGGCAATTACTGGGCTGTATGTAAAATAATAATTTTAGTGTACATTTGAACATGTGGCAATAAAGCACCATTGAACCATTGGACGAATGGACGAACAACGTTTTAGATCGGGACTCTTCAGACTCACGTGTTCAGTCTGAAGAAGGGTCCTGACCGGAAACATCTGTCCATTCCCGTTCATAGATACCGCCTGACCCACTGAGTTCTTCCATCAGTTTTTATTTTTAGCTGATCATCAGTTGCTTAAGATGAATGAACGGATCATGTGGTGGGAATGTAGAGTTGAGACAGAAGAGTAGCCATGATTTTATTCAAAGGCAGAGGACGCTTGACTCTACTCTTCCTCATATATATTATTAGTATTTCACTTCATTATTAATGTAATTGTACGTTCAGGATGTACCCATTTCAAAATTATTTATTCCTGTGATTTCATTGGGTAATAAACATAATTTAAATTCCCAGCTTGCACACCTACTCCATCCCCAAACAAGCTGGCAATTTTTCTGACTGCTTTTCTGTTGAAGCAGAAAAAAATATCCCAAATATGAGCCAGTTGGGAAATTAACTCGGGCAGTGAATGCGACTCAGTCTGGCAGGCAGCACATAAGTGAATCCATCTACTCAGTTTAAGTGAAAGCATAGTTATATTGCCAAGTGAACATGACCTTTGAATGCCTTTAACGTGACCTAGAAGAAGGAGATGAATTAACCATAGTAAAGTTTCACGACTTGTCACGTGTGTACAAAAGGAGTAGTTAAAAAGATTTACAATTGACCCCGTGAAGGTTTGGCAATTGTCTGCTTAGGTTTAGTTTAGCTTAGAGATACAGCGTGGAAACAGGCCCTTTGGCCCACCGAGTCCGCACCGATCAGCTATCCTTGCACATTAATAATATCCTACTCACACCAGGGACAAATTTTTCATTTACACCAAGCTAATTAACCTACAAACCTGTGCGTCTTTGGAGTGTGGGAGGAAACCGAAGATCTCGGAGAAAACCCACGCAGATCATGGGGAGAACTCCGTAGAGACAGCACCCATAGATGCGATTGAACCCGGGTCTCCGTTGCTGCAAGCGCTGTAAGGCAGCAACTCTACCACTGCGCCATCGTGCCACTCCAAGTCTCCTTTCTTGTTTAGCAATGCCACAATAGTTGGCACTAATAGGCAAACAGTAGGGTGGAATAACTGAGCCCAGAAAATCGTGAGATCAGTGTTCGCCCTGCAGCATCTCAGCAATCAAATTATTACACTTCAGTTACTTTCCAGTCAGATTAGATCACTCCACGAGGCAGGGTCCTGTGGTGATGTCGTCAACACTCCCTGTTCATTGAGCTTGTAAATAAAACAAAAATAATAGTTTATGATGAAACTGGGTTGTTACTTCTGGGTGCTGATGGATGAAACTAACCTTTTTTAAATCAGGGTGTTTAAGAAGGAACTGCAGATGCTGGAAAGTCACTTTGAGAAAGCAGAACCAATTAATCCCTGGTATCCCGTGTAATCTTTGAAATATCAAATGTACCCAAATCCTAAACTTACAATGCAACAAACTGAAGACGCAGCATCAGTGATTATTGGAAGAGCAACGGAATGTTTTTTTTTTGGGGACAAATTCAACCACACATTGAAAATTGGCTTTCCTCATTCTTCTTCTGAAATAACAAATTTTCACTTATTGAGAGAGGTCATACTCCATGAGCCATAGAACCTTGTTCCGTGAAGAGGTTGGACATTGATGAGACACATACATGTCAAAGGACACAGGTTGTAGAGGGCATAGTAAAGGTATAAGGATAAATAACATTGAGGGTTAATCATTGTATGAATAATGATAATGCTGTTGAGCCCATTGCACCAGAGTACCATTTTGGGTTGAGACACTTCTTCAGGTGGAGTATTGTGGGAATTAGTCCCACAAATGAAAACAAGCAGGATTGAGACTGTGTGGAACCCCGTTTGTACAGCAAATGTAGCAGAAACCACAAGACTTGCAACTGGGTCCTTAACTTTTTATCACAACTGCAGCAGACAGTCAGGGTGGGCAGTCGGACATCAAGAACCATCACCGTGAGCACTGGCTCACCCCAAGGCTGTGTCCTAAGCCCCCTGCTGTTTAGTATGCTTACACATGACTGTACTGCTAGACTCAGTAACAACTATATTAACAAGTTCGCTGATGACACAACAGTGGTGGGTCTCATCAGCGACAATAATGAGTCGGCGTACAGGATGGAGGTGGAGCTGCTCACAGGATGGTGCAGATCCCATAACCTCACTCTTAATGTGGAAAAAACTAAGGAGATGGTGATCGACTTCAGGAGGGCGGGAAAACAACATCACACTCCGCTGTATATTGATGGAGCTGCTGTGGAGAGGCTTGTGTGAAGTGTGAAGTTCCTAGGACTCCACCTGGTGATGACCTGACCTCTACGACCAACACCACAGCAGTGGTCAAAAGAGCCCAGCAGCGGCTCCACCCTCTCCGGAGACTAAGGAAAGCAGGTCTCCCTACTGCTCATCTAAGAACCTTCTACAGGGGCACAATCGAAAGCATAATGACCTACGGCATCACTTCCTGGTTCGGGAGCTGCAAGGCTTACGAACAATATCAACTCCACAGGATAGTGAAGACCGCCAGCAGGATCATTGGTGCCCCACTCCCTTTCCTGTTGGAGATATACAAGAAGCGGAGCATCAGTAGAGCCATCTCCATCATCCAGGACCCCTACCACCCATCACACCACATCTTCTCTATTCTACCATCTGGGAAGAGGTACAGGAGCATCAGCTGCAAAACCAGCAGGATGCTCCACAGCTTCTTCCCACAGGCAATAAGACTGATTAACGGACTTTGTCCCCTCCCCAAATATCGCTCACCAACACATTCAACCTTGTCCATACTCTGACAGTTAGGCACCTGTCAAAGTAAAGCCACTGTAAAGCCACTGTCGGTCAGAATGTCTGTTTTTATTCTATTGTACATTTTAGGCCTACTTTCTGTTTTTAGACATGGTAATTTTAATTTGTTTTTAAAGCTCTATGTATTTATCCTTTTTTATTAACTACACTGAATGGAAACTGATCGAGCAACGTTTTTTTGTTTCCTCTGTGTATGCGAGTACTCAGTGAAAATGATATTACAGAAATACTGAATACTGAACTGAATACTGAAAAGACCACCCTCGAAGAAATGTAGCACAAGTAAAGATTGCTGAAGATGTTGATAAACAGTATATGGTAAGGAACAATTTTGAATAGTTCCCAAAGTACATAACATTAATGGATAGTTTTCTATCAGATTCTTTAAATATGTTGAAAATTGTTTACATATATTTCCATATTCAACAGATCAGAAGCAACATTGACGAGTTCATAAGAATGCTAGACTATCATATTTTTGGAGAGTATCCTAAATTGCCAATTAGGCCGACATTCTTCATGCATATTTTGTGCAGCTGTATGTTATTTTGGCCATACCTGATTCCAGGGGTCAGCGTGGCACTGTTCAATCACGTGTCTACCTAGTCTGGTTTGTGCCTCCATCTTTCTTTATCTTTCATTACCTTTCTTCACGGTGTCTCAAAGCCACGCACTTCTGCTCCTCCACATCCCCTGCAATCCTTACTTTTCCAAGATTGACAATTGTCTAAGATTAATTTCGAAGCCACAAAAGCTGGAAAAATATTTGTCTCCAATATACTCCACTTACCTTTAAATCCAAATGTTCCTTTAACTTGGATCTCAGAGACGGATTTTTTTTTCTCATTAGATTTGCTGTCAGCACAAGGCCAAGACTACGCAGGCAGCTATGAATAATTATTCAAATGCACCAGCAATGGAAACTGGAATTAGTGTGCTCACTGTCTTGTTGGCAACCTTTGCACCTGACATGTGGACAAAGGCTTTAAACTATATTTAAATGACTGGAAATCTATATTTTATATATAGTATAGGCGCCACCACACTATTCTTAAAACTGCACTTGCTGTTTGATTTTGTTCGCATACGTTTCTAGGCTCCAGCTTTGCAGAAACTGCAGCTATCTCAGTGATAGCTCGACACTGCAGTAGCTGTAATTCTCACTGGAATTTAGAAGGATGAGAGGATATAGTAGACAATAGACAATAGACAATAGGTGCAGGAGTAGGCCATTTGGCCCTTCAAGCCAATTTGGCCCTTCAATGTGATCATGGCTGATCATCCCCAATCAGTACCCCGTTCATGCCTTCTCCCCAAATCCCCTGACTCCGCTATTTTTAAGAGCCCTATCTAGCTCTCTCTTGAAAGCATCCAGAGAACCTGCCTCCACCGCCCTCTGAGGCAGAGAATTCCACAGACTCACCACTCTCTGTGAGAAAAAGTGTTTCCTTGTCTCCATTCTAAATGGCTTACTCCTGATTCTTAAACTGTGGCCCCTGGTTCTGGACTCCCCCAACATCGGGAACATGTTTCCTGCCTCTAATGTGTCCAAGCCATTAACAATCTTATATGTTTCAATGAGATTCCCTCTCATCCTTCTAAACTCCAGAGTGTACAAGCCCAGCTGTCCATTCTCTCAGCATATGACAGTCCCGCCATCCCGGGAATTAACCGTGTAAACCTACGCTGCACTCCCTCAATACCAAGAATGTCGTTCCTCAAATTAGGGGACCCAAACTGCACACAATACTCCAGGTGTGGTCTCACTAGGGCTCTGTACAACTGCAGAAGGACCTCTTTGCTCCTATATTTGATTCCTCTTGTTATAAAGGCCATCTAGCCATTCGCTTTCTTCACTGCCTGCTGTACCTGCATGCTTACTTTTATAGACTGATGTACAAGGACCCCCAGATCCCGTTGTACTTCCTCTTTTCCCAACTTGACGCCATTTAGATAGTAATCTGCCTTCCTGTTTTTGCTACCAAAGTGGATAACCTCACATTTATCCGCATTAAACGTCATCTGCCATGCATCTGCCCACTCCCCCAACCTGTCCAAGTCACGATGCATTCTCATAGCATCCTCCTCACAGTTCACACTGCCACCCAGCTTTGTGTCATCTGCAAATTTGCTAATGTTTCTTTGAATCCCTTCATCCAAATCATTGATGTATATTGTAAATAGCTGCGGTCCCAGCACCGAGCCTTGCGGTACCCCACTAGTCACTGCCTGCCATTCTGAAAGGGACCTGACAATAGACAATAGGTGCAGGAGTAGGCCCTTCAAGCCAGCACCGCCATTCAATGTGATCATGGCTGATCATCCACAATCAGTACCCCTTTCCTGCCTTCCCCCCATATCCCCTGACTCCACTATCTTCAAGAGCCCTATCTAGATGTTATAGAAACATATACAATTCTTAAGGGATTGGACAGGCTAGATGCAGGAAAAAATAGTCCCGATGTTGGGGGAGTCCAGACCCAGGGGTCCCAGTTTAAGAATAAGGGGTAGGCCATTTAGGACTGAGAAGAGGGAAATCTTTTTCACCCAGATTCATAGAGTGATGCAGTGTGGAAACAAGCCCTTTGGCCCAACTTGCCCACAACAATGTCCCAGCTACACTACTCTCCCACTTGCCTGCGTATGGTCCATATCACTCCAAATCTGTCCTATCCATGTACCTGTCTAACTGTTTCTTAAACAATGGTACAGTCCCAGCCTCAGCTACCTCCTCTGGCAGCTTTATCCATACACCCACCACCCTTTGTGTGAAAAAGTTACTCCTCGGATTCCTATTAAATCTTTTCCACTTCACCTTGAACCTATGTCCTCTGGTCCTCGATTCCCCTAATCTGGGCAAGAGACTCTGTGCATCTACCCGATCTACTCCTCTCATGATTTTGTACATCTCTATAAGATCACCCCTTATCCTCCTGCGATCCTTCCAGCCTACTCTTTTCTGAACCCTTTCAAGCTTGACAATATATTTCCTATAATATGGTGGCCAGAATTGAACACACTATTTTAAATGCGGTCTCACCAACGACTTGTACAACTGCAACGTGACCTCGCAACTTCTATACTCAATACTCTGGCTGATTAAGGCCAAAGTGCCAAAAGCCTTTTTGACCCCCTTATCTACCTGCGACAAGACCTTCAAGGAACCATGCACCTGTACTCCTAGATCCCTCTGCTCTACCACACTACCCAGAGGCCTACCATTTACTGTGTAGGTCCTGCCCTTGTTCGACGTCCCAAAATGCAACATCTCACACTTTTCTGTATTAAATTCCATCAACCATTCCTCTGCCCACCTGGCCAATCGATCCAGATCCTGCTGCAAACTTTCGCAACTATCTTCACTATCTGCAAAACCACTCACTTTTGTATCATCAGCAAACTTGCTAATCTTGCCCTGTATGTTCTCATCCAAATCATTGATGTAGATGACAAACAGTAACGGGCCCAGCACCGAACCCGGTGGCACACCACTAGTCAGAGGCCTCTAGTCCGAGAAGCAACCTTCCATAATCACCCTCTGCTTCCTTCTATGGAGCCAATTTGCTATCCATTCAGCTATCTCTCTTTGGATCCCATGCCATCTAACCATGCGGAACGCCCTCTGAAATCCATGTAGACAACATCTATAGCTCTGCCGTCATCTACCTTTTTGGTCATGTCTTGAAAAAATTAATCAGATTTGTGAGACACGACGTCCCACGTACAAAACCATGCTGACTATCCCTAATCAGCCTAATGCTGGGTTCTGTTGCGGCCAAGTTAAGGGCCTGTCCCACTTGTGCGACATTTTCGGCGACAACCCGAAGAGAGGTTGTTGCGGCGTGGTCGGGACGTGACACGGGGTGACGCATGTAGTGGCGCGCGGTGTCTCCCTGCCGCCCCTGGATTTTGGAATGTTCAAAATCTTAAGGCGACATCTGGGTGGCTTAACATGTCGTGCGCCCTGTCACACGCTGACGTATGCTGTCCTGCGGGTGACGCCCGGTGACGCGGGTATATAAAGCGCCGACTTTCAAAACGTTTTAGATTATTTGGCTGAAGATAGCCAGGGGCAAAGTACCCATAAAGAATGAAAAGTACAAAAAGTACATAAATGTACAAAGTACATTATTAAGAACATCTGAAATTATGTTCTTTCTAATGGTGAAAAAATAAAGATCTTTTTGTCTTGTTGAAGTTCATTGGAGTTGATGTAAATTGTATTGTCAGATCTGACTTTTGTTGTTGAATAAAATTTTTGCTTAAGTATGTTCTTTTAAATATACCATTAAATATATACAGTTACTATTGTTGAAGTTAAACCTTTCTTGTTAAACGAATTGTTGTTTTTCAATATGATGTCATTTTTATGCTGACGTTAAATAAACAATTTATTTCATAAAAAGTTATTGGTCCTTAGATTTATTGTAGATAAGTTCATTTCCAATGTGATTATTATACATGTTTATGAAGGAACTGCAGATGCTGGAAAATCGAAGGTAGACAAAAAAGCTGGAGAAACTCAGCGGGTGAGGCAGCATCTATGGAGCGAAGGAAATAGGCAACGTTTCGGGTCGTAACCCTTCTTCAGACTGATGTGAGGGTGGGGGGTGGGAGGGAAGAAGAAAGGAAGAGGTGGAGCCAGTGGGCTGAGGGAGAGCTGAGAAGGGGAGGAGAAAGTAGGGACTACCTGAATTTAGAGAAGTCAATGTTTATACCGCTGGGGTGCAAACTGCCCAAGCGAAATATGAGGTGCTGCTCCTCCAATTGACGATGGTCCTCACTCTGGCCATGGAGGAGGCCCACACAGAAAGGTCGGATTCGGAATGGGAGGGGGAGTTGAAGTGCTGAACCCCCGTTCCCTGCGATGGAGGTGATAGACTACTGACCGACATCCACTATAAACCCACTGACTCCCATGGCTATCTGGACTACACTTCTTCCCACCCTGCTTCCTGTAAGGAGTGGGGGAGCCGTCGAGTATGGCTGCCAGGCCTGCAGCTGTCCGTCCTTTCACCCTTTTTTATTTTTAGTATGTCAAAAAGTTTCATTTTGGAGGTCTAATCTTTTTTATGTGGGGGGTGGAGCGGAGGGGGGAAACTGTATTTCTCAGTCCCTAACTCGTCGGAGATGCAGCTTTTCTCCGAGCCGCATCTTCGCCCCCTCTTCGCAGCCTACCAACGGGACTGGAGTGGCGTTTCCTGCTGGGACCGGGCAGAACATCAGCTTTGGTGGCAGCACAGCGCTGAAGCACCATCGCGGAGCGGGCGATGCCTTACCCGGGTCGCCGTGAGGTAAGCTCCGGAGTGCAGAAACAGCCGACTCTAACATCGCGGAGCTGTCGTTGCGGAGCATCCAGCTGTGGGTCGGTGCTGACTTTGAATACCGCGGAGCCTGGGATCTCTTGCCAAGATCGCCAGTGTCGGAGCTCCGACCAGTGCGGCCTGTGGACTTCAGGAGCCGTGGTTTCTGGGGAGGATTTTATGTTTTATGTTAAATTCTTCTTTAATGTTGTGTCTTATTTTTATTGGTGTGCTGCAAATGGCAAGTCAAAATTCACTACACCAGAATGGTGTATGTGACAATAAATGTCCTTTGTCCTTTGTCCTTGATTCCATCCCCTACTCCCAATTCCTCCGTCTACGCCGCATCTGCACCCTGGATGAGGTTTTCAACACCAGGGCATCGGAGATGTCCTCATTCTTCAAGGAACGGGGGTTCCCCTCTTCTACTATAAATGAGGCTCTCACCAGAGTCTCTTCTATACCCCGTGACTCTGCTCTCACTCCCCATCCCCCCACTTATAACAAGGGCAGAGTCCCCGTTGTCCTCACCTTCCACCCTACCAGCCGTCACATATGACAAATAATTCTCTGACATTTTCACCACCTTTAACATGATCCCACCACTTGCCACATCTTCCCATCTCCTCCCGTCTGCTTTCAGCAGAGACCGCTCCCTTGGTAACTCCCTAGTCAATTCGTCCATTCCCACCCAAACCACCCCCTCTCCGGGCACTTTCCCTTGCAACCGCAGGAAATGCTACACTTGTCACTTTATCTCCCCCCTTGACTCAATTCAAGGACCCAACCAGTCTTTCCAGGTGCAGCAGAGGTTCACCTGCACCTCCTCCAACCTCATCTATTGCATCTGCTGTTCCAGATGTCAGCTGCTCTACATTGGTGAGACCAAGCGTAGGCTTGGCGATCGCTTCGCCGAACACCTCCGCTCGGTTCGCAATAAGCAACCTCCCAGTGGCTCAGCACTTCAACTCCCCCTCCCATTCCGAATCTGACCTTTCTGTCCTGGGCCTCCTCCATGGCCAGTGTGAGGACCACCGTAAATTGGAGGGCAGTTTCGGGCAGTTTGCACCCCAGCGGTATGAACATTGACTTCTCTAATTTCAGGTAGTCAATACTTTCTCCTCCCCTTCCCAGCTCTCCCTCAGCCCACTGGCTCCACCTCTTCCTTTCTTCTTCCCTCCACCCCCCCCCCACCCTCACATCAGTGAAGAAGGGTTTCGACCCGAAACGTTGCCTATTTCCTTCGCTCCATAGATGCTGCCACACCCGCTGAGTTTCTCCAGCTTGATTATTATACATCTTGAGTTGTGAAGGCGGGTGACGTGGAGTGTCGTAGCTTGACATGATAGTGACACGGAGTGTCGTACAACTTGACGGTTTTTAGAGTGACTACGGGCGTCAGTCACTGACGTTCGCAGTCGCTGAAAAAATCCTAAAGTGGGACTGACATTTTAGTCACTCATTTTGAGGAACCTGACTATTGGTGATAATGTGCGAGCCAATTGTTTGAGTCATTTAACCTGATCATTGGTGATAATGAGATCATGTGCTTGCGAGTCAATTGTCTTGAGGAACCTGACCTTTGCCTTTACACACATTCCGTGTCATATGATTGAAGGACCAAGAAAGTGCACCAAATTGCTTCTGCTTGCTACTGGTCATATACATGTACGTTCCCTATTGTAAATCACTTATTCTGGGGAACACTTTGGACCCTTTAGGAGTCAGTGGCTGTGGACCAGAGTAAGTCCCTCGAGGTGACGAATAAACTTATTGAAGCAAGAACGTGTGTTGTTTCAGTAAATTTACTGAGGAAAGATTGAGGGGAAAATAATCCAGTTCAACACTTGAGTGAGACTTTCTCTCATACCCTCAAAGTTGGCTTTACCCCAGTTGATCATTTTAACACCGGGACCCTCTCCGTCGTTATCCATAACTATCTTAAACCTAATCGAACTGTGGTCGCTGGTCCCAAAAGGCTCCTCCACAAACACTTCATTAACTTGTCCTTCCCAATTTCCCGAATAGATCCAGCGTTGCCCTTTCAGGTGTGGGGACCTCTGCATGCTGCTTAAGAAAACTCTCCTGAAACACTTTTGAGGAATTACACCCCATCTAAACCCTTCACGCTATGATTTTCCCAGTCTATATTGTGAAAGTTAAAATCCCCTACTACAACAACCTTATTGGCCTGCAGCTGTCTGCAATCTCCTGGCATATTTGTTCTTCTAATCCCGTTGACTATTTGGGGGTCTGTAATCCTCCACCCCCCCCCCCCCCACCCATCGCTTTCTTGTTCCTCAGCTCCACCCTCACTAGACGAACCGTCTGTAATGTTACCTCTGCTCATTGACGTGACATTCTCCTTAGCCAACAATGCAACCCCCCCTCCTCTTTCTCCCTCACCCCTGTGTCTCCCGGAACATTGAGCTGCCTGTCCTGCCCCTCCCTTAACCAGGTTTCAGTCATGGCTACAACGTCCCAGTCGCTCGTAACTATCCATGCCCTCAGCTCATCTGCCCTACCTGTCAGGCCCCTTGCATTAAAATACGTCCAGTTTAAAGCAACCCTCCTTCCTCGCTCTCCATCTTTCACCTGCCTATTCTGTCCACTAACCTTTCCCACACCACCCTCCATGCCAACTTCTATGCCACTCACTTACCTCTGTCCTGTACGAGATCACACACCCCCTGGCAATCTAGTTTAAACCCTCCTGTGTAGCATTAGCAAACCTGCCCGCTAGGATGTTGGTCCCCCTCCAGTTAAGGTGCAACCCGTCTCTTTTGTACAGGTCACCCCTGCCCCAGAAGAGATCCCCATGATCCAGAAATCCAAATCCCTGCCCCCTGCACCAATTCAGCCACAGATTCATTTCCCCAATCTTCCTGTTCTTACCTTCACTAGCACGAGGTACTAGAAGCAATCCGGAGATCACTACCCTGGAGGTCTTGCTTTTCAGTCTGTTATCTTTCAGAGAGTTGTGAATCTGTGGAATTCTCTGCCACAGAAGGCAGTGGAGGCCAATTCATTGGGTGTTTTCAAAAGAGAGTTAGATTTAGCCTTAGGGCTTACGGAATCAAGGGCTATGGAGAAAAAGCAGGAATGGGATACTGATTTTGGATGATTAGCCATGATCATATTAAATAGCTGTGTTGGCTTGAAGGGCCGAATGGCCTACTCCAGCACCTATTTTCCGTGTTTCTATGTTAGAAATTAACAGGAAAGGGGAAGTCTATAAAATATAATCAAAATATAAAACATCTAAACAAATATAAAACAACTTAACCAGAATAATTCTGCAACAGTCTGTGTTGCTCTATGCAAAGAGCTGTCGACTGGTGCAGCACAGAGCAGTTGGCTGTCCAGATGGTAGGCTGGAAGTTTAGTTTAGTTTTAATTTTAGTTTTAGTTTTAGTTTATTATTATCACATGTACTGAGATACAGTGAACAGTTTGTTCTGCATGCTATCCAGTCCAATTATCCTGTATAAGACCTATAGATCCTCTTTTGGAACAGCATGCAGAGAGTCATCTTGCCAACTTCCAATTCTCAAGTCCCTGAAAAATCTAATCTTGACATAAGGAGCAATCCAATTTCTTATTCCCTCACTTTAAATCACGGCCATAGCAGCACTGGATTGACGAATTAAGGGTCGGCTTGGCCCAGCGCAATGCGATGTTTGGCTTAGATCCCTGCCTACTGTGCAAACTGGGACTTCCCTTGCAAACCATGGTAAGATGCCACATGAGCATGGGTTAGATGTAAATATAAGCCGTTTACAATCTCCCAGGTTTAATCTTGGCTTTCCAGATCTTGCAGGCCTTGGACAATCCAGCCGCTAAATGGAAGCAGCATGGAAAAAGTAGCCACTGTTCCTGCATTATTTATACGCCAAGATAAGCAGGAATACCTCTCTAAAGCGCACATAAGCTGTGCTATGTTTTTAAATTCTCTCTCCTCTGATGCTGCCTGACATATTGCAATCCTAGCATTTTTCTAGTAACAAAGATCTGCAGATGCCGGCTAATACACAAAAGGACACAGAGAGTGAAGAAGTGTCTTGCCCTGAAACATTATCTATCCTTGTTCTCCAGAGATGCTGGCTGGCCCTGCTGAGTTACTCCAGCATATTTTGTCCTTCCACCATTTTTTATCCTGATTTAATATATTCACAGCATTTTGCCTTTCAAAATAAGAACTGTAAGGAACAAATGCACGATAGTGACTTGAACAAAATGTAAAAAAACAGCTCAGAATGTAAAATGGACAAACCCACAAGTAAAATGGACAATCCCACAATCCCACAAGTTACTCCAGTTGAGGAATAAGGCACAAAGCTCTACTGCTATTGGATACCTTAATTAAAAAAAGTACAACAATATCTGCTATTCCTTTCTCTCAAAATAACAGTTAATAGGATTCTGTCTCTGTGTTAAAGTGGGGATAAAACAGAACTCCTGGTTACAACATGTAACGAATGTTAAAGCTGCTATGAGTTTGCTTATCCATAATCAAAATGATAGGTCAGGAAAACCTGATTACATGAGAGGTACACTGAGTTTGGCTTATTAACGTACAATATAAATAAATTGAGAACTACAAGTGGTTGGCATCCAAAGTGAATAGATTACTATCAACATCCTAGCTCAGCTTGAGCATTTGTTATTCTTTCCCTCTAAATGAATAGTTATTGAAGCATGAAGGTTAATTTAACACCAGTAACACCACCCATCTTTTATTGACATTGGACTGAAATAATCAAACTTCAAGTTACATTGTGCTCGTGAACGCTCTGCTTAAACAAAATATTACAGTGCTTAACAATGCTGTGAGATGTGTTAATGTCTAGAAATAAGTCATATTCTTAGCATTATAAAAGTAATGGGAAGTATTATTTTAAATGGAGCCTTAAGCACAGCATCCCCTTCAGTCATCACAATCCAGGCTTCAATAAATGAAAAGCTGTCCACGTTCATTTTTATGTCTAGTAGTGTCATCAAAAAGAAAGTCAGAGGCTATGAAACTGCGACAATAATATTACCTCATTCATAAAAAAAGCTGATTATACATTTTCTACAGTGCATTAGGAAAGAAGATTCTCTGCCTCAATCATCATCTCTGCATTGGAATGGAGCAGAAATCTGGCCATTTAAATAACATAAAACAAGATTATTCCCCAGAAATTAATGTAGGAACCATGTATGTATGACTGGCATTAAAATAAGCCAACAAATACGAGTGCACGGTATCATTTATTACAGGAAAGCACAAAGCAGACATGTCAAAAAACTAGGCTTTATGAGATGTACACTGTTCATAAGATAACTAACGCTTCTTTTTGCTGTTTACCTTGTTGAATAGGTAAATATTTATCTGGTTAGATAATTGTGCTGTGAAAAGCACTTAACACTTTATATTAAAGCTGTTATGATAGACAGGTGAAATGAAAACTGGGACTGTATTGCTGTTTGCCCGAGATAAATTTATTTTACATGAATCATTTTCTTCAGTATGTTAACAATATGAAGCTCCCTTTCATCTGAAACAGAGCGGTTCATTCCCTAACATAGTAACAACTTATGTAGTAAGCTGTTGAGTGTGTAGGAAGCAGGAACATCTCCCAAAGCATGATGTACAGCTCCTAATAGTTTGCTGAAGACCTGCAAAAAATGGGAGCATTTTTAAAAGCACCTTGTAGCGTGCGGTAATCAACTGGTAATGTTTGCAGAACACGTGAATCCAGGGTCACAAACCATCTGCCACAGCAGGAACGTATTGTGCTGGAAGGAAACAAGTGCACATGAAGGGTGAAAAATGATACGACAAAGATCACTGAATTATTAATGTATTGACACACAACCATGTTTGCTAATCGAGGATAGCATAGAAAGTGGTGTTGATTTCTCATAGATCCAGAACCCAGATTCAATTCTACCCCTCCAGCATTATGTATGTGTGTAGTTTGCAGGTTCTTTCTCAGACAGCTTTGGCTTAACCTAGGTGCAAGTCGTATGGAGTTTGCAGGTGCAGTTGACGTAGTTGGTTGGTTTTGGAATCAAGGCAGAGGTGTCAGGTATTTCAGAGAGAATTATCTACATGGAAATAAGTGTGAGAATAGGATTTATGATACTGTTCCAGTGAGCTAGCAAAGACTCAATTGGCTGAATAATTTCCCATCCTGTAAGGAAGTATAGATATAATTTAATCTTTTCTAAATATGAATATAATATACATTACTGGATGTGAGATTAAATATGTTGCATTGATGGAATTATCAATAAATGTAAGTGTTTCAATTTAAATTGCCTTAATGCATCTCACTGGGATTTCAGTTCAAAGAATGAAAGTCACATCAATGTGAGAGTCCTTTGAGAAAACTAGAGTGAGTAATGAAATCTGCCTTTAGTAGACTAGAAAGATTTAGTATTGATGAAGGTGAGATGTACCCAGATTGTTTGCTAACTCAAAAAAAATATGGATTCTATAATGCCATCAATATATTACATATGGTCATGTGATAGGAGCAGAATTAGGCCATTTGGCCCATCAAGTCTACTCCTCCATTCAATCATGGTTGATCAATTTCTCTCTCCTAACCCCATTCTTCTGCCTTCCCCCCTTAACCGCTGACATGCGTACCACTCAAGAATCTATCTATCTCTGCCTTAAAAATATCCATTGATTTGGCAAAGAATTTCACAGGTTCACCACCCTCTGACTAATTCCTCCTCATCTCCTTCCTAAAGGGACATCCTTCAATTCTGAGGCTATGACCCCTGAGCCTCGACTCTCCCATTAGTGGAAACATCCTCTCCACATCCACTCTATCCGAGCCTTTCACTATTCGGTAAGTTTCAATGAGTTGCACCCCATGTATCCATATGTTATGATTATTAACTGGTGTGGAAAAATACCACGTTAAAACATTAAGAGAGGTGGAAATATCTATGAACCACTAGACTGAGTAGACCCATCAAAACTGAGATACAACACAGTTGTCAGTTGAAAATGTAAATTGGCTTTGGTGCTTGATAATCAATGATGACAGACCATTTTTGCCGGACATATATGCTGAGTCCAACCATCATCAGCTATTTAATCTGTGAACTTTGTCTGTATCGTGTTTAGAAACAATGCTGCTCAGTGATGATTCCACGGTCTTTAACTCTATTTGCAATTCTTTGAATATTAAAATAACCCACGAGAATTTAAAATAGACCTTGAACTGAATCCATAGTTGGGCTGGTGACATTGCAGGTTTATTTTGAATCAAATTAGGGCTAAACAATTACTGCCCTCAAACAACAGAAGACCAATGGATAGCATAGTGGCGCAACTGGTTTAGCTGCTGTTGTACAGCTCCAGAAACATGGGTACAACCCCGACCTCTGGTCCTGTCCAATGGTTCAATAGTGTTTTATTGTCACTGCACAGTGGCCCCATAGCAGAAGCGTCCACGTCGCGGGGCTGGAAACTGGAAGTATCCTGAGCTAATTCTGCTACCACCATCATCTACTGCGACAAGTGATGGCTCCCACTGATTGTCACCGGAAGCTTGCGTCCTTTTCAGGACGGACGATGACAGCGAGGCCAACATTTGTAACAAGATGGACACGAAAAGAAGGAGACTGCACAGTGAAATTCTTTCCATGCCCATGTCCATGTGGAGTTTGCACGTTCACCCTGACACTGCAGTTCCCTTTAAGTGTTAGGGTTTCCTCCAAGTATTGCCACCCAGTATTTAGGTGTGTTGTAGAATGTGTAGAAAATAGCAGAGAATTTGGGGAGAATAAAACGAGGTTTGTGTAGATGGATGCTTTACGGTCGGCCCAGATTTGGTAGGCCGAACGGCATGTCTTTGCAGTGTATGATTTTATGACAATCACAAATTACTGAGCTTCAACAGCAATGGCATCATCTATATTTTTTACCAATGATCTCAGAGGGTTCTTATTAAACGTCTGGTGACTAAGACTGCTGCAGAAACTAGGTGTCCTGTGACAGGTGGCTCACATTGACTACTCACCATGGGCCTAGGGTTTAGTTACAATATTACCTCAGAAGCTCAATACTATCCAGGACAAACCAATTTAATGAATCCAAATGTTGATGAAGGAACTGCAGATGCTGGAAAATCGAAAGGTAGACCAAAATGCTGGAGAAACTCAGCGGGTGCAGCAGCATCTATGGAGTGAAGGAAATAGGCAACGTTTCGGGCCGAAACGTTGCCTATTTCCTTCACTCCATAGATTCTGCTGCACCCGCTGAGTTTCTCCAGCATTTTTGTCTACCTAATGAATCCATATCACAGGTCATTTCCTCCACTATGGGCACACTGCACAAACCACTGGATGCTTTATAGCAAGTCAACATGCTTTCTTTGACAACAAATTCTTACCTCAGACCCGGAATGATCAAGAAAAACGAGGCGATGCATAATGTTTCATAGTGGCAATTCGTGTTACTGCCTCACATCTCCCGTGACCTCTAATGCTGTCTGTGAAGTGTGCACATTCACCTATCTCTTCTTTCCCTTCCCCTGAGTCTCAGTCTGAAGAAGGGTCTCGACTCAACCCGAAACGTCACCTATACCTTTTCACCAGAGATGCTGCCTGACCCGCTGAGTTACTCCAGCTGTTTGTGTCTATCAGTGACAGGATCAGTCAAAGTCAGCATGGATTTATGAAGGGGAAATCATGCTTGACCAATCTTCTGGAATTTTTTGAGGATGTAACAAGTAGAATGGATAAGGGAGAGCCAGTGGATGTGTTTCTGTACTTTCAAAAAGCCTTTGACAAGATCCCACACAAGAGATTAGTGTAAAAAATTAGAGCACATGGTATTGGGGGTAGGGTATTGAAATGGATGGCAGACAGGAAGCAAAGAAAATGAATAAATGGGTCATTTTCAGAATGGCAGGCAGTGACTAGTGGGGTACCGCAAGGCTCAGTGCTGGGACCCCAGCTATTCACAATATATATTAACGATTTAGACGAGTGAATTAAATGTGACATCTCCAAGTTTGCGGATGACACAAAGTTGGGTGGCTGTGTGAGCTGCGATGAGGATGCTATGAGGCTGCAGGGTGACTTGGATAGGTTGGGTGAGTGGGCGAATGCAAGGCAGATGCAGCATAATGTGGATAAATGTGAGGTTATCCACTTTGGTGGCAAGAACAGGAAGGCAGTTCATTTTGTGAATTGTATCAGATTAGGAAAAGGGAAGGTGCAACGAGACCTGGGTGTGCTTGTACATCAGTCACTGAAAGTAAGCATGCAGGTACAGCAGGCAGTGAAGAAAGTTAATAGTATGTTGGCCATCATTGCAAGAGGATTTGAGTTTAGGAGCAAGGAGGTCCTACTGCAGATGTACAGAGCCCTGATGAAACCTGGAGTATTGTGTGCAATTTTGGTCTCCTAATTTGAGGTAGGACATTATTGCTATTGAGTGCCACGTAGGTTCACCGGGTTAATTCCCAGGATTGACATATGATGAAAGAATGGGTCGACTGGGCTTGTATTCACTGGAATTTAGAAGGATGAGATGGGATCTTATGGAAACATATACAATTCTTAAAAGATTGGACAGGCTAGATGCAGGAAAAATGTTCCCGATGTTAGGGGTGTCCAGAACCAGGGGTCACAGTTTAAAATAAGGGGTAGGCCATTTAGGACTGAGATGAGGAGAAACGTCTTCACCCAGAGAGTTGTGAATCTGTGGAATTCTCTGCCACAGAAGGCAGTGGAGGCCAATTCACTGGATGTTTTCAAGAGAGAGTTAGATTTAGCACTTAGGGCTAAAGGAATCAAGGGATATGGGGGAAAAAGCAGGAACGGAGTACTGGTTTTAGATGATCAGGCATGATCATATTGAATGGTGCGGTGCTGGCTCAAAGGGCCGAATGGCCTACTCCTGCACCTATTTTTCTATGTTTCTATGTTTTCTCATGTTGGTTTCCCCCAGTTACCTCCGGTGTCCCAAAGAAATGCTAGTTAGTTGGTTAACTTGTTACTGTAATCCCTCTCAGGTGTAGGTGGATGGGAGGAAAATCCAAAGGAAATCGATGGGCATGGAAGACAGAATGGGTTACAAAGAAATAAGTGGGAAAATTAGACAAGTGGGAATGTTCTGAGGGACAGCATAGCCTTCACAAACTGAATGACCTCCTTTATTTACTTTAGACTTTACTTTAGAGATGGAATAGGCCCTTCGGCCCACCGAGTCCACACTGACGACCATTCACTCCATACACTAACACGATCCTACATACCAGGGACAATTTACAATTTTACCAAATCCAATTAACCAACAAACCTGTACGTCTTTAGAGTGCGGGAGGAAATATCCCACGTGATCATAGGGAAAACATACAAACTCCGTACAGACAGCACCCATAGTCAGGATAGTCATGCATCTGGCCAAATTTTGAGTCATCCACCACAGTGATGAATGCTGTGGTGGATGTTTGTGTTAAAAAATTTTATTGTGTTTTTGTGTGTTCTTTTTCATTGTACCGCTGCTGGCAAATTTACTTACACTTGCACTTTATGTGCAAGTGACGAATAAAACTGATATTGATATTGATTGAGCCCGGGTCTCTGGCGCTGTAAGGCAGCAACTCTACCGCTATGCCACTGTGCCACCTCTTATTTACTTCAGTATCAATCAGAATATTAACAGGAAGTTGCGGGAAAATATGAGAAGTCCAAGGGAACAGTGTCACGCAAAATTCAACCCCATGTCTGACACTATCCTGGCCAGATATATATGTGGCTGAGTTTAAATTTTGGAAATACTTAACTAATACTGTGTGGGAGTATGATCTACACAAGGAGTATGCTTCTGCTTCTTCAAAGGGATGATCAATTGTCACTTGTTTAGGACAGCTAGGGCTGCATGCTAAATACAAACTGTCAGCATTGCACAGATGACAGAAACAAGATCGAGATCAATGGTAAGTATATTTCCTCCTACTGGCATAGAAAATCAGACATGTAGTCCATGATTTTGTAGGTGCATTGCGAATGAATTATAACTAACTATTCATGTTCATATGTAGTAGGAGCAGAATGATGCCATTCGGCCCATCCAGTCTACTCCCCCATTCAACCATGGCTGATCTATATTTCCCTTTTAACCCCATTCTCCTGCCTTCTCCCCATTACCTGTGACACCCATACTAATCAAGAATCTATCTATCTCTGCCTTAAAAATATCCATTGATGTGGCCTCCACAGCCTTCTGTGGCAATGAATTCCACAGATTCACCTCTGGCTGACTAAAGAAATTCCTCCTCAGCTCTTTCCTAAAGCTATGTCCTTTTATTCTGAGGCAATGACCTCTGGTCCTAGTCACACCCACTCCACATCCACTCTATCCAGGCATTTCGCTATTCGGTATATTTCCATCTTAAATAAAATCATTCAATAAAATGACAAGACCATGTATTGTTTTTCATGTAATGTTGCTCAATGCTCAAAGTGCTCTGATCACTTCAAACATCATTAAGTGCACATATGATACCAATGCTGCATTTAAATGGATGCACCTACACAACTTTATTGTGGACTCCATTTCAATACACAATGCTAGGTTCAGTTATTGAAATAATGGGACTGATTTCTGATCATTATTCAAGTGAGCTTATATATTTCATTGGATGCCTATCTCATTAATTAAAAATGCAACTTGAAGAGCAATGTGCAGGGAATGGTGATGTTCCCATTGTCCTGCTGCCCCTATCCTTTTTAGGTGGGAAAGGTCACCAGTAGCCTGAGCAAGTGACTACAGTGCATTTTTTAGATGGTACACTCTGCAGCCATTGTATGTTGGTGGAGGGGACAACTCTCTATGGCAGTGCATGGAGTGTCAGTCAAGTTGGATGCTATGTCCAGCATAATGCTGAATTTCCTCAGCTATGTTAAAACTGTATTCATCCAGGCAAGTGGGGGATATTCAGTCATGTTCCTAACCTTTGAATTGCAGATGGTGTAAAGGCCTAGGAGTGAGTGAGGTGAGTCATTCATTGTGTGACGGCTGCATAACCTGTGACCCACTCTTGTATCCACAGTACTTACAGTATGTGATCATCTCATTGAGTTTCTAGTCAATAGTGACCTCCAACATACCGCTAGTGGGAACCGCAAACCATCACCCATTCTTTTTCTCCAGAGATGCTGCCTGACCCGCTAAGTTACTCCAGCACTTTGTGTCTATCTGCTGGTGGGGACTGGGCAATGATAATCACATTGAGTGTTACAACTGGATGGATAGACTCCTGCTGGAGAGAGTCTCTTGCTGGCACTTATATGACACTAATTTTGCTTGTCATTATAGGTCCGTGTCTAAATGTTGTCTATAATTTACTGCACGCATTCAGACATGGGTAGCATTATTTGCTGGTAAGTTGTGAATGGAAATGAACATTATGCACTCATCAGCAAACATTCCCACTTCTGAACTAATGATGGAGCGAAGGTCATTGATGAAGCAATTAAGATGTTTGGGCCAAGGATATTGTCATATGAGCTTGGCAGGGAAGATTAATTACCGACAACTACGACCATCTTTCCTTGTGTGAGGAATGGTTCAAACCATGGGTGGGCTTTTCTCTTGATGTTCATTGACCAATTTTACCAAGCTTCCTTAATGCTGTATTTGATCCAATTCTGCCTTGATATCAAGGGTAGTTTATGCTCGACCCCCGCCCGGAATTCACCTCTGTGGTCCACATTTGAACCAAGCATGTGAGGAGGTCTGGGACTATCATCCTGGCCAAGCTGCCGGCAGTGTGAACATTGTTGGGAAGTACCACTTAAAGACACTATCAATGAGATTTTCCATCATTTTGCTAGATTGAATTTGTCATGTTTTTTGTAAATAGACCATGCATTATTGGAAAGATGTGAACACTGTATCTCACTTAACAGCACGACTGGAGCTGCAGTTAGTTCTGGTGCAGAGGTCTTTAGTAATGCAACTGAGATATTATCCAGTCCCATAGTCTTTTCTATATCCAGTGCTTTCAGCTGTTACTTGGAGGGAATCTAGTGAACTCAACACTGGCTGCTGTGGTGGTGGAGCCTCAGGAGGGAACAGAATTGGTTCTACTGCATGGCACTTCTAGCTGAACATGGTTGTAAATTATTTAGCCTTTTCATTAGCATTTGCATGCATGACCCAACCATTGTTGAGGATAGGGTTATTCTTGGAGCCTCCTTCTAACCTTTGCTATTCAATTGTCCCCCTCCATCCATGACTACTGGTGACAAGGATGCAGAATGATCTAGTCTGTTAGTTTTAAGATTGTTCAGTGTATTGCATGTTGCTTTTATATAATACGACCTGTGTTCCAGCTTGATCATGTTTGCTATCTTATTGTTACATACATCTGGTGCATCCCCAACATGGCCTTCTGCATTCCTCTTTGAACTAGAGTTGATCTCCTGACTTCATATAAATCGCACATATGCCAGAGCAAGAGGTTACAAGTTGTAATCTTTATTTCTGCAGCTGCTGATGGTCCACATTTCCACAAAGGGACCCATTTTTGAGTGCTGGTTCTGTCCTACATATCTCCCAGTCACGTGACCATAACGTCACACACCACAATGGAGAGTTGTCCTCGGTATAAAGACAGGGTTTTGCCGGTACTGCCACAGGCAGATGAATTTACCACGTGGATGTTGGAGGCGATGAGATCCAACAGGTCTCCCTTTCCCTCTAATTCACCCACTGCTTGATGCAGGCACAATCTGAATGCTTTGTTCTTCCACACTCAGACAAGCTGGTCTGTGGCTACCAAGCCACACTTAGTTATCAACACTGAAGTCCACTGGTCACTCTATGGGATTCAATGCTTCTTGTTCTTTGGTCAACATGGGTTGTTTTTAAATGTGCTTTATAAATAAATTTGATTTGATTTGATTTGTTCAATATGGAAGACCACAGCTTCATCTGGCTGAGGAAAGATGGAGGTGACAATTAGGAGGAGGTGTCCTTGTTTGATTTGATGCCAAAAGCCTTCATAGGGTCCGGATTCAAATGCCAATGATTCCCAGGCTGTTCCTCGCTCCCCCCTCCCCCCTCCCCCTGCCTGTTTACCATGTACCTCTGACATGCTTGTCCTGCAGTAAGACGAGATAGACCAAGAGGTCGTGATGGAGGAGTCAGGGAGTCTGCAAAATATATCGCTGTAACTTCAACGTCAAGGTATAAAAGCAAATTCCTTCAGATGCTTTGAATCTGAAGTATACTGTAAAGTGGAAAAGCTGGAATTAACAAATCAAGCAGCACTCGTATAGATAAAGACAAGAGTTAATGCTTCAAGCTGATGATATATTATTGGAACTGACTGTAGGAAAGCTCTATAAATTAAGCCAACCTCTGCTAAATACTTTGTTGGCCATAAGACCATAAGACAGAAGAGCAGAATTAGGCCATTCAGCCCATCGGGTCTACTCCACCATTCAATCATAGCTGATCTATTTTTCCCTCTCAACCTGTGTTCAGTTCTGGCCACCACGTTACAAGAAAGATGCCGTCGAGTTGGAAAGGTTCCATGAAGATTTACGAGGATGTTGCCAGGACTAGAGGGTCTGAGCAATAGGGAGAGGTTGAGTAGGCTGGGGTTCTATTCCTTGGAGCGCGGGAGGATGAGGGATGATCTTATGGAAGTGTATAAAATTGTGAAAGGAATAAATCGGGTAGATGCACAGTCTCTTGCCCAGAGCAGGTGAATCGAGGACCAGAGGACATAGGTTTATGCTGAAGGGGAAAAGATTTAATATAAATCTGAGGGGTAACTTTTTCACACACAGGGTGGTGGGGTATAGAACAAGCTGCCATAGAAAGTAGTTGAGGCAGGGACTATCCCAATGTTTAAGAAACAATTAGGCAGGTGCATAGATAGGACAGGTTTGGAGGGATATGGGCCAAATGCGGGCAGGTGGGACTAGTGTAGCTGGGACTTGTTGGCCGGTGTGGGCAAGTTGGGCCGAAGAGCCTGTTTCCACGTCGTATCCCATAAGCTTTGACACCCTTCGTAATCAAAAACCTATCAATCACTGCCTTAAAAATACCCAATATCTTAGCCTCTACAGCCGTCAGTGGCAATTAATTCCACTGATTCACCACCCTCTAGCTAAGGAAATTCCTCCTCATCTCCATTTTGAAGGTATGTCCATTCATTCTGAGGCTGTGCCCTCTGATCCTAGACTCTCCCATTATTGGAAACATCCTTTCCACATGTTGGGTGGTATCTTTCGCAGAGGAAGGTGGTTTACAAAGTCTTCACCAGTTTATCGATTACTTCATCTAATTTGGACTATCCATAGAAGATGGGATGAGAGAGAGCTCACAGCTGGTCATCCTTATATCCCTGCAGAAAGCAGGAGAGTCTGTATTTGAGCTACAGCACAAATGCATTGGAAAAGGGGTAAGGTTGCAATCGTGGTCGTACTACGATAGGTCGGATATTCTAGAGCTGAACCCACAACAGTTACAGTTACGATCCTCTGATGATATTTAGAAGTAAATACTGAAAAAGTAATTGTTGCCACTGAAATTCAACAGGGAAGATACAAAACGCTGGAGTAACTTAGCAGGACAGACAGCAACTCTGGAGAGAAGGAATGGGTGACGTTTCGGGTCAAGACCCTTCATCTGATGCTGATAGCTCAGAGGTAAATACTGAAAAAGTATTTTCGCCATTGAAATTCAACAGGCTTTCTCTGGGTTACCTGCTGTGCCTCAATAGAAATGGTACATGGAAGATGGGAAATGCCCTGAGTAAACCCATTTGCAAGGTTCTCAGTCTCTATTCATTGGGAGGTGGGGATAGTTCCATTGGGCTCCAGCCAGAATCACGGCATGAGAAGGGGGCGGCACGGTGGCACAGAAGTAGAGTTGCTGCCTTACCAGCGCCAGAGACCCAGGTTCGATCCTGACTATGGGTGCTCGCTGTACAGAGTTTGTACATTCTCCCTGTGACCGCGTGGGCTTTCTCCAGATGTTCCAGTTTCCTTCCAAAGGTGGACAGGTTTATTGGTTAATTGGCTTCGGTAAAATTGTAAATTGCCCCTAGTGTGTAGGATAGTGCTGGTGTATGGAACGCTGGTCGGCACGGACTCGGTGGGGCGAAGGGCCTATTTCCATGCTATATCTCTAAAGTCTAGGAGAGCACAAGTAAAGTTTGAAGACTATTATGCACATTCAGTTCCACGGTGCTCACTAACCCGTGTGCGTGCTCAGGCACCTTAGTCCACTCACCTACATGGTATCGAGAAAGCCATTTTGTAGAACTGGAAATTATAGGAATCATTAACTTTTCATAAACAAGTTGTTTGTCCTGCACACATCTTGCAGTATCATATGACTTGCAAGCTAAATGCAGCTACTTTAGTTAGCTATAATGTCATCTGTCATCCTTTCATTTTGCAAATACCAATGAGATAGCTTTGTTAACATGGACCAATTATATGCATGTTTTTACGTGAGGAAAAATAAGCAACTGCAAACTCTGTAATTGGAAATAGAGTCAATAAAAATTGTCTAACTGCCTATGCACTGGAACTGGGAGAAGAACCAGGCAGAAATATCCTCCCCCATCTGTCTCCTTGGCTGTGTGCCTGGTGCTGCGGCTGGTGACCATTTAGGTGTATGTAATTGGGTGTGAAATGGAAAAGTGAGACAATGAATAGCACTGCGACCGTCTCTGCAATGTTCCTTTATGAGAGTCTGGAAAAGCTCTGTGACACAAAAGTTGCATGCACAATCTTCAGTAGGAAAGGTCGCCACTGTCACTGTTCCTGTGATTGGGGTGCTGAATGTGCATTTGTCACCTTTTGTGTCCGAGTGGGTGACCTTGGTGCGTTGTATCCTGCGAGTGTAGTGTCTCTCAACTAATCTGTCATTTGAGGCTATCTTCTTCTGTTCTTCCAGCCGTACATTTCTGTGCCCATTGATGGCCATTCAAGTAGTACTGTGAAGCAAAATGCTCGCACCATCCACTGTGGCTTTATTGTGCTCTTGCCCTTCTCCCCTCACTTACTTTCATATTTAGTTTAGTTTAGTTTAGAGATGCAGCACGGAAGCCGGCCCTTCAGCCCACCGCATCCGTGCCGACCGGCGATCCCGCACACTAACTCTATCCTACACGCACTAGGGACAATTTACAATTTTACCAAGTCAATTAACCTATAAACCTGTGCGTTTTTGGAGTGTGGGAAGAAACCGGAATTCCTGGGGAACACCTATGCAGGTCACGGGAAGAGCGTACAATCTCCATTCAGACGGCATCCGTAGTCAGGTTCACACCCTGGTGTCTGGCACTCTAAGGCAGCAACTCCACAGCTACTACTCTATTCCTATACACCCCATAAAATAAAACTTACATCTTCCTTATGCCCTTAATTACCAGTTCTCTTTTTTAATTACTCTTTGTGGACCCATCTCAAACTGCAAAGAAAATGTAAATGAATGGTGATAATAGGAGAAAGTTATATAATGCTTTTTCAATCACATTTTATGCACACACACAAAAAGGTCCTCTCCAACACTATCCTCCCTCTGCATTCTGCCAGTTACTGAAAGGAAAGAAAACCCAATTAATTTATTTCTTATACCCAGGAGTTTCAAGTATTTGTGACAGAATTTTTTGATAATGCTTTGTTCATTGTTCTCCATCCAAAGCCTCTGTAAGCCACCAGAATAGGAATACTTATTTTTCTTTCAAAGTTGAAAACCTCTGCAGCACATCCAGCTATTTTAATTACAAAGATAATTACTTTGTGATTGCCACCCTTGTATTTACAGGAATTATCTGCAGCGCACCAGTTTCTGAAATGCTCTCTTAAAGTCTTCATTGAAGATTGTATAAATAAGGGGATTGATTAAAGAATTAAGGTAACCTAACCATGTCAGGAAGTCAGATATCTCCGGCGAGACGCTGCAAGATTCGCAGACGTTCACAATAACCTCTTTTAAAAAGAACGGCAGCCAGCATATCACGAAGGCCCCCAGAATCAAGCCTAAAGTGGTGGCAGCTTTTCTCTCTCTGGTGCCTGAGATCTTCAACCTCTTCTGCGTTTTGTCCTGTTGGCAACTGGGGTTGAAGCCCCTGGCCGCGTTATGGACATTCTCCCCCTCTTCAGTTGGCGAAGGGTCCGAGGTGGACTTTTCAGAAATGCACACGGTGGAAGAGGTCCTGGGAGGTTTGGCAGTGATGATGGACATCCTATCGTTGACATCCTCGTTGATGCGCCTGCTCAGGCTCCGCTTGTAGTAGAGCGTTTTGGCTGCACGATATATTTTGTAGTACAGGATGAGGATCAAAGCCAAAGGGATGTAAAATGCTCCAAATGTGGAATAGATTGTGTAGAGAAGATGGTCGTGCTTAATAAGACACTCGTCATTCTTGTTATTCCCTTGATGCCTCCAAAACATAGGAGGCAGCGATATAAAGATGGATATGACCCACACGATGGTGATCATTATTCCAGCGCGTTTAGGTGTCCTTTTCTGTGCATATTCCACAGCATTTGTTATGGCCCTATATCTGTCCAGGGCAATTGCAGCCAGATGAAGGATAGAGCATGTACAACAGGTAATGTCTACACTTAACCAGATGTTGCAGACAACTTGACCCATAACCCATGTCTCCTTTACAGTGTAGATGATACTGAAGGGCATTACAAGGACGGCAACGAGTAAATCGGTAACAGCGAGGGAACATATTAGGTAATTTGCTGGGTGGTGGAGCTTCTTCGTAACGATTATTGCAGTTATCACCAGGGAATTAATGATTGTGGTCAAGGTGGTGAGGACAGAGAGCGAAAGTGATATCATCACCTTTGATGTTTTCCCCGTCGCCAGTTCTTCTAAAGTAAAGTTTGAGAACGTCTCATTTTCCAAATCCATTTTGATCACTTGGACGAGAAGTTCCAGTGGTATTTAAACAATCTGAAAAAGAAGCACAGCATCATTTGTGAAGATAAGTGTTTAAAATATCATGGTTTAGTTGGTTTAGGGATTAAAGTGGTATCAAAAAATCGTCAAGGTCCTAAACTGTGATATGATCTATAATTCTGCAACTGCACTTGATGGGAAACCAGGACACACATCCTCTTGCACTCCAAAGGATAGAATCTGAGCCTGCTCAAACTTTCCCTGTAGCTCAGGCCCTCAAGTCCAGGCAATATCCTCGTAAATCTTCCGAGCCCTTTCCAGCATCTGTGAACATCTGGAGAAAAGCTCACCTCATAAAAAGCCATTTGCAAATACAAACATCCTGAAAGACTACAAAATAGCACTGTTTTATTTTTTATTTTTTGTACATTGCACCTAAATTACACATTTCACTGATGGTGGAACATGGGAAAGGGCAGAAAACTTGAGTTGAGGTGTGGAAACAGCCATCCATATCTTATTGAATAATAAAGCAAGCTTGCTGGGTCATATGGTATTTTACTCTTGCATTGTTACATTACATTCACGTTTTCTGAAGTATGTTGATCTAAGTCTTGGCCCAGATTTTCGTAAGAAATGTTAGTAGTTCCATATGCAATGCCCAACATTTCCCCAGGTAACCACCAGAGTTTGCCACTTTGGCATGAACATGAAACTTTAAACATCCTAAAGGATCTTTGCTATCATTTTCATGGACACCAGCGACAAAGCAGCAGATTCAGTATCCCACCATTTCCCTGGGAAATCTGCCCACAGAATCTACTCAGGTTTATTGAGTCATAGAGTGATACAGCAAGGAAACAGGCCCCCCCGGCCCAACTTGCCCACACTGGCCAACTTGTCCCAGCTACACTAGTCCCACCTGACTGTGATTGCCCCATATCCTTCCAAACCTGTCCTATCCATGTACCTGTCTAACTGTTTTTTAAACGTTGGGATAGTCCTAGCCTCAACTACCTCCTCTGGCAGTTTGTTCCATACACCCACCACTCTTTGTGTGAGAAAGTTACCCCTCAGATTCCTATAAAATCTATAAAATTCCTATAAAGCTTTAATAACTTTGTTCAATCTAATGGAAACTAAGTTTGTTTCAGATAACCATATAACCATATAACAATTACAGCACGGAAACAGGCCATCTCGGCCCTACAAGTCCGTGCCGAACAATTATTTTCCCTTAGTCCCACCTGCATGCACTCATACCATAACCCTCCATTCCCTTCTCATCCATACGCCTATCCAATTTATTTTTAAATGATACCAACGAACCTGCCTCCACCACTTCCACTGGAAGCTCATTCCACACCGCTACCACTCTCTGAGTAAAGAAGTTCCCCCTCATGTTACCCCTAAACCTATGTCCCTTAATTCTGAAGTCATGTCCTCTTGTTTGAATCTTCCCTATTCTCAAAGGGAAAAGCTTGTATCTACAGATAATTTACCTCTTTGTGAATTTATTGAATTAATTGTATTTGGTTTTAAGTTTTTTTTATTTGTAATTTCTTTTGATATAGCTAATTTAGTATGATTCATTATTAATGCTTTTGAGTGTGTGTTTCACAGAAGTTCACAAACATTCAACATGATTGACCATTTTGAAAGCTGTTGCAGCCTTGGGAGTACGGGAAAGCCAGCTATGGGAGCTATATGGATTGCAGAAACTATAAGATACTCTTTCATATAGAATTCTTTGGAAATGTTCATGCACCAGCGGTGTAAATCTTTAAAGGCACTCTCCAATTGCTTGACAACAGCAGGGCACACTATCGCCATTTACCCAAACAGCAGGTGGCTTTATTGTCAATTTACTCCAGATTATTTGGATGTTTTCAAATAACCTTATCCATGTCTACCTATCACCTTAGGGCCAGCTATCTAGACAATCTCAGTACACATCCACGAGGTCCAAGAATGGCCGCACCTGGCCCTTCATGTCACTAAGATGGATGCCACATTCACGCCATCTGCAAAGGGTCGGCACTGGAAGCAAGCAGCAACTCCTTCACACCCAAAATTCATCTACAGCTAAAAAAGGGTAAAACAGCTTGTGAAGTGAATATGTCACCAAATCCTCCCTTACCTTTTCTTTCTAAAATCTTTGATTTTACCCTTTCTTGAACTTTAGGTACCCTCACACACTTTATCATCTAAAAACCACTCCCTTTTACAGCACATTCTGTATGGGCATATACATAATTCCTGTACCCACCATAAACCCAAAATATCCTTCTCTATTTGAAGATTATTGCACGTCACAACCTTTATTTTGTCTTTCCTCTTTGATCCTTAAATAATCATACGTTTTCACAGTCCACAATGTTACATTATCTCAATAGTTGAATTGGATGATTGAACTGTAACTTATTTGCATTATAGTGGACCCAGATTCAGATGTCTGCAGGGTTCCAGGCAAAGTCTTGTGAGATCATTTCATTTTGATTATAAGTTGTACTAATTTAGCACCAGGAAATAACACCCCATCTGAAATGTAGGGAACTAATAGACCAATAAGCCTAATATCAGTGGTACTAAAGTTACTGCAGAGCATTTTGAGGAATGAGATAAACATGCATTTGGAAAAGCAGGGGTTGATTAAAGATAGTCAGCATTGTTTGAACATGGGAATCGTGTCTCACAAAATTGAATGAGTTTTTTGATGAAGTAACCAAGAAGATTGACAAAAATAGGCCATAGACGTTATTCTCCTTCCAATTCCTACACAGACCTTTCTGTCCTTGGTCTCCTCCATTGTCAGAATGAGGTTAAACGCAATTGGAGGAACAGCATCTCATATTTCGCTTGGGCAGCTTACAGCCCAGTGGTATGAATATTGATTTCTCTCCCTTCAGGTGGTCCCGGCATTCCCTCTCTCTCTGTCCCTCTCCCACCCAAGTCGCACTAGCTTCTCATTTTCACCCAACAAACAGCTAACAATGACCTGTTTCCTTTATGATCATTACTTTTATGCATATCTTTCATTCATTGGTGTTTATCTCTCTACATCATCATCTATATCTCCTGTTTCCCTTATCCCTAACCAGTCTGAAGAAGGGTCTCGACCCGAAACGTCACGCATTCCTTCGCTCCAGAGATGCTGCCTATCCCGCTGAGTTACTCCAGCTTTTTGTGTCTATCTTTAGTTATCTATATGGACTTTAACAAGGCCTTTGATTATGTTTTCTGTGGTTTGCTGCTCTGGAAGGTTAGTTTGCAAGAGATCCAGGCAAAGCTAGCTAAATAGAATTGGCTTCATGATAGGAAGCAGAGAATGGTGGTAGACAATTGGTTTTTAGACAAGAGACCTGTGACATGTGGTATGACTCACGGATTAGTGCTGAGTCCATTACTGTTTGTCATTTGTAACAAACAATTTGGATGAGAATGTGCAAGTCAAGGTAAAATTGAAGATGACACTAAAATAGATGGCATTGTAGACAGTCATAATCGTATTCAAGAATTAGAGCAGGATCTTGATCAGTTGGGCAAGTAGATCAAGGAATGGCCAATGGTTTAATTCAGATAAGTGTGAGGTCACACTTGCATTTGGGAAGTCAAACCAGGGTAGGACCTTCACAGTGAATGGAAGGTCAGTGATGAGTGTTGTAGAGCAGAGGAATTGAGGAGTACAAGTACACAGTTGCCTGGAAGTAGATACGATGGTGAAGAAGGCTTTTGGCACATCAGGGACTTGGGCTTAGAAATAGGGATGTTGTGTTACAATTGTATTGTAGACATTGGTGAGGCTGCACTTGGAGTATTATGCTCAGTTTTGGTCACTCCGCTATAGGAAAGATGCCATGAGTTGGAAAGCATGCAGTGAAGATTCATGTGCATGTTGCCTGGATTTGAGAGCCTGAGCTAGAGATGTTGGGCAAGTTCAGACTTTATTCCTTGCAGTGCAGGAGGCTGAGTGATTATCTTATAGTGGTGTGTAAAATAATGAGGGAATAGATAAGATGAATGCACCAAATCTGTTCCTCAGGTAGAACTAGAGGGCATGGGTTTAAAGTGAGAGTGGAAAGAAATTAATAGGGACCTGGGGGGCAACCTTCTCATGCAGAGGGAGGTTGGTATATGGAACGAGCTACCAGAGGAAGTAGATAAGGCTAGGTAGACACAAAATGCTGGAGTAACTCAGCGGGACAGGCAGCATCTCTGGAGGGAAGGAATGGGCGACGTTGTCAGGAGAGGGGATGGGACAAAGATAGAATGGAGTCGGAGACAGTAAGATTAATGGGAGAACTGGGAAGGGGAAGGGCACGGAGAAAGAAAGCAAGGGCAATCTGAAGATCGAGGTCAATGTTCATACTGCCGGGGTGTAAACTACCCAAGCTGAATATGAGATGCTGTTCCTCCAATTTGCACTGGGCCTCACTCTGACAATGGAGGAGGCCCAGGTCAGAAAGGTCAGATTGAGAATGGGAGGGGGAGTTGAAGTGCTGAGCCACCGAGAGATCAGGTAGGTTAAGACGGACTGAGCGGAGGTGTTCAGTGAAACGATTGCCGAGCCTGTGTTTGGTCTTGTCGATGTGGAGAAGTTGATACCTGGAACAGTGGATGAGGTGCAAGTGAACCTCTGCCTCACCTGGAAAGACTGTTTGTGTCACATTCTGCCCTCTCCTCATTCTCATCCACTTCACCTCCCAGTACTTTTCCACCGGTCCCTCCTTCTCCTCACCTGCCTGCCACTCCCCTCTCATCAGCCCAACTCTCCTCACCTGTTGCACTCAGTTGCCTCTGATCACCAATTAACCCGGTATATAGACTCTCCTCACCGTTCACACAGTGCCAGATTGTTCTCAGCATTCATGCAAGACTCTCCAGCGATTTCCCGACTTCCTGCCTGGCTTCGACTCTCCTTTCGTCTGTCCCTCGCTGGTTTGTTTGCATCGTGTGTTGGATCTCCTGGTGACCGGACCTTCCGCTACCCCGACTACGTCTCCTGCCTGCCCCTCTTCGGAACCCTCGCTCAATCCTGAGCCTCTGTGTGAGTACGGTGTACCCATTCCTGTGTTACTACTCTGTGTTACAGTATCGTAATAAAGTTCATTACCAACTATACCTGCCTGATTCTGTGCTGCTATTGGGTCCAAGCTATACCCGTTACAGTACAATCTGGCCAACAATGGACTCAGCGCACACAACGTCTCCGTCAAACCGCTTCGAGAGGATTGAGCACACGCTCCTGCAGCACGAAGCTATGCTCACTGCCTCCAACTCCGAGGTTCGACAGGCTGTGTCAAACCATGAGCAAGCATTGGTTGCACTAGCCACCCAGGTCCAACAGCTGACGACCACCCTCGCCCAGGCTACACCCATGCTTCGCCTCCGGCTCCGACAGCACCAGCTCCCGGTCCGCCAGGACCATCACCTGAGCCCCGGGTGGGAACCCCGGAGCGCTACGCTGGAGACCCGGAGGGCTGCAACCCATTCATCACGAACTGTTCCATTCTCTTCGCCCTACAGCCCTACACCTTCGCCCAGGAAGCGGCGAGAGTGGCGTTTACCATTAATCACCTGACTGGCAGAGCTCGGCTGTGGGGAACGGCTGAATGGGAGCGACGCACGCCGGCTTGCTCCTCTTTCCAGGCCTTCGCCGCGGAGCTTCGCAAGGTGTTCGGTGAGGTTTCGATGGGTCCGGACGCTGCGGGAGGTCTGCTGGGGTTGAGCCAGGGGAACCAGAGCGTCGCTGACTTCGCCATCGACTTTCGCACCAGGGCCCGTCAGAGTGATTGGAACGCCCCGGCCCAGTGTGACGCTTTCTTGCTGGGCTTGAATGACTATATCAAGGATGAGTTGGTGTCCCACGACCTTCCTTCTTCTCTGGATGGGCTTATCGAGCTAACGACCCGTCTGGACCGACGCATCCTGGCGAGACGTCGGGAGAGGCGACAGGGACAGGCGGACCGCCAGCTATCCACCCAAGCTCGTTTTCCTCCGGAGACTGGACTACCCTCGTCGGGGCAACCGTCGAGGCAACCCGAACCCATGCAGGTGGGTCGCACCAGTCTCACCCCCGAGGAACGGGAACGTCGGCGTCGGGGGAACCTCTGTCTCTACTGTGGCCTGGCGGGTCATTACATCTCCAAGTGTCCAGTAAAAGGCCAGACTCACCAGTAGCGGAGGAATTACTGGTGAGTCGAACCTCTGAACTTTCCTCTGCCCGACGCCCTCTTTGTCATGCCCGTCTGCTGTTGTCTGATGGTTCTCACACCCTCGCCACCTTCATAGACTCTGGTTGTGACATTAATCTTATGGACAAGGAACTAGCCCGCCAGCTAGGCATCCGTTGTGTTCCCCTGCCTGAACCTGTTCCCGCCAACGC
This sequence comes from Amblyraja radiata, assembly GCF_010909765.2. Taxonomy (NCBI): domain Eukaryota; kingdom Metazoa; phylum Chordata; class Chondrichthyes; order Rajiformes; family Rajidae; genus Amblyraja; species Amblyraja radiata. The sequence goes on from NC_045969.1 coordinate 16,123,404, forward strand.
CCTCGACGGCCATCTCATGGGGACTGTTTCTCACCAGACGGTCCCAATGCGCATGCTCCTGTCTGGTAATCACCATGAGACCATCCAGTTCCACATCCTGCAGTCTCCCCGTCTTCCCCTCATCCTGGGTTACCCCTGGCTTCGGCGACACAACCCCAACATCGACTGGAGGACGGGGGTCATCTTGGGTTGGAGCCCTTCCTGCCACCAAGTGTGCCTGAAGCAAGCCTCAGCTCCTCAACCGGCCACCTGCTCCAGTTCTGCTCCAGATCTGACGGGGGTCCCAGTCGAGTACCATGACGTTGGGGAGGTTTTTAGCAAGTCTAGGGCCACCTCCCTTCCTCCTCATCGGCCCTATGACTGCGCCATAGACCTCCTGCCTGGTTCCGCTCCTCCTAGGGGTCGCCTTTACTCCCTGTCCGCCCCTGAGAGGGGCGCCATGGAGAAATACATAAACGACTCCTTGGCTGCTGGTCTCATCCGTCCCTCCTCGTCTCCTGCTGGGGTTGGGTTTTTCTTCGTGGAGAAGAAGGACAAATCTCTGCGTCCCTGCAGAGATTACCGGGGGCTCAACGGCATCACGGTGAAGAATCGCTACCCTCTCCCACTCATCTCTTCTGCTTTCGAGCTCCTGGAGGGGGCCACCATCTTTTCGAAGTTGGATCTACGCAACGCCTAATACTCGGTCCGCATCAAAGAGGGAGATGAGTGGAAGACCGCCTTCAACACTCCCACGGTACATTATGAATACCTGGTGATGCCCTTTGGCCTCGCCAACACCCCGGCCGTCTTCCAGGCGTTGGTCAATGAACTTCTCAGTGACATGTTGAACAAGTACGTGTTCGTCTATATTGATGACGTCCTCATCTTTTCACGGACCAAGGAGGAACACGTACACCACGTCCAGGCAGTTCTACATCGGCTCCTGGAGAACTGGCTCTTCGTTAAAGCTGAGAAGTGCGAGTTTCACTCCCCGTCAGTCTCCTTCCTAGGATACATCGTTGGCCAAGGGAACATCAAGATGGACCCCGCCAAGGTCTCTGCTGTCACCACCTGGCCTGTTCCTGACTCCCGCAAGCAGCTCCAAAGGTTCCTGGGGTTCGCCCATTTTTACCGACGGTTCATCCGTGGCTACAGTACTGTGGCCGCAAACCTCACGGCACTCACCTCCTCCAAGGTTCCGTTCCGGTGGTCTGCCGCGGCCGACGAAGCTTTTCAGACACTCAAGACACGGTTTACATCGGCCCCCATCCTCCAAGTTCCGGACTCAGAGAGACAGTTCGTGGTGGAGGTGGACGCCTCCGACGTGGGGGCGGGAGCTGTTCTGTCCCAGCGGGCTGCCGGGGACCAGAAGCTCCATCCATGCGCCTTCTTCTCCCGACGCCTGACCCCTGCTGAGAGGAATTATGACATTGGCAACCAAGAACTGTTGGCGGTTAAGTTGGCGTTGGAGGAATGGCGTCACTGGCTGGAGGGAACCGAGCAGCCTTTCTTGGTTTGGACTGACCACAAGAACCTTGAATACCTCCAGTCAGCCAAGAGGCTCAACTCTCGTCAGGCCCGCTGGTCTCTCTTCCTCACCCGCTTCAACTTCTCCCTCTCCTACCGACCTGGGTCCCGCAACGTGAAGCCCGATGCCCTCTCTCGACAGTTCTTGGCGAAGGAGGAGCCTGCCTCTGGCCCCAACACCATCCTCCCGTCCTCGCACAGGGTTGCCTCCCTCACCTGGGAAGTGGAGGAGAGGGTCAAGGCGGCCTTGGAGAACCAGCCGGGACCCAGCGCATGCCCTCCTGATCGCCTGTTTGTGGTTTCTGCCCTGCGGTCCGACGTCCTTCAGTGGGCCCACAGCTCTCGACTCACCTGTCATCCCGGCATTCAGCGGACCAAGGAGATGCTGCTACGGAGGTTCTGGTGGGCATCGCTGGAGAAGGACACTCGGGAGTTTGTCAACACCTGTCCCGTTTGCAACCGGCACAAGGTCTCACACCAAGCTCCTGCGGGTCATCTGCTTCCATTGCCTACCCCATCGACCATGGTCCCACATCTCCCTGGACTTCGTTACCGGCCTGCCCCCATCCCGTGGTCACACCACCATCCTGACCGTGGTCGATAGATTTAGCAAGATGGCTCACTTCGTGCCCCTGCCCACGCTTCCGTCAGCCAAGGAAACTGCCGAGCTCATGTTACTCCACGTCTTCAGGCTCCATGGTCTCCCCGTCGATGTGGTCTCCGACCGGGGACCCCAGTTTGCCTCTGTGTTCTGGAGGGAGTTCTGCACGCTTGTGGGGGCCACCGTGAGTCTGACGTCCGGATTTCATCCCCAGTCCAACGGCCAAACTGAAAGGAAGAATCAGGAGATGGAGACGGCGCTGCGGTGTATGGTGTCCAAGCATCCCTCCTCCTGGTCCCAGCAGTTGTTGTGGGTGGAGTACGCCCACAACACCCTGACAAGCTCGGCCACTGGGTTCTCCCCTTTCCAGTGTGCCTACGGGTTCCAGCCTCCACTGTTCCCGGCGCTGGAGAAAGAGGTTTACTGCCCGTCCGTCCAGGCCTTCATTCGTCGCTGCCGCAGGACGTGGACCCAAGCCAGGGCGGCTCTTCTCCGCTCCGTGGACCATTACGCCATGGCTGCCAACCGTCACCGCACCCAGGCCCCCACCTACCTCGCGGGCCAGAAGGTGTGGCTGTCGACCCGGGACCTTCCCTTGAGGGTGGAGTCCAAGAAGTTGGCACCCAAGTTCATCGGTCCCTTTGAGATCCAGAAGGTCATCAACCCAGCGGCTGTGAGGCTCAAGTTGCCTCGTTCCATGCGGGTCCATCCTACGTTCCACGTGTCCAGAGTAAAGCCAGTCCGGGAGAGCTCCCTGGTCCCCGCAGTCCCTCCTCCTCATCTTATCGATGGAGGCCCCGCCTTTACGGTGCACCGCCTCCTGCGCTCCCGCCGTCGCGGGAGGGGTCTCCAATACCTGGTCGATTGGGAGGGTTACGGTCCAGAGGAGAGGTCCTGGGTTCCTGCTCGACACATCCTGGACGCCTCCCTCATCAGGGAGTTTCACCGGCGTCATCCTGACCAGCTGTCCAAGTCCGCCACTCCTAGAGGGGTCGCCGCACCTGAGACTCTGTCCCCTCTTCCGTCTGAGGCGCCCAGTGACGACGAGACGGAGCTTTCCTCTGATGCTATGGAGGAGGATGCGGACATGGATGTCTCGGACGAATATTAGCCCTCCTCCGGTCCCCCTCCTCCCACCCAACTCTGCGTGGGATTGGGTTTATTTTCTTTATTGTTTTTTGTTTTTGTTTTGGGACATCAGGAGCCGTCCCTTGAGGGGGGGGTTCTGTCACAATCTGCCCTCACATCATTCTCATCCACTTCACCTCCCAGTACTTTTCCACCGGTCCCTCCTTCTCCTCACCTGCCTGCCTGCCACTCCCCTCTCATCAGCCCAACTCTCCTCACCTGTTGCGCTCAGTTGCCTCTGATCACCAATTAACCCGGTATATAGACTCTCCTCACCGTTCACACAGTGCCAGATTGTTCTCAGCAATTCATGCAAGACTCTCCAGCGATTTCCCGACTTCCTGCCTGGCTTCGACTCTCCTTTCGTCTGTCCCTCGCTGGTTTGTTTGCATTGTGTGTTGGATCTCCTGGTGACCGGACCTTCCGCTACCCCGACTGCGTCTCCTGCCTGCCCCTCTTCAGAACCCTCGCTCAATCCTGAGCGTCTGTGTGAGTACGGTGTACCCATTCCTGTGTTACTACTCTGTGTTACAGTATCGTTACCAACTATACCTGCCTGATTCTGTGCTGCTATTGGGTCCAAGCTATACCCGTTACAGTTTGAGTCCGTGGATGGAGTCGAGGGGGAGGTAAAGGGGCAGGTGTTGCATCTCCTGCAGTTGCAAGGGAAAGTACCAGGGGAGGGGTGGTTTGGGTGGGAAGGGATGAGTTGACCAGGGAGTTTCGGAGGGAACGGTCTCTGTGGAAAGCATAAAGGGGTGGAGATGGGAAGATGTGGCCAGTAGTGGGAGCCCGTTGGAGGTGGCAAAAGTGTTGGAGGATTATATGCTGTATGCGAAGGGTGATGGGGTGGAAGGTGAGGACAAGGGGGACTCTGTCCTTGTTACGAATGAGGGGAGGGGGAGTAAGGCGGAGCTGCGGGATATCGAGGAGACCCTAGTGAGAGCCTCATCTATAATGGAAGAGGGGAACCTAAAGAATGAGGACATCTCCGATGCCCTGTTATGGAACACCTCATCCTGGGCGCAGATGCGGCGTTAGCGGAGGAATTGGGAGTAGGGGATAGTGTCTTTATAGGAAGCAGGAAGGGAAGTAGTGTAGTCAAGATATCTGTGGGAGTCAGTAGCTTTGTAGATGTCGGTCAATAGTCTGTTTCTTGTGATGGAGACGGTGAGATCTAGAAGTAGATAAGGCTGGTACAATAAAAAATGTTTAAAGACATTTAGACAGGTTCGTGGTTAGAAAAGGATTAGAGGGACAGGCGCCAAACACAGATAAATGTTGGCCGGCACAGACAAGTTAGGCCGAAGTGTCTGTTTCCGTGCTGTGCGACTCTGACTACTTTATACTAAATTCTGCAGCAATAGAAATCAGTTAATATAAAATCTGACAGTCTTATAATATACACAAAGCATTATAAAAAAATAAGGAGACATGTTTATGTAAAAACAACGTTATTCAAAATTATTTAAATGTCAATTTTCTCCTTCTTATTGAAGCAACTATCATACAACAATGGTACAGGTCCAGAAGGTAATAACTAAAAGTAAACCATTTGGAGATTTTATTATGTAAGGATTCCTAATCCTTGCTTTGTGTTATCCGGTTAAGAGGCAAACAAAGTCGAGAGTAAACTAACACTCCTTTGAATGGCTGGTTGTAAATCAGCAGTTGTCATAGTATTCAAGAAGGAACTGCAGATGCTGGAAGATCGAAGGTACACAAAAATGCTGGAGAAACTCAGCGGGTGCAGCAGCATCTATGGCGCGAAGGAAATAGGTGATGTTTCAGGCCGAAACCCTTCTTCAGACTGGGTTATAGTATGTTGCCTGCACAGATCAGATCAGCGTGTAGTGCAGTGGGGAATCAATGTGAAGAGGGCAATCAAAGAATTGTTGATAGAACTCAATGATGTTTGGATTCTATCCCTCACTATATACCACCTCTTCTCTCTTCTTGCATCCTAACAAGGTCAGCAGTGCCCGTTCAATCCTAGCGATTGGCATTGCTGTAGAATTTAGATTTAAATATTAAACATCTCACAGTGTGTCAGCTCGGTTCAATCTCGACTACGGGTGCTATCTGTACGGAGTTTGCACATTCTCCGGTGACCGTGTAGGTTTTATCTGAGATCTTTGGTTTCCTCCCATGCTCCAAAGACGTAGAGGTTGGCAGGTTAATTAGCTTGGTGAATGTGTAAATTGTCCCCAGTGTGTGTTGGATAGTGTAAACGTGAGGGGAACGCTGGTCGGCGCGGACTCGGTGGGCCGAAGGGCCTGTTTCCGTGCTGTATCTCTAAATTAAATTAAATTAAAATTCAACCCTTAGTGCCTGGTCTATCATTCAAAAGGCTCATGGCTTTTCCTCCATCTAATATCACAATCTCTTTCTCTCCCCCAATACTGCCAATATTATTCATTGTTTTTACGTAAACATGTCTCCTTATTTTTTTTACAATGTTGTGTATATCATATACCTGTCAGATTTTATATTGACTGATTTCTATCATTGTAGTATTTCTAGAATCATAGAATCATAGAGTCACAAGCATTAGACTCTTCGGCCCAATTTGTCCATGTATTTCCCAACCCACTCAAAATGTCTAGAAATCTATCGACCTCTCTTTTAAAATTATGTTCAACAACTTATCCTCAACCTTCTTCAGTGGAAGAGAATGTCACCAGTTTACTGTCAACTGAGTGAAGAAATGTTTCCTCATCGGAGTCTAAACTTCTCTCGCCATATTCTGAGATCGTGATTAGAGATCTATCCCCTTGGGGAAACATCCTCACAACATGCAACCTCTGTAGCCCTGTCAGAATTGTATATATTTTAATGAAATCACATCATTATTTTAAATTCACTTGAGTACAGGGGTAGCCGACCTATCCTCTCCCCATGTAACAGTCCTGCCATTCCAGGAATCATTTTGTGAATCTTCACTGCATTCCCTTAATGGCAATTATATTATTTAGCAAAGTCCGATCAAGGATAGTCCGAGGGTCATCAGAGGCTCTTTGATGACCCTCGGACTATCCTTGATAGGACATGCTAGTTATACCTTGCACTAAATGTTATTCATTTATCATGTATCTATACACAGTAAATGGATCGATTGAAATCATGTATTGCCTTTTTGTTGACTGGTTAGCGGCATCAAAAGCTTTTCACTGTACCTCGGTACACACGACAATAAAGTAAACTAAACTAAACTATTTCTTAGGTTAAAAGAAATTGCAAACAATACTTCCGGTGTGGTCTGTATAATTAGAGCAAGACATCGTTGCTCCTTACTCAAAATAGGTACAAGGATATGCAAGGAAATGAGGGATATGGATCATGTGCAGGCATAGGAGAGTAGTGTCATCATGTTTGGCGTGGACATTGTGGACTAAAGGGCCTGTTCCTGAGCTGTGTTGTTTGATGTTAAAACCCACTTGCACAAAGCTAATATTCCTCTTATCATTTTAGCTTCTTCTTGCACTTGCGTGCTTGTTTTCAGTAACGGTACAAGTATATTATTCCCCAATTTCTCACTGTTTTAATAATACTCTGCCTCTTTATTTTCCCAACTGGAATGGATAATTTCACATTTATCTACATTATAGTACATGACCATGTATTTGCCCTCTCAATTAATTTGTCTAAATCATCCTTGAGGTCGCCTTGCATCCTCCTCACAGTATTTACCCCTTGGCTGAAGGTGAAAAGAAAGCCATAAGGTCAAAAGTGATAGGAGCTGAATTAGGCCATTCGGCCCATCAAGTCTACTCTGCCGTTCAATCATGGCTCTCTCCCTGCCAACCCTATTCTCCTGCCTTCCCCTCATAACCCCTGACACCCGTACTAATCAAGAATCTATCTATCTCTGCCTTAAATATATCTATTGACTTGGCCTCCACAGCCTTCTGTGGCAAAGAATTCCACAGATTCATCACGCTCTGACTAAATAAATTCTTCCTCATCTCCTTTCTAAAGGGATGTCCTTTAATCTGAGGCTATGACCTCTAGTCCTAGACACTCCCACTAGTGGAAACATCCTCTCCACATCCACTCTTAAATACCTAAGCCATGCATATTAGTTTCCCCAGAGGCCTGCTAGTTTCATTGAGCCTAATGTCACTGTATCCATGCGAATGTTGAATTTCTCATCAGATATGAACTGGGATTGCATATGTCCTTATAACCTAGAAGAAACCCATTCAGCCCATCAAGTCTATGCCAGCTCTCACAGCAATCCTATCAATGCAATTCCCCACCAATTTCCCTGTAACTATTTTCTCTCACATTCGTAGCAAATCCCACCCAGAGATTATTTACTACAGCCAATCTGCATGTATTTGGGATGTGGATGGAAAATGGAACACCTAGTCGAATACCTGTAGGCACAGGAAGCATGTCAGAGTGAGGCCTAATATAAATTGGAGGAACAGCACCTCATATTTTGCTCGGGCAGCTTAAAACCCAGCGGTATGAATATTGATTTCTCTAACTTCAAGTAACCCTTGCTTTCCCTCTCTCTCCGCCCCTCCTCCACCCTAGTTCTCCGACTAGTTTCACTGTCCTTCTGATTAATTTTACTGATTGTATGCCTCCTTGTCATCTTCCCCTCAGCTAACAATGAACCATTCGACATAACATCGTCTGCTTTGATATGTCGTTTTCACACCCTACCCTTCCATATTTCTGGAGTCCCTCTCCCCTGACTCTCAGCCTGAAGAAGGGTCTTGACCCGAAACATCATCCATTCCTTCTCTCCAGAGATGCTGCCTGTCCCCCTGAGATACTCCAGCATTTTGTGTCTATCCTTGGTAAACCAGCATCTGCGGTTCCTTCCTACATGGAAGAATGTGCATACTCCATACTGACAACAGTCCCTAGTCAAGATTGCACTAGGGGCATGTGAGCTCTGAGGCAGAAGCCCTCCCTGTTATCCATTGCTTCTGAGGCAGAAGATCTACTAGTGCACTGTTTGCTTAGCAAACTGATTTGGTTCATTGACAAAGGACTGGCGATTTCACTCAATACATGAAGGCAGGTGCTTATTCAATGAAGAAATATTCATTTACAAGCACATCCTAAAATACCCAGGATAGACACAAATTATCTGGGGGTACCTCAGCGGGTCAGGCAGCATCTCTGGTGAAAAGGAATAGGAGGCGTTTTGTGTCGAGACCCTTCGTCAGAGTTAGGGAGGGGGTAACTAGAGGTGTGGGAAGGTGCAGAACAAAGCAGAGCCTGCGCCGATAACTCAAGGAAGGTGGAACCCACAATGGTCAATTGTTGGCTGGGGACGAGGTGATAACGAAGGAATACAAACGGTGAAATTAGCAAGAGTCTACTCACCTATCACCCATAAAGAAAATAACTGACTAACCTGGATGTGATTAAGGAACATCATATGTAGAAACTTCATTTCACCAGGCAGCTTTGAAGGGTGTATACAGTAGTATCATAAGTTGCAAGTTGCCCTGCAGTCATACTGTAGGATATTCATGGCAATGCCTCTGGAGACTGTCATTGATTCTGTTCTGTACTTTTTCACTTTAGGTTCATTCCATGCCATCAAAGTGGCTGACTGTTAAAATGCTCACTTCAGGGCAATACCGTATAGACTATTTTCCGATGAGTGAATGGCATTGACGAGGATTTCATTTTATGGCAAGGTTCCAGTTAGTGAACAAAAGGTTGCTTCTCCTCTATTTTCTGTTCCTCAATGTTCTCTGCTCCGGATCTCTTGGGCTGACTCCTCAAAGAAGCATGAAGAGGAAAGTGGACAGGTCCCCCTCATGCTGTGCTGTCTTCTCCTGCGGAGAGTGGAAAGACGTGAGAATCTGAAATAAGGGCAGCTTAGATCCCCATGTAACACCAATACTGCTTGGGGTTGCCCTGGGGTTATGATTTGTCTGAAGGAAGAACTGTTGAGATTGTGGGGAAAGCTACGGTAAACTGGAAAAGGGGTGGTAGAATATTGTATGCTATTGGAACTGTATGATCATGGAAAGCATTTAAACTGTGTAGAGCTCCGTAAAGCTATGAAGAGCAAAAGGACAAATCATGTAGACTGAAAGCACGGCATTTAAGTAGATCAGAGTGGACACGGGTCTCTTCCCATGATGTTCTCTGAAGCCTTGGCCAGAATCCCATGGACACCATGGTTTGCTCCATGCCAAGAATATCTCCTACCGATTTCCATATGTCCTTATCACATAATTACACTCCTTTGCTAATATTCCCTGAAACCTATTTTCACCATATTCCCATCAAAATAGCCCCTCCGTTCCTGTTTCCCACCACACACACACATACTCACACACACACTCACACACACACTCACACACACTCACACACACTCACACACACACTCACACACACACTCACACACACACTCACACACACACTCACACACACACTCACACACACGCTCACACACACATGCTCACACACACCCACAAACACCCAAACACGTAAAAACATGCACACACACACTCACACACTACACGACACATGCCCATACACGCCCACAAACGCCCAAACAATACCCACGCATGCACACTCACACACACCACACGGCCATGCACACACACATATGCTCACATACCCACACTCACACACACCACACGCTCATGCACAAATGCGCACACACACACACACACACACACACACATCACATGCCTGTGCACAAACGCACTCACACACCACACGCCCACAAACACGCACACACACATGCCCACACCTGCAAACACACACACACACACACACACACACACACACACACACACACACACACACACACACACACACACACACACACCAGATGTTATCAACCTAGTTGCACATCATTGGGATGTGCGAAGGAATCAGAGCATCCTAGACGAACCCGCTCTGACACTGAGAAAATGGCCAAACTATATATATATATATATGATCAACTTCACCACCAATTTTCATCCTGCACTCAAATTTACTTGGACAATCTCAGACACCTCCCTCCCCTTTCTTCACAGTCTCCATCACAGGAAATAGACTGATTGACTGATGTCTATTACAAACCCACTGACTCCCACAACTACCTCGACTACACTTCTCCCCACCCTGTTTCCTGCCAAGACTCTATCCCCTACTCTTTCAAAAGTCTATGCTGTATTTGCACCCAAGATGGGGTGTTCAATACAGGGACATCCGAGATTTCCTCATCCCCTCGCCCATCATAGATGAGGCCCTCACTCGTGTCTCCTCGGTACCCTGTAGCTCCGCCCTTGCTCCCCCTCCCCCTAGTCGCATCAGAGTCAGAGTCCCCCTAGTCACACTAACATGGCCCAAATACACTACCATGCCCTCCATTCCATGAACATCCCTCAGCCATGAAGGTTTCTCTCGTTCACCATATCTCCAGACAATAGCCTCTCTCTTTCTCTCCCAACTAGTCCTGTAATGCCCATATTTTCACATCAACTTCAATCATTGTTGCACTCCTCCTAATTGCAAGGATTGTGCTCTGGATTGTGCTCTGCATATGCTTGTTGGCCCAAACCCAATGGTCCAGTTAATGGGGTCACACACTGTGCGGAAAACGGGAACAAAAACATCACTGATGGTTCGGGGGTTAAATTCTACAGAACATTTATATCCCTTTCCCATCCCCGTCCACCAATGTATTCCCATTGCTTTAATCATTGGCTTGTGATTTTGAGACAAGACCCTAATATCAAAATATAATGTTGATAGTCTCTAATAATGCAGCCATACTGGGGGGGGGGGAGGGGGAGGAAGGAGAGAAATAGAGAGAGCGGGAGAGAGGAGGAGGAGAGAGGGAGAGAAAGAATGAGAAAGGGAGAGAGAGAGGGAGTGGGAGATATCGAGGGAAAGAGAGGGGAAAGAGAGAACAAGAGAGTAAGAGGGGTTATTTCTGTAATATAGATAATGAAACAGTGGAGCATATGAAAACCATGCAGTCTCCATCACTGGCATACTACTGGATCTGTATGTACCTGTGCTGAAATTAAATGAGTGCTCTTGATAAATTGAGGTCAGCTCATTAATATAATTCCTGTGCACTTCATGTGCAACATTAATAATGCCAAGGGAGCCACAGAGCAGGAACTTTGAGTGCTAGCAGTCAATAAAGCAACGGATCTCATCTCAGCAGTCTTGCCGAATGATCTTCTGGTGTTAGCAAGGTGGGTGGCAGGAGGAAACATGAATCATGTGGTACAGCAGGTAAGGGCAGGACTGCAAGGTAGGGCTCTGATCAAGAGTGCCCAGAGATTTATTTTATAAAGTACCTGCCTTCAATCCAACATTGTGTGGATGAAGCACTCCTTTAGGCACTCTAATCACCTCATTTAAATTACTGTAGCACTCTCTCATTTTTTTTTCACCCCAAAGAGGGTGATTAATTGTTCTTTCACACAATCCACAATAATCTGAAGAGGCCTAATCAGTGAATCAGTATTGCCCTAGTTGGCTGCGAATACTCAAGTTTACACATTAAATCACCGCAATGCTTTATTTAAACATTTAATAAATTGAATGCATGGCCATTTGGCGAACGACAAGTGATTCTGTAGCTTTGCGTTCTGATTCATTGTTCAGCAAGTTGTTAGCTGCAAAATTGTGAAAATTGAATAATCTGACACCATAAAATTCTAGTGAATATGTCAAAAAATGCAGCAAATTTAACAAATTTAACAGTTTCAATACATTAACTGCATTGCCATGTGGAGATGTTTGGCTTATTTACTGGACGTAATTATATTTGTCTATGATTAATGGAAATTCCACTTGGATTTGTCATTGTGATTAAGTTTCCAGGTATTGGACCGGAGAAGAGCCAATATGGTAGAATTGATCATTAGACAGAACTGGACTTTATCTTGCACTCTGGACTTTATAAGCTCAAAAGTTCACATTTTAGGAGTAGAATTAGGCCATTCAGCCCATCAAGTTTACTCCGCCTTTCAATCATGACTGATCTATCTTTCCCTCTCAACCCCATTCTTCTGCCTTCTCCCCATGACCCCTGACACCCTTACGAATCAACTTACTTATGTCTTTACTAAACATTATTTTCTTTATCCTGTATCTGTACACTGTGGATTGCTTGAATGTAATCATGCATAGTCTTTCTACTGACTGGATACCACACAACAAAATATATTTTCACTGTGCCTCGGCACACATGATAATAAACTAAACTAAACTAGAACTGGATTGTGATTGCCTCCAGCACCTTTCTACATTGTCTCTGTGATACTGAGCACAAGAAATGCCTATAGATCTCCATGCCAAGTGTTGATCACGAATTGAAGGCAATTTTAAATGTCATGAATTGTTTCATGAATAAAACTGATTGCAACAGAGTTTAATGTGTTTTGTGCCTGTTATGTTGACTGAAGAGAAGACAAAGCTTGAGATGCGCTTCTTTTTGACTGCATCTGCAGAATATACAGTGCCTACCTACATTATTCAAATACACTGGCACAGAGAGAGCTTCACTATAGATAGACACATAAAGCTGGAGTAACTCAGCCGGACCGGCAGCATCTCTGGAAAGTAGAAATAGGTGACGTTTCAGATCGAGACTCTTCTTCAGACTGGTTAGGGATAAGGGAAACGAGAGATATAGATGGTGATGTGGAGAGATAAAGAACAATGAATGAAAGATATGCAAAACTATACTCACTATACTCGAAGAGCCGAATGGCCTACTCCTGCACCTATTGTCTATATCCACCACTCAAAGACCCAGTGGTGTCTGGTGGCAAAAAAGACTAGTTTTTTGACATCAGGCAATAGAGGAAGATGGAAGAAAATAGGGTAAATAATCATCTTGGACTATTGCCCTAAGCAGCTGTTATAAAACAGTTTTTTTTTAATATATGCCCTGTTGTTGGAACAAATTGTTCAGTGGTTAGCATTACCAGTAACCAATTTATGAAAACCCAAGATAAACTTGCGTCCTAAAATGTCCAATTATATTAATTCACAATATCTATTATTCTCCAGTATCTCAAAGCGGATGTGTTTTTCATTTTTTAGAGACAACTACAATAAATAGTACAATTTACAGTGCCCTCCATAATGTTTGGAATTAAGAGCTATCATTTATTAATTTGCCTCTGTACTCCACAATTTGAGATTTGTAATATTAAAAAATCACATGTGGTTAAAGTGCACATTGTCAGATTTTAATAAAGGCCATTTTAATACATTTTAGTTTCACCATGTAGAAATTACAGCTGTGTTTATACATATTCTCCCATCATTTCAGGGCACCATAATGTTTGGGACACATGGCTTCACACTTGTTTGTAATTGCTCAGATGTGTTTAATTGCCTCCTTAATGCAGGCAGAGAGCTCTCTACACCTCATCTTTCCTCCAGTCTTTCCATCACTTTTGCAAACTTTTATTGCTGTTTATCAACATGAGGACCAAAGTTGTGCCAATGAAAGTCAAAGAAGCCATTATGAGACTGAGAAACAAGAATAAAACTGTTATAGACATCAGCCAACCCTTAGGCTTACCAAAATCAACTGCTTGGAACATCATTAAGAAGAAAGAGAGCACTGGTGAGCTTACTAATCACAAAGAGACTGGCAGGCCAAGGAAGACCTCCACAGCTGATGACAGAAGAATTCTCTCTATTATAAAGAAAAATCCCCAAACACCTGTCCGACAGATCAGAAACGCTCTTCAGGAGTCAGGTGTAGATTTGTCAATGATCACTGTCCGCAGAAGACTTCATGAACAGAAATACAGAGGCAAGATGTAAAAACACTGGTTAGCCGGAAAAATAGGATGGCCAGGTTACAGTTTGCCAAGAAGTACTTAAAAGAGCAACCACAGTTCTGGAAAAAGGTCTTGTGGACAGAAGAGACGAAGATTAAATTATCTCAGAGTGATGGCAAGAGCAAAGTATGGAGGAGAGAAGGAACTGCCCAAGATCCAAAGCATACCACCTCACCTGTGAAACACGGTGGTGGGGGTGTTATGGCCTGGGCATGTATGGCTGCTGAAGGTACTGGCTCATTTATCTTCATTGATAATATAACTGCTGATGGTAGTAGCATAATGAATTCTGAGGTGTATAGACACATTCTATCTGCACGTTCAAACAAATGCCTCAATACTCATTGGCCGGCAGTTCATTCTACAGAGACAATGATTCCAAACATACTGGTAAAGCAACAAAATGGTAAATTCTTGCTAAAAAATGGTAAATTCTTGAGTGGCCAAGTCAATCACCTGATCCGAACTCAATTGATCATGCCTTTTATATGCTGAAAGGAAAACTGAAGGGGACTAGCCCCTAAAACAAGCATAAGCTAATGATGGCTGCAATACAGGCCTGGCAGAGCATCACCAGAGAAGACACCCAGCAACTGGTGATGTCCGTGAATCGCAGACTTCAAGCAGTCATTGCATGCAAAGTATATGCAGCAAAATACTAAACATGATTACTTTCATTCACATTACATTGCTGTGTGCCAAACATTATGGTGCCCTGAAATGGGGGGACTACCTATAAACACTGCTGTAATTTCTACATGGTGAAATCAAAATGTATAAAAATACCCATTATTAAAATCTGACAATGTGCACTTTAATCACATGTGAATTTTTCTGTTACAAATCTCAAATTGTGGAGTAGAGAGGCAAACAATTAAATGAAGGGTCTTTGTCCAAAACATTATGGAGGGCACTGTAAAACCATAAGAAATAGCAGGAGACCAGCCATGTTATGTTCCAACCTCTTCACTGCATTAGAGGCTTTATGATTCAATTTCATGACACCCATTGCAGGAAGTCACAATAAGACTTTGTCAATAAATCCGCAGTCAAAGAGAAACCTGAAGACAGCTAGTTGGTTGGAATGCACCCAATGCTATAGAAAGACCCACAGTAATTAGATTGACAGCTCAAAATAAACTGCTATCCAAAGATAGCTTTCAAATGCTGGAGTAAATCAGCGGGACAGGCAGCAACTTTGGATCGACGTTTCGCTTCTTCAGTCTCAAACTGAAACATCAGCCATTCTTTCTCTCCAGAGATGCTGCCTGCCCTGCTGAGTTACTCCAGCATTTTGTGTTATCTTCAGTTTAAACCAGCATCTGCGGTTCCTTCCCACACATATACTGATATCCAATAGGTTAAAGCTTGATCCTGAAAACCTTGGATAACTGTATTGAAATCCTACCTTTCACTTGTCAAAAATTTGCTGTGGGAATGTTGCATTGACATTCCTGTCTATATTCACCTGGTGATTTTGCAAATCTTTAGTATCTGTTCACAGGAAA
Organism: Amblyraja radiata; assembly: GCF_010909765.2. Lineage (NCBI taxonomy): Eukaryota > Metazoa > Chordata > Chondrichthyes > Rajiformes > Rajidae > Amblyraja > Amblyraja radiata. The sequence goes on from NC_045969.1 coordinate 16,138,943, forward strand.
CAGCTTCAGAGCAGAGCAGCTTCAGATAGGTAAGTTCTCCATTGATTTGCCATCAAAGGTGTCATCTATAAATGAAAGAGGAAAAAGCCCTAGGAATAAACTGCCTACAGATTTTGACAGAGCTACCTGGTATGGAATGGTTAATGTTAGTGCTTGTTGATCAACCCACATGGAAAACAAAACTTAAAGGGTTTGCTATTTGTTTTATTAATGATTTACCAGATGAGGACATTACTGATGGCATCAGCATTTATACCCAATCTCTAAAACTCCTTAAGAAAATGATGGTGAGTATATTTAATGACCTAGCCTTAATGACATCTGGTAAAGAGAATGACATCTGGTAAAGACATGGCAAAGCAATCTTTGGAATGCTTGAACTGCTGTAGGAATTCCTAGATTTTTGCCGAGTAGGGATTTCCTGGATTTTGAACTGGTGAGAATGAGGGAATAGAAACATAGAAAGTAGGTGCAGGAGTAGACCATTTGGCCCTTCTAACCAGCACCGCCATTCAATATGATCATGACTGATCATTCAGAATCAGTACCCCGTTCCTGCTCTCTCCCCATATCCTATGATTCCATTACGCCAAAGAGCTATATCCAACTCTCTCTTCAAAACATCCAGTGAATTGGCCTCCACTGACTTCTGCGGCAGAGAATTCCACAGATTCACAACTCTCTGGGTGAAAACGTTTTTCCTCATCTCAGTCCTAAATGGCCTACCCCTTATTCTTAAACTGTGACCCGTGGTTCTGGACTCCCCCAACATCGGGAACATTTTTCCTGCATCTAGCCTGTCCAATCCCTTAATAATTTTATATGTTTCGATAAGATATTCACCAAGGAGAAGGATATTGAATTATGTGAGGTAAGGGAAACTAGTAGAGTAGCTATGGATACTATGAGTTTCAAAGTAAAAGAAGTACTGACACTTTTGAAAAATATAAAAGTGGATAAGTCTCCAGGTCCTGACAGGATATTCCCTAGGACATTGAGGGAAGTTAGTGTAGAAATAGCCGGGGCTATGACAGAAATATTTCAAATGTCATTAGAAACGGGAATAGTCCCCGAGGATTGGCGTACTGCGCATGTTGTTCCATTGTTTAAAAAGGGTTCTAAGAGTAAACCTAGCAATTATAGGCCTGTTAGTTTGACTTCAGTGGTGGGCAAATTAATGGAAAAGATACTTAGAGATAATATATATAAGCATCTGGATAAACAGGGTCTGATTAGGAACAGTCAGCATCGATTTGTGCCTGGAAGGTCATGTTTGACTAATCTTCTTGAATTTTTTAAAGAGGTTACTAGGGAAATTGACGAGGGTAAAGCAGTGGATGTTGTCTATATGGACTTTAGTAAGGCATTTGACGAGGTTCCTCATGGAAGGTTGGTTAAGAAGGTTCAACTGTTGGGTATAAATGCAGGAGTAGCAAGATGGATTCAACAGTGGCTGAATGGGAGAAGCCAGAGGGTAATGGTGGATGGTTGTTTGTCGGGTTGGAGGCAGGTGACTAGTGGGGTGCCTCAGGGATCGGTGTTGGGTCCTTTGTTGTTTGTCATGTACATCAAGGATCTGGATGAAGGTGTGGTAAATTGGATTAGTAAGTATGCAGATGATACCAAGATAGGGGGTGTTGTGGATAATGAAGAGGATTTCCAAAGTCTACAGAGTGATTTAGGCCATTTGGAAGAATGGGCTGAAAGATGTCAGATGGAGTTTAATGCTGATAAATGTGAGGTGCTACACCTTGGCAGGACAAATCAAAATAGGACGTACATGGTAAATGGTAGGGAATTGAAGAATACAGTTGAACAGAGGGATCTGTGAATAACCGTGCATAGTTCCTTGAAGGTGGAATCTCATATAGATACGGTGGTAAAGAAAGCTTTTGGTATGCTAGCCTTTATAAATCAGAGCATTGAGTATAGAAGCTGGGATGTAATGTTAAAATTGTACAAGGCATTGGTGAGACCAAATCTGGAGCATGGTGTACAATTTTGGTCGCCCAATTATAGGAAGGATGTCAACAAAATAGAGAGAGTACAGAGGAGATTTACTAGAATGTTGCCTGGGTTTCAACAACTAAGTTACAGAGAAAGGTTGAATAAGTTAGGTCTTTATTCTCTGGAGCGCAGAAGGTTAAGGGGGGACTTGATAGAGGTCTTTAAAATGATGAGAGGGATAGACAGAGTTGATGTGGATCAGCTTTTCCCTTTGAGAATAGGGAAGATTCAAACAAGGGGACATGACTTCAGAATTAAGGGACAGAAGTTTATGGGTAACATGAGGGGGAACTTCTTTACTCAGAGAGTGGTAGCGGTGTGGAATGAGCTTACAGTGGAAGTGGTGGAGGCAGGTTCGTTGGTATCATTTAAAAATAAATTGGATAGGCATATGGATGAGAAGGGAATGGAGGGTTATGGTATGAGTGCAGGCAGGTGGGACTAAGGGAAAAAAGTTGTTCGGCACGGACTTGTAGGGCCGAGATGGCCTGTTTCCGTGCTGTAATTGTTATATGGTTATATGGTTATAAGATTCCCTCTCATCCTTTTAAATTCCAGTGAATATGAGCCTAGTTGATCCATTCTTTGTGGCACTATATTTCCAAGTGATTTAGAGCGTAGGATAAAGATGTTGGTGTCTTTGATGCCTCCACAACCTTTGCCCTTGTAGCTCTTCAAGTGCGGTGGATGTGAGGACATTGGAAAGACTTTAAGGATTCAGGAGGTGAGGAGAGAGAACATACAAATTCCATGCAGACAGCACCCGTGGTCAGGATTGAACCCGGGTCTCTGGCACTGTAGAGCAGCAAATCTACCTCTGCGCCACGGTGCCACCCTGCACTGTGCGGTGTTGAAATGGATTTTAATTTAGCGCATGTTACAGTGGAAAAACCCAGGAAACATTTGTGGAGCGAGTGATGGTATAATGAACAGCTGGTGGCATTCATTCACTGCCGACTGCAAGGTCAGACCAATATCAAACACTCATCAAGCAAAGGTTCCCATTCAACTGGGATACGGACAATTAGACTGGAGAGCCACACTTGCAAAGTGACAAACATTATGGTTCATTTCTCTGAGATCCTTTTTCAAATATATTAAAAACAATTGCAATCAATGGTTGTAAACTATTTACAACAAATTCTATGCTTCGTGCAGGAAGGAACTGCAGATGGTGGTTTACACCAAAGATAGACACAAAATACTGATGTAGCTCAGCGGGTCAGGCTGCATCTCTGGAGAAAAGGAATAGGTGATGTTTCGGGTTCAGACCCTTCTTCAGCCTAAACGGTCTGGAGGAGGGTCTCAACCCGAAACGTCACTTAATCCTTTTCTCCACCGATGCTGCCTGACCCACTGAGTTACTCCAGCCTTTTGTGTCTAAATCCTATGCTTTATTTTGCATTCCCCAACCCTTTTGTGCAACCTACCAGTTTGCAATCAATATTTTATTCTTCCTATACAGTGTTTGGACGTTTCTGAAAAATGGATCACAAACTGCTGATGACGAGGTGACTTCTTGAACCACTGAGGTCTGTGTTGTGAAGATATTCCTTTGGTGGGATGGCGGGTAGGGAATTTTACAATGATGGAACATCAATACATGTCCAAGATAGGATGATGTACATCTTGGTAGAGAGGTTTTCCAAGGCAGTGTTCCTAAGTATCTATTTTTCTCTTGGTAGGTGAAAGAGGTTGTGGATTTGTGAATGTTATGAAGGAAAGTTTATTTAGTTGCGGTACATTTTTGGGGTACATTTTGCTGATACTTCCTACTCACTGTTGATGTGGTGAAAGAATTAATGTTTGGAGTAACTGAAGGGCTGCCAAAGAAGTGAATCACTTCATTGTGAATGATACAGAGCTTCTTGAGTTGCCAAGCACAAATTTATAAGCGCATTGAGAATTTATAAGCTTAAGGAGATACGAGATGAGTGACTTGAAAGAGAATACAGAATGTCATCTCTGACAGCTCCCAATGCCACACCACTATGTGGCTTTTTTGGGCTTTTCTTTGCTCAATGCTGCTCCACGGGATGCGGATGGTGAGAGATTTGATGATCTAATTACTTCCCATTCAATGTAATGTGTTTGTTGGATATTTCATTGCATTATTTGCTATGACGTGCGTGCTGGCATAATCCTCCCTTCTATCACGGTTATCTGATTGATGCATGTACAAATCTTCACACCCTTTTCAACGCTGGTGCAGAAGACCACCGAGAGAGCAAGGTAATGACATGATCTGGCAAGAATGTTACCTTCATCACATGCGTGACTGTTGTGTAGCTCTTGCTGGACACATGTACAGATAGCTTCATTGCCTGCAGTGTTTAGTTTTTAGTTTAGTTTAGTTTAGAGATATGGCGTGGAAACAGGCCCTTTGGACCACCAAGTCATAATCGACCAGCGATCCCTGCACATTAATACCATCCTACACACACTAGGGACAATTTCACATTTATACAAAGCTAATTAACCTACAATCCTGTACATCTTTGGAGTGTGGGAGGAAACCGAAGATCTCATAGAACACCCAAACAGTCACGGGGAGAACTTACAAATTCTGTACTGTCAGTATCCGTAGTCGGGATTGAACCCGGATCTCTGGGGCTGTAAGCGCTGTAAGGCAGCAACTCTATCGCTGCACCACCGTGCCGCTCAGTGCTGAGAATAGAATTGAACTCTGATCTCTGTAACATCATCAGCGAATATCTACACTTCTGACCTTTGCATTGAAAAAATGGGATACAGGTTTTGGATTGAGAATAATTTAAAGCAAGACAAAGTTGCAGATGCTGAAAATCTGAAATAAAACCAGAGGTATCATTTGGGGGTTGACTACCTGGTGAAGGCTCACTGATCTGTAGCATTCACTTTCTTTCACTGTCGGCAGATGCAACCTGACCTGTAGAGTATTACCATCATTTTCTTCCTGTATGTTGAAGATGACAAGGTACTAGAGAACCAATGTTACATATGTTAAGACTGTTGCAACCTACCATTTCTACATTACCCAGAGCAATAACATAATCTGCAATTTTGTAAACTCTAGGTCAAGACCACTTCATCTCCAACTAGGTGTATAATATACCTTGGCAAGAACTACAGGGCCTGCATTTGTATGGTGCTATGGACAAATATTAGAGACATTGCAAGCTCTTTTTATTCTGTGTATCTCCCTTGCATTTTTGCATCTGCATCAGAGTAGAATAAGGTGGAATGATATGTGCACAGGTAATTGTAATTGTAACTGTATCAGGTAACCATGTTATAGTTATAAGGGGAGATTGGACAGGCTGGATTTATTCTCACACGAACATAGGTGGCTGAGGTGGTGGCCTTATAGTTTAGAAAATTATGAGGTGATAGATACAATAGATAGTCAGAATCGTCTTCCTGGGTCAGGAGTTCTAGAACTAGGTTTAAGGTGAGATTGAAGAAATGTAAAGGAAATCAAAGAGGTAACATAGATGATGGTATATATCCAGAACGAGCTGCCAGAAGACGTGATAGGGAGAGATACCATTACAACATTTAAATGGCATTGGATAGGTACATCCAATTCCTCTGCCTTCATGAATAGATTCCCTTCTTTCTCCCATGTCTTTCAGTTCAGTTTAGTTTAGTTTATTGTCACATGTACCGATGTACAGTGAAAAGATTTTGTTGCTTGTTTGAGTGGACTTATCCTTTCCCTAGCTACCTTCTTTCTGCTATGTATAAAATGCTTTGTTATTCTTCTAATTACTACTTGCCAAAAAGCAGGCCCGGTCTTAAGCCAATTGGACCAATTGGTTCCAATTGGGCCCCGCGCCTAAGGGGGCCCCGCACTAGAGTAATCTACTCTCGGCTCGGGTAGATCGACCCTGGGTGGGGGGAGAGGGGTGGAGGGGGAAGAAAGGGGTAGACGGGGAGGAGGGTGTGAGGGGGAATGGAGAAGGGAGAGAGGGGGAGGTGGGTCATTCCCTCACGTTCCCGGGTCAGCGCTCCCGCCCCTCCAATCGCCATGCTTCACGCCCACAGCCCTGGCTCCACCCCTCTCTCTCCCCGGGGAGACACGGTGAACAATACAGGGAGGGCCGGGCCAGTGGTTGGAGCAAAGTTTATAAACATCAGCCTCAGCTCACACCCGTCCGCCCGGACCCCGGCATCCACTCCCACCGCCAGCCCTCTCCTTCCCTTCTCACCTTCCCTTCTATCACTCCCTTCTCTCCTTCCCTCCCTCCTTTCTCTCTCTCTTTTCCCTTCTCTCCTTCCCTCCCTCCCTTCTTTCTCTACTTCCCTCCCTCCCTTCTCTCCTTCCTCCCTTCTCTCCTTCCCTCCCACACACACACACACATACTGCACAAACAACTAACACACACACACACACAACTAAGTTAGGATGGGGAAGAATCCCAAAGAGTAGGGTGGGCTGAAGCCCAAAATGTAATGCCTGGACTGGTTTTTCGCCAATGGTTACTGGCATTCCAGGATCTAGTTAATCAAATTACTTTTTTTTTCAATTCACAGACACTAAAACAAGTGGGATTGTAACTATGTACTTTTCAGAGGTGATCTACACATTTTGTTTGTTACTTTAAAGGCTTACTATGCAATTTTATATTAAAATGTAGCTTAGGTCTGTTTGGTCCATTAATTCGCATGCACTTTTAATGCACACATTTTGATTACTTTCCATTCTAGAGATATAAAGTCTATAATAGACTTTATTTATATTTCTGTGATTCTACAAACCTTGGCTGGGAACCTGGGGCTCACCAAAATTGTTCCCAATTGGGCCCCTCACCTCCTAAGGCCGGCCCTGCCAAAAAGTATTTCATAGCCCATGTTAGCTCTACCAATGTTTTGATTATATTATTTCCAGCTTCTTTTATTTTCCTCAATGTCCTTGGCTGATTTCAGCTTCCTAAATCTTACATATGGCTCATTTATCTTTCGACTATCCTTACAATATCTCTTGTCAACCAAGGTTTTTGAAGCTTTCCATTCTTATCTTTCATCCTCATGGAAACACGCTGATCCTCACCTCTAATCAACTGGCTTTTACAATACTTTTTTTTAAAAGAGATAGAGCGCTATAACAGGCCCTATGGCCCACCGAGTCCGCACCGACCAGTGATCCCCACACACCAACGCTAACACTATCCTACACACCCTAAGGACAATTAAAAAATTTACCAACCCAATTAGCCTACAAACCTGGACGTCTTTGGAATGTAGGAGGAAGCTGGAGCACCCAGAGAAGACTCACGCGGTCATGGGGAGAATGTGCAAACTCCGTACAAACTCCATACAAACAGCACCCATTGTCAGCATCAAACTCGGGTCTCTAGTGCTGTAGGGCAACAACTCTACCGATGCGCCACATTGCCACTTGCACATACCAGATGTGGATTTACCCACAGAAAACTACCCCCCAATCTACATTCTCCAGCTCCCACTCAATACTGCCGTAATTAGCCTTCCGTCGATTCATAACTTTCACCTGAGGGCCAGTCTAACCCTTCCCATACCTCACTTTTCACAAAATGCTTCAACATTGAATCTTTGACCACCTAGCAGGCTCATTCCGCAATATAAAGTCTTGTGCTGCCCCATGCCTAATTGGATTATCTATGTTTCAAGAAACCCAACTGTATGCACCTAAAAAACTTCATCAGCCCCTGTCACTAAGCAAGACCCAGTCAATGTAGAGGAAGTTAAAATGATCCACCAAAATTACTCAGTTATTTTTACACTTGTGCATGCTCTGCCTCTTATTCCCTTTGGCTATCAGAAAGCCTATTGTATAAAGGGTGGCACAGTGGCTTACCGGTAGAGTTGCTGCTTACAGCCCCAGCGACCCAGGTTCGATCCTGTCTACGGGTTCTGTCTGCATGGAGTTTGCACATTTTCCCTATGACGGTGTGGGTTTTCTCCGGGTGCTCCGGTTTCCTCCCACATTCCAAAGACGTATGGGTTTGTAGGTTAATTACCTTTTATAAATTGTCCCTTGTGTTTAGGATAGAGGTGAATGTTGGGTCAGCACACACTCGGGCTGAATGGTCTGTTTCCACACTGTATCTCTAAGCTAAACGAAACTAGACAAAACTCCATCACAGTGCTTGCACCTTTCATATTTATGAATTCTAGCCATATGGCACAACTGCACAAAGCCCCTAAGGTGTTCACTCTTGGAGCAGCAGTGACAATACCCATAGTCAGTATTGTAACTTCCCAGGTACACAAAAATGCTGGAGAAACTCAGCGGGTGCAGCAGCATCTATGGAGCGAAGGAGATAGGCAACATTGCCTATCTCCTTCGCTCCATAGATGCTGCTGCACCCGCTGAGTTTCTCCAGCATTTGTGTACCTTCGATTTTCCAGCATCTGCAGTTCCCTCTTTAACACATTGTAACTTCCCACCCCTTTTACATCCATCTCTGTCACATTCAAATATCAGTGTCCTTGAATGTTGAGCCAGTCTCGTCTTTCTTCAACCAAGTTTCTGTAACGGCTACAATATTGTAGTTAGATGTACTGATCCAGATTGCCTGGGCACATGCCCAGAGTGGCCACCTGGGCTTAGCGGGAACACGTAAGTGGGCTGAGGGATGGGATTGGGTGTCCCTTTCCCAGGATAAGGTACGGCAGCAGTCCAGGCGTGTGCGATACGTCAGGATGTAAAGCCCCGGAGATGCCCACTGAGGTGGCGGGACAGATTAAGCGGGGATCTGGGCCAGAAGAATCTGGCAAATTGATCATATCGGCCCGATGCCCACGTCAGAAAAAGAGATATGTGCTGACAATGGTTGAAACCTATTCTGGGGTCTTACTGGCAATCCAAACCAGCAAGGCCAAGCAGGACCACACATTCCATGGCCTGCAACAGTTAATGGCCGTGTATTGCACCCTATGTGCGATTCAGTCCGACAACGGGTCCCACTTTGCGTGTAACAAAGTACAACAATGGGCTGATAATGGGGTACAGTGGACCTTCCATATCCCATATTACCCGCGAGCAGCAGGGTTGGTGCAGCGTATGAATGGCCTACTAAAGGAGCAGATACTTTTGCTAACTCCCTCCCACAAGCTCAAAGGATGGGCCCTCGTGAACCACTTGAACCAACGACCCGTGGCAGGGGGAACACTGATGAGCTGATAGCTGGCTGCTACAAACAAGCCTGATGATACTACACCAGTGGATCAACACAAGAAAGAGCAGACGGAAGACGCTGGTAAGGTTTGGGTTTCGGACCCCAGCGGAGGACCCCCTCGTAAGGGGGGAGACTATTGCCGCAGCCCAGGGCAATACACGGTGGCTTATGGTGACTGGGGAGGATAATCCTATATGTCTGCATTTACAACACTCCGCCTTCACTTTACAGAACAACTGTAAGACGGATTGGTGGTCTTGGGCGTTCGGATGTTGGGGGCAGTGGTTGGTGGCTTGGCTTGTTTTAATAGTAGTCGGTATAACATTCTGCAATTGTCTGCTTCCCCACTGTTGCGCTAGAAGTGCCCGGAGGGTGGAGGCGTGGTATTGAACCTGCGGGTCGCATGTATTGGAAAGCCTGGGGGCCGAATGTTCCATGGTCAAGTGTGTATAGGGTTCGAGGGGTGGAATGTGAGGTGAAATTATGTTTAAAACACCATTTCGCATGCTTGGGCTAATTCAAAGGGACCAGTGAATCTCGAGGATACCTGCGAAGTCACTAAGTTAAACCTTGCTTTCCCAGAGACATCCGAGACTAGCTCGGTGTCTGACAGGACACATAACTCACACCATTATGGTACCAAGGAGGATAGCTGGTTTGACACAAAATCACCTCACATAAACACTGCAATGGCTGTGCGGACCACCCGCGCCCCTCCTACCGCAAGTAGTGATGAAACGGTGCACACAACAGGCTATGTGTGGCACGGCCTCTTTGGACAGGCTGGTTATTGGCCCACAGGAGGGGGTATGGCACAGTCTGAATGGACGGGAAACGCCATAGAGGACAATGTCGGGCGCCCTTCCAGAGGAAGAGAGAACCCGGCCTCAGACCGTGTCGCAAACGGTACAAGGAGGTCGACAACCGGTCACCAGCCAGTGGCGTGCCTTGCTGTGTACTCGGGGTTTGCGAGTCGGTATGCCAACACACGAGTCTATGTGCCTTGGGTACACACAATTGCTGGGGAAACTCAGCGGGTGCAGCAGCATCTATGGAGCGAAGGAAATAGGCGACGTTTCGGGCCGAAACCCTTCTTCAGACTGATGGGGGGTGGGGAAAGAAAGAAGGAAAAGGGGAGGAGGAGGAGGAGCCCGAGGGCGGGCGGATGGGAGGGTGGGAGGAGACAGCTAGAGGGTTAAGGAAGGGGAGGAGACAGCACGGGCATAGCCAGTCTATGTGCCTTATTTGCTGGTGGAATAAAATACTTTGTTGTACAAACCCTGTTCCTGAATCCGGTGATTTATCAAACACAACATACGCCCACCACCTTTAGCCATTATATTTGTATTGACATAAATACACTAAAGCCCACAAGCTCCTACTGTCTTCATCGACCTGGCCTTGTCTGCCCTCCCTTTCTGAATTACTTAACCTAACCTCTCCCTTATCATCAATCACTCCACCTGTTGACCTAAACAGTTTCCATCCTCCTGCCTCATTAGCTTAAACCCTCTAGATTAGCCTCAACTAAACTCTCTGCTAGATATTGGTGCAGGTCCCACCTGCCCTGGAATAGATGTCAGGTGTCCGAAACAATCTCTTTTACACCAACTCCTCAGCCATGCATTCAACTGTACAATCTTCCTACTTTTGGTCTCACTAGCAAGTGACAGAGGAAGCCATCCCAAAATTACAATCCCTGAGGCCTTGTTTTCCACCTTTATATTTATATTTAACGCCCTAAGTTCTCTTTGCAGTATCTCATCTCTCATCCTCTCTGTGGCATTTATACCAATGTGAATCATGTCTTTTGGCTGCTCACCTTCCCTTTAGAAATGTCCTGTGTCTGGTTCGTGACACCCTTGACCATGACTCCTTCTTCCTTGCTGTCATAGGGAGAACGTACAAATTCCACACACATTGTACACACACTCGGGATTGCAGTTCACTGGAACTAATAAGGTCCTAAGCTCATAAGTGATAGGAACAGAATTAGGCCATTCGGCCCATCAAGTCTACTGCACCACTCAATCATGGCTGATCTATTTCTCCCTCCTAACCCCATTCTCTTGCCTCCTCCCCATAACCCCTAACAACAGTTCTAATCAAGAATCTATCTATCTCTGCCTTAAAAATATCCATTGATGGTCACCAAAGAGAGAGAGTTCAAGAGACATTTATTATCACATGCACCAACTGGTACAGTGAGATTTGAATTACCATACAGCCATATGAATAAAAATAACACAATACACAATAGAATGTAACATGAACATCCCCACACAGCAGAATCAGCGTTTATCACTGTGAAGGAAGGCAGTAAAGTTCAGTCCACTTCCTCTTTGTTTTTTAATTCTGAGGCTCTGACCTCTAGTCCTAGACTCTCCCACCAGTGGAAACATCCTCTCCACATTCACTCTATCCATGCCTTTCACTATTCGATAAGTTTCTATGAGGTCCCCCCTCAGTCTTCTAAACTCCAGCGAGTACAGGCCCAGTGCCGTCAAACGCTCATCAAATGTTAAACCACACATTCCTGGGATCATCCTTGTAAACCTCCTCTAGACCCTCACCAGAGCTAGCACATTCTTCCTCTGATATGGTGAACTGTGTGAGCAACAGCTCTATCAGGTGCACCACTAAGTTGATGTGAGCACTTCTGCACCCCTGTAGTCAGAGACATCCAGAGTTTCTGAGTGTGCAGAACGTAGTGTGCCTGATCTTCCATACTGCTACTGGAGTTACCTACGGGTGTTGCCTGGACGGAGTTTGTACGTTCTTCCCGTGACCGCATGCGTTTTCTCCGGGTATTCCAGTTTCCTCCTACACTCCAAAGACGTAGAGATTTGCAGGTTGATTAGCTTCAGTAAATATTGTAAATTGTCCCTGGTGTGTATGATAGTACTAGCGTATGGGGATCAGTGGTCGGCGTGGACTCGGTGGGCCGAATGGCCTGTTCCATGTTGTATCACTAAACTAAACTAAACTAAACACCCTGGCCAACCGAAAGGGGAAGAGTGCTGATTCACTTAGCAACTGACCAACAGATGCCCAGGGAGGGCAAATCTATCCTTTAGACTCACTTTAGTGGTTTTATATATTTTTTTAGTTTTGGAGATACAACAAGGAAACAGGCCCTTCAGTCCACCAAGTCCACGCCAACCATCGACCACCCTTTAAAGTCGATGAGAAAGTGTCTCCATGTTGGAACTACTTTCACATCCACTCCCTGTACATTAGGGGCAATTTACAGATTAATCTAAAAAAAAAAACACACATCTCTGATAGGTGTGAGGAAAGCAGAGCACCTAGAGGAAACCCACGTTTTCACAAGGAGAATGTGCAAACTCCACACAAACAGCACCCGAGCTCAGGATTGAACCTGGATCTCTGATGCTGTGAGACGGCAGCTCTACCACTGGGCTGTCCTCCATTCCATTTATTAATTACATTTACATTTCTATTCTTCACGATTTTAATTTTCTATTTACATCTATTTGATTACTTTGTAAACATCTCTGAAAAGATAAATATTTGAAAATGGTTAAGCCTTTGATGAGCTTCAAAGGGCTGCCAGCGGCTGATCCATTAGAAGTGGTTGATGAGACTGGGCAGAGGGCCGGACCCGTAATCAGCCCATAATTTTGCTCAGCAGCGACTTTCCTAATTGATTACAATAATTTCAAAGCCGAGAGTTTGTTTACATTATAATTATGGAGTTGTTGTACTAAATGTACCTCTGTACATTGATCAAATATTGCATTCTCTAAATTCTATTAAATATCTACATTACTGCTTCACACGGGGCTCTCAAGCCAAAGAGAAAAAATACAAAAATCAAGAATAGAATGCAGGAAAACTCTCTTACCAACAGCTCATTGAAATATCAGTTGGTTAAATTATTTTTTATGTGCCATGAAAATGTATTCCAAAATGTAATAAAATATGATACCGTGCAGGCTGTATAATTACATCAGCCTTTCATTATTCAAAAATATAATCAACATAAACAGTAGGGACTGTACCTTGTTGGAAAATAATAGCATGCCAATGGAACACACAGTTATTAATGTGCAAATCAACCAGCCTTTTAGGGATGAAGTCTTATTAAGTGACTTACCAATTACCAGAGTCTGCCAGATGATTTCTGCTGCTCCAGCATGCCCATAACAGCTTATCCCTACTCTTCCTATTTTAATCCTTACAAAATTTACAGAATCCAATAACCGTAACACAGCAAGTCAAGTCTGGTTTGGGAAGATGCTGGTTATACACCGAATATAGACACAAAAAGCTGGAGTAACTCAGCGGGACAGGCAGCATCTCTGGAGCGCCTTTACTACCTCAGGCAATTGAGGAAATTCAGAGTGTTTCCGAGGATCCTCCAGTGCTTCTATGCAGCGGCTGTGGAAAGCATCTTGTCCGGGAACATTACCATCTGGTTTGGGAATTGCTCTGCCAAGGACAAGAAGGCTCTGCAGAGAGTAGTGCGTTCGGCCGAACGCACTATGGGAACTTCACTTGCCCCCCTGCAGGAACTATACATCAGGAGGTGCAACTCCAGAGCCAACAATATCATGAGAGACCCCTTCCACCCCTGCAACGGACTGTTCCAGCTGCTACGGTCAGGCAAACGCCTCCGTTGCCATGCGGTGAGAACGGAGAGGTTGAGAAGGAGTTTCTTCCCAGAGGCTATTCGGACTGTAAACGCCTATCTCACCAGGGACTAACTCTACTGAACGTTTTTCCTTCCATTATTTATTATGTAAAAGAATATGTGTGTTATGATTGTGTTTATAGTTTGTTTGGTTGTTTGGTTGTTTGTCTTTTTGCACAAAAGTCCGCGAGCATTGCCACTTTCATTTCACTGCACATCTCGTATGTGTATGTGACAAATAGACTTGACTTGACTTGACTAGGAATGGGTGATGTTTCAGGCCGAGACCCTTCTTCAGTCTGAAGAAGAGTCACAACCCGAAACGTCACCTATGCCTTCTCTCGAGTGATGTTGCCTGTCCTGCTGAAATAGTCCAGCGTTTTGTGGCTATCTTAACTTAAGTCTGGTAATTTACAATGTAAGGACATTTTTTTACCAGTGTTATTGCTGTGAATACAATGCTCATCAATCTTTCTTGTCCAAAAGTAAATTTAAACAACAGTCTATTTTTTTAATCAGCTGTTGAAATGGTCTTTGAAATTTTAAGAATGCCAAGTCACTGTAGCTTTCCCTGCTTCTCAACCCATTTCCAGTTTCCTTATCAATTCTTCATTCTCAGTAACAGTTTGGTTCTGCTTAATTCCCTGTTCCCTCCATTGGCCTGAAGAAGGGTCTCGACCTGAAATGTCACCTATCCATGCTCTCCGGAGATGCTGCCAGACCTACTGAGCAACTCCAGCACTTTGTGTCCATTGTCCTTACATCATCTCTTACCAATTTTCAGTTTAAGTGAGTTGCATGCAGAATACTTCTGAATTACAGAAGCTAACCAAACTAGACTCCAATAAGATATTAATGTCCCTTAAGTCTAAGCATGTCCATATTACTGCAAATATATTTTCTAAAATAAATAATTTATGGAAGTACAGTAGATTTTGCATTGGCTTCTCTAAAGCACATGCTTTGATAGATGTTATAAAACATCAACAGAAAATATAATAATGCAAATTCCCTTATGTTTAACTGAGAACTGAGAAAGTCCAAATGGAGTTTTGACACATAAAAATGAATTGCATAACTCCAAATCATTTGGTCAGAAATTGATTGTTATTAAGGACAGACTTTCAAAGATTGTCACCATCATAGTGACATAAAATTCTTAATATGTTATTAAAATCTGTTAGTGAAGGTTTATTTTATTGGTTCATCAGAATATTTCTTTCTTTGTTGAATTAAACAACCTTAGTCCCATCCACACATCATCACAATGTGGTGAGCCTCAAAATTCTTCCTGTCTTTTTGGTTCATTATAGCAATCCACATAAGCCCACCATCACCTGTACATTGAGTTTACTATTACGCTTTGGAGTTTCCTGGGTTCGAATAGACTAATGTGATTCTCGCCATGTTGTCCCATTAATTCCTTTATTCACTTTGGCATGGTTTACACTCTGAGATACATCATATAGTTTTCATTCATTCAATCATTCATTCACTCACTCATTTGTCACATTGCAGTTTCTTAAAATGAAACACAGTAAAACCTTCATTGCCACGTTAAAGATTCGTCAAAATCTTCAGTCAATCAGATGGCACAATGGGCTAAGTGTTCGGCTGGCAACCTGAAGGTGGCCGGTTCGAATCATGCTTGGAGTGTGTACTGTCGTTGTGTCCTTGGGCAAGACACTTCACCTACCTTTGCCTGGGACTAGAGACGGAAATTAGCTACTGATTGGCTACAATCTCGCATATTTACATGCAAAATGTTCATTAATATGCACTGTCCCTATAAACAAATTATTATTATTATCAGCTCCAGAAATTACAAATGTCTCAATTATGCCATGCGTTACAATTAACCCAAAACAATTCATAGTTTAAAAGGAAGAGTAAGTGAGATGCACATGACACCATAATGCGCATGACACTTTCAATGCCTTGTAACTGTATCTTTTGATTGGTGGCAGACCAATTTCCCTCTGTGATAAATAAAGTGGTATCGTATTGTATCATATCACATACAAGTAAAGTTGTATCGTATCATACCATATACAATTATGAGTTTAGTACCTTGTCTGTGGTTCTTGGGGAGTTATCGTTAAATTACATATTATTTGCTGACGAGCAGCACAACAGGAAATGGAACGTAAAATGCACCATCGATGTCCGTGTTTTCATATAATTAGTAATCATTAAAGCCAATGTGACCATTTAGATCTGCTGCCAAAATTCTTACCACCTAAATTTGTTCTTGCAACTTCGAATTGTTTTTGGAAATATACTGATGTGACTTTTGACTGCACTGAATAGTGTTCTCACATATGCTTCACTGTAATAACTGTTTTCCTGGGCCAAGCGTATATATCACATGCCAATATAAATTCAGCAAAATACATCTGCTTGAATATTATGACCAATGTTAACACAAATATAGGCACTTGTAAAAGATAGCTCCTAACATCTGATGTTACCATGGAGGGAGAGGAGATTGTACAGGAGAATTCATTTTCCTTTGGGTCTTTTTCCTAGAAAACTATTTTAACCTTTCTAACCCATTGGGAAATTGATGACATTGGTTTTATTAAATTTATCAAATAGTGATGTCACTTAATTGCACGATTGATGAGCTCTTCCATCCTTACCTGGGAAGAAATTAATAGTGAAAGGCCTGGATAGAGTGAATGTGGAGAGGATGTTTCCACTAGTGGGAGAGTCTAGGACCAGAGGCCATAGCCTACAGAATAAAAGTATGTACCTTTAGAAAGATGAGGAGGAATTTCTTTAGTCATAGGGTGGTGAATCAGATTCTTGATTAAGGGCCTGTCCCACTTTCATGACCTAATTCACGACCTTTTTTACTCGTGGACATTTTTCATCATGTTGAAAAAATGCCCCGACCTGCTTGATGCCACGACTACCCACAACTAGCATCACGACTCACCTACGACCTGCCTACGACCTCCTATGACCTCGTGACGACCATGCTGCGAGTATGAGTCAAGGGCAAACTCGGCAGAGGTCGTGAATTAGGTCGTGAAAGTGGGACAGGCCCTTTAGTAAGGGTATCAGGGGTTATGGGGTAAAGGCAGTAGAATGGAGTTGAGAGGGAAAGATAGATCGACCATGGTTGAATGGTGGACTAGACTTGATGGGCCGAAAGGCCTAATTCAGCTCCTCGAACTTATAAACTCATTTGATTATATTCCCCTCATGATTTTATGCACTACTATAAGATTGCTCCTCAGCCTAGTATGCTCCAAGGAAAAATCCTAGCCTGCTCATCGTCTCCCTATAGCTCAGGTCCTGGAATCCTGTCAACGTAAATCTTCTCTGCACTCTTTCCAGGTTAATGGCATCTTCCCTGTTGCATTGCCCAAAACTGAACCCAATGCTTCAAGTGTGGCCTCACCAATGTTTCGTACAACTGTAACCTGACATCCCAACTTATATATTCAATTCTCTGACTAATAAAGCCAGTGTGCCAAATGTCTTTTTCACCACCCTGTCCACCTGTGATGCCACTTTCAACAAAATATGTACTTGTACTACTATATGTAGGAAGGAACTGCAGATGCTGGTTTACACCGAAGAGAGACACAAAAATGCTGGAGTAACTCAGCAGGACAGGCAGCATCTCTGGAGAGAAGGAATGAGTGACGTTTCTGGTTCAAGACTGAGGAGAGGGTCTCCTGCTGAGTAACTCCAGCATTTTGTGTCTTTTTGTACTTCTCGATTCCTCTGCTCTACAACAATACAGAGAACCCTATCAATCACTTTGAAGATCCTGCACTTGTTTGACCTCATAAAATGCAACACCTCACACTTATCCAAATGTTAAAATATTGAAATACAGAAGTTATCTTCATATCTGATGGTATTTCTATCATTTCCTACTTCTGTTTCTAATCTAATCCCTGTTTATTTTCCCTTCCCAAAGTTTACGTGCAAAATTTCTTACAAACCTGCCGATATTTCTGAAGCAAACCTTATGATATTAAATCAATCTATAACGACCATTGGCCCAGCTACTTATTAACCATTTCTCGTACATCGTTAATTGCTCCTTCTGGTATTACCCCAGTGGCCTGTTTCATATATTAAAAACAAATTGCTTATTATTTCCATAAAATTGCTGGTACTTTCACCCTTGCCTTTCAATTGTCCCTGATCTGTCTACTTTAATCCTAGGACATGAAAACCATGTATGATTATCACATTATCATTCTCTGCAGCTTCTCTCATGTGTTGAAGTGGCTGGCATCTAGTTCCTCATTGTATTGTATTTTTCAGGCTGGTGGAATTTGTTCTCAGTACAGCTCGATACAGGTTCCAACATTTCATCAAACATTCAACTCGTGACGTAGATATACATACAAACAGACACATTTCATAATACATAAGGGCCACGCTTATTCGTATTTCCTCACCGTACGGAGTTTAAAAAGTTAATTGCGGTAGGAATGAAACTGTTTTTGAAACGGGTTGTTTTGGAGGCAATTGACCTGTAACGCCTCCCAGAGGGCAGTAGCTGAAAGGCATAGTGTGCAGGGTGAGTGGGGTCAGTGATGTTCTTGCGGGCTTTGTGAAGTGTCCGTTTATGGTAGAGTGATTCAAGTGATGGAAGGGGTAAGCCAATAATTTTGGAAGCTCTGTTTATAATGCGTTGTAGTTTCTTCCGGGAGAGTGAGTCGAGGCTGCCGAACCAAACTGTGATAGATGAAGTGAGGATGCTTTCAATAATGGCTGTATAGAAGCAGAGCATCAGATGAGGCCTTACTCTGAACTTCCTAAGCTGTCGAAGATGGAAAAGTCTTTGCTGGGCGTTTCCATAGATGTGGTCTGAGTTGATCCTGAGTTGATTACGGATAGTTACTGTAAATTATCACCTTGTTGCCCTTACATTAACCATATATAATAACCATATAACAATTACAGCACGGAAACAGGCCATCTCGACCCTTCTAGTCCGTGCCGAACACATAATCTCCCCTAGTCCCATATACCTGCGCTCAGACCATAACCCTCCATTCCCTTCCCATCCATATAACTATCCAATTTATTTTTAAATGATAAAAACGAACCTGCCTCCACCACCTTCACTGGAAGCTCATTCCACACAGCCACCACTCTGTGAGTAAAGAAGTTCCCCCTCATGTTACCCCTAAACTTCAGTCCCTTAATTCTCAAGTCATGTCCCCTTGTTTGAATCTTCCCTACTCTCAGTGGGAAAAGCTTTTCCACGTCAACTCTGTCTATCCCTCTCATCATTTTAAAAACCTCTATCAAGTCCCCCCTTAACCTTCTGCGCTCCAAAGAATAAAGCCCTAACTTGTTCAACCTTTCTCTGTAACTTAGTTGCTGAAACCCAGGCAACATTCTAGTAAATCTCCTCTGTACTCTCTCTATTTTGTTGACATCCTTCTTATAATTAGGCGACCAAAATTGTACACCATACTCCAGAATTGGCCTCACCAATGCCTTGTACAATTTTAACATTACATCCCAACTTCTATACTCAATGCTCTGATTTATAAAGGCCAGCACACCAAAAGCTTTCTTTACCACCCTATCTACATGAGATTCCACTTTCAGGGAACTGTGCACAGTTATTCCCAGATCCCTCTGTTCACCTACATTCTTCAATTCCCTACCATTTACCATGTACGTCCTATTTTGATTTGTCCTGCCAAGATGTAGCACCTCACACTTATCAGCATTAAACTCCATCTGCCATCTTTCAGCCCACTCTTCCAAGTCTAATCTCTCTGTAGACTTTGAAACTCTACTTCATTACCCGCAACCCCACCTATCTTAGTATCATCTGCATACTTACTAATCCAATTTACCACACCATCGTCCAGATCATTGATGTACATGACAAACAACAGTGGACCCAACACAGATCCCTGTGGCACCCTACTCGTCACTGGCCTCCAACCTGACAAACAACCATCCACCATTACTCGCTGGCATCTCCCATTCAGCCACTGTTGAATCCATCTTGCTACTCCACCATTAATACCCAACCATTGAACCTTCTTAACCAACCTTCCATGAGGAACCTTGTCAAAGGCCTTACTGAAGTCCATATACACAACATCCACTGCTTTACCCTCATCAATTTCCCGAGTAACATCTTCAAAAAATTCAAGAAGATTAGTTAAACATGACCTTCCAGGCACAAATCCATGTTGACTGTTCCTAATCAGACCCTGTTTATCCAGATGCTTATATATATTATCTCTAAGTATTCTTTCCATTAATTTGCCCACCACTGACGTCAAACTAACAGGTCTATAATTGCTAGGTTTAGTCTTAGACCCCTTTTTAAATAATGGAACAACATGCGCAGTACGCCAATCCTCCGGCACTATTCCCGTTTCTAATGACATTTGAAATATTTCTGCCATAGCCCCTGCTATTTCTACACTAACTTCCCTCAATATCCTAGGGAATATCCTGTCCGGACCTGGAGACTTATCCACTTTTATATTTCTCAAAAGTGTCAGTACTTCCTCTTCTTTGATCCTCATAGTTTCCATAGCTACTCTACTTGTTTCCCTTACCTCACATAATTCAATATCCTTCTCCTTGGTGAATACCGAAGAAAAGAAACTGTTCAATATCTCCCCCATCTCTTTTGGCTCTGCAGATAGTTGGCCACTCTGACTCTCTAATGGACCAATTTTATCCCTCGTTATCCTTTTGCTATTAATATAGCGGTAGAAACCCTTCGGATTTACTTTTACCTTACTTTTACCTTACATTGTTGCTCATTGCTGCCCAAGTTGCTTGTCATCACTTCTGCTACTTTTCATCTTTTGCACAACATTATTGACATTCCAAAGGGCTAATTGTTTGATATACATGTGCCTATGAGTGTTCACAATACCAATGGAGTTCATTCAAAATACAGTTTCTCACTTATCCTAAATATGCTAAATGTCAGTGGATGTTTACCTGGACATTATGTAATTATAAGGCTATGAACATTTTTGGGTTTAATTCTATTATGTAAAGATTCTGTTCTATTTAATTCTATTATGTAAAAATTCTAAAGCGTTGAGACTTTGCTTTAGCGGAAGGTGTTATCATCATACCATTACCATTTCCCACTAAATCCCAGCCTCTCAAGATTGAATTAAAACATTTAAAGTACTCTTTGCCAGCACAATAATTTATCCCCCAAAGGATTTCCATGTTGAACCATTTTTTCACAAATGTAAATAAATGTTATCAGGTGGTTTGCTAAAATAGCACAATTTCACCAGTTTTAGGTATGTTGTAACCATTTTTCCTTCGCATCCTTGAATGCAAATTCCCATGAGAGGATCATGATCTTAAACGTTACAGAATGCATTTAGGGTGGCACAGCGATAGAGATGCTGCCTTACAGCACCAGAGACCTGTGTTCGATTCTGACTACGGGTGCTGTCTGTGCTGTTTGCATGTTTTCCCGGGTGCTCCAGTTTCCTCCCACACTCAAAAGA
This sequence comes from Amblyraja radiata, assembly GCF_010909765.2. Taxonomy (NCBI): domain Eukaryota; kingdom Metazoa; phylum Chordata; class Chondrichthyes; order Rajiformes; family Rajidae; genus Amblyraja; species Amblyraja radiata. The sequence goes on from NC_045969.1 coordinate 16,160,239, forward strand.
TGTTCAATTTTGTAGGTTAATTTGTTTCTGTAAATTGTTCCTAGTGTGCAGGATAGAACTGGTATATGGGGTGATCGCTGGTCGGTATGGAGTCGGCGGACTGAAGGGCCTGTTTCCACACTGTATCTCTAAACTAAACTAAACAATCCAATGCTCTACTAGCTTATCTTCAATGGAGTGCATAAGAAGCATGGCTGATTGCCGGCCTACATGGATCCCATGTACCAGGCAAACAAGTGATGATAATAACGGATGCATTTGCTGCTCCATCAGTCTTGGTGTCCCAACTGCTGTTAAGTTATTGGACTAGGTTATTACTAGAGAGATACAGCATGGAAGCAGACTCTTCAGCCCATCGTGTCCGCACCTGACCATCAACTGCACAGTTTACAATAATCCTTCATTTGTCCCCTTTTCCACATTAGCAACTCTTTCCAGAGTCAACAATTCACTTGAACATCAGAAACAATGTATCCAATTAACACCTCAGTCCATGGGTTCTAAAGACATGTGTTTTAATCCTAACATAGGAGTCAGAACATATCTATGGAATGACACTAATATTACCGGATCAGCAGAAAACACAAGGTCTGCAGTTGCAGGAACGTTCGCCACAAAACAATCTGCTGGAGGAACTCGGGTTCAGAGGGTCAGGCAGCATCTGAGGTTGGAAATGCACAGTTGAATTCTCCAGTCGAGAGGAAGGATTTTGGCCTGAACTGTCCATTTCCATCCCAGATATTACCTGAACCACTGAATCCATTCAGCAGATTGTTTTGTGCTCAGCATCAAAACTCAATTGGTTGTGTAACACATTTAAAAAAAGAAAATCCTCCAGTTTTGCTTTGTCTGCACTACTTGTGATTCACATTGCCTTCTTCCCCTCCCTCTCCTTCCCCCAGCACCCAACCCCACTAATGTGATTGACTCGTAACTGCCTCCTCAAGATCGATCAGAGATGGATGGGTAATGTACATATTGTCAGTAATGTCCATATTCAGTGATCAAAACGTTGTTAGAGTGTAGAAGTATATTTTTATTATGATAACTTTGATGTCAATATAACTTTTTTTTCCCAAATCTACAACAACTGGGGAAAGGGGTCATTTTTTCTAAATTTGTAAGCCTGGTGCAAGCTTTGTAATGAGACGTGGAACAAAATGGTATAAACACTTAATCTTAATGAGATTATAAATCTAACTTGGTTTCATGGACCCCCTCAAAGTCCAGGCAGCCTGCTGTGAAGCTGGATGATTTCTTGATCTGTGCTGTGTCTGATTTAATTTTTGTCATAGAATTAGGTTTAGCTTTCACACAAAGCACTTGGGTTACTTGCTTTCATACCAGACTATCCCTTGATAATGCCTCAATGAATTGATGTAATGAGTAATATTAGTATTCCTAAAGCATTTCATTGAAGCAGATTGAAGAACTGCAGACTTGACATTTGTACTCTAGGTGAGGGAAAGCAGTCTTGTTATCTTACTAAAGTCATTATTTATATAACAATGGAACAAGAAGAAAGGGAGTGAATCATGACAAAAATCTAAAAGAAAGAAATACTGAGAATAATCCACCTCATTTTGAACTGATGAGAACAATTTTTCATTTCTGTCTACAACATTTAGCTAATTGTATCTTGGTATCTACGCTCTATTTCCTTTCTTATGGTTAGAATCAAAGATACCTTTGAAGGTATGAGACAGGAACTTCCTCAAGTTGATTGGAGCATCTTGCTTGAAAGAAAAGGAATGTCCAAAAATTGGGATGTTTTTAAAAGTGTATCATGACATGAGTCCATGACTTGGATGTTCCTGCTAGGGTGAATGGGCATGGCAGGTGGGCGTAAGCAAGCTTGGATAACACAAGAAATTTAGGCTCTGGTCAAGAATGAAAAGGAAGCATGGGGCGGCTGGGATCAAGTGTATCTTGTAGAGGAGTTTCGGGAACTGAGGAGCAAACTAAAAAAATGAAATCAGGAGGGCACAAAGGTTTCTATGAGGCAGGAGATAATATTTAGGATAACCCCAAGATATTTCATAACTACATTAAGTGAAAAATGGTAACCAGAGAGATAATAGATGACTGGATAAAAAATTGGCTTCATGGAAGGTAACAGAGGGTGATGATGGAAGATCGTTTTTCGAACTGTAGGCCTGTGACTAGTGGTGTGCCTCAAGGATCGGTGCTGGGCTTATTGCTGTTTGTGGCTTATATCAACGATTTGGATATAAACGTACAAGGCATGAATAGTAGGTTGGTAGATTACACTAAAGCGAGTGATATTGTAGATAGTGAAAATGGTTGTTAATGTTAATTATGGGAATTTAGCAAGAATTATTTTAAATTACAACTTATATAACTAATTAACTATGTAAATATGATGAGAGCACTACAATTTAAATATGCTTTCATATAGACAATATTATAACCTCTATTCTCTCTAAAAACTCTAGATTAAATGATGGCTTTCTAAGAACTAATTTAGTGGAAGTAATCTAATGATCAATATCCAAGATGAAGTACCGAAAAATTAAAGTGAATAAAACTAGACAAGTTCTCGAATACGATTGTCTGCTTTCAGGACTCTCAGTGAGGGGCAGCAGAGGAATCATTAGTGATGATTGTCCAAAAGGGGTAGCACAGTAGTGTAGCCACAGAGATGCTGCCTCACAGTTCCAGAGATCTGGGTTTGATCCTGACTACAGGTACTCTTAGTGGGAGTTTGTACATTCTCTCTGTGACTGCCTGGGTTCTCTCCTGGTGCTCCGGTTTCTTCCCACATTCCAAAGACGTGCAGGTTTTTTGGTTAATTGGCTTCAGTAAAATTGTCCCTAGGGTGTAGGATAGAAGGAGTGTATAGGTGATCGCTGGTCAGTGTAGACTCGGTGAGCTAAAGGGCCTGTTTCCACACTGTATCTCTAAACTAAACTAAACAAAAAATGCCCATACTCTGGAATAGTCCATTTAGATTTGATGGTACCAAAAGTAACCCCACTATTTAAAGCAGGAGAAAACAAAGGTCAAATGTAGACCAGACAACCCAATGGCTGTCATTAGCAAATGTTGGAATCCATTTTTTACGTGTTTAATAACAGTGCTTTTATAAAATTACTAGACTTAGTGGGACCCGTTGGGTCCCATGTCCACATGGGAGGGCTGGTCCCCCAATGCTATATTCCACCTCTCCACCAATTCCAATATTGGTGGCCAGTGGGGGGGGGGGGGGGGGGTTGTCTGGAGCGCTAGTATGGGTGTTGTGGGCCGAAGGGACAGATTTTCAGAGGGCTAGTATGGACATTGTGTGCCAAATGGATTCTTGGACTGGCAGCTCAGTCACTCAGGCCTGGTGGGCTGGCAGCAGTCACTCAGGCTTGGTGGGCTGGCAGCTCAGTCACTCAGGCCTGGTGGGCTGGCAGCTCAGTCACTCAAGCCTGCTGGGCAGGCAGCTCAGTCACTCAGGCCTGGTGGGCTGGCAGCAGTCACTCAGGCTTGGTGGGCTGGCAGCTCAGTCACTCAGGCCTGGTTGGCTAATACGGGCATTTGGGGCAAAAGGGGCTGGTTTCTCGGCTAATAGGGGCCTTGTGGGCTGAAATTAGTGGTTTCAGACAGGCCAAACAACTCATTCCATTTCCATTTCAATTTCAAGCACAGGGCAGGCCAAACAAATCATTTCATTTTCAATTAATTTCCATTTCCATTGCAGTTTCAAGCACAGGGCAGGCCTAACAGCTCATTTCATTTCCATTTCCATTGCAGTTTCAAGCACAGGGCAGGTCAAGTAGCCAGGACATTGCATTTTCATTTCATTTCCACGTTGACAGTCGCCGTTGACGGTCGCCGGCAGTTGCCTGAAATATCGTCTATGTGGGACAGGCTCATTAGGCAGCAATTCCACCACTGCGCCACCGTGTTGCCCTTCATCTAATCAAGTTTTTGAGTATATAATGGAATCACAGAAATTTACTGCATGGGAGGTAATTCAACCAATTACATCTATGTTGACCAAAAATGGACCTCTTCAGGTTCACCCACTTCCCAGCTCCTCATCTGCTCGTCCTGTTGGTTCCAGCTCTTCATCCAAATAATGTAAATATGACGAGGCTCTCTCCCTTCACAACCTTTCTCCATAGTGAGCTCCAGACTCTCAGGAGTTAGATAGACAAACAATCTTCAGCTCTGCTTTAATCCTTCCTCTGATTAACTAAAAGCTGAATCTTATAGTTATCAATCTCTCTGTCAGGGAACTAACTTTTATTCCTTTTCAGACCATCTAGTTCCTCATATTTTTGTACACTTCCATTTAATCCACCCTCAATCTCCTTTGTTCCAACCAAAATGATCCAGTAACAGTCTCTCTATGTAATTGTGACTGTCGTGCTGTGGCTGCAACCTCGTAAATCTTTGCACCCTCTATCAGATCCTTCTGCAGTGTGGAGACCAGAAATGCACACAGAACACTAGCTGTGTTTTACATAGTTTAAGGGGTGGGAGATTGCAACCTTCACGTGGTCCAACTAATCCAATCAACCTGACGTGCACAAACAAATACAGGTAGATGTACGTTGTGCACGCCATACACAAGAAGAAGACATAGGTTTTCCTTCGCTCCATAGATGCTGCTGCACCCGCTGAGTTTCTCCAGCTTTTTTGTGTACCTTCGATTTTCCAGCATCTGCAGTTCCTTCTTAAACAAATAGTTTAAGGAGTTCTTGGTCTGTTTTCTATTCAATGTTTCAGCCACTAATATAACGCTTAATGGTCAGAGATCTGTAGACTTTTTGTAGACAAAGTACCTTTATTATTTTACATTGTTTTGTACCTTAACATTTATTGTGTATTTCCTTGTCTTGCTTTTCCTTCTCGACAGCACTGCCTTACACTTTCAGACCGAATTCCATTTTCCACGCCAAACTATTTCATGGATATCATCCTAAAGCCTTGAACTCTCTTTCTCACTGTCGACCACACTGATTTTGATCTCAGCAGCAGATGTCCCAATTGCAGCTACTACATTTGAGTCAGTCATGAATTATGTTTATGAACACCAGGAGGCTTGTGGGTAACATCTTTTTGCAGAGCCCTCTAATCAATCAACTTCCTAGTTGTTCATTATCCTTTCTCCTCCAGGGTCCATTCATAATTCAATTTACCATGTTCCTTTGCATCCCTAGTTTTTACTTTCCAGATCAACATACTACCTCGGGCATTGTATAATACCTCACTAAGATCCTTGTACATTACTGTCCATCGTTACCTGCTTGTTACTTCCTCAGAAGGTTCAGTCAAATTAGAGTCTAAATGCTAATTCAATATGTTCCTCTGAATTTCTCAATGATTTTCCTACCACTATGGGTAGGCTGACTGCCTTGCGGTAGCTCAGTCGCCCCTTTTCCTTTCTTAAAATAATGACACCTCATGAGCAATCTTGCAGATCTCAACGGGAGAAGCAGTTGATGTAGCTTTTAAAAGTGATTTTGGTGAGAAAGCGCACAATAGTTTGTTGCAGATCATTAATGGAATCGGAGGGTACAGGAATTGTAGAAACAAAGAACTGCACATGCTGCTTAATACACAAAAGGACGCAAAGCGCCGGGAGTAACTCATCAGGTCAGGCAGCACCTCTGGCGAACGTGGACAGGTGACGTTTCGGGTCGAGACCCTGGGATTGCATGTGAAATTGGTCTTCACACAGGACCAGGTATAATCTGACAGGTTTGAAAGGCTGAGTGTGCTATTTTTGCAATTTTCTGAGTGCATCCAAATAACTTAAGTGCAACAAAGGTTTTCTGCTGAAATGACTCTTTCAAGTGATATGGTTCCTGAACTCAATACTCTTTGAGTGAAAATAATATTGATTCAACTTCCATCTTTTTAGGAATCCATAGAAAAATAGAAACATAGAAAATAGGTGCAGGAGTAGGCTATTCGGCCCTTTGAGCCAGCAACGCCATTCAAGGATAAGGGGGATCTTTTAGGACTGAGATGAGAAAAAACATTTTCACACAGAGAGCGGTGAATCTCTGGAATTCTCTGCCACAGAAGGTAGTTGAGGCCAGTTCATTGGCTATATTTAAGAGGGAGTTAGATGTGGCCCTTGTGACTAAAGGTATCAGGGGGTATGGCAGGTACAGGATACTGAGTTGGATGATCAGCCATGATCATATTGAATGGCGGTGCAGGCTCGAAGGGCCGAATGGCCTACTCCTGCACCTATTTTCTATGTTTCAACATGATCATGGCTGATCATCCAAAATCAGTACCCTGGTCCTGCTTTTTCCCCATATCCCTTGATTCCGTTAGCCCTAGAGCTAAATCTAACTCTCTCTTGAAAACATCCCACTGGATCAAGGGAGACTTTCTTCCACTCACATATCGTGGGTTCCAAACTGACTAATGAGGCCAATGTGAAAATCATAGACTCTGTCCACAGAAGTCTCCCAGTGCCAGATCCTGATTTTGGGTACTGTTTGTATGGAGTTTGCATATTCTCCCTATGACCAGTTTATCGATGGTGGAGAACTCAACAACTGCCATTGAATCTCAATTGGTAGGTGGTCAGACTCCCTCTTGTCAGAGGTGGTCTTTGCCTCTCATGAATGTCATTTGCCACTTGTCTGTGGCTGAATGTTATTTAGGTCTTGCTGCATAGAGGCATAGGTTGCTTCATGCTGAGAAGTTGCAAATGGAATTCAACATCATGTATTATCAGCAAATATCCCCAATCCTGACATCATGATGGATTTAGACACAAAAAGCTAATGTAACTCAGCGGGACTGGCAGCATCTCTGGAGAGAAGGAATGGGTGAATTTCGGGTCAAGATCCTACTTCAGACTAGTTAAGGATAAGGGAAACGAGAGATATAGATGATGATGTAAAGAGATGAAGAACAATGAATGAAAGATATGCAAAAAAGTTACAATAATAAAGGAAACGGGCCATTGATAGCTGTTTGTTGGGTGAAAACGAGAATCTGGTGCAACTTGGGTGGGGGAGAGATAGAGCGAGAGGGAATGCCGGGGTCCCTTGTAGTTAGAAAAAGCAATATTCATATCATTGGGCTGTAAGCTACCCAAGCAAAATATGAGAAGCTGTTCCTCTCAATTTGCATTTAGCCTCACTCTGACAATGGTATAATTATCAATGATCTGTCTAGGACAGAAAGATCAATGTGGGAATGGGAAAGAGAATTAAAGTGTTCAGCAACCGGGAGATCAGGTAGGTTCTGACGGACTGCACAAAGGTGTTTAGCGAAATGATTGCCCAGTCTACATTTGGTCTCGCCGATGTATAAGAGTCCACATCTTGAACAGCAGATATAGTAGATGAGTTGGAGGAGGTGCAAGTGAACCTCTGCCTAACCTGAAAGGACTAACCTTGTGGCTAAAGGGATCAGGGGGTATGGAGAGAAGGCAGGTACCGGATACTGAGTTGGATGATCAGCCATGATCATATTGAATGGCGGTGCAGGCTCGAAGGGCCGAATGGCCTACTCCTGCACCTATTTTCTATGTTTCTATGTTTCTATGATTGTCGATGTCCCTGGACAGAGTTGAGGGAGGAGGTATAGCAACAGGTGTTGCATCTTCTGCGGTTGCTGGGGAAGGTATTTCGGCAAGGGGGTGGTTTTGGTGGGAAGGTATGAGTTACCCAGGGAGTTGCTGAGGGAACGGTCTCTGTGGAAGGCGGAAAGAGGTGGAGATGGGAAGATGTGACGTGTTGGGATCCCGTTGAAAGTGCAAACATTTTGGAGGATTATGTGTTGTATGTGACGGCTGATGGGGTGAAAGGTAAGGACTAGGGGGACTCTGTATCTGTTGTGACTAGGGGGAGGGGGAGCAAGGGTGGAGCTGCGGGGTACTGAGGAGACACGAGTGCACGAGGCTCTCACTTGTGTCTCCTCAGTACCTGCCTCAACTACCTCCTTTGGCAGCTCATTCCATACACTCACCACCCTCTGTGTAAAAATGTTGCCTCTTGGGCTCCTTTTAAATCTTTCCCATCTCACCTTAAAACTATGTCCCTTAATTCTTGATTACCCTACTCTGGGTAAAAGACTGTGCATTTACCCTGTATATTCCCCTCATGATCTTATACACCTCCATACACCACTCATCTGCCTGCACTCCAAGGAATGAAGTCCTTGTCTGCCCAACCTCTTCCTCTAGCTTAGGCCCTCAAGTCCTGGCAACATCCTTGTAAATCTTTGCAGCACTCTTTCCAGCTTAACGGCACCTTTCAGGTAGCAGGGTGACCAAAATGTGATGGATAGAATTGACCAATGGGTCAATTTTTAATACTTTCCCATATTCCATATGCTTTTTAGCACCCAATGGGCTTCAGGCATGCTTGTGTAATCTTTTTTTCTTTTTGAGAACATATTTTAAGGTTTCAAGGTCAGTTTATTGTCACATGTACCAATTAAGGTACAGTGAAACTTCAAGTTCAAGAGAGTTTATGTGTCCCTGATAGGACAATGAAACTCTTGCTTTGCCTTAGTTGACTTGTTTACTTGAGTTACCAGACAGCCATACTAAGTGAAAAGCAACAACGGTTCATGGTTGGAGGTCTCCGCAGTCGATCCCCGGCAAAGGGATCGCAAGCTCCACAACTGCGCCCGCGGGTCTCCAGGAAAGGCGTGCCACTCCACGATGTTAGGCCGCAGTGAGGATGGAGATATGGTACGGTAGAAAATCGCATCTCCGTCGAGGTAAGAGATTGAAAAATGTTTCCCAAATAACCCCACCCGCCACATAAAACAAACCAAGGAACACTAAAACATACTCTTTAACACGTACTTAAAATGACAAAAACAGAAGAAAGGATAAACAGACTGTTGGCGAGGCACTACACCCCATTTTTCTCCTCCTTGAAAACCTTTCTGCTGATGTCGACTTACCTTTGAGCAACTACTTCCAACCCACTTTTGCTAACATATCAGAGTTCAGAAATGTTGATTCCCCCCCCCCCCCCCCCCCCCACCCCACTATAGAACTATAGTCTCTGGTATATCCCAGTGCTTTGTCGTAAATGCACCAAATTTACTTGAATTGCTAACACCAAAACCATTTCCCCTTATTATTCCTCCCATCTCCGCAGCTTTTTATTAGCTGTCCAAAACTGTTGCGATATATTTAATGAAATCTGTGCCCTCTATACTTTTGCACTGAATTTACCTCATAATATTAGGTTAGTCAAAGTCCCTCACTATCATTGTGCTGCTGAGAAATGTATCTGTTATTTGATTTGTATCTTCCTGAGATTGCTTTTTGCAGTACCCGCACAGCAGTTGCTCTGACTTTTCTCATTCATCAGTTAAGCTCGTGTTGCCACAGTTAACGATCTCTCGATCCTCCTAACATGTTATCTATTGTCATTGTTCCCTTATTCAGTTTCGCATGCCCCACTGTTTCCTCATCACTGTCCGACCCACCTTAAAAAACTCTGTAACCATGGATAATGAGCTTGTATTCTTGCTCTTCTTTAAACCACCTTTCATAAATAACGATGATATCCAGCTCACACCACCCTTTTCTTCACTTTACAGTGAGTTTTACATTGAGTTTTATAGCGTGAAAACAGGCCCCTTGGCATAAACGTGCCCATGCCGACCAACATGTCCCATCTACACTAGCCCCACCTGCTTGTATTTGCCCCATATCCTTCTAAACCTATCCTATCCATGTACCTGTCCAAATGTTTCTTAACCGTTGTGATAGTACCTGCTTCAACTACCTCCTATGGCAGCTCATTCCATACAGCAACCACCCTTTCAATAAAAGCATTGACCCTTAAATTCCTATTCAATCTTCCCCCCTCTCACCATAAACCTATGGTTCTCGATTCCCCTGATCTGGGTAAAAGGCTGTGCATTATTCGTCCCATGATCTTGTACACCTCTACAAGATCGCCCCTGTGCTTCAAGGTATAAAGTCCCAGCCTACTCAACCTCTCCCTATAGCTCAGGTCCTTGAGCACTGGCCTCATCCTTATAAATCTTTACTGCACCCTTTCCAGTTTATCAACATCTTTCCAATAACAGGATGACCAAAACTGAATACAATACTCACTATTGGCCTCACCATTGTCTTGTACAACTGCAACATGACCTCCCAACTTCTATATTCGGCTGGAACATGACCACCCAACTTCTATACTTTCCTTTCATGTTTCGTGCCTCATCACTAATTTCTCCTTCACATTCCTTCTTCCTTTTGCTATTCCTTTCCCCATCCACTCTGCCTCCCTTCTTTGTTCCTCTACTCACTCACTACCTGAGCAGCCCTGTCTCACACTGGACTTTTTGCAATACATAAAGGATTAGCCTATACTAAACACATTTATTGTCTATTCTCCAGCCTCCACATTCCACACACAACTAAGCTTCACCAATGTTCTGCCTCTCACTTCCCTTGATTTGCCTTTTGAATCCGTACTCACAATGATTCAATGATTCAACGATATTCAATGACTTCAGTTATAAAGTCTTTATTTGGCATCTTACATTGTTTAAGTACTCCCACAGACTCCTGAAACCCTCCCACATTGAGGTATAAACCATCCAGCTCAGAAAATCTCTGCCTAATTCAGTTCTGATCTCAGAGTTTCCAAAATTCTCCACTTCAACAGCCGCATATTATCTTGATTTAGCCAATCACGATTGATTAAATACCTTTGTAGTTGGTGTTTATGGCGCTGGGAGGATTCTAAGATGAATATGTTTTAGTTTTTGCTCATTAACCTCTTTCCTAGGTTTCTGACATCATCCTGCAGTATCTCATCTTTTTTTCAACCTTTATCATTGCTATTAAACAAGACCATGACCTCTGCCCTTCATCCACTCTACCCCACGTCCTCAAATCCTCTCAAAATGTTCTGCAGCTGCTCGGTCATTTCAACAACATATTTGCAAATATGGATATAATGCCCTCAAGCCGATATAGTTCAGAGTCTGAAGAAGGGTTTCGGCCCGAAACGTTGCCTTTTTCCTTCGCTCCATAGATGCTGCTGCACCCGCTGAGTTTCTCCAGCTTTTTTGTGTACCTTTGATTTTCCAGCATCTGCAGTTCCTTCTTAACCAATAGTTCAGAGCCTATTTGATGGCTGCAGTCTTTAATTGCCTGATGGTTGCAGGGAAGAAGCTGCTTCTGAACCTGGACATTACAGTTTTCCAGGCTCCTATACCTTCTTCCCAATGGCAGCAGTGAAATGAGGCTGTGGCCAGGGTGGTGTGGGTCTGTGATGATGCTGGCTGCCTTTTTGAGGCAGCAACTCCTGTAGATCCCTTCAATGGGGGTAGGAAGGTCAGTACCCACAATAGACTGGGCAATGTTCACCACTTTTTTGTGAACTTCTTCATTCCTGGGCGTTTGAGTTGCCAAACCAGGCCATACTGCAACCATTAAAAATCTTCTCCACTGTACATCTACAGAGGTTCGAGAGTATTCATTGACATACTGAATCTCCTCAATCTTCTAAGGAAGCAGAGGCTCTGATGGACTCTCTTTATGATTGCAACTGTCCTTGAGAATTGGCTAAGTCCACACCACAACAATGGAGAGGCAAAGTGGCTAGGAGCCTGTGACCAAAATAATACCTAGGCTTCAGAGATAGGAAATAGGAAGGGTAAAGCCAAGTCACGTTTAACTTGTCCCCAGCTAAGAGAAAAGATTGAACAAACTGGGATTGTTTATTCTGGAGGAGAAGGCCTGGCAATCAAATCGTGCGATGATGTTTTTTTCAGTGCTTTGTAATTAAAAATGTACTTATGAAGGTTTGAACCACACAGGGGTCAATTCCAGCATCATTTCATGCGAGTCATAAATTAGTCATGTCAGACATGCTTCAACTTATCCCAACACCATGCTCCTTAGAGAGCATCGAGGTGGATATTAGAGGAAGCTATTGTGGGCTGTTCATCATTGTGTGATGCTGAGACTGATCCATCTTCATATTGCAGTGCTGTAAGTGTTGTTGGGGTACTACCCTCACCCCCACCACCCTCCCCCACATACACTTACTCACTGATCAGACAGACCTATACTTTCCCCAACTGACTGACCCATTCCATGACCAGTCCCCATTCACTCATCTCAACTATCACACCTCCAATCATCTCAATTGCTGAACCCTCCACCTCCCATTGGAATTCTGATGATATCTTGCCCTAATTCCTCTGCACAGGTATACTCCCTGTTCCCATGACCAGTTTAAACTCTTATCATCCACCCTTGTGTTTACCCTATGATCAACCCAGAACTTTATCCCCATCTCTACCTCTTCCTCTTACTCTACTTCTTACTCTACACTATCTCTCCTCTATACTCTACTTCTCTATCTCTACTCCACTCTACTCTATTCTACCCCCATCTCCATCCCCATCCCACTGATTTTTGGACTCGTCCCCATGGCTTCCGAATGACCTTCAACCTTTTAACTAATCCCAGCCAACATCTGACAAATCAATTCCCTCATCCTTGGTTCCAATAATGACCAAGACTCCAAGTGTTGTCCATGGTCTCCAGTCAATCCCACTTTCACCCCAACTGTTCACCTGAATGCTGATAAATTTCAACCGTAGGTACTAACTGACTCATGACTGCCAAGACTCTTCCCCCACCATCTTCCCCTACACTATTTTCATTAGTAAAGAGCTGCAGTATCTTGTTACTTAAGTCTGCATCAGCAAACACACAACCAAGAGTATCAATGGTGCATCTCAATGCAATCACGCAGCTCATCATTAATGCGCACCAGAGATTCTTGTCAAATGATTTTGATTTTAAATGGATTTTAGGTGGTTAATTTGAATCCAGGCAGCATGCTCATAACTTTGTTTTTTAGCAGCAATTAATTACTTAAGGGTGGATTTTTGGCCCCACACCCAGGCGCTCAAGTCCACAGTGGTAGTCAATGTAAGATTATGAGCTGAAATGTCTATTTAACCTGTATTTGGCACAAGACACCACTTTGCTAAATGAGGTGAACCCTCCACCAGGAATGGCCACCCAGAGGTTATTATAAGGTAGAGTGCCACTTAACGCGTTATTGAGCAGTCTGTAAGCACATTGGACCCTTGAGCTAGTCTTAACACCTACTCTTAACATCAGCCAGAAGTAGGCAAATTAATGATATCACTTTAAAACGCGGTTAAAAGAGACAATCATCATTTCAACTCAGTTTTCATTAAGTGGAGAGGTTGCCAAGAAAGGACAGCAATGCCTCTTCTTCCTCAGAAGGCTACTTCCTCGGCATGTCTCCAACCACTCTCACCAACTTCTATAGATTCCCCACAGCAAGCATCCTCGAAGGATGCATCACAGATTAATTTGTCAACCTCTGTTCAACAAGATATGGCAGATAATTGTGGATGTTAGCCCAGTCTATCACATAAACCAGCCTCCCCCTCATCCACACCATCTACACCTCACCAAACCACTGGAAAGCAGCCAACTTTATCGAGAACCATTTTCATCCTGGTCATTCCCTCTTCTTCCCTCTGCCATTAACATGAAGATACAAAAACTTGAATGCACATACAACCCAGATTCAGGAGCAGTTACTTCTCCACGGTATTCTAATTACAGAACAGTCCTCCCATAAGATAGGGTGTAGTCCCAATCTTCCATTATACCTCATTTTGGATCTTGGACTTCTTTTGCCTGCACTTTCTATGTAATGTTATTACGCTGTAACATTATGATCTGCACCGTGGTATTTTTCTCATTGTACTACATGTTGTGTCTGTGATTGGCATGATTGTACTCATGAATAGTATGATTTGACTGGATAGCAAACAAACAAAGCTTTTCACTGTATCTCAGTTCACGTGACAATACCAATACACTAGAATCAATTATTCCGCAACATTATGTGAAGATTTAAACAAAAGGGAGTAAGTGGGTTTTTTTATTCACTTGGCCGGGGGGCGTGGGTATTGCTGATAGGCCAGCATTTATTGCCTATCCTTAACCGCCCTGAAGTGGGTGAGGTGAGGCACTTCCTTAAACTGAGATTCTCCATCTAATTTGATACCTTCAAGATGCACCAGGAGCAAGGCAGGTATTGGGTCATGAGCACCTTGTTCTGGGGACAATGTTCTGGTGGGTGAGAAATGAGAGGAGGACAAGCATGCTTAGTTTAGAGATACAGCGCAGAAACAGGCACACCTTTGGATTGTGGGATGAAACCTGAGCACCTGGAGAAAACCCACGCAGGTCACGAGGAAAGGTCACATGTAGGTAGAGCAGTTGACAGTTGATGGAGAATTGCGGTGGGAGGATGAGCAACTTCCAGTACCATCAATATAGACGTGGAATATCCCAGCTGTATAGGACCTCTTCCACTTCACGTCACACATCTCTCCAATGGATTCATGTGCCCTCCTGCAGTCAGCCGCTGCAATGCAAACAGCGAACTCTGCATCCTCAAAGAAGATGGGTGGGGGGAACTCACATGTACTGTATCTGATCTGCACTTGAAACTGATGGATTTAATTTCCCTACAGGCAAGTTATGATTGTGGTGATCAGAAACGAGGACTAAATTTATGCAATAAATCTTGACTTTGAAGCAGTACCCATTACTGGCACCCATTTAGTGCCTATTTTCAATCTTTTGTTAAAATAAATCCTTAATGCCCTTTTACAGATTCCCATCCTAAGGATTCTCCATTTACTTTATCAAAGTCTTTAATAACTTAGAATGCCTCCAACAAATCTCCTGGCCTCTTTAATTCCAGTCTGACAAAGCTTAAAATATCACAACCTTTTCAATCAAAATGCCATTTGGTTTATTAAATTCAACTTCCTTATTAGATCACCACCATCATAGGCTCAGCCAATTGGATTTAATATATGTGACAGAAGGAGCTGTGAGTTTTTTACACAGCAAAGGTCATGTTTCCAGGCTACAAGCCAGGTACAGTACATATGATCTCAGCACCTAAACCGGGAAAGCTGTTTGGCCACAATGCAAAATTCCACCTGATCGTGAGAAACATTTCCCAGAAAATCCTATCCACACCAATGATCATCCAAAGTTCATAGGTTCTAGGAGCAGAATTAGGCCATTTGGCCCCATCATGTCATTCAATCATTGCTAATCTATCTTTCCCTCTCAACCCCATTCTTCTGCCTTCTCTCCATAACCCTGACACCCTTATTAATCAGGAATCTGTAAATCTCCGCCTTAAAAATATCCATTGACTTAGCCTCCACAGTCGTCTGTGGCAATGAATTCCACAGATTCACCACCCTCTGACTAAAGAAATTCCTCCTCATCTCCTTGCTAAAGGCACGTCCTTTTATTCTGGTCCTAGGCTCTCCGACTAGTGGAAATGTCCTCTCCACATTTACTCTATCCAGGCCTTTCACTATTCATTTCTTCCCAAGTATGGATGGAAGAGTTCTTCAATCGTGCAATCAAGTGACATCTCTTCACCATTAACTCAGTAAATGAGCAGCAGAGTGGAACAACAGGCAGAGTTGCTACCCCACAGCCCCAGTGTCTTGGGTTCAACATCAATCTCCAATGCTGTCTATGTGGAGTTTGCATGTCCTCCAAGTGGCCATGTGGGTTTCCTCCACCTGCTCCACTTTCCTCCCTCCTCCCAAAAACTTGCTGCTTGGTAGGTTAATTAACTACTGATTTAATTAACTACTCTAAATTGCTCCTATTGTGCAGGTAAGTGGTAGAATCTGAGATTGGTTGATGGGAATATGGGGAGAAATAAGAAATAGGAATATTTGAGAGCGGCACAATGGTGCAGCGGTAGAGTTGTTGCCTTACAGTGCCGGGGACCCGGGTTCCATCCTGACTACGGGTGCTGTCTCCACTGAGTTTCTACCATCTCCCTGTGACCGCGTGGGTTTTCTCCAGGTGCTCCGTTTTGCTTCCACACTCCAATAATGTACAGGTTTGTAGGTTAATTGGCTTCAGTAAAATTATAAATTGTCCTTTGCGCTAGTGTGCAGGGTGATCGCTGGTCAGTGTGGACTCGGCAGGCTGAAGGTTCTGTTCCTGCACTGTATGCCTAAAGTCTAAAGTAACGTCTAAAGAAAAATGATTTGGGGAATGAAATTGCTCTGTAAAGTGGCAGAGACCCGATGGCTGAAACAACCTCCTTCTACACTGTTAGGAAATATAACAAACTAACATGAAATCTCAGTTCTAGCACAAATGGTAGCAAGTGACTTCAAAATAAATTGGTCAATGGAATTTAAAAAAAAAGCATCCAGTGAGTGTTCGCTCAGTTATTAACAATAGTGGGCTAATCACAATAGCAGACATACCTCAAATTAAAACCTTTGCCCTAATGACTTCCTCCGCACATTGTCATGAATGGGGCTATTTTCCTATGATTCTGTATGTTCAATTAAATGGATATTTAATTATCTCAAAAGCTATGTGGAGGTATTCTTGTTCATTTGCATCCGTTAGGTGCTTCACTCATTAGCCTGTCCCTCATACTCTTATTCAGTTATCTTCTTACTCGGCTATGAATCACTTTAATCTTAACTCCTACTCACAACCACTTTGTCAGTTCACGTTATGTTCTGCAGTCATTCGGCAGGTCTTGAGAAATAGAAACACACTGAGTTAAAATTCCCCATATATCAAAATCAGCTTTCAAAGAGAGGTCACTGCTTGGCTTCCCGTGAGTGAATTGCATTTTCTGCTACAACCAAAAATCAGAGCATGAAGCTCGTGATAAACTCAAGGGGAAATAAAATCTTTATTTGTGTTCTTGGAGGTTTGCAGCTTTCAATTGCAGACATTGGAGAAGGACCATCTTCCCAGAGAATGAACTCAAGTGCTCAGTTTTAAACTTCTGATCATCCAGAGAACCCATCTCTGCTGCCTCTCAGCCCAGGTTGGTCAACAGTTTTGTATGACCTCTAATAGAGGGTCTGATGCTAATTCAATTTTCACAACAAAATGGCTTTACACTCTTGAAAAAAAAATAATCAAATCTTTTTTTGTTTAACTGTGTGGGAAGGAACTGCAGATGTTGGTTTACACCGAAGATAGACACAAAAGGCTGGAGTTATTCAGTTGGACAGGCAGCATCTCTGGATAGAAGGAATGGGTGATGTCTCGTTCGGTCTGAAGAAGGGTCGCAACCCAAAACATCATCCATTCCTTCTATCCAGAGATTCTGCCGATCCTGTCGAGTTACTCCAGTATTTTGTGACTATCTTATATTTTTTACTTTTGTAGATAAAGTAAACATGGTAAAAAATCCATGTTTCAGCATCAAACTGTTTTAAAATTTCAGATAGTTTGGGGGACAGGCGTATGTAATCCTGAAATTGGCAACACAGGTAGACAGCATGATGACAAATATGTGTAGGCATGTTTGCCTGGATCAATCAGGCCAAGGTGCACACGAATTAGGATATCATGTTACACTGGTAAAATACGCTGATGAGACCACACGTGGAGCATTGTGTGCAAAAGAGATTTGCAGTGTAGTTATTGGGACTGAAAGGCTTGAGTTATAAGGTGACACTGCAGAGGTTAGGGCTTTTATTCCCTGGAGCACAGGAGGCTGAGAGGTGACCTTACAGAAGTACGTATATAGATCATGAAGGCCATAGATAAGACGGATGATCACAGTCTTTTTTCCAGGGCAGTGGAGTCTAAAATTAGAGTTCATAAATATAAAGTGAGAGGGGAAAGATTCAAAGGTGAACTGAGGAGTGCATTTATCACGCAAAGGATACATAGAACATAATAATAATAATAATAAATTTTATTTAATGGGCGCCTTTCAGACATCTCAAGGACACCTTACATAGTAATCGGAATAAAAACATATAATCGGAATATAACAAGTAATAAAGACATCACAGAGACACAAATTAAAAACAGAATTCAATCCAAAAACAGAAAATCAAAAACACAGTGTGAAGAGAGAGCAGCGGCAGCCAAAGCGCGCCAGCGTCCACTCTCTCTTCACAGCAGCCATCTTGGACACAGACCTACAGGACTACAATTAGACAAAAAAAAATCATCCCCCCATAGTGGATAGCACTGTGGGGGAAGGCACAATGTCCAGTCCTCACCCCATGTTCACCCCAAAGTCAGGCCTATTGAGGCCACCGCAATTGCCTAACATAGAACTGTACGGCATCAGAACAGACCCTTCAGCCAACAATTCATTTGCCAAACATGATGCTAGGATCATCTCTTACACACCGCCACATGATCCAAATCCCTCCACTCCCCGCACATCCATACACCCATCGAAACGTCTCCTAAATGTCACTATTGTATCTGCCTCAACCACTAATCATGCAGTATGTTCCAGGCACTCACCGTTGTGTAAAAAAACTTATCCCGCACATCTTTTTTTGAACTTGGCTCCTCCCACCTTAAATCTGTGCCCTCCAGCATTTGATTTTTCCATCCTAGGGAAAAGGTTCTGACTGTCTATCCTATCTATGCCTCTCCTATTTCTATCAGATCTCCCCACAACCTCTGGCTTTTCAGAAGAAACAATCCAAGTCTGTACAACCTCTCCCTGCAGTCACCGAGGTACATTGTTGAGTAGTGTGACAGCCGCAGGGAAGAAGCTGTTCCTGGACCTGCTGGTCCGGCAACGGAGAGACCTGTAGCGCCTCCCGGATGGTAGGAGGGTAAACAGTCCATGGTTGGGGTGAGAGCAGTCCTTGGCGATGCTGAGCACCCTTCACAGACAACGCTTGCTTTGGACAGACTCAATGGAGGGGAGCGAGGAACCGGTGATGCTTTCCTTTAATGGGGCAGCCAGAACTGCACGCAGTGCTCCGAATGCTTGCACCTTTCTTAGTTCTAAGCTCTAAGCCTTAGCAAGTGAACCCGCCCAGTACGTCCTATCTGAGTTCTGCTGTGACTGTTTCTTGTCTAGTATTGCAATTTGTCTACTTCTTTTGCCTCCTGCTCCATCACATCTGAAACATCAAAACCCCTGGATCATCGAACTGCCAGTTGTGTCCCTCTCGCAACCACATTTGTGCAGTGGCCACAACATCATGATCCCAGCACAAGGTCCAAATATTAGGTTCATCTGCTTTCTCCACAATACTCCTTAAAATTGAAATAAACATACATCAGCCCATCAACTTCACCATATTCCTTCACCTCAATACTCTTTACATTACACTTCAACCAATCAGCATCACCATATTCATTCACTTCTCCCTGCCTGTCCTTTCTTTGAGATTTATTGCTCCTAATCTCTACCTTCCCATCACTCCTTCCAATTTCTGACCTATTACTCTGGTTCCCGTCTCCCTGCCTCTCTGGGTTTAACCTCCCTGCAAAGCTATTGGTCCCCATCCAGTTCAGCATGGTGGGTATGTACTGCTAGAGACATTGGTAGAAGCAGGTACAATTACAACATATACAAGGCATTCAGTTAGATATCTGGAAATAAAAGGTTTTGAGAGATACGAGTCAAATTCAGGCAAATGGGACCAGCTCAGGTAGGCAAACAGTCAGCATAGATGGGATGGGCCGAAAGGTCTGTTTCTATACTGTATAACTCTATGGCCCAATGACTGTGGGCGGCATGGCAGTGCAGTGCAGCAGTAGAGTTGCTGCCTTACAGCGCCAGAGACCTGGGTTCAATCCTGACTACGGATGCTTGTCTGGATGGAGTTTGTCATTCTCCCTGTGACCTGCATGGGTTTTCGCCAGGATCTCCGGTTTCCTCCCACACTCCAAAGACATACATGTTTGTAGGCTAATTGGATTGATATAATTGTAGATTGTCCCTAGTGTGCGCAGGATAGTATAATAGTGTGCAGAGATCGCTGGTCAGCGTGGACTCGGAGGGCCAAAGGGAAACTGAACTAAATTAAACTAAACTGAAAGACCCAAGGATTGCAAAAGCAATGGACTTGAATGTCAAATGTTTTATTTTTGAGCACTTTCAGTTTCCCTCAGTACAGCCTCGGAATAAGAAGCTCTTTTACTTTTCTAAACAAAAATCACCCAGCATCTAATAGAAAAAATAAGCAAGAAAAACACCACTTTCAGTAAATACCAACCTTGACTGGAGAATTATAAAGCCCCTCACTCATAATACATAATTTCCCATAACCTACAATGATTCAAACAGATGAAAGATAAAAATAAACTGTAAATGTTGGAAGTCTGATGCAAAATAATGCTGAAAGAATTCTCAGGATATAAAAGAGAAAAATGGTAAATGTTTTGGAAAGATACTCTCTCTCTCGATTCTACCACCTACAGTACATAACAATAACCTTTCAGATGCTAATGAGCTGATGTATGTTATCAACATTTGCAATGACTCACAGTGGCTTATGTACATGAATAACTCATTTGACTATCAGTTGTGGAATATGTAAAAATCATTATTATTTCCTCATATGTCAAGTGCATCTAAACGTTTCATGGCTTTATTTCTTGAAAGAGGTGACCAGTTTTTCCTTGTGTCCTGATTAATATTTTCCATTCGAACAAATTCACTCCAATAAAGGGGCAGCTCAGTGGCTCACAGCAACATAGACCCGGGATCAATCCTGACCTTGGGTGCTGTCTGTGTGGAGTTTGTACGTTCTCCCTGTGACTGCGTGGGTTTGCTCTGGTTTCCTCCCACATCCCAAAGGTGTGCGGGCATGTAGGTTAATTAGCCTCTGTAAATTGCTCCTATAGTGAAGGCGGTGGGATAACATAGAACTAGTGTGTGGGTGATCACTAGTGGCGTGGACTCGGTGAGCCGAAGGGTCTGTTTCCACGTTATAATCTTTCTCTCGCTCTTAACTTAAATGGAAGCACAAGAGTCTGCAGATGCTCCAATGAAATAAGTTATCTGGTGTTTATGTTAAGCTGAGGCTGCACAAATTACATTTCTGCTTTTCTTACATTTCATCGACAACTAAACTTCATAAGGGCACTGAAGTGCTTTCTGAGATCCTACAGCTGTGAATGGTGCTATATATGTGGATGCTCTTTCTCTCTTTACAATTGTGATTGCACAGAAGACGGGCCAAATGCGCAGTAACATAACTTCCTCATTTAATTTGTTTGAAAATATTCATATGGCATTATAATAGCACAAAGCCTTCACCATGAGATTTTTGCATCATTGAACTACATGGACTGGTTGCATCATGACCTGGTTTGGCAACTCGAACACCCTGGAACGAAGGAAATTACAAAATGTGGTGGAGAATGCCCAGTGCATCCCAGGTACTGCCCTTCCCACCATTGTTGGGAGATGCTGGTGAAGAAGGCAACCCGCATCTTCAGGGACCCCCACCACCTTTGCCACACTCTCATTTCACTCCTGCCAAATGGAAGGATGTACAGGTGACTGAAAACCATCACCTCCAGGTTCAGGAACAGCTTCTTCTCAACAACCATCAGACTCTTAAACACTATGGACACCAACTATGAACTTCCTTGATTGCATTAGGGACTTCAGGCTTTTGTTTTGCATCATTTTTTAAAAAATTATAAATTTTTAAGTTTATTACATTATCTGTGAGTACTGCATTTACTGACATGTTTTGCTGCTGCAAGTAAGAGTCAGAAATGTTCCAATCTAATGTAGATGGGACATGTTAGTCGGTGTGGGCAAGTTGGGCTGATGGGCCTGTTTCCACGCTGTATGACTATGACTATGACTCCAATTCCCAAGTATAATAACGTTATCACTGTCAAAATACATTAAATATTTTAATCATAAACATTTCTCTGTTATGTTTAATAATTTTGGATATATTTCTGGTTATGGTTTAAACAACTGAGAACCTAACTAATAATCAGGTCTTAAATGTTTCAATGAAAAAATGAAACAGCTCATGCAAATGTGTAATAATGTCACTGCAATTAGGTATAAATAGCAAAGGAACAAAGAATATGGAATAAATTCTGAATGATTTTGGACTTAAGTATAAATTATCACTTGATGGGAGCAGGGTAGCAAGGGTAAGAGAATCTAAACATAAACTATGTACTCCTGTTATAGATAAACTCACACCTAAATTGTGCATTTGTGTTATCCCACTTTTCAAAAAAGGAGCGAGAGAGAAAACGGGGAATTACAGTCCAGTTAGCCTGACTTTGGTGGTGGGAAAGATACTGGAGTCAATTATTAAAGAGGTAATAATGGGGCATTTGGATAGCAGTAAAAGGATAAGTCCAAGTCAACATGGATTTATGAAAGGGAAATCATGCTTGACTAATCTTCTGGAATTTTTTGAAGATGTGACAAGTAAAATGGACGAAGAGGAGCCAGTGGATGTAGTGTATCTAGACTTTCAGAAAGCCTTTGATAAGGTCCCGCACGGGAGACTGGTGACTAAAATTAGAGCACATGGTATTGGGTGTAGGGTGTTGACATGGATAGAAAATTGGTTGGCAGACAGGAAGGAGAGAGTAGGAGTGAACGGATCCTTTTCAGAATGGCAGGCAGTGGCGAGTGGATTGCCGCAAGACTCAGTGTTGGGGCCGCAACTGTTTACCATATATATTAATGATTTGGAAGAGGAAATTAGGAGCAACACTAGCAAGTTTGCGGATGACACAAAGCTGGGTGGCAGTGTGAACTGTGAAGAGGATGTTAGGAGGTTGCAGGGTGACCTGGACAGGTTGAGTGAGTGGGCAGATGCGTGGCAGATGCAGTATAATATAGATAAATGTGAGGTTATCCACTTTGGCGGTAAAAACAAAAACAGAATATTATCTCAATGGGGTTAGGTTAGGTGCAGCGAGACCTGGGTGTCCTTGTACACCAGTCACTGAAAGTTGGCGTGCAGGTACAGCAGGCAGTGATGAAAGCTAATGGAATGTTGGCCTTCATAACAAGAGGAATTCAGTATAGGAATAAAGAGGTTATTCTGCAGTTGTATAGGCCTCTGGTAAGACCACATCTGGAGTATTGTTCCTAATTTAAGGAAGGACATCCTTGTGATTGAGGCAGTGCAGCATAGGTTTACGAGATTGATCCCTGGGATGGCGGGACTGTCATATGAGGAAAAATGGAAAAAACTAGGCTTGTATTCACTGGAGTTTAGAAGGATGAGGGGAATCTTGTAGAAACATATAAAATTATAAAAGGACTGGTCAAACTAGATGCAGGAAAAATGTTCCCAATGTTGGGCGAGTCCAGAGCCAGTCTTAGAATAAAGGGGAGGCCATTTAAGACTGAGGTGAGAAAAAACATTTTCACCCAGAGAGTTGTGAATTTGTGAAATTCCCTGCCACAGAGGGCAGTGGAGGCCAAATCACTGGATGGATGTAAGAGAGAGTTAGATAGAGCTCTAGGGGCTAGTGGAATCGGGGGATATGGGGAGAAGGCAGGCACAGGTTATTGATTTGGGACGATCAGCTATGATCACAATGAATGGCAGTGCTGGCTCGAAGGGCCGAATGGCCTCCTCCTGCACCTATTTTCGATGTTTCTATGTTTATCATTCGGGAACTAAAATCTTTGTCTTATAAGGACTAGAGACTCAGTTTGTGTCTGTTTAAAGCTGTACATGACAGGAATAAAATTACATTAACGTTTGTGAATGAGCAACCTTAAAAGAAGGCAATGCAAGGAAAATGAGATAGATGTGTAGTTTAGATGTTTAGTTTCGTTTAGAGATACAGCGCGGAAACAGGCCCTTCGGCCCACCGAGTCTGCACCGACCAGGGATCCCCGCACATTAACATTAACACACGAGGGCCAAATTTATACTCATACCAAGCCAATTTACCTGCATACCTGTACGTCTTTGGAGGAAACCGAAGATCTCAGAGAAAACCCACGCAAGTCACGGGGAGAATGTACAAACTCCGTACAGACAGCACCCGTAGTCACGATTGCACCCGTAGTCAGGATCGAACCCGGTCTCTGGTGCTGCAAGCGCTGTAAGGCGGCAACTCTACCACATGGCACCTAGATAATCTAGGGTTTTTTTTAAGATAGACACAAAATGCTGGAGTTTCTCAGAGGGTCAGGCAGCATCTCTGGAGGAAAGAAATAGGTGGCGTTTCAAGCCAAGACCCTTCATCAGACTAATCAGCATTTTGTGTCTATCTTCCGTGTAAACCAGCATCGACAGTTCCTCCTTATGCACAAGGTTTTTATTGTCACTTGCAGTGAGGTACGGTGAAAAGCTTTGTTTTGCACGCAATCAAATTAGATCAGATTATACCATACATAAATACCATGCAGTCAAAACTCAAGTATGATAGGGAGAGCACAGTGCTAAGTATAGAATGTAGAATATAGATCTCAGCACTGCAGCACATCACATACAGAATAACTCCATGTGCTTTTGTACAACACATACAGAACAAACACACAAAACTGCTGCAATTCAAGCTGTGCACATGACACAATGAATTCCTCCTTCTTTTCAATCCTTGAAAATCAAAGCAAAAAATGAAAGTAACCACTCACGGCAAAAACGATTTGGACGTTGAGGACTTATTTGAATCCAGTGAGAGAGCTGGCTGTGTTCATGACAGTGGTACTAGAGAGGTGAAAATTACCACAGCAGGAGTACTGAAACACAAACAACCTATTAAAGGCTCGGTTTGAAAAGAGAGCAGTAAAAACATTCAAGTGAAGACCTCCATGCAAGTGCTGCAAGCCAGACCTCAAGCTACTAGTCCACCGTGGGTCCAATGCCACCTCAAATCCCAGCAAAAAGAGTTATTAGCCTAAAAAAATAATAGCAGTGTCATTCATGGCACACACTGGTTGGATCTGCAGAGTTGACAAGACATTAGAAAATATTATTCTTGCTGATGATACTAGGGTGGTAAGGGTGGTACAGTGGTGCAGCGGTGGAGTTGCTGCCTTACAGCGCCAGAGACCTGGGTTCAATCCTGACTACAGGTGCTGTCTGTATGGAGTTTGCACATTCTCCCTGTGACCGCATGGATATTCTCCAGTGCTCCGGTTTCCTCCCATATTCCAAAGACATCCGGGTTTATAGGTTAATTGGCTTCTGTAAATTGTCCCTAGGGTGGAGGATAATAATAATAATAATAATGGATGGGATTTATATAGCGCCTTTCTAATACTCAAGGCGCTTTACATCGCATTATTCATTCACTCCTCAGTCACACTCGGTGGTGGTAAGCTACTTCTGTAGCCACAGCTGCCCTGGGGCAGACTGACGGAAGCGTGGCTGCCAATCTGCGCCTACAGCCCCTCCGACCACCACCAGTCACTCACACACATTCACACACAGGCAAATGTGGGTGAAGTGTCTTGCCCAAGGACACAACGACAGTATGCACTCCAAGCGGGATTCGAACCGGCTACCTTCCGGTTCGAATAGAATCCCGGATAGAACTAGTGAACTGGGTGACTGTGGGTTGGCATAGACTTGGTGGGCCGAAGGGCCTGTTTCCAAGCTGTATCTCTAAACTAAGCTACACTAAACTAAACAATGCTGCTTAATGCTAATTGATATCTCTAGATCTAATAATCAATGGGGAATAGCAGTGTATGCACCTGTTATAATCAATAGGGAAGGTTTTGTTATCTGGCCAGGACAATGTGAAACACAATGGGAGCTACATCAACTTGACATGTCTTCGTCTGTAGAGGTCAACACAAGGGGACGAGAGGATGGGATGATGATTCTGAATGAGATGAAGCAGAAACAAGAGGTAAAAGATTATGCGCCAAACTCAGCTTTGCTCACCCTCTGCCACTAAAACAGATCGCTGAAATTCTAATCTATCCTTTCTGTTTAAGGTACCATTGCACCTCCTCTACATTTGGAACATTTTCTATTTTTCTTTCTCAGCGTAGTTTATTAATTTAACGCCAACCTAAGCTTTTGTTACGCCTAGGATGGAATTTATAATATTTATATCATTACCCTCAGCAACATAATTTATTATACTATGATCTTCAATTAATATGGCTCTGGGACTTAATTATTCAAGGTTATTAAAATGTAATTGTAACCACACAAGTTGTGTATACTACATCTCATTTCCAACTGATAATATTCATGCAAATTTGGATGTATAATGTTAAGGAGAATTAAAATGTGATTTGTATTCACTTAATTATATAAATTGATATTTATTATCTGTTTATTAGTCAACGTCATCTTATTTTTGTAATGATCTCTGATCTGGATAAGTATCTGAGGCTTTGCTTTTGGAACTGCAGATAATAATAATGGAAGTTAGGTGAAAGGGGTAAATCAGTGCAATATCTTTTCCTCACTAACCTTGAGGATAAATCCAGGCTCATGTATAGACATGGAACTTTGCTGTATATGTAGCCTGCAGGATTCAGCACTGAAATTAGCCTGTGCAATCTCTGTGTAGATATTAATAAGCTTGGGATCAGACTACAAAATTATGCTTTCAGCAGCAATTAATCTTGGGGATACCGACCACAGGAAATTGTTGGGAGAGAGCAGAGGTGGTTTGAGCTGCTTTATCCCTGATTTAACACTGTAAGGTCTGTTCTCCAAGAACTGGAAGCAAATACAGAAGACTCTGTTTAGTAGCCTTGATGACCAAGGTGAAGTTAAAGTACATTAAAAATTTGCAAAGTTCAGAATAAACAATACAGATGATAGGTCTACTGCAGTCTGTTATGCCCTTTTATAATGATTATTGAATTCCGTACGAGATTTAAATTGAAATTTCTCATGAATCCTTCAATTAACTTATGTGATAATTAAAGACTTTGATTTAACAACCTATTTTAATGAATTTTCAGCACAGTAAGGAAGTACAGAATGCAAACACAAAATCACAAATGACCATTATATTAAAAAAAATCTAGGTCTTTTAATGTGAATGTATCTTACTGTCACACGGAAGCTGGCTGAGAAAACCATCTAACGCACTAAATATTCTCTTTCACCTTGTGCAGTCCTGAAGAGTTGCTGCTTCTAAATGTCACGGATAATGGCATGATGACCCCGAACCTTTACCATCACACATTTAGGCTAAACTGTCTTTCACCGTCTGCTCCTGGCTAATGGAAAGGTGGATATTAAGATGAAAAAGACACACAGGGAAGGAACTAGCAAAAGCGAAGTGAGAGGTTTGAACGCAGGGAAGATTAAATAACACAAAAGATGATAGTGCAATAGTGGCGGTATGGTGGCGCAGCAGTAGAGCTGCTGCCTTATAGCGCCATAGACCCAGATTCGATCCTGACTACAGGTGCTGTCTGTGCAGAGTTTGTATGTTCTCCCCATGACCACTTGGGTTTTCTCCGGTGCTCCCACAAAGACGTACAGGTCTGTAGGTAAATTAGCTTCAGTATAGATTATAAATGATCCCTAGTGTGTAGGATTGTGCTAGTGTATGGGGATCGCTGGTCGGCTCGGACTCATTGGGACGAAGAGTCTGTTTCCATGTGGTATCTTTAAACAAAACTAATCAGTGAGAAACTTTGGTATGCTATCCTGGTAAATCATACCTTACATAAGAAGCACAGGTAATGTAGAAGGAAAAATAAACAGAGTGCAGAATATTGTGTTACAGCTACTGAGCAAGTGCATATGGGAAAAAGTACAAGGATGGCAACAAGGTAGATTGGAAATTCAGGACTTCATCCTGAGCATACCTAGCAGAAGTTCATGTGATTTAAGGATGATAACAGCAGGTAAGACCACACAGACCACAAACAAACTGAAGGAACAGCACCTCGAATTTCGCTTGGGCAGCTTACACCCAGAGGTATGAATATTGTGTTCTCTAATTTCAAGTAATCCTTGCTTTCCCTCTCTCCTCATCCTTCACCCACACTAATTGTCCTGCTAGTTCGACTGTTGGCATCCATATATCAACTCTTCCACAGCCAACAATGGACCATTATGGGTTCCACTTTTCCTTGGTCATCGGTGCCAACTCTGATTTGTTCTGAACCCTTTCATTCCACAGCTGACGTGGTGGGATTTCATCTTGGATCTTTGGCTTGTTAGTCCAGGATCCTGTACCACAATTGTAGAATGATCTCAAGTGCAGTGAATCGAATTGGCTGAAGTCTGAATGAGATGGTAGCGATTTCAAGAGAGGTTTTAGGGTGGTACGATGGCACAGTGTTAAAGTGATGCCTTGCAGCGCCAGGGACCCAGGTTCAATCCTAACTATATGGGTGTTGTCTGTATGGAGTTTGTATGTTCTCCCCATGACATGCCTGGGTTTTCTCCGAGATCTTTCGTTTCCTCCCACACTCCAAAGAAAATACAGGTTTGTAGGATAATTGGCTTGGTAAAAATGTACATTGTCCCTAGTGTGTGTAGGTATAGTGTTAATGCGTGGGGATTGGTGCAGACTCAGTGGTCCGAAGAGCCAGTTTAATATCTCTAAACTAAAAAACAAAAAGAGAAACAAAATGGATCTTCTATTTGGCATTTTAGCTGAACGCAACTGCATACAATTCAGCCTTGTCTTTAGCGGGGACACCTTGAAATAAACTTAACTTTCAGTTAACTTCTCTAATTATATTCTGGAGCTGCATGCCAGACTTTTGTGAATTATTCACGAGGCCACTGAAATTTGACTGCACTTCAATCCCCTGAAATCTTTCATCAGTTAGATAATAAGCTATTTTCTGTTCCTTCCAAAACTTTCATTAGACAGATCTTTACCTACTCAGTTAACCTATCAATATCCTTTTGTACTCTCCTTACATGCTCTTTCATACCAATATGCCAATTATCTTTGTATTGACAGTATATTCAACAACCATATCTTTGATGCTTTCATCCAAGTAACTTGTAAAATCTGTAAAATGTTAATCCCCTCGACAGATCTTTGTGTTACATCTTGCGTCAAAAAATGCTCCATTTATGACTACTCATTTTTTCCTGTTAGCCTGCCAAACGTCTCTCCATGCCAGTATGCTACTTCCTACACCATGAGCTATCCACAATAACCTTTGATGTGGCATCTTGTCAACTAGTTTCTTGGAAATCCTGAAAGCACTGGTTCGCTTTTATTGACAACAAAGTTATTTCTTCTTAGAAGTCCAATCAATTAATCAAACATATTTTATTTTTCACAAAGCCAGGCTGAATTTGCCTGACTATGGCCTTTAATTTTTGTCAGTGCCCTCCTGTAAAGATTTTATTACGTTTCTCACATTTGATTCCACATGGAAATATAACTGGCCTGTGTTTTTTTCTGCTTTCTTGCACTCTCCTTATTTGAACAAAGGTGTTAAATGTGGTCTTTTCCATTCTCATGAAACCTTCTCTGAGTCCAAGACATTTTGGAAAACAAAACCAATCTAATAATTATCTCATCATTCACTCTGACCTGTAGCTCAGGAATTTGCTGAGTGCGAACGATTGCAATTTTCCTGAGTTCCTCCTTCTTTTCCAATTCCTGATATACAGGAGACACAGGGAATTGCAGAGGTGAAGTCTGAAGAAGGGTTCTGAAACGAAACGTCGCATGTCCATTTCCTCCCCAGATACTGCCTGATCCGTTGTGTTCCTCAAGCACTTTGCATTTTGCTCCTGGTGTACAGCTATTTATTTACAGAATATTTATTGCATTATCAACAGTGAAGAAGCATGTAAAATACCTGTTTAATTAATTTACTATCTCTCTGTGTTCTATTGTTAATTCATAGACTTACTTGTCTCTTATTTATACAGACAATTCTTTCTTACTTATTGTGTCACAGAAGAAGACCATTTAGCCCATTGGTTTCATGCTAGCTCCTAGGAGAGCAACCTCGTCAGTCATAGAGTCATGGAGTCATAGTGTCATACAGCGTGGAAATGCATCCTATGGCCCAACTTGCCTACACCGACCAGCATGTCCCATCTACACAAGTCCCATCTGCCTGTGTTTGGCCCCTATCCCTCTAAACCTGCCCTATCCATTTACCTGTCTAAATGTTTCTTAAATGTTGCGATAGTACCTGCCTCAACCGCCTCCACCGGCAGTTCGTTCTGTACACCCACCTCCCATTGTGTGAAGAAGTTACCCCTCACCTTTCTAGTACATCTTTCCCCACCCATCTTAAACCTAAGTCCATTTGCTCTTTATTTTACCTTTGTAGCCTTGCATTTTATTTTCTCTCACATGCCAAACATTATTAGCTTTTATATTTCCATCTAGCTTGGTCTCATACTCAATAATTTTATTGCCTTATTAATCTTTTAGTCAGTAGTTGCTGCTTTTTAAAAAATATTCTGTGCAACATTCTGACTTGCCTTCAGGCAATTATATGGTTTCCCTTTATGTTTGGTACTTCAGTGTCTTTATTTTTCTTACTTAACTACTGATGGTTCCGCCCTCTGGAATGTATCTTTCTCACAGGAATCTATTTCTTCCGTGCACTCAGAGATCCATTTGAACATCTACACTACAGTTGACTGATCCCTTAAACTAATTCACCAATTTACTTTGGCTGTCTCTGTTCTATTGCCTTCATAATTGCTCTAACTTGTTTAAAATATTAGTCTTGAAGTCATTCTCCACTTCCTCATAATGAATGTAAAATGCAATCACATTCCAATCACTGCCTGGGGCTTCCTTCACTTTGAAGACATTAATTAATCCTATCTATTATGCCACACCAGGTCTAGTATAACATGCTCTTTGCTTGGGTCTAGAATATGCAATTCTAAGAAACTAGCCCAGTAAGATATGACATTTTTATCTTGGCTTCCTTGACCCAGTTAATCTTTTCCTATCTTGACATGCTCCCATTATTTTCTTTTTCTTTCAGACTCTGTCCAAGGGGCCTTGCACGCCATTGCCACAAGTGCTTGGTTATTATTTTGTATCTCCACCCAGACTGCTTCTACAACGAAACACAAGGAACTGCAGATACTGGTTTACAAAGAGGACACAAAGTGCTGGAGTAACTCAGCAGCAGCATCTCTAGAGGACATGAACAGGCGATGTTCTTCAGACTGATTTTGCTGGGGTGGGGGTGGGGGGGGTGTAGAATGCCTTATCCATGTTCACCAGAGATGCTGCCTGACCTACTGGGTTACTGCAGCATTTTGTGTCTTTGCTTCTACATCCAAGTTTCCTGAATCTAGGTCATCTCTTTCCTTTACACTCAAACCATCTTTAGTTCACAAAGCCACTCATCCATCTTTGCCCAGTTCCCTGTCCTTCCTAGCTGTCATCCCTGCAGCCAACTTCTCCAATCATTATCAGTTCATACCAATTAACTCTTCTTTGCTCAGAGTTCACCTGCTTTAGTTTTGAACGCTGCACGTATTCAGATCGAGACGCATTAACTTTTGTCTTGAATTATTTGTTACCTTGGAAGGTGTTGAACTAAATTTAAAGTGCTGAGGCTGTAAGATAAAAGGCATGCTATGCTGGTTGTGACGGTGTGAGAGAAGGTTGTGGGTGTGATTTCCTTTCCAGAGCGAAAAGGTTTGGGATGTGGAACAAATATAATCAAAGACCCAACCCGGATGCATAAAAAGTCACGGGCTGCAAGGTGGCGCAGCAGTAGCGTTACTGCCTTACAGCTCTTGCAGTGCTAGAGACCTGGGTTCGATCCCCACTGTGGGTGCTGTCTGTACGGAGTTTGTATGTTCCCCCCATGACTGTGTGGGCTTTCTCAAAGATCTTCTATTTCCTCCCACACTCCAAAGACGCACAGATTTGTAGGTTAACTGGCTTGGTATAAGTGTAAAATTGTCCCTTGTGTGTGTAGGGTGGTGTTAGTTTGCGGGGATCGCTCGTTGGTGCGGACTCAGTGGGCCGAAGGGCTTATTTCCGCGCTGTATCTCTAAACTAAACAAAGGTACATGTAGCGACTTGGTCATGTCACAGGTACAGAAAGAGAGGAAATAACCCTGGATAACCATGTTGTCTATATGAACTTTAGTAAGGCAATGGACAAACAAGGTGCAGCTTGTCGGCTGAATCAGGTTAAGGTTCACGGCATCTGAGGTAAGCTGGTTAATTGGATACAAAATTGGATTTGTGATGAGAGGCAGAGGATAGTGATGGACTATGTTTGGGAGACATTTAGACAGGTACTTAAATAGGCAAGACTTCGAAGGTAACAGACTTAGGTGAGAGCAAATAGGATTAAATAGATGTGCAGAAGTGTTGGATCTAGACGTGGGAGCTGAAGGGTCTATGTCTCGGCTTAAGTGACAGTACCACAGTACCTTTCAAATGAGCACGTTGCTGGTATGAAAACTAATTAGAGGAGTCAACAATTTTAGATCCAGGCAGTTGTTTTGATGCTCTCGTTAAAAATTATCTTTTGATTCTTTAATAAAGAACTGATGAAAGATCATCAGCCTGAAAATGTAAATGATTTTCCTTCACAACACATGCTGCCTGACCTATGAAACATTTCCAGCATTTTCTTCTTAAACTTCAGATTCCTGCCACATGGTGAATTTTGCTTTGCTCTAGCATCAATTTGTCACATCATCTTTCCTGCTTTCTTCGCTACCACCATTCTCTGCCGATATTCTTTCCTCCTTCCTATTATCTGCCTCTGTACATGCTTAGAACCAGTTACATCTCTAACAGATAGTGTGACTTGGCCTTCCTGTCAAAGTTTCCACCTCTTTCAATCTCCATAGACACTGCCCCCTGCTGCATCTCCTGTTTTCACTATGGGTTAACATAAATCATTATTAAATTCAAGGAAAGAATGCCTGAAACGTTCTTCAATGATAATGGGCCAATAAGCATCAAAGATGGCGAAATCTGATTTGCCAATCAATAGGCTGTTAATAGGGCTGGATTTACAAGTACATGGTCCCTTCAACATAATTGGAAAAATAAGAAGCAATGCATAAAAAGAAAACAAGACTGGAATCTTGTAGACACATGGAACTGCAGATGCTGGTTTACAAAAATAAAGACAAAAAGTGCTGGCGTAACTCAGCGGGTCAGGCAGCATCTCTAGTTCTGAAGAAGGGTCTCGCCCCAAAACGTCACCTAATCGTTTTCTCCAGGGATGCTGCCTGATCCGCTGAGCATTTTGTGACTGGCTTCGGCATCTTTAGAGGGCATGGAAAGGAGACATTTCAGGTCAGAACCCTTCCTCAGAATCAAATTCAAGAATGGACACTTGATTAGTTTTCATTCTACAGAGGAGATTGAGGTTGTAAATTGGTTCATTTTCCATAGATGTGACTTTTGTTATCTGTGGATTATAAATCCTCAGGTCTCTCGATTCAAATTATTGATACAGTTCTCTGCAGCCATGGGCTTTGAACACTGTAATTTCTTCACCTTCTGCCACCATATTTCCAATGAAATATTTTGAATTCATTACAAAAGCACTTAAGGCTATGTGTAAAGTACCAATAAAATAGCTCTGCGAATGGACACATCTCATGAATTTTTAAATTTTATATGGTATTCAGTGTGTGCATTTTAACAGAATTGGATGCAATACTGCCCTGGATTACACTCATTGCATCATGCCAATGTTAATTCTGGCCAAAGTGGAGATGCCAGGACACTAAAATTGAGTAAAGGCTTCTGGGCTGCTAGGCCATTTGGTCAATTTAAATGTGCCTTCTGCGGAAATGGGACATGCTGCAGAATGGTGCCAGCGTGTCTGCAACATAGATAAGAGTTGCAGGGAAAGAATGGGACAGCTGCAGATCCTTACAATTAGGTGTACATTGCATGAAACGGATTGGGTGAATGCAAACCAGACATACACATTGTAAATATTGTTGCAAAGCATTACTTTGCTAGATTAGTCTGAAGAAGGGTTTTGGCCTGAAACGTTGCCCATTTCCTTCACTCCATAGATGCTGCTGCACCCGCTGAGTTTCTCCAGCATTTTTGTGTACCTTTACTTTGCTAGATGTTGATTGGTTGAGGTGTTGAGCCTTGTCTGGGTTTCTTGAATATCCAGGCACATGTTGCATAATTCATCTCTGTTAACTTGCATCTAGAAAGTTTGTCAGATACATTGTATTAGTCACTGTATTATTGGGTTGGGGAAATGTCTATCATGTACTTTGTTAATCGATATCTGTTATTGGACTGTATAGAGACCACCCCATGTGGTTCGGCCCCTCAAGGTTCGGGGACCTATAAAAGGTAGCTCCAACGGGGTCCTGTGTCGATCTTCGGGAGAACGCTTAGGACTGCGTGACCTTTTGGAGTGTCTCTGCTTGCACGAGGCTAGGAGGGCTTGGCCAAGCAGATATAAGGATCAAACCCATGGTGGTTAGGTATATTAGTGGGGAACTGTTATTGTGTTTTTCCAAAATAAAGTTTAGTTGCGCAAGTGCTTGACTCAGTATTTTATTGACTGAAACTAGACTGGGGGGAAACTTAGAACGAGTTATTTACACCAATATGAAGCCCACAACAAATTGAACATTTTTTTCAATGCAATCTTCCATTTTGTTTATCGTGTCAGAATTTGTCCAGCATGTAATAATATTACACTGAAAGGATTTTGCTAATTATTCTGAGGTAATTAGGCTAGATAATTAACCTACTGTTTAAGTATGCATTCCTTGCATTGAGCATTAATTGAAATGCCATTACAACTTGTACCATAACATTCAAGAGCTTAGCCTGATGTTTAGTCACATTGGAAAGATAATTTTTAATGACAGCCTTTGTGGGATTAGGTTATAAAGTCCAAATCATCTGAAAGGTAAAACAACTCCAGACTGACCTGCTACATATTTGTTTGCATTTTCTGTTTAATTTAAAAAAAAACTTTTCACTTTCTTCCCGTAAAACAGCAATGAGTAATATCTTACATTTTCGGTCTTTTGTCCTTGAATGTAGAAATGAGGTTAATTATTCCCATGAACTACATGACACATGCACAGATTTATAAACAAATCATTAAATTTTCTTAATATCATTTTTCATACAAACCTATTTTGATTTGGGGGTTTTTTTTGCCCACAACAAATTGAACATTATTTTGGAGATATTTATGTTATGCACAATAATACAAAATGCGTTCCCTTCATATAAGATACTGCGACCTATCCCTTCAAAGCATTATTCTAATTGCTTCCTGCACTGAGGTAAATTGAAGACTAATATTGCTGTGTTGCATTATATGTTTAGTAAAAGCTTGCAAGTTTCTGATTCCAACTTAGCGGAAATCAATATGAAGTAAAAACCTATCATTCTAATTCTGGTATAATGGATCATGCTAAATGCAAAAAAAATGTTTGAAAAAATACAGTGATTTTCATTTGTTAAATCTGCCGTTTATATTTTATATGCAGCATTTCATTCTTATCAAAAGATGAAGGCACAGATTTTTTCAATGTGTCATTTTCTTATCTATTAATTACCGTACTGATGCTCTTTAGGTGAGAATAACTTAGGACACTGGGAAATTATAATAGCAATAATACGGGTTTCGGCACATATACAATTTCTGCCCACTACATGACATTGCTAACAAAATTTGTGATAATTTACGGATTCTGCACTCTCATTTTCTTACAGAAAAATATTTTTCCAACTTCATTTTCCTGTAACTGAATATTGTATTTCTCAAATAGTTAATGAGGTGTCATGTTGGCAATACTGCAGAATATTTACTGATCAATTATGTCCACATACATTGTCACCATATAATTAGGTAGCATGAACCCGGAGACTTGCTCTCGTAAAATTAAGGTGCATATTCAGACATGTTCAAGTGAAGTGAGAAACTGAAAAGTTTGAGTTATTTAATAACTATATT
The DNA here is from genome assembly GCF_010909765.2 of Amblyraja radiata. NCBI lineage: Eukaryota > Metazoa > Chordata > Chondrichthyes > Rajiformes > Rajidae > Amblyraja > Amblyraja radiata. Next base: position 16,195,878 of record NC_045969.1, read on the forward strand.
TTAAATAACTAGTTTAGGTTAGTTTTAGTTTAGAGATACAGTACGGAAACAGGCCCTTCGGCCCACCGAGTCTGCACCGACCTGTGATCCCCGCACACTTACACTATCCGACACACGCTAGGGACAATTTTACATTCACGCCAAGCCAATTAACCTACAAATCTGTACGTCTTTGGAGAGTGGGTGGAAACCAAAGATCTTGGAAAAAACCCATGCAGGTTATGGGCAGAACGTACATACTCCGTACAGACAAGCACCCATAGTCAGCATCGAACCCGGATCTCTGGCGCTGCAAGTGCCACCGTGCCACCCATAAAATTATAGTTATTTTCTCCTTTTATATTTATGTTAATATTTTTAATCATGAGGACATAGAATAGTGCATCACTGGGACAGGGGTGTTTGGTCCACAATGTCCACAGCAAACATGATGACATGTTAAACTAAGATCCTCTTCTTCCAAATGATCCAAACATATCCATGTCCCTATCCGAAAGCCTCTTCGATCCCCTTACTGTATCTGCTTCCACCACCATCTCCAAGCACTCAACATTTTCTGTGTAAAAATATCTTATCCCGCACATTTACCCCTCTTAACTTAAAGCTATGTCCTCCAGTCTTTGACATTTCCACCCTTAGAAAAGGTTCTGACTGACTATCCTATCTATGCCTCTCATAATTTAATATGCTTCTGTCACTTTTCGATGACAAATGTCCTATTTGTTACAAAAGGATATTGAGAAAGTGCATGGAAGAGCAAAGTTAAAAATTCCTGTGGAGTGGAAATCTCTCTGATCTGCTCGGAAATTAGACTCGGACCTTACACACCACCATATTGGTGTAATATATCATTTCCAGCATGTGTTTTCTTGTCACCTTTAAGCAAGGTTGACAATTTAAAATGAGTTAGGGCAGAGTTATGGACAGTTTTGCATCATATACCTACTGTGAACAATGTTATATAAAGGTCAATACACTTTTAACCTTTGCTACCAGCAGAGAGAAGATTCCATCATTTAACTTCAAACTCGGGCACCCAAAGAAATCTTCCTTTCATAGTCAATGGAATATGGTATGACAGAGAGCAGAGGCAAGCTGTTTGAATTCGCAGGATTCTGCCAGTGTAGATGCTTTGCAAGATCCTACACCCACACTGTTTTCATTTAGCCCCAGCAAAATTTTCTTTCACTAATTTGCCTTAAATGCTACTTGTCTCAACATCTCATGAAAAACAAAAGTAAAAATATACAGGACAGATATAGATTAATAAAGCATAGAAATAGGCCGAAGATAGACACAAAATGTTGGAGTAACTCAGCGGGTTTGGCAGCATCTCTCGAGAAAGGGGATAGGTGACGTTTCGGGTCGAGACCCTTCTTCAGACTGAGAGTCAGGGGAGAGGAAACGAGGGATATGAAAAGGTACAGACCAAATCATAGTCTGCACCAATGACTCAAGAAAGGTGGAGCTCATAACGGTCCATTTTATGCCTTTCAGCCCATGATGTTCAGTTGTACAGGGTCTTGGTGAGACCACACCTGGAGTATTGCGTACAATTTTTGGTCCCCTAATCTGAGGAAGGACATTCTTGCCATAGAGGGAGTACAGAGAAGGTTCGCCAGACTGATTCCTGGGATGTCAGGACTTTCATATGAAGAAAGACTGGATAGACTCGGCTTGTACTCGCTAGATTTGAAAAGATTGAGGGGGGATCTTATAGAAACTTACAAAATTCTTAAGGGGTTGGACAGGCTAGATGCAGGAAGATTGTTCCCGATGTTGGGGAAGTCCAGAACAAGGGGTCACAGTTTAAGGATAAAGGGAAAATCTTTTAGGACTGAGATGAGAAAAACATTTTTTACACAGAGAGTGGTGAATCTCTGGAATTCTCTGCCACAGAAGGTAGTTGAGGCCAGTTCATTGGCTATATTTAAGAGGGAGTTAGATGTGGCCCTTGTGGCTAAAGGGATCAGGGGGTGTGGAGAGAAGGCAGGTACAGGATACTGAGTTGGATGAACAGCCATGATCATATTGAATGGCGGTGCGGGCTCGAAGGGCCGAATGGCGTACTCCTGCACCTATTTTCTGTGTTTCTAATGTATCTGTACTAATTCCATTTACCACTACTTATCCAATGGCCTTCCGTACCTCTGCAACTTACATACTTCTCCAGATGCTTCTCAAATTTGGACAGGTTTACCTTCCACCACCACCACCCACTCAGACCATGCTCCAGACTCCAACCACCGTCTGGGTGGAAAACGTCTTCTTCAGATCCCCTCTAAAATGTTTACTTATCCTCAGCATATGCCTTCTGGGTATAGACTTCTTTTCCATGGAGAATGGTTTCCTACCATCTATGCACTACATGCCCCTCATAACTTGTCGGGTCTCCACTCAGCTTTCTTCACTCCAAGGAAAACAAACAGTTTGTCTAGTCCCTAGTAATTAAGATACTCCATTTCCAGGCAACATTTTTGGTGAATTCCCACTACCATGGCAGAAGCAATGGCACAGTATGCTCTATTGGGTTTTCCATTGCGACATGCAGGTGATTACAAAAATTGGTGGACACTATCTGGTCCATCACAGGTACTGACCTCCCCACCATCAAAGATATCTACAGGGGGTGCTGCCTCAAAAAGGCCTCAAAGACCCACAGCACCCCAGCCACGTCTCATTTCACTGCTATTATCGTGACGATCGTGTACGAGTCTGAAAACCATGACCTTCCGCTTCAAGAATAGCTTCTTCCCAACAACAATCAGGCTCTTGAACACTACAAAATACACCACAAAATACTAACTATACTATGAACTATAAAAGTCTAGGTTGCACTAAGGACTTTGGGCTTTTTTTTGCAATAGTATTGGGGTTTTTAATTTTTTTTAATTTATTATGTTATCTATGAGTACTGTGTTTACAGGCCTGTTATCAGGCTTCTGAATGGTCCATCTTCAGGTAGGGTAATGTCCGATTCACCTCAACTCCAGTGTGAACATTGGACTTTGCCTATGGAACTGATTAGCCACAATGCACTACAATGCTGAGAACTATATTCTGCATTCTGTACCTTCCCCTTTGCTCTATCTATTATACATGAGCTTGACTGGGTCGCATTCATGTACGGTATATCTGATCTGTCTGAATAGCATGCAAAACAAAGCTGCACACTGTACCTCGATACACATGACAATAATAAACCTAAAGCTAATTTCATTGTTCCATTGTCGGTACATATGACAATTAAATGCCCTTGACTTGACTCTTAATATCAAGGGGAAACTTGCAATGATGAGGATAAAATGGCTTTTCACAGGATGTTGCCTGGTTTGGATTGTTTCAGTTAAGTGGAGATACTGGTTGGAACGGGTATGTTTTCCTTGGATCAGAAACGACCGAGCAAAAACCTGATTGATGTGTACAAAATTATGAAGAGTGTAAATAAGGTAGATCATGAGAGTCCTCTCCCCATAGCAGAGCTTATATATTTAAGGTGACTGGTGGGAAATTTAGAATGGAACTGTGGTACTATTATTTGACCCAGAGCATGGTTGGAATCTATTGCCTATAATAGCAGCATAGAAACATACAAAAATAGGTGCAGGAGTAGGCCATTCAGCCCTTCTAGACCAGCACTGCCATTCAATATGATCATGGCTGATCATCCTGAATCAGCACCCCATTCCAGCTTTCTCCCCATATCCCTTGATTTTCTTAGAGCTAAATCTCGAAAATATCCAGTGAATTGGTATCCTTTGCCTTCAGGAGCAGGGAATTGCAGAGATTCACAACTCTCTGGGTGAAAATGTTGAAGATAACTACAAAATGCTGGATCACCTCTGGCCACATCTTCCCATCTCCTCCCCTGTCTGCTTTCCGCAGAGACCGCTCCCTCGCTAACTCCATGAACAATTTGTCCCTTCCCACCCAAACCACCCCCTCTCCTGGCACTTTCCCTTGCAACCACAGGAAATGCTGCACTTGTCACTTTACCTCCCCCCTTGACTCCATTCAAGGACCCAAGCAGTCTTTCCAGGTGCGGCAGAGGTTCACCTGCACCTTCTCCAACCTCATCTATTGCATCCGCTGCTCTAGGTGTCAGCTGCTCTACATCGGTGAGACCAAGCGCAGTTGCCTATTTCCTTCGCTCCATAGATGCTGCTTCACCCGCTGAGTTTCTCCAGCATTTTAGTCTACCTGCAAAATGCTGGAGTAACTCAGCACAGGTAGCATCTCTGGATAGAAGGAATAGGTGATGTTTCAGGTCGATACCTTCCTTGTATTTATCTTTACTGAATACATATTAGTTCCTCTGTGAGCTTCATGTTACAAAGTATTGCATTGCATCCAGGTTTATATGACACTAAATTAATCTAAATCGGAAACTGAGTGGGTTGCGTGGGTTTGATCGCGTGGGTTTTCTCCAGGTGCTCTGGTTCCACCTACACTCCAAAGAAGTACAGGTTTGTAGGTTAATTGGTTACCGTAAAAATTGTAAAGTGTGGGTGATCGCTACTCAGAGCAGACTCGGTGGGCCGAAGGGCATGTTTCCGTGCTGTATCTCTAAAGTAAAGTAAATATCTTGTTTGGGGGATCCAAAAAGGGTAAGGGTGGATTTGGTGGTGGTGGTGGTGGTGGTGGTGAGGAGCAGGGTCCAAATCTAGGTCTGAACCAGCTATCTTTAGCCCTTCAATCTAATGTTGCCAAAGCTAAGCTATTAGAGCTACATGCAGAAACATCAAAGTTAATGAGAGAGAACAAGCATCAGGCAACAACTCATTAAAGAGATACAAACTTCAGCGGGCATAGACTGGATAAACTCAGGAGAGATTCTGTCTAATTCCTGTTTGACGTATAACAGTTTGCTGCCCACGACATTATTGCTAATGCCTTTCGATGGGCAATCAGGAGTCAACCACAAAAACGTCTGAATAGTCAAGATGGCGTATTTCCTTTCTGGAAGGATATGAGTGAAAAAGGAGGATTTTAAACCAGTCAAGGTTTCATTTTACACTTTAAAAAATATTTGCTTAAATAACCAGAGTTTTAAAGTCCCCAGTGGACCGATTGAGATTTCAATGCATCCCAGATATTTACCCCGCCTTTTAGATTAATAGAAGATAGACACAAAGTACTGGAGTAACTCAGCGGGTCAAGTAGCATCTCTAGAGAAAAAGGATGGGTGACGTTTTGGGTCAGGACCCTTCGTCAGACTTTTAGATTAATAGTTTACTAACGTAACCATCAAGCCCTCAGACTGAATACCTTGGCATCTTGGAATGATCCTTCACTTTCCTAGGAAGCTGAGATGCAGCTGGAACAGTGAGCTTCTAGGGAATAAATCATTACAATCAATTTGAGGAAGGGTGCCGATCCGAAATGTCACCTATCCATTTTCTCCAGAGATTTTCTGGAATTTCTGTATGTCTTGCTATAGAGTATCACAGTTATATGCAAAGATCAGATCTCCAATCTGATATCATTTAAAAAAATTGAAGCTCTTCTTCCATTTCCTAAGCCCAAAACATTTATGTCATGTTAACTACAGTGGTCAGCAGTGAATATTGAGCATTCCTTTTGCAATCTCAATAATTCTTACACTTTTTCCCATTTGGTAGCCAGGTTGCTACTATCTCGTGTGTTAGTTATGCACTGAGTCTACTTGTGAAAGGGCCTTTCTGAAAATGCAAATCCATTAAATCAGCCGCTTTACTCTTATCCATGTCGTCTGTTTCTCTTTATTGTATTCTTGAAATCTTTGACATCTAATTTCCTTCTGGTTGTAATTTTATCATTTAAATATTTCAGTTAAGACTTTTCAAAAAGAAAAAATCTTGCTTTAAAAGCAAAGGCAAACACAGTTCTTATTTCCTGCGCTAACATTAAATTAAATCTTTCCCTTGTTGAATTTTATGGTTCCATTTAACTCTTCAAATATATTGGACACATTTAACTGCCTTCCTATCATCTGGTAACCCACAATGTTTATGGCCCTTATTATTTACAGTGTATGTTTAACTTCATGCTAACCACCTCCTCAGGAAAGCTTCTCTCTTATGCAGTCCCTCGAGATTGAGTCATAAAGACACAGAGTAGAAGCAAGCCCTTTGGCCCAAAACTGCGACATGTTAAGTTGCATACCTGCACTTGCTTGCACTTGGCCTGTATCTCTCTAAACTATTTATTTATATGCCCCCATCCACATCTTTTAAATGTTGTATTTGTTGTTGCCTCTACCACTTCTCCAGGCAGTTCACTTTATATATCCACCGAACATTGTGTGAAAAGATTGCCTTTCAGGTCTTATTTAAATCTTTTTCTTCCCACCTTAAATCTGTGCCCTCAATTTACAGGCGCCCCTACCCTGGGAAAACACTGTGACCATTCACCCAAGGGCGTACCAAAGCTGAAAGACAAGAACAGTGATGAACTTATCAAAGCAAAAGGTAATCAGCGTCCACTGGAACAAATGAAGAACTCCTCAGTGATGCCTTGAACCCTGACGTAAGCACCCTTGTTTCCATCCCATGAGATGCCATCTGGTCCAGCCTCACGTCCCGCCAAGATGTCAAGAAAGCCTCATAGCATCTGAAAACATGGTCTGGGGAGAAGATTGCATTACTGCTGAAACTTAGGTGGAGAGGAACCTCAGTGCCAAATTCCCTATCTCATCTCCCCACATCTGTGAGGAAGACATGTCAGCATCCTGGGAGATGACATGGACGTGACCATTTCCTGAGAGGTAACTGATCCCAAAGATCGAGCTGTGGAAATGAATGATAAAATCAGCTTTCTGTCAAGGAATATACTTTATACCGGAAACATATTGTAGCCAACTTATCGACAATATGGTCTATAAGTTGGCCACAATACGTTTCACTTATAAAGCAACAATATTGCATAAAGAAACACAAATGAAGCACATATTGAGATTTTACACTATTTGCAAAATTGACCTTCAAGTAATTAACTTAGTTCTGTGGGGTTGATATTGCTATAATAATGGTAGTCCCAATATTTGATTAGCTTCATTAATGTAATATTTATATTGATTTCTACTCAGTGTCAGAGTGTTTCAGCGGAAATCAAACAGAACTAATTGGCTCAGAGCAACAGGAGATTGTTTGAACACACCAACAGTCCAAGGAGTAGTGTTAGTCAAAATGATAGTAGACATGTTTTGACTGAAGTGTTCAAATTAACATATATATTACTCATGAATCCAATATTGCTAATCACGATGGAGTGAAGAAATAAAGGCCACCATCGCATTCCTTCAATCTTACTATCCTGGCTCCATACCTTTCAATTATCACTTTAAACACTGTGAGTTAATGAAAGATCAATAGGAAGCAAAACATTCGAAGCACAGAGGAAATAAGTAAACTTTCCTGAGTCATCACTTAACTGGAGCTTGTGGATGGCTCAATTTTTCAACTTCAGCTACTGTCGTTATTGCAATATCCTCCAGGGCACACAGTCACATGGGAACCTCTGAGCTTCTGTATTCTTTAGTAAGAAATATAAATAAGGTACATGCCATAGTCACTCTGTGCTGGAGGCAACATTTAATGCAACTTGTAACAATTAAGATGACATACCATCAATTGATAACATATCTGGCAAATCAAAAATTAAACAGTCAATCCTTTCTGTCTTCTCCAACTGTAATAAGAACATTCATCATATTTCAAGCACTGAAAAGGAAAAATGCTAACACAACATAGGATACTGTTCTAGCACATGGGATAACGCAATATGGGACGTCTGAAGTAGGGTCTCAACCCGAAACATCGCCCATTCCTTCTCTCCAGAGATGCTGCCTGACCCACTGATTTACTCCAGCATTTTGTGTCTATCTTTGGTTTAAACCAGCATCTGCAGTTCCTTCCTACAGTTCTACCAGTATTCACTAAGTGCTATGCAGAGAAATCAGATTCAGAGACCTACTACCTCTGGTCCCTGATCTCCATCCATTGGGCTTAAACCTGCAGATAGACAGCTTGAGGTGTGGAATCTGGAGCATGGCGTGCAACAGAGCCAAGATAGTTAGGTACCACTTCACATCCGAAATCTAACATGACAATCCCTCAGGCCATTGTCATATTGAAGTTATCTTGATTGTTCACCGCAGGAGGGAATTAACAACAATATTTCAGATTGTCAAAAGATTTTGTTTTATTTATTCATTTATCAGGAGCTGAGCATTGCTGCAAGACCAACTAATAGGTTTGGATTTAAGGTTATTATCGCAGTGAAAAGTTTTGCTTTGCATGCTATCAAAACTGATCAGATGTATCATACTTAGATACGATCAGTTCCAACTTGTACAATAGGTAGAAAAAAGGGGAAGATATAGAGTGCAGAATATAGCTCTAAGCATATTGTATTGTAGCATATTGTAGTGCATCAGTTCCTTAGACTGTAGAGAGGTGAATCAAACAGAAGCCTGATAATGGAGGTGAACAAGCTGTTCCTGTGTGTGGTGGAGTGTGCTTTCATGACTGGAGTGGGAAGCTTTTGATTATGTTGGCTGCTTTTCCGAGGCAGTGTGAAGTGTAGATGGAGTCAATGGTGAGGAGTCTGGTCTATGTGTGGACTTGGCTGCATTTACAACTCTGTAATTTCTTCCATCACAATTTCTGCATCACAGTAGTGGTGTTCCCAAACCAAGTTTTGATGAAACACGACAGTCTGATTTCTGTGGAGCACCTAAAGAAGTTTGTAAAAGTCACTGGAGAGGTGCCTAATGTCATCAGTCCCCTCAGGAAATGGAGACATTGGTGTGCCTTTGTGGCTGTTGCATCAACATGGTTGGTCTATGACAGATCATTGGGAATATTAACACCAAGGAACTTGAAGCTTGAAGCTTTCAACCATTTCCACAACCACACCTTTGATGCAGGTTGGGTCATATACTCTACCATAGTTCCTGAAGTCAATAACTAGCTTCTTTGTCTTGCTGACATTGAGGGAGAGGTTGTTGTCACCATGTCACTAAGATCTCTATCTCCTTCCTGTACTCTGTCTTGGTATTGTTCATGATTTGGCACACCATAGTGGTGTTATCTGCAGATTTTGAGGTGGAAGTAGAACTTGGCCGTGCCTTTATGCCCCTTCCTAATAGCCTCTGTGAAGAAGGTGGTGATGAGAAACCTTCTTGAATCACTGAAATGGCAATGGTGCACCCTTACTGGGATTGGGGAACAATTTCCTGGTGACATTAAAGGAACAGTAATATATTTTCAAATGAAGATGCTGTGTGAATTGGAGAGGGGTCATTTATTTTCTCTTTCGTCCCTTTCTTTCTGTCTAGTTGTCTTTCTCACTACTTCGCCATCTCTTATTCACTTTCCCTCTCAGCTCTTCTGGTTTATCAGATCTTAAATCATTTGGTGAATTACTCAAACGTTTAGCCATACTATTCCCAGATAACTGCCAATGAAGGATGCAGGAACAGTCTAACTAATGAAAAATGCTGCAAGCCACAGTTCTAGGAAGTTCTGTCTAATGAAAAATATACTTAATTATTCTAGATTCATGTTATTTTGTGCACAGACTTCATTGCAGACCTCTCCATATTAATGGGGGGTTTTCTATGAGATTCAGCTACTTCTAGATTTGTTTAGAGATACAGCATGGAAACAGGCCCTTTGGCTCACTGATCACCTGTCAACACCAGTTTTTTGTTATCACACTGTCTACACATTAGAGGCCAACTAACCTACAAACTTGCACGTCTTTGGGATGTGGGAGTAAACTGAAGTGCCTGCGGGGAAACAGATGTGGTCACAGGGAGAACGTGCAAACTCAGCACTGACAGCACGCGAGGACAGGATCATACTCTTTCAAAACTCTTTAGATTCTGGAGTAGTTCCTGAGGATTGGTGGGTAGCAAACGTAACCCCACTTTTTAAGAAGGGAGGGAGAGAGAAAACGGGGAATTACAGACCAGTTAGTCTAACATCGGTAGTGGGGAAACTGCTAGAGTCAGTTATTAAAGATGGGATAGCAGCACATTTGGAAAGTGGTGAAATCATTGGACAAAGTCAGCATGGATTTACAAAAGGTAAATCATGTCTGACGAATCTTATAGAATTTTTCGAGGATGTAACTAGTAGCGTGGATAGGGGAGAACCAGTGGATGTGGTGTATCTGGACTTCCAGAAGGCTTTCGACAAGGTCCCACATAAGAGATTAGTTTACAAACTTAAAGCACACGGCATTGGGGGTTCAGTATTGATGTGGATAGAGAACTGGCTGGCAAACAGGAAGCAAAGAGTAGGAGTAAACGGGTCCTTTTCAAAATGGCAGGCAGTGACTAGTGGGGTACTGCAAGGCTCAGTGCTGGGACCCCAGCTATTTACAATATATATTAATGATCTGGATGAGGGAATTGAAGGCAATATCTCCAAGTTTGCGGATGACACTAAGCTGGGGGGCAGTGTTAGCTGTGAGGAGGAAGCTAGGAGACTGCAAGGTGACTTGGATAGGCTGGGTGAGTGGGCAAATGTTTGGCAGATGCAGTATAATGTGGATAAATGTGAGGTTATCCATTTTGGTGGCAAAAACAGGAAAGCAGACTATTATCTAAATGGTGGCCGACTAGGAAAAGGGGAGATGCAGCGAGACCTGGGTGTCATGGTACACCAGTCATTGAAAGTGGGCATGCAGGTGCAGCAGGCAGTGAAGAAAGCAAATGGTATGTTAGCTTTCATAGCAAAAGGATTTGAGTATAGGAGCAGGGAGGTTCTACTGCAGTTGTACAGGGTCTTGGTGAGACCACACCTGGAGTATTGCGTACAGTTTTGGTCTCCAAATCTGAGGAAGGACATTATTGCCATAGAGGGAGTGCAGAGAAGGTTCACCAGACTGATTCCTGGGATGTCAGGACTGTCTTATGAAGAAAGACTGGATAGACTTGGTTTATACTCTCTAGAATTTAGGAAATTGAGAGGGGATCTTATAGAAACTTACAAAATTCTTAAGGGGTTGGACAGGCAGATGTTGGGGAAGTCCAGGACAAGGGGTCACAGCTTAAGGATAAGGGGGAAATCCTTTAAAACCGAGATGAGAAGAACTTTTTTCACACAGAGAGTGGTGAATCTCTGGAACTCCCTGCCACAGAGGGTAGTCGAGGCCAGTTCATTGGTTATATTTAAGAGGGAGTTAGATGTGGCCCTTGTGGCTAAGGGGATCAGAGGGTATGGAGATAAGGCAGGTACGGGATACTGAGTTGGATGATCAGCCATGATCATATTGAATGGCGGTGCAGGCTCGAAGGGCCGAATGGCCTACTCCTGCACCTAATTTCTATGTTTCTATGTTTCTATACCTGTGTCTCTAGCGATGTGAGGCAGCGGCACTACCAGCTGTGCCACTCTCTAATCACTATCCACCCGCTGCCTTCCATCCTAGCAGCAAACATCAGCTCCATGGGCCGACACAATGCGCAAAGCTAACTTAATTCACAGTCCCTTGAATCCCCCTCCCCGGGCACTTTCCGTTGCAACCGCAAGAAATGCAACACCTGTCCCTTCACCTCCCCCCTCGACTCCATTCAAGGACCCAAGCAGTCGTTCCAGGTGCGACAAAGGTTCACCTGTATCTCCTCCAACCTCATCTACTGCATCCGCTGCTCTAGATGTCAGCTGATTTACATCGGTGAGACTAAGCGGAGGTTGGGCGATCGTTTCGCCGAACACCTCCGCTCAGCCCGCAATAACCTACCTGAACTCCCGGTGGCTCAGCACTTCAACTCCCCCTCCCATTCCCAATCCGACCTCTCTGTCCTGGGTCTCCTCCATTGCCAGAGTGAGCAACAGCGGAAATTGGAGGAACAGCACCTCATATTCCGTCTGGAGACCTTGCGTCCGGATGGCATTAACATTGAATTCTCCCAATTTTGCTAGCCCTTGCTGTCTCCTCCCCTTCCTTAACCCTCTAGCTGTCTCCTCCCACCCTCCCATCCGCCTGCCCTCGGGCTCCTCCTCCGCCTCCCCTTTTCCTTCCTTCTCCCCCCCACCCCCCATCAGTCTGAAGAAGGGTTTCGGCCCGATACGTCGCCTATTTCCTTCGCTCCATAGATGCTGCTGCACCCGCTGAGTTTCTCCAGTAATTTTGTGTACCCTTGAATCATTGCTGCTTTTCAGCCCAGTGATCATCAGCATCAGATGATTGGGCCACAATAACCACCATCTCTTTGGCTACCAAGGAGTAACTCCCAGGAAAATGTAGCAAATGTTATCTAGGAAAGCTCTATTTCGGAGAAGGCATTTGTCAAACCTAAGTAAACATTGCATTGAAAGAGGAAATTGGAAAAAAATAAGAAGCAAGTAAAGTTATTCTCAATGCTATTCATCTGTGGCCTCTAGATCTCTGTGGACTTGAGCTTGTTGAGGCTGCATCAAGAAGATACCTAACAAATGAGGTATTCAAAACTGTTGAAGAGCCGACTGCATGCCCCATGAGAGGCTATTTCGCTGGATTATTTGGAAAGCTCACTGTTCGTTAACATAAGCTTCTTAAGGCTAAGGCTGTTAGATGGTTCTTCGTACCCCCGAGAGTCGAAAACCCACAGAATAAGTTACCAGTTCTCGTTGTGAATGCAACCAGACTCTCAGTGTACTGTCAAGAGATACCCGAACAGTTCGTGATTGGAGAAACATTATTATATCCGTGGAGCTTTGTGGTGTCTTGGATGAATTTTGTTTACTGAAGTGTTTGAAGAGATTTTTTTCCATATTATTTTTCCCCTAACTATTTCAAAAATAATTTCACTTTTCCATAATATAGCAAGACCGATGGCAGAGAAGTGAGTTTGCATGTGTATGATTACAGTTGCCGAAACATAACATTCCAGGAATTATGAACGCATGAGGTAGCCTGATTGTTATCATATCTGCACAAAGCATTTCCTCTCTTACTGGCTGTATCACCAGCCTGTGACAGGTCAGCTCTTGAAAACTGACAAGAATATATTTTTACCCATGGTATTTTCAATACTCTAACCATGCAATGCCACACATTTTCTTCTAACCACTCAGCCACCAAATCTAGCACCAAATTAACGGAAAATGTCAGGAAAAAACATTGCAATCCGTTAGCATCCAAAAAAGGACTTTTCAGACTCCAAGGATTCGTCAAAATTGGAAAAATCAGTGAACTGTGTTGTACGTTTAAAGTAAATAATGGGGAAGAGGCACAAAGCCAGTAATCAACTACCGTTAATCACAAAGACACCAGTGGTTAAAGCCTGCAAATGTTTTTTCTTAATTGACACTAAATGTCGTCCCTTCCCCACCCTAGTCGTCCTACTCGTTTCACTGTTGTCCTGCTTAGCTTCATTGTTTGTATCCACTCGTTTTCACCTTTCCACAACCAACAATGGACTGTTGTGGGCTCCATCATTCCTTGATCATTGTTGCTGGCTTTGATTTGTTCTTTTCATACCTTTCATTTATTTGTTCTTTGTACCTTTTCATACCTCTAGTTTCCCTCCTCCCTGACTCTCAGCCGGAAGAAGGGTCTCGACCCAAAACGTCACCTGTCCCTTTTCTCCAGAGATGTTGCCTGACCCGCTGAGTTACTCCAGCAGTTGGTGTCTATCTTCGGTGTAACTAGCATCTGCAATTCCTTCCTACACAATGTATTTTTTAAATCTGGAAGTAGTTGGAAAAAATGCCTGAAATCTGTTTGTAACCGATCAAACCTACTATCAATATGCTGAAAATCATTATGCCTGAGTATTCTTTCAATCACTGTTAGTTTCCTTCTCAGGTACTAAAAGGCATACTTATTTTCCAATGTACTGTCTTGATGATGAATTTGTGATAGAAGAAATAACCTTTTTTATCTTTATAGAGCTTGATGGGTTTATTACATCATTTCCAGCATGCTATGACACTATTTCAGTTTGCTGGCTTCTGTTATTTGTTGCCTTTTTGTAATACTGGGAAGAAGCATTTAATTACTATGAGGCGGCACGGTGGCACAGCAGTAGAGTTGCTGCCTTACACCGCTTACAATGCCAGAGACCCGGGTTCGATTCTGGCTATGGGTGCTTGTCTGTATGGAGTTTGTACGTTCTCCCCGTGACCTGCTTGGGTTTTCTCAGAGAACTTTAGTTTCGTCCCACACTCCAAAGACGTTTATAAGTTAGTGGACTTGGTCGGTGCAGACTCGATGGGCCAAAGGGCCTGTTTCCACGCTGTATCTCTAAACTAAACGAAACTAAATTAAACCTGTGCTCAGGTGCTATGAGCCCAGTCTCAGAATTTTACAATGTATACTCCAAACCTTTCACCACTCAGATCAGGCATAATTGTGCCTCTTGGTCTTTTATTGATGAAACAATGCCAAATAGCTAATCGAAATTTAATTGGAAGTTAGTTGTGGAGAGGATTCATAGCTAGCAAAGAAAGCAATGCTTGAATATCTGCTGCACAATGACTTAAAGCTGAACAATGAAAAAAAGTATTTCATTTTACTGTTCTGTTGAATTAAAACATCATACAGAGATGAATAATCAGTGCCATAACCTGTAGGATTCAATCTCTTGCCTATTCCTTTCCCATGGAAGAATGTTAATTGCAAGCCAATAAGAATTGTATAAATTAAATCTACATATTTTATATAGAAATGTAAATGATAACGCTGTAAAGTATTGAAATTTAGTCTGATTGCTATGTTAGCAGGTGCCATGGAAACAGGGATGAGCTCTGCAGGCAAATCAATAGTGTAAGTCATTATCTTCACTTTTTTTGTCAGCACTGACTTAGCTCCTCAGCTACTTTTGGTTTGGCTTTCTTCACCACTGACAGACCCATCGAAGTTTGGTAAAATTAATGGTTCAGGAATTCTTGCGAGCAGCAAGACACACGCACCTACACGTACATGCAGCACGCACGCGCACACACACACACACACACACACACACACACACACACACACACACACACACACACACACACACACACACACACACACACACGGTGGGGCAGCGGTAGAGTTGCTGCCTTACAGCACCAGAGACCC
This sequence comes from Amblyraja radiata, assembly GCF_010909765.2. Taxonomy (NCBI): domain Eukaryota; kingdom Metazoa; phylum Chordata; class Chondrichthyes; order Rajiformes; family Rajidae; genus Amblyraja; species Amblyraja radiata. Next base: position 16,210,917 of record NC_045969.1, read on the forward strand.
GGGTTCAATCCTGACTATGGGTGCTGTCTGTACGGAGTTTGTACATTCTCCCCGGGACCGCATGGGTTTTCTCCGGGAGCTCCAGGTTTCTCCCACATTCCAAAAAGACGTTCAGGTTTGAAGGTTAATTGGTTTCGGTAAAAATTGTACATTGTTCCAAGTGTATAGGATAATGCTAGTGTACAGGGATCACTGGTTGGTGCAGATTCAGTGGGCTGAAGGGCCTGATTCAAAGCTGTGTTTTGTATACACACATATTTACAGATCGCTGATCCATTTGTCAAGTACATCATTATCTTTCGCAGACATCTGTTGGTAGCAGATCTAGTGGATACATAGTAGATATTTGTGAATCTGTAAAATTATTTGCCACAGACGGCCATGGAGGCCAAGACATTGGATCATTTTATAATGGAAACTGGTAAGTTCTTGATTATGGAGGGTGTCAAAGGTTATGGGGAGAAGCCATGAGAATGGAGTTGAGTGCGAAAAATTGATCAGCCATGATTGAATGACAGAGTAGACTCAGTGTGCTGAATGGCCTATTTCTGCTCCCATGTCTTATGGTCTACAGATACCAGTAAGTTAACCATTGTTAACCTAAGCTCTTAGACTAATCCCCATCCTATATAGTAAGGCACTGATCAGATGCTGAATCTAATTCCATGCAATGCCATCACAAGAGATGGAAAGGGTTTGGTTGGGTCGACAGGGAGCAAGGCCCTTAAAACATCTGTAAAAGTCTTTGGCAGTCTGCTTAGTTTTTCCGTATACCCAAACCAGCAATCAAACTAGTCAAAAACATTGAATGTAGAAACAAAGAACTACATTACAGGTTTACAAAAAAGACACCAAGTGCAGGAGTAACTCAGCAAGCCAGGCAGCATCTCTGTAGAACATGGATACGTGACATTTCAGATTGGGATCCTTTTTCAGTGTCGGAAGAATGGTTCCGAACCAAAATGTCACCTGAATGATGAGACCCACACACAGGAGTAATAACTCACAGTCTTTATTGTAACATTACATGCTATCGTTTCCGTGGTCAGCATCTAGTTTAGCCATGTGACAATGACGGCTATATTAACAGTATTAACAGTCCAGGGTAGGGATGGAGATCTGGACTGGACTACATATGGAATGTGCAGCATGCATAATATGTGTGGTGATAGATATAGTAAAGGCAGACTAATATGCTGAATCTACATCCCTCCTCAAGGAATTAACCCATAATAAAACAGATAAATAAAATTGCATGCAAAATACATGTACCACTGATTACATGTGGTAGATATAAGTAAGCTGGAGGGAATAACAACAAAGGCCGTTCAAACGTAAACCTGATTCTTTAGTTTGGGCCTGCAGGTGTGACCTGCACATGTACGTTACAGTCCTGCATTTCCTCCCTTCACCAGAGATGAGATCGGTGGTAGAACAGGTGCAGGGGCATGAAGCAGCATCCCCGGTGACGAAACTGGAGACCTTGGCAGCGGTCGAGGTGGCGTGGTCGTGGGCGAGACGATCGGATCAGGAGCGGCTGGCAACGGGGCATGGGTTTGAATTCCACCTCTGACACCATGTTGAATTACTCACAGTCTTTATTGTAACATTACACGCTATCGTTTCCGTGGTCAGCATCCAGTCTAGCCATGTGACAGTGACGTGCTATATTAACAGTATTAACAGTCCAGGGTAGGGATGGAGATCTGGACTGGACTACATATGGAATGTGCAGCATGCATAATATGTGTGGTGATAGATATAGTAAATGATTAATATGGTTAATTTACATTCATGCTCTCCAGAGATGCTGTCTGACTGGCTGAGTTACTCCAACTGTGTGTCCAAACCTTTAACAGTCTTATATGTTTCAATGAGATCCCCTCTCATCCTTCTAAACTCCAGAGTGTACAAGCCCAGCTGCTCCATTCTCTCAGCATATGACAGTCCCGCCATCCCGGGAATTAACCTTGTAAACCTACGCTACACTCCATCAATAGCAAGAATGTCCTTCCTCAAATTAGTGGACCAAAACTGCACACAATACTCCAGGTGTGGTCTCACTAGGGATCTGTACAACTGCAGAAGGACCTATTTGCTCCTATATTCGATTCCTCTTGTGAGAAAGGCCAACATGCCATTCGCTTTCTTCACTGCCTGCTGTACCTGCATGCTTACGTTCATAGACTGATGTACAAGGACCCCCAGATCCCGTTGTACTTCCCCTTTTCCCAACATGACGCCATTTAGATAGTAATCTGCCTACCTGTTTTTGCTACCAAAGTGGATAACCTCACTTTTATCCTCATTAAACTTCATCTGCCATGCATCTGCCCACTCCCCCAACCTGTCCAAGTCACCCTGCATTCTCATAGCATCCTCCTCAGATCAATGCTAATCCATACCACCAGCAGCATGGAGCTGGGAGTCAGCAGCAGTAGCATTCTTGGTGAATGCTAGAAGCTTTCCTCTTTCAGATGGCTGTTATGCAGCCATGAATAAGAAACTGGCACTCCAAACATGTTCAGAGTAGATAAACTAGCTAAAAATAAGAAATGCCCGCATTTATTTGATTATTTTTACACGTTTAAGACATGATGTTAAAAACATGGATACCAATTTGCACACAGTATAATCCAACATGACAGTTATAAATAAATACCAGCCATGATAATTGTACAATGCCCTGCCTGCCTACCTACAAAAATAAACCTTTACGTCCATCTCAGATAATGGATAGGTCTGATCTTAAAGATAGCAGCTTTGACAGAGTAGCCCTCCCTTGGTACTACCCTGGAGCACCAGTCTGTGATTTGTATCCAAGTTCCTTGAGTGGGTAAAAGGTCACAAATGCTGGAGTTAAGGGCCTCTCCCACTTGGGCATCATTTGCGCGTCATTTACGCGACATCATTTACGCGTCACGACGCACGACGCATCGTGACGTGCACGCGATGATCGCATGGTGCGCATTACGCGTGCATGGTGCGCATTACGCGTGCATGGTGCGCATTACACGTGCATGGTGTGTTGTGCCTTAGGCAGTGATGCACGGTCACGCGCGCCGCCCCAGGATTTTGGGATGTACAAAATCTTCGCGCGGCAACTGTGTGACGCGCAAATGCCGCCCAAGTGGGACAGGCCCTTAACTCAGCAGGTCAGGCAGCATATCTGGAGAACATGGATAGATGATGTTTCGGGTCGAGCCCCTTCTTCATATTCTCCAGAGATGCTGGTTGACCTGTTGAGCTACCCCAGCACTTTGTGCCCTTCTGTGTATTAACCAGCATTTGCAGATCTTTGTTTCTACATTTATTCCCCGAGTGGGTCTTGAACTCACAAATCTGACTCACGGGCAAGAAAGTTGAGCTAAGCCATCCTTTACTGAATGGTATAAATAAGAGAAAAGTCAATATCAATGTGAATTTCTAGCAAAATGGATGACCATCAGGTATTGTACAAGTTTCATTGTGTAATCAAATTTCAACGTATCACAAGAACACCAAAATCAGATACAATCACGTGGCATTACAATCTCTCACAGTGCTGCTCTCCTTTCAAGTATTTTCAAGTCCAACATGTCTCCATTGTATTTCTCCATTCCCTTCTTAGAGCCTTGGAGCTAGATGCAGCACAATGATGAAAACGCAAAGTCACTGGATGCATTTCCTTTGAAGAAGCTCACTATGTCTGCACCAGTCACATTCCAAAAGTAATGAGTTGCTGCTGCCATTTGCTACAAATGAGAGCAAGGGTGCTGGCAACATGTGAACATTGGCATCAAAGTCGGAACACTGCAGAGTTTAAACTGTGTGAGAATGGAGGCAGTGTTTTTAAAGAGTGTTTTGGAAAGATAACAACCAAAAATATCTCAACTGCCAGGGGCTCTGACTGAGGTGCAGGAGACAGCAGAGGAAAGCTTAAGCAGGATCAGCTCAAAAGATGTGAACGGATTCCCAAAAGATTGGAGACAAATTAAAAGAAACAAGGTTTGAAGCTATTCCAGATTAATGAATGACAGAATCTTTGCTGCACAACCACAGGACATAGAACATAGAACAGTACAGCACTAGGAACTTGCCCTACAGCCGAACCTGATGCCATGTTGAACCTTTGCTGAACTTGCTATTATTCCAACCGATTTTAACAAGGAATGTAATCTTTTTTTAAATTGTGATTTAAAAATAGAACCAAATCATGTATTCACCACAGGAATATAAAACCTGTCTAAAGCATTTCCAAAATTATGAATTCACAAAATGGTCTGTCATTTAAGATTTATTTATTTAAACATTTTTGTTTACATTTACTCCTCTCCATATTTTGTGCTTGAAACATATAACAAGATTAAGAGCAGATCATAGTTTACAGTGATTACAATGTAAACACCCATTAATAGGCACTTGGATGCTTGCATTTTGACAGGCATTCCCAGTCTGTTACTAAATGTATTCCCTCCACTCCGCACGTGCAATAATAATGGAAACCCATGTCATCTATTAAATTAGGGTTAAGATATATTAAGCAGAAAAGCATGGTTTAAATCTGCTTAAATATACTTTAAATTTAATTTGGCCAGAAATTCTTTCTGGCAGAACAATGATTTTGTCAGCTCAATGCTGGTATTTTATCAAATTCATCATTACTAAAATCTTTTGCAGAATAGATTGCTAGAGATTTTGATATTAAGTGAGGAATACGGTGTTAATGCAGGAAAGTGAGGATGTGTAAAATGATTAGTCATGATCTTAATGAGTGGTTCAATGGATGCTTCTTTTTCTCGGGTGATTGGGGATCTGAAAAATCTGTTCCATGACTGATGTGCAAACAGCATGCATACAGATAGAGCCTCTTATCATGCACATTAATATCAAATGATGTACACCCTGCAGAAGTTCTGGAGAAGAATGGGATGGTGTTGGGTAGATTGATGGGACTGAAGGCTGATAAATCCCCAGGGCCTGATGGTCTGCATCCCAGGGTACTAAAGGAAGTGGCTCTAGAAATTGTGGACACATTGGTGATAATTTCCCAATGTTGTAGAGATTCAGGATCAGTTCCTGTGGATTGGAGGGTAGCTAATGTTATCCCACTTTTTAAGAAAGGCGGGAAAGAGAAAACAGGGAATTATAGACCAGTTAGCCTTACATCAGTGGTGGGGAAGGTGTTGGAGTCAATTATAAAAAATTAAATAGCGGCACATTTGGATAGCAGTAACAGGATTGGTCTGAGTCAACATGGATTTACGAAGGGGAAATCATGCTTGACTAATCTTCTGGAATTTTATGAGGATGTAACTTGGAAAATGGACAAGGGAGAGCCAGTGGATGTAATGTACCTGGGCTTTCAGAAAGCCTTTGATAAGGTTCCACATGGCAGATTAGTGGGCAAAATTAGAGCACATGGTATTGGGAGTAGGGTACTGACGGATAGAAAATTGGTTGGCAGACAGGAAACAAAGAGTAGGGATTAACGGGTCCCTTACAGAATGGCAGGCAGTGACTAGTCAGGTAGCGCAAGGCTTGGTGCTGGGACCAAAGCTATTTACAATATACATTAATGATTTAGATGAAGGGATTAAAAGTAACATTAGCAAATTTGCAGATGACACAAAGCTGGGTGGAAGTGTGAACTGCGAGGAGAATGCTATGAGGATGCAGGGTGACAAGTTGGGTGAGTGGGCAGATGCATGGCAGATGCAGTTTAAAGCGGATAAATGTGAGGTTATCCACTTTGGTGGCAAAAAACAGGATGGCAAATTATTATCTGAATGGTGTCAAGTTGGGAAAGGGGAAGTACAACGAGAACTGGGGGTCCTTGTTCATCAGTCACTGATAGTAAGCAGGCAGTGAAGAAAGCGAATGGCATGTTGGCATTCATAACAAGAGGAGTTGAATATAGGAGCAAATAGGTCCTTCTGCAGTTGGACAGGGCCCTAGTGAGACTACACCTGAAGTATTGTGTGCAGTTTTGGTCTCCAAATTTGAGGAAGGAATTTCTTGCTATTGAGGGAGTGCAGCGTAAGTTCACAAGGTTAATTCCCGGGATGGCGGGACTGTTATATGTTGTTAGAATGGAGCGGCTGGGCTTGTATACTCTGGAATTTAGAAGGATGAGAGGTGATCTCATTGCAACATATAAGATTATTAAGGGTATGGACACGCTAGAGGCAGGAAACATGTTCCCAATGTTGGGAACAAGCAGAGAGTTGTGAATCTATGGAATTCTCTGCCTCAGAAGGCAGTGGAGGCCATTTCTCCGGATGCTTTCAAGAGAGAGCTAGATAGGGCACTTAAAGATAGTGGAGTCAAGGGATATGGGGAGAAGGCAGGAATGTGGTACTGATTGTGGATAATCCACCATGATCACAGTAAATGGCGGTGCTGGCTGGAAGGGCGGAATGGCCTACTCCTGCACCTATTGTTTATTGTCTATTGGTCCACCGGCTAAGATCCCAAATTGTTTGATTTTTAAAATATTAGCTGGAAGCTTGTAAGAGGTAGATTGGCAGAGTTTGTTTGAAGGCAAGGACAATGCTATCAAATGGGAAGATTTCAAAAATGAGATAGCAAGAGTCCAGAGGCAGCATGTTGCTCTTTGGGTGAAGAGCAAACCCAGCAAGTTCAGGAAAACATGGTTGTTGAAAGATTTTGAAGTTCTGGTCAAGAAAAAGGAGTCGGAATCACTCCCTTCGTGAGTATTGGATGTTTAAAATTATAAGGCAATCAGAAGGACAAGAAGAGGACAGATTTTGCAGGTGAATTAAGCGTAAATGGTGGCTAGGGAAAGAATATGGCTTCTTAAAGATCAGCCATGGGCCTCTTTGTGTAGAGCCAAGAGAGATAGAGGAGATATTACATGTGTATTTCTCTTCCATTTCTACTGCGGAAAGATTATTAAAGCTAAGTAATCTTTGATCATTTGAGAATTATTAGTATTGGCAATTTTAAAGCATATCCTCAGCATCCTAGCTTCTTTGTGGGAAGCTAAGGAGGAAATTACAGAGGCGCTTTCATAGATATTTGCATCAGAGATATTGGTGGAATTCGGGAGAATGGAGGGTTGCAAATATTGTACCATTATTTAAGATGGGTAGCAAGGACAAGCCGGGGAGCTACAGACCAGTGAGCCCAACCTCAGTGAAGTCATCAACCGCACTGGACCACTTGGACAACAAAAACTCATATGTCAGGCTGTTATTCATTGATTACAGCTCGGCATTTAACACAATCATCCCCTCCAAACTGGTTACCAAACTCGCAGAACTGGGTCTCTGCGCATCCCTCTGCAACTGGATCCTCGACTTCCTCGTCCACAGACCACAGTCTGTTCGTATTGGTGGAAATGTGTCAGCCTCAATAACAATCAGCACGGGAGCACCTCAAGGCTGCGTGCTCAGCCCCCTGCTGTACTCACTCTATACCCATGACTGCGTAGCGAACCACAGTGCGAACTCCATCATCAAGTTCGCTGACGACACCACTATTGTGGGGCGTATCACTGATGGGGATGAGTCAGAGTACAGAAGAGAGATCGAGCAACTGTCCATATGGTGCCAGCGCAATAACCTGGCCCTCAACACCAGCAAAACCAAGGAACTGATTGTGGACTTTGGAAGGAGTAGGAGGGGGACCCACAGCCCCATTTATATCAACGGGTCGATGGTTGAAAGGGTCAAGAGCTTCAAATTCCTGGGCGTGCACATCTCTGAAGATCTTTCCTGGTCCGAGAACACTAATGCAATCATCAAAAAAGCACATCAGCGCCTCTACTTCCTGAGAAGATTACGGAGAGTCGGATTGTCAAGGAAGACTCTCTCTAATTTCTACAGGTGCACAGTCGAGAGCATGCTGACCGGTTGCATCGTGGCTTGGTTCGGCAATTTGAGCGCCCTGGAAAGGAAAAGACTACAAAAAGTAGTAAACACTGCCCAGTCCATCATCGGCTCTGACCTTCCTTCCATCGAGGGGATCTATCGCAGTCGCTGCCTCAAAAAGGCTGGCAGTATCATGAAAGACCCACACCATCCGGGCCACACACTCATCTCCCTGCTACCTTCAGGTAGAAGGTACAGGAGCCTGAAGACTGCAACAACCAGGTTCAGGAATAGTTACTTCCCCTCAGCCATCAGGCTATTAAACCTGGCTCGGACAAAACTCTGATTATTACCAACCACTTTCTGTTATTTGCACTATCAGTTTATTTATTCATGTGTGTATATATTTATATCATGGTATATGGACACATTTATCTGTTTTGTAGTAAATGCCTACTATTTTCTGTGTGCTTAAGCAAAGCAAGAATTTCATTGTCCTATACAGGGACACATGACAATAAACTAACTTGAACTTGAACTTGAACATCAGTTGTTGGAGGAGATTCTTAGGGACAGGATCTACCAGCATTTCGATAGGCACTGACTACCCCTCTAAGAGGCAGATTGCACAGAGCAGATGCAACCTGCAGCTGCATGGAGGTGTGGAGCAGCAGTGGAGGATACCAACAGCTCCGCTTGACCAGGCCCATCCTGCAATACTATCAGCACAATGGCCTATGTTGGGTTAAGAACTCAGTCCAGGTTAAGAACTGTGTACTTATATCAACTGAAATCTGGCGACTCTTGTATACTGTCTCAATGTACTATTCATACATACTTGTACTGCATCTAAGATGTGCTTATGAATGTGTAGTAACAATTTTATTGGACTATATGCATAAAAGAATTTGACTGCACCTCAGTACATGTGACAATAAAAAGTACCATTGATTAGGAATAGTCAGCATGGTTTTATGCATGGGATATCACGTCTCCATGTTGTCCAAGGAATTTAAAATGAAAAATGGAATTTAATACTGACAAGTGAAACATAGAAACATAGAAAATAGGTGCAGGAGTAGGCCATTCGGCACTTTGAGCCAGCACCGCCATTCAATTAGATAATGGCTGATCCAGAATCAGTACCCTGATCATCCAGAACCCTGGAGAAAGTCGAAAAACAGATAGATCTGGGAGTCAAGGTGCATGGTTCCCTGGAAGTGGCTGGTCAGGTGGATAGGTGGTAAAAAAAGGTGTTTGCCTTCATTGAGGAGGGTATTGAGCACAAAAGTTGGGACATCGTGATACAGCTGTTGAAGTCATTGGTGAGACCACATTTGGAATATTCTGATATCCCAGCTGTGGAAAGGATGTCATTAATTTGGAAAAGGTGGAGAAGATATTTACCGGGATATTACCTCAGTTTGTGGGCTTCTTCTTCTTCTTGCGTATGGAGTGCACAGCCTAAAGTTGTAGGACAACTTGTTCTATTTGATCTTACTTGATTGTGCACGCCAGGTTGATTGCATTCATTGAAACAAGGCGGACCATGTGAAGGTTGCAATCTTCTACCCCAGTTTATGGGCTTGAGTTAAAGGAAGAGGTTGGATGCAACTTTTTCCCCAGAAATGCAGGAGGCCAAAGGAGCTGTCCAACTGCAGCGACCTAATTGCAGAGTTTAGAAGAGTTTGAAAAAGTGTCATGTCTCAGACCTCCTTCGACTATGTAGAAGACCTCATTCGACCTCCTTCGACTATGTTGAAGACTAGCTTCGACTAGCTTCGGGAAAATTGGACACCGAATAGTGGAGAGTGAAGACTACCTCCTTCGATCTCCTTCAACCTCCTTTCAACTATGTTGAACATTATCTACGACTACCTTTGATTACCTTCGACTACCCTCAATTACCTATGACTAACATGCTGACCTAATACGACCTACTTTGACTAAACCTACGAGTAAAAAATATATCGATTTTTTCCATGGCAACCTTTTTTTACTCGCGGGCATTTTTCAGCATGTTGAAAAATACGCCGCGACATAGCTGAGGCCTCGAGTACGGGGGGACTACTCTCAAGCATGAAGGAGAGTTACAAAGACCTCCTAGGACCTCGTGTCGACCATGCTGCGAGGATGAGTTGAGGGCAAACTATTCTAAACTTGCCAATTAGGTCGCCGCAGTGGGACAGCCCCCTTAAGGGGAGATCTTATTGAGGTGTAACAAGATCATGAGGAGCATGATCAAAATGACCATTCATGGTCTTCTTCCCAGGGTAGAGGATACTAAAACTAAAACGCATAGGCTTCAGATGAGAGGGGAGAGATTTAAGAGGAACTTCAGCGGCACATTTTTCACTTAGATGGGTAGCCCATATCTGGAATAAGCTAGAGAAAGCGATAGAAGTGGATACAATGATGACTTTTGGACAGGAAGGGTTGAGAGCGCTCCAGGCCAAATTCAAACAAATGGGGCTAGCCAAGAATGCCAACATGGTCAGCATGAAGGAGTTGGGCAGAGGGGCATGTTTCTGCGCTGTCTATTACTATAAGATTCTATATGCTGACATTATTTCTTCAAATTTCTTCTGTGCATTGGTGCAGACCACTTAACTGAAAGAGTCCCAAGTCAGGAATTGAATCCCATTTAAGTGAAATGTAAAATCGCCTAACCTTACATGCTTGACTGCCAGAGATCCAAAACTTCCATTATCCCCCCCCCCCCATTCACCTTTCCACACATCAACAAATCAGTGCCACAACCGGATCCTTGTTCAATTGCCCCAATCCTACTTTTATCTCAGCTAGATCTACACGCCTGCCCAGTGTCAATGATTGCTGTCTCCGAAGACTGCATCTTTCACCTGCCTTGCAGTCCCAGATGCATACATGGATGGACTGCCTAGCATCACTCCTTCTCTATTCATACACGGTGCATCCAAAATATAGCACTAAGCTGCCTCTAACATGCAACCTCTTGGGAGATGCAGCAATCGGCATTGCCACAAATTGTTATCTTATAGCCACTGGGTTATACACATTCCATTGTATAGGGCTCTGGTGAGACCACATCTGGAGTATTGTGTACAGTTTTGGTCTCCTAATTTGAGGAAGGACATTCTTGTGATTGAGGCAGTGCAGCGTAGGTTCACGAGATTGATCCCTGGGATGGCGGGACTGTCATATGAGGAAAGATTGAAAAGACTAGGCTTGTATTCACTGGAGTTTAGAAGGATGAGGGGGTTCTTATAGAAATATATAAAATTATAAAAGAACTGGACAAGCTAGATGAAGGAAAAATGTTCCCAATGTGGGGCGAGTCCAGAACCAGGGGCCACAGTCTTAGAATAAAGGGGAGGTCATTTAAGACTGAGGTGAGAAAACACTTTTTCACCCAGAGAGTTGTGAATTTATGGAATTCCCTGCCACAGAGGGCAGTGGAGGCCAAGTCACTGGATGGATTTAAGAGAGAGTTAGATAGAGCTCTAGGGGCTAGTGGAGTCAAGGGATACGGGGAGAAGGCAGACATGGGTTATTGATAGGGGACGATCAGCCATGATTACAATGAATGACGGTGCTGGCTCGAAGGGCCGAATGGCCTCCTCCTGCACCTATTTTCTATGTTTCTATATGCACACCATCCTATATACATCCTAGATGGTGTACACAATTAGATGTAGATAGGTGTACATCTGACAAAGGAGAAGTCTTTGTTCACACAAAATGTGTAAAGCCTCTTTTATTACCATGTCTTATGGGGCATCGTACACCGTAGAATAGACCTTGCTGGGGACGGCAAATGAAATTGGTAAATGATAGCACACGTTTTTTTAGATGCTGTACAATTCCAAGCCCATTATTTCCCCACGAGTTTCTTATACAGCCAGCTTTGTTCTGCCGTTACATGCTCTCTTTATGCTTTTTATTTAAACCGAATTAATCTGAAATAAATCCTTAAGTGATGACAGAACTGATTATTATACTTTTGTTTCATTAGTCCTGTCACCTAAAATAAACAGTAAATTAAATGAGAACTTACAGCCTTCTCTGGTTCATTATTGTCCATATTATTCATATTATTCTAGACCATGCTTCCCTTGAAAAGATGTTTTGAAGCTCTGCTCCTATTTTGCATTCTTCTTGTGTTCAAGCATCTATCTGGAGCTTGCACACACCTTAAAAATTGTCTTGTGCTTAGTTATCATTCGTCAAATCTAAAACCAAGCAGCAACCAAGACAGAGGAAAGCAGCAGGATATAATATGATTAACAGTAATTGTTAAAAGATTACGGGAGACATATGTTGATCCTGAACAAAGAGCCTCTGATTCTCAAATTGAGCACTCAGGCACTGATGTACATGAGTGTTGCAAAATCCATCATTGGATTGTAATTCTTTCTGCTCATATGCCACACAACAGTAGCTGCTGTGTTTCAATTGATGGGATCACTCGCAGAGTGCATCTTACACCTGCCTAGTATCACTCCTTCTCCATCCACACATGGCTCATCCAAATATAGCATTAAGCTGCCTCTTACATGCAATCTCTTGGGTGATACAGCAATGTGCGATGATGTAGCCATCATGGCCCAAAAATGTTACGGACCATTCAAAGACATTTGTGTAGATCAGTAGACTGATACAAAAAGCTGGAGTAACTCAATGGGTCAGGCAGCGGGTCAGGCAATAGGTGATGGTACAGGCCGAGACCTTTCTTCAGACCCGTGATGTGTAGATCAGCAACCAGGTCAAAAATATGTTAGATCAGCAAAGGTTTTATTTGATTGTGTAATATGCAGAATTATTTAAGCTCTTAGTCTTTGTACACTTCAGAAGGTATATAAAAAATTAAAGTGTTTTTAAAAGTGAATAGTAATTTCATTCTGGCATCCTCTGACATGAAAGAGCTTCCCTTAACAAGAGAAAATAATCAATATTTATTCTCAAAATAACCCACAATTAGACTATGTTATTTTAGGCAGGTAGTATCAAACACAGCTTCACCTTAATTTTTCTAGGTTACAAGCAGTGTAATATTTGACTTCACGAAAGACATAGAAGCATAGAAAATATGTGCAGGAGGAGGCCATTCGGCCCTTCGAGCCAGCACCGCCATTCATTGTGATCATGGCGGTGAACATGTTTGTTTAAAAAAAAAAAAATGGAGAGCCTAACTATAATATCTAAGAAGTGAGTTGAGGAAAAATAGTACGCCGCTTGACCCAACGGCGCGGTTTATAGAAACATTTGTTTGAAGAAATTATGTGTTGAAGGACACTGAGCATTCAATGAAAGAAAACCACATACTCTCAACACTCCACCATTCCTATAAGTATCAAAAACTTATTTAATACAAGACAGCTTAATAAAATTGAATTATATCCCGTGATATTTATCGTGGCATTATGATATTCTCAACAGAATAGGCCCATTTGCGCTGAGTCTATTATATTAATTGCTATACAGAATTTAACAACAAATCAGTCCTGGGAGTTGAGAATAGACAGGTTCACAGAACTAATGCTCCTCATAGCTTATTTCTATTGCTGAAATTATGTTTCAAAGCAACAGTAATAATTATTCATGTTCACTTAAAGTGCTGTCACCCATCATCAATTCTCACATCTATTGATGAATAAAGGGAAAAGAAAAATACAAGGGGTCTCTTTGATATCTCAGCACTGCATTTTAATTTCTTAATTAAATACGCATTTACGAATTGATTTTATAAATTATATTTGCTAAATCCAACATAGTGCTAACAGCTTAGGGGAAAAATATCAATAAAATATCCCTGAGATATATTGTGGCATCCTAAATGTCAAATTAAAACCATAAGTTAAGTGGAGCTGAAGTAGATAGAGAACACACAAGTGAATATAAATACCAGCACAAAGTAAATGGGCCAAATGGCCTATTCTGTCTTATCAAATCTATATAAATCTACGCAAATGTCTTCTTATCACTGAGATTCACTCAGAAATTGTCTCTGCAGGCATTCAGGTTGAAATTCCTGCAGCAAGTACAGAAAACGGCAAGATTTGTCACACGTAGCCACATCACCCAAAATAATTTGCCGGAATCGTGATAAAATACTCATGGCCTGCCAACTCCACAAGATGCAGGTGAAATTTCACCGTTGAAACTATTCATTTTTTTAAATAACCATCGGAATTATAGATAAGGATTTTTTTTTACCAGTAACACCCTGCCTATGATTCTCCTTGGTGAAGAAAGGCTCACCGCATGATACACAATAAAGTTAAGATAAATCAATATTTAGTTTGGATGTTATGCTTACATACCTGGAAATAGCGTGGTGTGATGTGAGCTCCTTTTAATAAACATCCAGACTTTATTCTCACTGCGTTTCCCATCATCGTAGGGATGGAGCCAGTGTTATCTTGAATATCGTCCACCTCCTTCTCCAACAGTGTTTACTCTCATCAGACCGGGAATATTTTCACTCTCTGTACTGGACTAACCCAACTAAACCCACATTATTACACATGAAACCCATTGCTTTATTCCATGTTATCCACGTTTCTAATGGCTGAGTACATGACTATCAAAATAAAATAGTAAAATACCACACTTGTCTATGGCATATATTCACACTGTCTATGCCACGATTTAGCACGCTGATGGTTCATTAAACTGATTGGTTGGATGAGACAGCTATCTTCTGAGAAAAGATTCAGACAAGGCCTGTACTCTTGAAATTAGAGGAAGGAGAGACGATTCTCATTTAGGTATAAAAAGGTTCTGTGGCATATATCAGGGTAGGTGCTTTCTGCTGGTTAATGAATCGGGAACTAAGGGGCAGATACAGCACAAGAGGATGCCTGCCTAAAACTAAGATAGGGAACATTTTCTCCTCATGAGGGACATCATCAACCTTTGAAATTATCTTTCCTAGAGGTATAGAGGCTGGGACATTTAGGGGCCAGGGTAGATTTTGTTTTGGACAAGAGTGAAATCAAAAGTTATTGGTGGGAAACAGGAAAGTGGAGTTGAAAACCAACGATCAGAGCAGCCTGGTCTGATTGAATGGGGAAGCAGGATTGGATTCCTGCTGCTACTCCAGGGCTATTCTGAATTCCTGGTGTTTACCGGACATTTCCCGCATATCTGGTGACCAGTTCTATCAGTAGGGGAATCCTGGATTTGATTCCAGAGCGGTCGCCGGGTACATTAGCAACATCATAATACCGTGGCCCCATCGAGCTCCATCACATGATAAACGAGTGAAATGCCATTTAGAAAACGGTGGTAGAGGTGGAATAAATAGGCTGACAATGCAAAGCTATGTTAGTGGTATTAAAAAAAAAGTGAAAATACGACAGTGAATGCTAAAATACCTCGTTCCAGGTTAAACCCTGGCTATGATTTAACGCGTTCTTTACTCTGCCTTTATCCTCCAGACAGCATGCAGCTGCCGGCGATTAAAAAAAAGAAATGGGATCTCAAGAACGTCGAACTTATCAAAAATGAAGTACATTTAAATATTTGACTCCACAAAACCAAAGAGCAGCGTTCTCACCGGATATTGTACACGTACCGGTAATAATATCAATAATGACAAGACTTCGCGGTTCTCTTCAGTGTTTGAGCTCCTTGGAGCGAATTCTTTAACTTCCTACTAGTTCACCTCACCACTCACACAGGAAGCATCTTCTAGCGGCACAGAGTTTGATCCACACATTTGTTGAACTGAAACGTACCCACGATGCATGTGTATTCTCTTTTGGAGAAAACTTCGAACACGAGGTCCAACCCGGTGGCTCGCTGCTAACGGGAAAGGTGTTCTGACTTAGAAATGTACGGTCCCTTGCTGCAGTTAACCCCCTGTGTTCCACCTAGACTTCCCCCGCGTAAAATAGGATCCGCTACAAATCGACTCCCCGTTCCACCAACGCCAGTTCACTTCTCTCGTAAATCAACTTTTGCGCTCCGCCCGTCTTGAAAAGTTTACGCGTTTGGCCAAAGTGGCCAATATTTCAAAAACGCAGCGTTTTGAAAGAATCCGACTATATGCCGGCAACTAGCACAACAACCAGAGAACTATCGGTCAACGAGAGACATGTCCCCTCCACAGCGAGGCGCACAGACAGAGACTTTACATTCAACTGATTAATATTCTGAATATTCTTATATTAATAGTCTGAAGATGGGTCTCGACCCGAAACGCCACCTATTCCTTTCCACCAGCGATGCTACCTGAGCCGCTGAGTTACTCCAGCATCTTGATGAATATTCTACCTTAACTACTGGTGGCTGGCATGGCAAGCAATGCTGGGCATTCCCACTGAATATCAGCGATAACCAGAGGATCCCACCTGCCCGAAGCCCCTCTCACCCTCTCCCTGGAAATAGGTTAAGCACACAAACGCGGGAATCGAGATTGTCATACTTTTTGTTCCTGTGGAGACTGGGACGGGTTGGCCGGCCTTGTCGGCGGAGAGGCATCAAGCGGAGGGCGCCCAAGTCTTGTCAGTGTGACAGTGTGGTGACTGTGCTGTTGTACACCACTGATACTGGGAGCAGGCGCAAAGCCACCAACACACATCCCTGACTGACCAACAAGTCGCCACCGAGAGCGTTGCGTTTCTCATGACCATCTTCACAGAGCAGCGAGCCAGCTCGAAACACGAGGAGATGCCCTTTAAAAAAAAACAAAGATATCTCTCGTTTCCCTTTCCCCTGGCTCTCAGTCTGAAAAAGGGTGAGCCTGACCCGCTTTTTTGTGTCTATCTTCGGTTCAAACCAGCGTCTGCAGTTCCTTCCTGCACAGGTATATTAAAAACACTTCACAGTTTGCATGTTGGTGTTCAGACGCAGTGGAATCCCAAATACTAACACCAACCCAAAATGCGTCATGTTAGGCATCGCCCTCTGGAGATGCACAAGTTTCTAACATTATTTCCATGTACTGCACGTGAAATATTGGTATCCCAACTCATGTTCAGCATCTACAACCCGTTCTGTACCAAGCATTTAAATCATTGCCAGAATCAGTTAGTTCAACCAGCCGACAGTAACATTGCCAATGTGCAGTGTGTGGACACCGTCAGCTTGCGAAAGCCCCCTTTTTTGCATTCGCGACCCCGGTATCATCTTCCACACAGTGACTTATACTTTCTCTCCGTGTTAACCCTCTTTATTTGTAAGCCATGTCATTCTACGCAGTGTTTCCATGGCAGCGGTTATAAGCGGCTATGGACATTTCACGATATGTAGCAGGTTTAAAATGAAAGCACGTTTAAACATTTTTTTTTTGCTCTGAGATTTCACACTTAAATTATCGGCTACGGCACACTTGCAATGTCACTTTGCCCTTTTTACGCAGCAAAAAAACTCACATTTATCCTGTCCGGGGGATAAATGGGTGAAAACACACTTGCAAATATACCTGGACATCTAGGAGGCTGCTGAGTTCGAATGTCCTGGGCTGTAGTAATGTACCCGAAGAAGCTTTAGAACTGGCAGCGTGGCGTTATAATATAATTTACCTCCGCTATATGCGTCAATTTTAACGGTAAATTTATGTTAAATGGTTCGCTATAAGCTTTCTGCTCACCAAGAGACATTAGATTGAAACCATGGATCCAATTTATGAAGGATATAAAACGCATTGTTTATACATGGTAGACTGCGCGTAACCAGGGCGTCAGTAACTGATTTAGAACTACACTGGAGACTGGAGTTGAGAAGTGATAAAATAAAAATATATATTTAACGTGGATGCAAACATAATTAAAACGTGTAAAAGGCACCGAGGAACAGCGTTGAAGCTGGACAAACACACACATTATATGTTGGAACAAGAGACCACAGTAATCCGGAGAAAAACACAAATTGCTGGAGGATCTCAGCCGGCCAGGCAGCATCTGTGGAGGCATGAGATGCCAACTAGCACTAGCCCGCTGCATTCCTCTAATAGATCGGGTTTTTTTGCTTTACATTATATGTTCATGAAATGGTTCTTGCCTGAATCAAAATTCAGATACTTATCATTTTTAACGTCCATTAAAAATAACAAGAGAATTGCATGCAGCGCGATACACAATACCCGCCACGTCATCTCCGAGGCTAAATGCACCTTCAAAAATGATTTTAAAACTATTTGGGGGAAATTAAAGTAACATTAGTATTTGTGCTAATGTATCTGATGGATCAGGTTCTGGAATGTTGCCACGCAATGGGGTGCAAATGTGAACTTTATTTTCTATATCTAATAGCGCCGACAATTATAACCACGAGGTAAACACCTCTGACAAAATAGCAGAGTTGAAGTGCTATTAAGTCTGGTAGTTTCCCACAGCATAATTTTAGCGCCATAGAAACAAAGGTTCAAAGGTTGAATTTATTGTCACATACACCTAGGTGTAGTGAAATTCTTTTTGCCAATGCAGGTGGATGGGTGGCTTTGAGAGGATGTAAAAACGTTCTGCAAACAAAAACTGTAACGCAATAGATGGGTGAATAACGTGATTGATGAGGGTCGGCCAAAGGAAAATGATACATTTAAGAGCAGAAGACAACGTGACAGCGGGGAAATGAGGGAGATAAGGGCAATGAAATAACAACTGGGAATTGTCAGCTCAAGGTGAACAGGTTGATAATGAATTGTTGACGCTCGGAAGAGTGAATCATAATGTGAGAATCATGGGTGATTTCAATATTCCAGAGAGGGAGTGGGCTGATTAGGAATGGTCAAAAGAGAAAGGCGAATTCCCCAATGACTATTTCATAGCGTGACATCTTCACTCAGGCAATGATACCACTATAATACCATAAAGCAAAACAAATGTGGCCTGGAATTAGAAACATTTGATCCGAATGATCGACTATATACAGTATGGATATAGATGAGAGTAGCAGGCCATTCAACCATACAAGACTCCTCTGCCATTCAATACAATCATGGCAGATCATTTAAATTCAGTACCATTGACCAAGTTCAGCAGAAGAACCATATCTAATTCTTTCTGGAAAGCTACTTAATGACGTGACCTTAACTGGTAGAGCATTCCACAGGTTCACCCTGTTTTGGGTGAAGAAATTTCTCATCTCAGTCGTAGAGAGAATGGTGAATCTGTGGAATTCTCTGCCACACAAGGTAGTTGAGGCCAGTTCATTGGCTACATTTAAGAAGGAGTTAGATGTGGCCCTTGTAGCAAAAGGGATCAGGGAGTATGGAGAGAAGGCAGGTACAGGATACTGAGTTGGATGATCAGCCATGATCATATTGAATGGCGGTGCAGGCTCGAAGGGCCGAATGACCTACTCCTGCACCTGTTTTCTATGTTTCTATGTTTCTATGTAAATGCCCTGCCTTCTACTGGGCTTGTATTCACTGGAATTTAGAAGGAGGTTTCTATAACCTTATAGAAACTGATAAAATTCTTAAAGGATTGGGCAGGCTAGATGCAGGAAAAATGTTCCTGATGTTGGAGGTCCTGAACCAGGGATCACAGTTTAAGAATAAAGGGTAGGCCATTTAGATCATAGAGTCATGGAGTCCATATCCCTCCAAACGTGTCCTATCCATGGACATGTCTAACTGTTTCTTACACGACAGGATAGTCCCAGCCTCAACTACCTCCTCTGGCAGCTTGATCCATACACGCACCACCCTTTGTGTGAAAAAGTTATCCCTCGGATTCCTATTAAATCATTTCCCCTTCACCTTGAACATAAGTCCTCTTTTCCTCGATTCCCCTACTCTGGGCAAAAGACTCTGTGCATCTATCCAATCTATTCCTCTCATGATTTTGTAAACCTCTATAAGATCACCCCTTATCTTCCTATGCTCCATGGAATAGAGACCCAATCTACTCAACCTCTCCCTTTAGCTCACACCCACTAGTCCTGACAACATCCTCGTAAATCTTTTCTGAACCCTTTCAAGCTTGACAATATCTTTCCTATAACATGGTGCTCAGAACTGAACACAATATTCTAAAATATTCTCACCAACGTCTTACACAACTGCAACGTGACCTCCCAACTTCTATACTCAATACTCTGACTGATGAAGGCCAAAGTGCCAAAAGCCTTTGTGACCACCTTAGCTACCTGCGACTCGACCTTCAAGGAACCATGCACCTGTACTCATGGATCCCTCTGCTCTATAACACTACCCAGAGGCCTAATAGACAGAGTTGATGTGGACAAGCTTTACCCTTTGAGAATAGGGAAGATTCAAACAAGAGGACATGACTTCAGAATTAAGGGACAGAAGTTTAGGGGTAACATGAGGGGGAACTTCTTTACTCAGAGAGTGGTAGCGGTGTGGAATGAGCTTCCAGTGGAAGTGGTGGAGGCAGGCTCGTTGGTATCATTTAAAAATAAATTGGATAGGCATATGGATGAGAAGGGAATGGAGGGTTATGGTATGAGTGCAGGCAGGTGGCACTAAGGGAAAATAATTGTTCGGCACGGACTTGTAGGGCCGAGATGGCCTGTTTCCGTGCTGTAATTGTTATATGGTTATATGGTGTTGGTCCTGCCTTTGTTCGACGTCTCAAAATGCAACACCTCACACTTCTCTGTATTAAATTCCATCAACCATTCCTCCACCCACCAGGCCAATTGATCCAGATCCTGCTGTAATCGTTCACAACCATCTTCACTATCTGAAAAACCACTAACTTTTGTATCATCAGCAAACTTGCTAATCTTACCCTGTATGTTCTCATCCAAATCTTGATGTAGATGACAAACAGTAACCAAATCCTGAGGCACACCAGGCATGCAGTCTGAGAAGCAACCTTCCACCATTACCCTCTGCTTCCTTCCATGGAGCCAATTTTCTATCCATTCAGCTATCTCTCCTTGGATCCCATGCGATCTAACCTCCAAGAGCAGCCTACCATGAGGCTCGAACGCCTTACCAAAGTCAATTTACACAACTTCTACAGCTCTGCCCTCATCAACCTTTTTGGTCGCATCTTCAAAAAAATCAATCAGATTTGTGAGGCGTCCTCCCACATACAAAACCATGTTGACTATCCCTAATCAGCCCATGCCCATCCAAATGCCTGTATATCAATGTATCAATGTGTTTCAATATAATTATGGAGAGAGATAAATTGGGGGAAATTAAAGTAACATTAGTATTTGTGCTAATGTATCTGATGGATCAGGTTCTGGAATGTTGCCACGCAATGGGGTGCAAATGTGAACTTTATTTTCTATATCTAATAGCGCCGACAATTATAACCACGAGGTAAACACCTCTGACAAAATAGCAGAGTTGAAGTGCTATTAAGTCTGGTAGTTTCCCACAGCATAATTTTAGCGCCATAGAAACAAAGGTTCAAAGGTTGAATTTATTGTCACATACACCTAGGTGTAGTGAAATTCTTTTTGCCAATGCAGGTGGATGGGTGGCTTTGAGAGGATGTAAAAACGTTCTGCAAACAAAAACTGTAACGCAATAGATGGGTGAATAACGTGATTGATGAGGGTCGGCCAAAGGAAAATGATACATTTAAGAGCAGAAGACAACGTGACAGCGGGGAAATGAGGGAGATAAGGGCAATGAAATAACAACTGGGAATTGTCAGCTCAAGGTGAACAGGTTGATAATGAATTGTTGACGCTCGGAAGAGTGAATCATAATGTGAGAATCATGGGTGATTTCAATATTCCAGAGAGGGAGTGGGCTGATTAGGAATGGTCAAAAGAGAAAGGCGAATTCCCCAATGACTATTTCATAGCGTGACATCTTCACTCAGGCAATGATACCACTATAATACCATAAAGCAAAACAAATGTGGCCTGGAATTAGAAACATTTGATCCGAATGATCGACTATATACAGTATGGATATAGATGAGAGTAGCAGGCCATTCAACCATACAAGACTCCTCTGCCATTCAATACAATCATGGCAGATCATTTAAATTCAGTACCATTGACCAAGTTCAGCAGAAGAACCATATCTAATTCTTTCTGGAAAGCTACTTAATGACGTGACCTTAACTGGTAGAGCATTCCACAGGTTCACCCTGTTTTGGGTGAAGAAATTTCTCATCTCAGTCGTAGAGAGAATGGTGAATCTGTGGAATTCTCTGTCACACAAGGTAGTTGAGGCCAGTTCATTGGCTACATTTAAGAAGGAGTTAGATGTGGCCCTTGTAGCAAAAGGGATCAGGGAGTATGGAGAGAAGGCAGGTACAGGATACTGAGTTGGATGATCAGCCATGATCATATTGAATGGCGGTGCAGGCTCGAAGGGCCGAATGACCTACTCCTGCACCTGTTTTCTATGTTTCTATGTTTCTATGTAAATGCCCTGCCTTCTACTGGGCTTGTATTCACTGGAATTTAGAAGGAGGTTTCTATAACCTTATAGAAACTGATAAAATTCTTAAAGGATTGGGCAGGCTAGATGCAGGAAAAATGTTCCTGATGTTGGAGGTCCTGAACCAGGGATCACAGTTTAAGAATAAAGGGTAGGCCATTTAGATCATAGAGTCATGGAGTCCATATCCCTCCAAACGTGTCCTATCCATGGACATGTCTAACTGTTTCTTACACGACAGGATAGTCCCAGCCTCAACTACCTCCTCTGGCAGCTTGATCCATACACGCACCACCCTTTGTGTGAAAAAGTTATCCCTCGGATTCCTATTAAATCATTTCCCCTTCACCTTGAACATAAGTCCTCTTTTCCTCGATTCCCCTACTCTGGGCAAAAGACTCTGTGCATCTATCCAATCTATTCCTCTCATGATTTTGTAAACCTCTATAAGATCACCCCTTATCTTCCTATGCTCCATGGAATAGAGACCCAATCTACTCAACCTCTCCCTTTAGCTCACACCCACTAGTCCTGACAACATCCTCGTAAATCTTTTCTGAACCCTTTCAAGCTTGACAATATCTTTCCTATAACATGGTGCTCAGAACTGAACACAATATTCTAAAATATTCTCACCAACGTCTTACACAACTGCAACGTGACCTCCCAACTTCTATACTCAATACTCTGACTGATGAAGGCCAAAGTGCCAAAAGCCTTTGTGACCACCTTAGCTACCTGCGACTCGACCTTCAAGGAACCATGCACCTGTACTCATGGATCCCTCTGCTCTATAACACTACCCAGAGGCCTAATAGACAGAGTTGATGTGGACAAGCTTTACCCTTTGAGAATAGGGAAGATTCAAACAAGAGGACATGACTTCAGAATTAAGGGACAGAAGTTTAGGGGTAACATGAGGGGGAACTTCTTTACTCAGAGAGTGGTAGCGGTGTGGAATGAGCTTCCAGTGGAAGTGGTGGAGGCAGGCTCGTTGGTATCATTTAAAAATAAATTGGATAGGCATATGGATGAGAAGGGAATGGAGGGTTATGGTATGAGTGCAGGCAGGTGGCACTAAGGGAAAATAATTGTTCGGCACGGACTTGTAGGGCCGAGATGGCCTGTTTCCGTGCTGTAATTGTTATATGGTTATATGGTGTTGGTCCTGCCTTTGTTCGACGTCTCAAAATGCAACACCTCACACTTCTCTGTATTAAATTCCATCAACCATTCCTCCACCCACCAGGCCAATTGATCCAGATCCTGCTGTAATCGTTCACAACCATCTTCACTATCTGAAAAACCACTAACTTTTGTATCATCAGCAAACTTGCTAATCTTACCCTGTATGTTCTCATCCAAATCTTGATGTAGATGACAAACAGTAACCAAATCCTGAGGCACACCAGGCATGCAGTCTGAGAAGCAACCTTCCACCATTACCCTCTGCTTCCTTCCATGGAGCCAATTTTCTATCCATTCAGCTATCTCTCCTTGGATCCCATGCGATCTAACCTCCAAGAGCAGCCTACCATGAGGCTCGAACGCCTTACCAAAGTCAATTTACACAACTTCTACAGCTCTGCCCTCATCAACCTTTTTGGTCGCATCTTCAAAAAAATCAATCAGATTTGTGAGGCGTCCTCCCACATACAAAACCATGTTGACTATCCCTAATCAGCCCATGCCCATCCAAATGCCTGTATATCAATGTATCAATGTGTTTCAATATAATTATGGAGAGAGATAAAACTGGACCTAGGGTTGAGATTTTTGATTGGAGAAAGGCTAACTTTGAGGAGATGCGAAAGGATTTAAAAGGAGTAAATTGGGACAGTTTGTTTTATGGGAAAGATGTGGAAGAGAAATGGAGTACATTTAAAGGTGACATTTTAAGAGTACAGAATCTTTATGTCCCTGTTCGGTTGAAAGGAAATCGTAAAAATTGTAAAGAGCCATGGTTTTCAAGGGAAATTGGACACTTGGTTCGGAAAAAGAGGGAGATCTACAATAGTTATAGGCAGCATGGAGTAAATGAGGTGCTTGAGGAGTATAAAGAATGTAAAAAGAATCTTAAGAAAGAAATTAGAAAAGCTAAAAGAAGATATGAGGTTGCTTTGGCAAGTAAGGTAAAAGTAAATCCGAAGGGTTTCTACCGCTATATTAATAGCAAAAGGATAACGAGGGATAAAATTGGTCCATTAGAGAGTCAGAGTGGCCAACTATCTGCAGAGCCAAAAGAGATGGGGGAGATATTGACCAGTTTCTTTTCTTCGGTATTCACCAAGGAGAAGGATATTGAATTATGTGAGGTAAGGGAAACAAGTAGAGTAGCTATGGAAACTATGAGGATCAAAGAAGAGGAAGTACTGACACTTTTGAGAAATATAAAAGTGGATAAGTCTCCAGGTCCGGACAGGATATTCCCTAGGACATTGAGGGAAGTTAGTGTAGAAATAGCAGGGGCTATGGCGAAATATTTCAAATGTCATTAGAAACGGGAATAGTGCCGGAGGATTGGCGTACTGCGCATGTTGTTCCATTGTTTAAAAAGGGGTCGAAGAGTAAACCTAGCAATTATAGACCTGTTAGTTTGACGTCAGTGGTGGGCAAATAAATGGAAAGAATACTTAGAGATAATATATATAAGCATCTGGATAAACAGGGTCTGATTAGGAACAGTCAACATGGATTTGTGCCTGGAAGGTCATGTTTAACTAATCTTCTTGAATTTTTTGAAGATGTTACTCGGGAAATTGATGAGGGTAAAGCAGTGGATGTTGTGTATATGGACTTCAGTAAGGCCTTTGACAAGGTTCCTCATGGAAGGTTGGTTAAGAAGGTTCAATGGTTGGGTATTAATGGTGGAGTAGCAAGATGGATTCAACAGTGGCTGAATGGGAGATGCCAGAGAGTAATGGTGGATGGTTGTTTGTCAAGTTGGAGGCCAGTGACGAGTGGGATGCCACAGGGATCTGTGTTGGGTCCACTGTTTTTTGTCATGTACATCAATGATCTGGACGATGGTGTGGTAAATTGGATTAGTAAGTATGCAGATGATACTAAGATAGGTGGGGTTGTGGGTAATGAAGTAGAGTTTCAAAGTCTACAGAGAGATTTATGCCAGTTGGAAGAGTGGGCTGAAAGATGGCAGATGGAGTTTAATGCTGATAAGTGTGAGGTGCTACATCTTGGCAGGACAAATCAAAATAGGACGTACATGGTAAATGGTAGGGAATTGAAGAATGTAGGTGAACAGAGGGATCTGGGAATAACTGTGCACAGTTCCCTGAAAGTGGAATCTCATGTAGATAGGGTGGTAAAGAAAGCTTTTGGTGTGCTGGCCTTTATAAATCAGAGCATTGAGTATAGAAGTTGGGATGTAATGTTAAAATTGTACAAGGCATTGGTGAGGCCAATTCTGGAGTATGGTGTACAATTTTGGTCGCCTAATTATAGGAAGGATGTCAACAAAATAGAGAGAGTACAGAGGAGATTTACTAGAATGTTGCCTGGGTTTCAGCAACTAAGTTACAGAGAAAGGTTTGACAAGTTAGGGCTTTATTCTTTGGAGTGCAGAAGGTTAAGGGGGGACTTGATATGGGTTTTTTAAATGATGAGAGGGATAGACAGAGTTGACGTGGAAAAGCTTTTCCCACTGAGAGTAGGGAAGATTCAAACAAGGGGACATGACTTGAGAATTAAGGGACTGAAGTTTAGGGGTAACATGAGGGGGAACTTCTTTACTCAGAGAGTGGTAGCTGTGTGGAATGAGCTTCCAGTGAAGGTGGTGGAGGCAGGTTCGTTTTTATCATTTAAAAATAAATTGGATAGTTATATGGATGGGAAAGGAATGGAGGGTTATGGTCTGAGCGCAGGTATATGGGACTAGGGGAGATTATGTGTTCGGCACGGACTAGAAGGGTCGAGATGGCCTGTTTCCGTGCTGTAATTGTTATATGGTTATATATAACCATTATATGGTTATATGGTTATATCCTATCCCTCAGAATACTCTCCAGTAACTTACCAACTACAGATGTTAAGCTCACCGGCCTATAGTTCTCAGCATTTTCCTTGCAGGCCATCTTGAAAAGAGGTAGAACATTTGCCACCCTCCAGTCTTCCAGTACCTCTCCTGTATTTAAGGACGACTCATAAATTTCAACCAGGGCTCCTGCAATTTCCTCTCTAGTTTCCCACAATGTCCCCTGATATATCAGATCAGGCTCTGGAGATTTGTCTCCAATCAAACACGACAATACCTTCAGTACTTCTTCGACAGTAACCCTGACTGCTCTCAAGACACTTCCAGTAACTACTCCAATTTCCTTCGTCCGGCTGTCTTTCTCCTCGGTAAATACAGAGGAGAAATACTCATTTAGGACCTTGCCCATCTCCTGTGGCTCCACACAGAGGTGACCGCTTTGATTCCTGAGAGGTCCCACTTTCTCTCTAGTTAGCACTGGGATGAGGAAAAACGTATTCACCCAGAGAGTTGTGAATCTGGGAAATTCTCTGCCACAGAAGGCAGTGAAGGCCAATTCACTGAATGCTTTCAAGAGAGAGTGAGATTTTGCTCTTAGGGCTAAATGAAGCAAGGGATATGAGGAGAAAGCAGGAAGAGGGTGCTAATTTTGGATGATCAGCCATGATCATATTGAATGACGGTGCTGGTTCGAAGGGCCGAATGACCTACTCCTGGACCTATTTTCTATGTTTCTATGTATTTATGTTCCTATACTGAGGCAATGAGCTGTGATTTTGTATATCCCGCCATCCGGAACATCCTGCATTTAGTCGGTCTAGTCCTGTCAGGATTTTATAAGTTGCAATGAAGTCATCTGTCACTCTTCTAAACTCCAGCAAATATAGGCCCAATCGTCCCAATCTCTCTTCATAAATCAACATTGCTATTTCAGAAATCAGTGAACCTTTGTTTGCACTCTCTTCAAGCAAAAACACATAATTCCACAGAGAAGGAGACTGACATTGCGCACAGTACTCAATATATAGTTCAAAAGTTCACAAGTTCTAGGAGCAGAAGAAGGTCATTTGCCCATCAAGTCTACTCCGCCATTCAATCATGGCTGATCTATCTTTCACTCTCAAACTCATTCTCCTGCCTTCTCCCTATAATTCATGACACCCGTACTAATCAAGAATCTGTCAGTTTCTGCCTTAAAATTTTCAATTGGCCTACACAGCCGTCTGTGGCAATGATGTCCACAGATTCACCGCCCTCTGACTAGTCTCCACCAGGGGCTCCACAACTGCATTATGACATCCTTGCTCGGCATTTAAATTTAATGGCAATGAGGAAAAAATACCATTTGCCTTCTCAAAGCACCCACCGATTCAGCAGTTGTTGCATACGGTCACCTACTGTAAGGCTCATTGCGCCTCCCCCCTTTCTAATTTGTCACCATTCATTATATAAGATGCCTTGTTCATTATGGCACAAAAGTGAATAACCTCACCTTTATCTGAATCTCCCACGCATTTGCCAACTCACTCCTCTGTTCATTTTACACCAGAGATTCTCTGCAACTTACAGACAACTCACACTCCCATCCATTTTCGTATTACCTGCAAAATTAGAGGTATTACATCTAATTCCCTCAAACTAAATCAAGCACTATATCCTACAGTATTCCACTGGTAACTGTCTTCTACTCAGAAAAGGACCTGTTTATTTCTCCTCTTTGTTTCCTGTTCCTCTCTGTCAGCCCGTTCCTTCGTCAAGTCAGTGGGTCGCCCTCAACCCTATAGGTTTTCATTTCAACAAGCATCTTTTATGTAAACTTGTCGAAAACTTTCTGTAAGTCCAAATACGCTGCATCCACTTATTCTCCCCATTCACTCTGCTACTTACATCCTCAAAGAATTCCAGTAAATTTGTCACGCATGACATCTCTTTCAGAAATCTAGGTGGATATTGACTGATCCTATCACAATTTTACAAATGCTCTATTACATTTTTAACAATGGCACTGGGGATTTATCAGCCGTCATCCTGATGAATGAATTTCTCAAACTCCTTTTTTCTGCTAATACCGATTGCTTTCAGTTCCGTACAGTCACTAAACCCTGAGTTCACTAACATCAGTGGGAGGTTTTTGTGTCTTCCTTTGTAAAGACAGAACAAGAATATTTGTTCAATGTCTCCCATTTATATCCCCCTTTTTTGACTGAAGATAGATAGAATGCAGGAGTAACTCAGCGGCACAGGCAGTATCTCTGGAGAGAAGGAATGGGTGATGTTTCAGGTCGAAACCCTTCTTCAGACTGTGAGTCAGGGGAGATGGAGACATAGAGATATGGAAGGGTAAGGTGTTAAAACACAGATCAAAGGGGACGATGTTCAAGGAAATGTACAATGGTAAATTGTTAGACTGTTAGATACTTACATTTGTCTACACTGATCTTTCTCTTCTCCCATATTTATAGAAGCTTATACTGTACATTTTTATATTCCCTGCAAGCTCACCTGTGGACTTTATTTTCCCCCTCTTAATTAATTCCTATCTTGCCTCTAAATTGTTTCACATTCTCAAATTTGCTACTTTTTGGGCCAATATACATATTTTTTCTTTGCATCTAACTATTCCTAATTTTCCATGGTTGAGCACACTTCTTGTCGTTTCTTTGTGCCATCCATGAATTGGTGGAGAACATCTATTTAAATGAACTACTCCTTAAATGTCTGCTGTTGTTGTTCCATTGTGAACCCCATAAGGATTGTACTTCAATCTATCTTGGGCAGCTCGCAATTCCGTCATCCCAATTCAAGGTCCTCATTTCAGTCACTCTCCACCTTAATAAAGAATTCTATCACATTCTGCCTGTCATTCCCAAAGGGCTTTGTAAAGATTGTTAATTACTTTTCGTATTTCTGCAATATTAATCTAGGATTAAAATTTTTTTTAATGCAATGCCACAGTTCTAAAACAGGATGACCTGGTCTCTTATTACTCACCCAGAGAAGTATCCCATTTACACTCCTTGGGCTTCTCTTCCTACAGATTTGGCTAAACTAAATGATATGTAGATTATATCTACCCTTGATTCCAATTGTAATATTATTACACACATCCCTAATTTCTTATTGAATGGCATCAACAAGATTATTGCCTGTTCAAGAGTCTGCTGTACAATTCCCATTAATAATTTCTGTCCATAGTAACTCCTAGTTCTACCAGTTACAGTAGATTTTGTACCATTCTATCTAATATCCTTCCACACTATTGCACTGAAGTTGCAACATTACCCCATCTTCCTTTTCTTTAGGACTGTCCTTCCTAAACACAGTTTGGATTGATATTGAAGAACCACAATGCCAAGTGCTGAAATATTGAAAACTATAAAGTTCTCTACAAAGAATTTACCGAATGGGAACAGTAAAAGCATAAGCCCTCAAGTTTTCACATGTCATTCCACCCTTAATTGTAATACAGTGACAGCATAATTCTAAAAAATTACAAACCAAGAGTAATTAGGCATGAGAAACGTTGAAGGGATGTGGTTCGCAAAATTCAACATAGTCTGCACATTTCTCAAGTCAGTGGATGGTAATCACAAGGCGCATTAGACAGGGTGAAGTGTAATGAGAAGTTGATTACACAGACCATTGCTATAAAAACATCTTAATTAACAGCAATAAGAAACTCAGAAGAAATTTATTTTCTCAAGCAGGTGAGATTGTAGAACTTGCCACCACATTGCTCGAGTTGAGTAACACAGATATATTTAAGTCCAGATAAGTGCACAAGAAAGTAGAATAAATCATTGAAAGGGTGAGAAGATATAATTAGTGGGGTAGGAAGCTCATGTGGAACACCGGCATCTCAAAGACACGATTAATTCCATGTAATTAATTCTTAATAAGATTCAAATATTTTCAGCTTAGTAAAGCACCAACAAAATTAGCTTGATCATTTGACTGTTAAATTAGAACAAATATTATGGTCAGTCAGGAAATAAAGATTACATTAAATTAGTCCACATTACTCTTCATGAATGAGCAGTGACAAAAAATTCCAGA
This sequence comes from Amblyraja radiata, assembly GCF_010909765.2. Lineage (NCBI taxonomy): Eukaryota > Metazoa > Chordata > Chondrichthyes > Rajiformes > Rajidae > Amblyraja > Amblyraja radiata. The sequence continues at coordinate 16,241,089 of NC_045969.1, forward strand.
TGGAATTATTGCAAGAGTCCTCAAGGAATTTAATGGAAAAAGCAAGTGTTCCAGTTGATGAACATACAAATTTCAAATTAGTCGGGTTTTGCATGAGGAATGGAAGTGGATAATACCAATTGTATGTTCAAAAAGCAATTAATTATAAGTTTAGAGATTACAGAAGTCATCTTATCTTAGAAACAAGGAACTGCAGATGCTGGTTTACGCAAAAGAACACAAAGTACTGGCGTACCTCAACAGGTTAGACAACATCTCTGGAGAATACAGGAAAGGACACAATGTGCTGACTCAGTGGGTCAGGCAGTATCTCTGGAGAATACAGAAAAGGACATAAAGTGCATAGTAACACAATGGGTCAGGCAGCATCAAAGGGTCCTGACATGTAATGTCACCTTTCCATGTTCTGCAGAGATGCTGCCCGACCCGTTGAGACTGGAGGACTTTGTGTCCATTTGTCATCTTAACTTGGTGGATTAAGGAAGGTTTTTAAGAATTCAGAATCAGAATCTGCAGTTACGGAAGAAATGAAAAGAAATACAGCAAGGAAGGAAGAGGATTATAAATGCAGAATCCTTTCTAAACAATAAATATGCAAATAGACTTCATTTGAAGCATTAGCTGTTTCCTTTTGATGCAAATCTGGTTGAGATTCGACCTGAAAATTTGAATTATAAATCTAGGCATGGATGCATTTAGTCTTGGCATGTGGTTTTACATAGAATTATGTAGAGTTTGTAGAACCTGTGCAGGCTCTTTCAGCCCACGTAATCCATACTGGATTCTATATGAATGTTCTTGCACCTAAGGCTATCAGCATATCTTTCAATTCATTTCTCCCTCATGTTTATCTATCTTCCCCGTTACCCTATTTTTTGTCAATGTCTTCTCATAGTAAAAAGTTAAACAATCTCGGCACCCTTCAAATAAAGATTTATTTTGCAAATCCCACATTAGATTCGTTTAATCTCCTCGCCATGCCGCATATGCTCTGTCACATGGTCACCCCTTCATTCCATTGTAGAATCATTAAAAAAATCCTGATCTCCTTCTGAAGCTTTCAAGCACTTTTTAGTTAAGAGGCACATTCTAGCTTTAAGCACTGCACGCTCACTTTATCTGGTATTGGCAACAAGAGACATAAGCCTTCTGGTTAGTATAGCTATAAACAGCAAACATGATAATAATAATCAATGTATAGTATTCTCTCACAATGGTTTCATTTTTCTTAATAGTCCCTAATAATCATTATAGTACTGCTTGTGGAAAACTGGGTTTTCATTGCTCTATGAAAAATGGAGGTGAGATTCTCTCTGTTAATAAGCACATCAATCTAGTTGGATACCATTTTGTCAACATATGTATTAAAGTTCCAATGCATACATGTATCCAGGTTACTTTAATCATTCCTATGCAACATGATAATAACTTTGCACTTAGTTTATCTGGTTGAAACATCTTCATGACCTTCATTTCTAAATATGTTATTATTGTTTCCTTATATGGAGAAAGGTATACAGAGGGATATGTCTTTGACAATGGTGCTGCACTCCCTTCTTGACTTCTTCAGAAGTATGACAGAAAATCCTTTTTTTTGTGCGAATGCAATATCTGTCAAACCTCGAAGACAATCTGAACACACTTAAAGAGCGCCACAATCAACTGTGCCCGTTGTAATGTAAAGATTTTGAATAACGTTGATGAGGCATTACAGACTGTCAATTGGCTGATCCGTGGTGGTAGCCCTATTTGCAAGCATTTTGGGTTCAGATTTCACCCAAGGTATTCCAATGTCAAGATATCAAACCAAAACTTGATCTGCTTTCTCAAAAGGTAGAAACATAGAAACAGAGAAAATAGGTGCATGAGTAGGCCATTCGGCCCTTCTAGCCAGCACCGCCATTCAATATGATCATGGCTGATCATCCAAAATCAGTACCCCATTCCTGCTTTCTCCCCATATCCCTTGATTCGGTTAGCCTGAAGAGCTATATCTAATGATCTAATGAAACATCAGTCTGAAGAAAGGTTTCGGCCCGAAACGTTGCCTATTTCCTTCGCTCCATAGATGCTGCCGCACCTGCTGAGTTTCTCCAGCACTTTTGTCTACCAGCTCTATCTAACTCTCTCTTGAAAACATCCAGTGAATTGACCTCCACTGCCTTCTGTGGCAGAGAATTCCACAGATTCCCAACTCTCTGGGTGAAATTTGTTTTCCTCATCTCAGTCCTAAACTGCCTACCCCTTATTTTTAAACAGTGACCCCTGGTTTTGGACCCTCTCATTCTTCTAAATTCCAGTGAATATCAGCCCAGTCGACCCCTTCTATCATCATATTTCATCCTGTCATCCCGGGAATTAACCTGGTGAACCTATGCTGCACTCCCTCAATAGCAAGGATGTCCTTCCTCAAATTAGAAGACCAAAACTGCACATAATATTCCAGGTGTGGTCTCACCATGGCTCTGTACAGTTGCAGTAGGACCACTTCGCTCCTATACTTAAATCCTCTCGCTATGAAGGCCAACATGCTTTCTTCACTGCAGGTAGAGAAAGATATACAGAAAGACATATCCCTGTGCAATTCTTTCTCCATCTAAGGAAACTATAGACAATAGACAATAGGTGCAGGAGTAGGCCATTTGGGCCTTCGAGGCAACACCGCCATTCAATGTGATCATGGCTGATCATCCACAATCAGTACCCCGTTCCTGCCTTCTCCCCATATCCCCATACCCCTTGAGTGCTCCCTATCTTTAAGAGCTCTATACAACTCTCTCTTGAAAGCATCCTGAGAACTAGCCTCCACCGCCCTCTGAAGCAGATAATTCCACAGACTCACAACTCCCTGTGTGAAAAAGTATTTCCTTAAATTTGGAGACCAAAACTGCACACAATACTCCAGGTGTGGTCTCACAAGGGCCCTGTACAACTGCAGAAGGACCTCTTTGCTCCTATACTCAACTCCTCTTGTTATGAAGACCAACATGCCATTCGCTTTCTTCACTGCCTGCTGTACCCGCATGCTTACTTTATAATAACCATATAACAACAATGACTTTATAATAACAATACTTTATAATAAAAATAATGACATTTTGAAATGACGGTCTTGAAGATGTTTCACCAAATAAACTGTGTGTGAAGTTATTATTATGATGAATATGAATGATTAAAGTCAGCGGCATATATACACTAGAATAATAAATGTGGTGACAAAGTGGTGTCCAACTAGATTGATGGAGTCTCACCTCCATCTTTCACAGAGCAATGAAAACCCAGTTTTCCACAAGTAGTACAACAATGATTATATGCAACTATTAACAAAAATGAAAACATTGTGGGCGAATACTATACATTGATACATTGAATACTATACAAAGAGTAGTAATGCTCATTAAAGATAATTTATCTGGTCACTATCATCATCACTGATCAAGATCACTGACCCCACTATTGACCCCACTATTTTCATTTCAATAGTGATCACAGTCGAAATGACTTCATTGGCTGTGATTTGATCATTAGAACTTTTTATGTGCTAACTAAATGGAACTTGTTCATTTTTACTGGTTATTTTTTCCGGCTCTTGCATGCTTTTTCAGAAGTGGGTAAATAATGTGTAAATGAAACAATTACCATGACATTGCTAAAGACGAGGGGTGTTACCAAACTAATTAATATAATCACCGATAATTAATGTGTATGACAGCTGACAGATTTGAGTGACACATTTCAGTGGTACATTTCTAATCAGGCAGTAAAATATAATAAGAATGTCAAGAGGATAGACACAAAAAGCTGGAGTAACTCAGCGGGTCAGGCAGCATCTCTGGAGAAAAGGAATAGATGATGGTACAGGTTGAGACCCATCTTCGGAAGACCCTTCAGTCTGAAGAAGGATCTCGGCTCGAAACGTCACTTATTCCTTTTCTTCAGAGATGCTATCTGACTCGCTTAAGTTACTCCAGCATTTTATGTCTATCTTCAGTTTTAACCAGCATCTGCAGTTCCTTCCTACACAAGAATGTCAAGAGTTCCATTTTAAGTTACATTTTTGCATTTATTTTCCTGTGCTGAACTGACAAAATATTAACCATGTTAATTTTTCTGCAAAATAGGAAATCTACTGAATCTCTGGTCACCCTTCCTATTCTCTGTGTTCGCGGAAATACACCCACCTTATGTTTAGTTCAGTTTAGTTTGGAGATACAGCGCAGAAACAGGCCCTTCGGCCCACTGAGACCACGCCGGCTAACAATCCTCACACATTACCATATAACCATATAACCATATAACAATTACAGCACGGAAACAGGCCATCTCGACCCTTCTAGTCCGTGCCGAACACATAATCTCCCCTAGTCCCATATACCTGGGCTCAGACCATAACCCTCCATTCCTTTCCCATCCATATAACTATCCAATTTATTTTTAAATGATAAAAACGAACCTGCCTCCACCACCTTCACTGGAAGCTCATTCCACACAGCTACCACTCTCTGAGTAAAGAAGTTCCCCCTCATGTTACCCCTAAACTTCAGTCCCTTAATTCTCAAGTCATGTCCCCTTGTTTGAATCTTCCCTACTCTCAGTGGGAAAAGCTTTTCCACGTCAACTCTGTCTATCCCTCTCATCATTTTAAAAACCTCTATCAAGTCCCCCCTTAACCTTCTGCGCTCCAAAGAATAAAGCCCTAACTTGTTCAACCTTTCTCTGTAACTTAGTTGCTGAAACCCAGGCAACATTCTAGTAAATCTCCTCTGTACTCTCTCTATTTTGTTGACATCCTTCCTATAATTAGGCGACCAAAATTGTACACCATACTCCAGAATTGGCCTCACCAATGCCTTGTACAATTTTAACATTACATCCCAACTTCTATACTCAATGCTCTGATTTATAAAGGCCAGCACACCAAAAGCTTTCTTTACCACCCTATCTACATGAGATTCCACTTTCAGGGAACTGTGCACAGTTATTCCCAGATCCCTCTGTTCACCTACATTCTTCAATTCCCTACCATTTACCATGTATACCACATTAGATTATGAAAGAAAACTGGCAGGGAACATAAAAACTGACTGCAAAAGTTTTTATAGATATGTGAAAAGAAAGAGATTAGTTAAAACAAATGTAGGTACCTTGCAGTCAGAAACAGGTGAGTTGATCATGGGGAACAAGGATATTGCGGACCAATTGAATAACTACTTTGGTTCCGTCTTCACTAAGGAAGACATAAATAATCTGCCGGAAATAGCAGGGGACCGCGGGTCAAAGGAGTTGGAGGAATTGAGTGAAATCCAGGTTAGCCGGGAAGTGGTGTTGGGTAAATTAAATGGATTAAAGGCCGATAAATCCCCAGGGCCAGATAGGCTGCATCCCAGAGTACTTAAGGAAGTAGCTCCAGAAATAGTGGATGCATTAGTAATAATCTTTCAAAACTCTTTAGATTCTGGAGTAGTTCCTGAGGATTGGCGGGTAGCAAACGTAACCCCACTTTTTAAGAAGGGAGGGAGAGAGAAAACGGGGAATTACAGACCAGTTAGTCTAACATCGGTAGTGGGGAAACTGCTAGAGTCAGTTATTAAAGATGGGATAGCAGCACATTTGGAAAGTGGTGAAATCATTGGACAAAGTCAGCATGGATTTACAAAAGGTAAATCATGTCTGACGAATCTTATAGAATTTTTCCGAGGATGTAACTAGTAGCGTGGATAGGGGAGAACCAGTGGATGTGGTGTATCTGGACTTCCAGAAGGCTTTCGACTAAGGTCCCACATAAGAGATTAGTTTACAAACTTAAAGCACACGGCATTGGGGGTTCAGTATTGATATGGATAGAGAACTGGCTGGCAAACAGGAAGCAAAGAGTAGGAGTAAACGGGTCCTTTTCACAATGGCAGGCAGTGACTAGTGGGGTACCGCAAGGCTCAGTGCTGGGACCCCAGCTATTTACAATATATATTAATGATCTGGATGAGGGAATTGAAGGCAATATCTACAAGTTTGCGGATGACACTAAGCTGGGGGGCAGTGTTAGCTGTGAGGAGGATGCTAGGAGACTGCAAGGTGACTTGGATAGGCTGGGTGAGTGGGCAAATGTTTGGCAGATGCAGTATAATGTGGATAAATGTGAGGTTATCCATTTTGGTGGCAAAAACAGGAAAGCAGACTATTATCTAAATGGTGGCCGACTAGGAAAAGGGGAGATGCAGCGAGACCTGGGTGTCATGGTACACCAGTCATTGAAAGTGGGCATGCAGGTGCAGCAGGCAGTGAAGAAAGCGAATGGTATGTTAGCTTTCATAGCAAAAGGATTTGAGTATAGGAGCAGGGAGGTTCTACTGCAGTTGTACAGGGTCTTGGTGAGACCACACCTGGAGTATTGCGTACAGTTTTGGTCTCCAAATCTGAGGAAGGACATTATTGCCATAGAGGGAGTGCAGAGAAGGTTCACCAGACTGATTCCTGGGATGTCAGGACTGTCTTATGAAGAAAGACTGGATAGACTTGGTTTATACTCTCTAGAATTTAGGAGATTGAGAGGGGATCTTATAGAAACTTACAAAATTCTTAAGGGGTTGGACAGGCTAGATGCAGGAAGATTGCTCCCGATGTTGGGGAAGTCCAGGACAAGGGGTCACAGCTTAAGGATAAGGGGGAAATCCTTTAAAACCGAGATGAGAAGAACTTCAGAGAGTGGTGAATCTCTGGAACTCCCTGCCACAGAGGGTAGTCGAGGCCAGTTCATTGGCTATATTTAAGAGGGAGTTAGATGTGGCCCTTGTGGCTAAGGGGATCAGAGGGTATGGAGAGAAGGCAGGTACGGGATACTGAGTTGGATGATCAGCCATGATCATATTGAATGGCGGTGCAGGCTCGAAGGGCCGAATGGCCTACTCCTGCACCTAATTTCTATGTTTCTATGTTTCTATTAGCACTATCCTACACATACTAGGGACAATTTACAATTTTACCTAAGCCAATTAACCTGCAAACCTGTACACCTTTAGAGTGTGGGAGGAAAGCGGAGCACCCAGAAAAACCCACGCAGGTTACCGGGAGAATATATAAACTTCGTATAGGCAGCTCCCATTGTCAGGATCGAACCCGTGTCTCTGGCGTTGTAAGGCAGCAACTGCTGCGCCACCGTGCGATTTATTTGTTCAAATCGTGGAATCTACTATCCCACCCACTTTTCCCCTACTCTACCTGTCTCCTTCCACCTAAATCATTCCCCCTGGCTTTACCTTTCACTCCCCTTCTCTCGTTATCTAAAACCCTTGTGTCTCATTTTCATCTCTAGCCTTTGTCACTTACTCCAGTGTCTGCCATTCAACCATCCCCCCACCCCCTCACCTGTATCTATATATAATTTGCCAGGCTTTGTCATGCTCCCGCTGCTCTTTTCCAGCTATCTCCCCCTTATAACAATGTCTAAAGAAGGGTCCCGACTCTGAAATGTTGACTATCCATTCCCTCCATATTTGCTGCCTGATCCATTGAGTTACTCCAGCACTTGATATTTTGCTCAGCATTTCAGCATCTGCAGTTGCTTGTGTCTACCAATATCATGCCTGCCTCAAACAAAACATCATTGTGATTTTGTCAAATGGCATCTCATCAAAAGGCCCTCACTTCTCTTACAAGATCCTTGAACATGTTTTTACCCAAGTTTGCATAGGTCCACTAACTCTCAAGGAGGAACATGAGTACTATAGTATTAACAGGGTTGTAATCAAACTAAAGAAAGTAACAACATTCTGTACCTCCAGTTTTACTTTAGTTTAGTTTAGTTTAGAGATACGGCTTGGAAACAGGCCCTTCAGCCCATTGTGTCCGCACCGACCAGCGATCCTCGCCCACTAACACTATCCTACACAAAATAGGGACAATTTTACAATTTTACCAAGCCAATTAACCTACAAACCTGTACGTCTTTGGACTGTGGGAGGAAACCGGAACACATGGGGAAAACCAGGCAGATCACTGGGAGAATGTACAAACTCCATACAGACTCGTAGTCAGGATTGAACCTGGGTCTCGGGTGCCGTAAGGCAGCAGTTCTACCGCTGCATCACCGTGCTGCCCTCAGGAATTGTGAGGAATTATTTTGTCTTCTCTGTCTCAACCAATGCAGCTGTAGCCATACCCACCTGGGTATGACGGGCCACACCTGCCTTTTCCATAGTTCTCTGTTGTCCAACTTCCTGTCCCATTCCTATCGTACAATTTAACAGTAATCCAGCTGAGCTTCATGTATTAATAAACCTCCTGCTATGGCTTTACAGGTCTCATATGTGTGGAAGTTTGACTCATGTAAGGAAAGAACTGCATGTCGAACAAATTAGTCGCACCCTGACCATTCCCTCTTCTCCTCTTCCCCATCGGTCAAAAGATATAGAAGTGTGAAAAGCACATCTCCAGATTCAGGGACAGTTTCCTCCCAGCTGTTATCAGGCAAATGAACCATCCTACCACAACTAGAGAGCAGTCCTGAGCTACTATCTACCTCATTGGATATCCTCGGACTACCTTTGATCGGACTTTCCTGGCTTTATCTTGCACTAAACATTATTCATGTTATTCCCTTCATCATGTACTTGTACACTGTGAAAGGCTCAATTGTAATTGAGTATTGTCTTTCTGCTGACTGGTTATCACCCAATAAAAGTATTTCCCTGTACCTCGGTACACGTGACAATAAGCTAAACTAAACTAAACTAAACTAAGTTGGAGACAGAGAAAGAGGTTTTATAACGTAGCCTCTATTTATGTTTGAAATTATAAAACCTATCAAATACAACAACTGTCAAAATAAGTGTTGTATTCATATTAGACTCCTTGATCAGAACTGGCCCTGCTCTATCTCTGTAACATAATTAGAATCCCAGCATGTGCCCTGTCAATGGAAATAAGCCAAATTTCTACCGCACTTCCTGCACCAAACTTTCTGCAACTTAAAACAAACTTATTTTCTCCCTTTCTGAATTCTGAGATAAAATCTTTGACATGTACCATTGACTCGGGTTCGCTTTCAACAGGTTCTGCCTGACCGACTCTATGTTTCCAGCACTTCTTGTTTTGTTTCATATATCCAGTATCAACAGTTTTTCATTTGATTTGCTGGCTTGCAGCTTGTGATCTTGGATGCAAGGATTCAATGAATAATGTTGAACGGGCAGGCCGTTATGTAACGGGAGAACAGTGAAGAGGAATTGCCATTCAAACTCGGTGAAAACAATTCACTTTGGCTTTTGAACTTGCCACAAATCCGTAATTGCATTGGTAATGAAAATAAATGTAGATTGATTATGGGCATAATAATAGTGCATGGCTGTTTGCAATCTCTGGCTAATCAGGCACAATCTATCTGGTTAAAATGACATTTTGATGATGACAGCGACTGAAAATAATTTCAAATTGTCTCCTAATTTACAGTTCAAAAAGTAAATTCAAGATTTTACGAACTTTTAGAGAATAAAATTTACCAATACACTGGGGCAAAAAAAACCTGACAAATACGCATGACGTTGAGAATGAAACATTTCACGCACTGCTTAGTTTTTTTGAGAAGTTCATGAATCGGTGGAATTCGTTCATCATTTGTAAATTAAAACCAACTTGATTTATAATCATTTATGTTAGTATTAGAAAATTTAATATTTGTTATAATCTATGTTCATCATTAATGCATTAATATCTTTTAATCAAAAAAACATTTATCAAGCATGCTTTTCTATTTCCTTTGAGTGTCCCTCTTTTTAGTTTAGTTCAGTTTAGTTTAGTTTGGAGATAGAGCATGGAAACAGGCCCTTCGGCCTATCGAATCCACACTGATCACTCACTCCATGTTATCCCATTTTCTCACCCACTCCTTGTTGATGGAGGCCAATTAATCTTCAAACCCACATGTCTTTAGGATGCTGTAGGAAACAGGAGCAAATAGAAGAAATCCACGTGGTCACATGGAGAATGTATAGGATACTAAAGTGGGAAAACATGGAACTAGCATTATTTTATTCCCACTAATACCAAGATTCAAGATTCAAGATTCAAGAGAGTTTATTGTCATGTGTCCCAGATAGGACAATGAAATTCTTGCTTTGCTTCAGCACAACAGAATATGGAAACATATAAACATAGAACCATAGAAAATAGGTGCAGGAGTAGGCCATTCGGCCCTTCGAGCCTGCACTGCCATTCAATATGATCATGGCTGATCATCCAACTCAGTATCCTGTACCTTCCTTCTCTCCATACCCCCTGATCCCTTTAGCCACAAGGGCCACATCGAACTCTCTCTTAAATATAGCCAATGAACTGGCCTCAACTACCTTCTGTGGCAGAGAATTCCAGAGATTCACCACTCTCTGTGTGAAAAATGTTTCCTCATCTCGGTCCTAAAAGATTTCCCCCTTATCCTTAAACTGTGACCCCTTGTTCTGGACTTCCCCAACATCGGGAACAATCTTCCTGTATCTAGCCTGTCCAACCCCTTAAGAATTTTGTAAGTTTCTATAAGATCCCCCCTCAATCTTCTAAATTCTAGCGAGTACAAACCGAGTCTATCCAGTCTTTCTTCATATGAAAGTCCTGACATCCCAGGAATCAGTCTGGTGAACCTTCTCTGTACTCCATCTATGGCAAGAATGTCTTTCCTCAGATTTGGAGACCAAAACTGTACACAATACTTCAGGTGTGGTCTCACCAAGACCCTGTACAACTGCAGTAGAACCTCCCTGCTCCTATTCTCAAATTCTTTTGCTATGAATGCTAACATACCATTCGCCTTCTTCACTGCCTGCTGCACCTGCATGCCTACTTTTAATGACTGGTGTACCATGACACCCAGGTCTCGTTGCATCTCCCCTTTTCCTAATCGGCCACCATTCAGATAATATACTTTCCTGTTTTTGCACCAAAGTGGATAACCTCACATTTATCCACTTTGGTAGGCATAAATAAATACATAACAGATCAGTGTGACCATATACCATTGAATATATATATATATATATATATATATATATATATATATATATATATATATATATATACACACACACATAAATAAGCAGATTAAGTGCAATGGGCTACCAATGTTCAGAGTTTTGTTTGAGTTGAGTTTAATAGCCTAATGGCTGTGGGGAAGTAGCTGTTCCTGAACGTTGATGTTGCAGATTTCAGGCTCCTTTACCTTCTACCTGAAGGCAGTGGGGAGATGAGTGAGTGGCCAGGATGGTGTGGATCCTTGATGATGCTGGCAGCCTTTTTGAGGCAGCAACAGCGATAGATCCCCTCGATGGTAGGGAGGTCAGAGCCGATGATGGACTGGGCAGTGTGTACAACATTTTGCAGTCTTTTCCGCTCCTGGGCACTAAAGTTGCCGAACCAAGCCACGATGCAACCGGTCAGCATGCTCTCTACTGTGCACCTGTAGAAGTTCGAGAGAGTCCTCTTTGACATATCGACTCTCCATAATCTTCTCAGGAAGTAGAGGCGCTGATGTGCTTTCTTTATAATTGCATCAGTGTTCTCAGACCAGGAGAGATCTTCAGAGATAATGCACGCCCAGGAATTTGAAGCTCTTGACCCTCTCCACCATCGACCCGTTGATATAAACGGGACTATGGGTCCCCATCCTATCCCTTCCAAAGTCCACAATCAGTTCCTTGGTTTTGCTAGTGTTGAGAGCCAGGTTATTGTGCTGGCACCATTTGGTCAAACGGTCGATCTCACTTCTATACTCTGACTCATCGTCCCACAACAATGGTGTCGTCAGGGAACTTGATGATGGAGTTCGCACCATGACCGGCTACGCAGTCATGAGTATAGAGTGAGTACAGCAGGGGGCTGAGCACGCAGCCTTGAGGTGCTCCCGTGCTGATTGTTATAGAGGCTGACACATTTCCACCAATATGGACAGACTGTGGGCAGTGAATGAGGAAGTCGAGGATCCAATTGCAGAGGGATGCGCAGAGTTATGAGAGTTTGGTAACCAGCTTGGAGGGGATGATTGTATTAATTGCCAGGGTGTAGTCAATGAATATCAGCCTGACATATGAGTTTTTATTGTCCAAGTGGTCCAGAGCAGAATGGAGAGCCAGTGAGATCGCATTCATCGTTGATCTATTGTGGCGGTAAGCGGACTGCAGTGGGTCCATGTTTTTGTTGAGGTATGAGTTGATTTGCACCATGATCAACCCCTCAAAGTACTTCATCAGCACCGACATTAGTGCCACTGGTCGATAGTCATTGAGGCACGTCACCTTGCTCTTCTTGGGCACTGGTATTATTGATGCCCTTTTAAAGCAGGTGGGAACCTCAGACCTCAGAAGTGAGAGGTTGAAAATGTCCATAAAAACTCCAGCCAGTTGGTCCACACAGGTTTTTAGAACACGACCGGGTATACATAGAAACATAGAAAATAGGTGCAGGAGTAGGCCATTCGGACCTTCGAGCCTGCACCGCCATTCAGTATGATCATGGCTGATCATCCAACTCAGTATCCATACCTGCCTTCTCTCCATACCCCCTGATACCTTTAGCCACAAGGGCCACATCTAACTCCCTCTTAAATATAGCCAATAAACTGGCCTCAACTACCTTCTGTGGCAGAGAATTCCAGAGATTCACCACTCTCTGTGTGAAAAATGTTTTTCTCATACCATCAGGTCCAAGCGCTTTCCAGGGGTTCACCCCTCTGAAAGATTTTCTGACGTCGACCTCTGTGACTGTGACTGAAATACCATCACGGCGAATGGGGGCTCAAGAAGGCATATCAGTGTTCTCCCTATCAAAGCATGCGTAAAACGCATTGAGCTCATCAGGGAGTGATGTTTCGCTGACATGTGAGCTGCCTCCTGATTTCACCCTGTTGGAGTAGATTGCATTCAGGCCCCGCCACAGCTGCCGAACATCCGCCTCGTCCTCCAGCTTGGAGCAGAAGTCCCTTTTGGCCTTTTTGATGGCCGTACTAAGGTCGTATCTGGACTTCTTGTAGTCCACGGTATCTTCAGACATGAATGCCCGGTGTCTGGTCTTCAGAAGAGTGCGTATTTCATCGTTCATCCAAGGCTTCTGATTGGGAAACACTGTTGGGATGCAGTCCTCCACACATTTCTTTATGAAGTCTGTAACGACTGTGGCGTATTCATTCAGGCCCATTGCCGAGTCCTTGAACATTGCCCAGTCTACAGACTCCAAACAGTCCTGGAGGGGTAAGATGTCTGGTGTTTGTTGACTACGGTGTGCAGCTCCTCCAGTGCCAGATGGACGTCTGCTTGGGGTGGGATGTAGACCGTGGTCAGGATGATGGAGGTGAATTCCCTTGGAAGGTAGAAGGGACGGCACTTCACCGCCAGATGTTCGAGGTGTGGAGAGCAGGAGTTGGACAGAGACTGCCACGTCTGAACATCATGCAGAGTTGACAATGAGGCATACGCCCCCTCCTCTCCCTTTCCCAAATGTCTGCGTACGGTCCATACGGTGGATGGAAAACCCTTCAGGCTGGACCGCTGAGCCTGGGGAGCTGGGGTTAGGCCATGTCTCTGTGAAACAGAACACAGAGCATTCCCCCAGCTCCCTTTTTATAAAGCAGCCTTGCCCAGAAAGTAGAGCTGTTCACCGTGAGAGCAGAGTTGCATTTCCTCTCAAAATATACCTGCTACCGTCTTGATCAATGGTCAGCGTAGAATTAATGATCTGAAGGACCTGTTTCCATGCTGTATCTCTAAACTAAATGTTATTCTACCAGCCTCAAACATTATCCCTGGCACTCATTTTGTTATATTCACCACCCTCTCTGCATGAAGAAGATGCTGCATCTGCTGCTCAGTTCATTGTTTGTTGACATTAAAGCAAGCAAAGTTTAGCACATCTTTTCTAGTCCCTGGGATGAGCAGTCTTATCCCAACCAAAGGCTGCTCAAATGCCTGGGATGCTCAATGCCCCAGGTTCAAAGAAGGACGACCACTGGTCCACAGGTTGATTCAAAGCTGTATCTCCCTGTGATAACCTCCAACTATGGCTTATCCGCGGGGCTTGATGATAGTAGGGGGGGTGGGGGGGGGGGGGATAAAAGAGATGTAAATGCAGAGTTGAAGAAAGGGTTGCATAAAACTAGTACTTGAAAGAGACTGAGGTGCAGCGGAAGATCGGTCGGCGGGACTGGGAACACACACGGAGGCTCATTAGATGGTGGAACCAGGAGGGAGCTGGAGATGTTGGACAGGAGGAGCAAGAGCCAGTAGGAGGGTGAACTGGGGTAATGCCTCCATCGCCTTCAAGGTTGGCTGCTGGAGGCGCCCCCGGGACACAAAGATGGCTGAACGGGAAGAGGAGAGGAGAGGGGCATCGATTCACGGGAACTGCTCCAGAACATCGAGCGTGTGGGCTGGCCGGACTTTGGACTTTGGACTTTGTGCCAAAACATGGCGGCACCTGCGTGCGCAATATATGCAAAAAGAATTTCACTGTGCAGTGGTATACAGGACAAATAAAGAAACATTGAACGACTGGATGGTCAGATCTTTTTCCATGCTCAGAGATGTCCATTGTATGCCACAGTGTCCTGCTGGACGTTTTTCCTTGTTGGTGAGTCACCCTATGGATTTTCACTGCACGACCCATCAAACAGTCTTTGTGTGTTAAGGTAAACAGGTTGCTAAAAGCCTAGTATTAATTCTATGACATTACAAGACTGGTTCAACAAAGATGATTGGAAAGGCCATCATTGTGCCAACTATTTAATATATGACTCCAGTGATACAGTTGACATTTATCTTGAAGCTATTCTGTTCAATGGCAACCCAAAGAATTAATAGAATTGGGTGACAAGCAGTTTGTGCTTCCTCATATCTATCTTTTCACTACAATTATTGTTGAGTAGCCTGATACTCTGACTATATGCAACCATGGTGATCTTGGTGCCAGAACCCATTTCAGAGAATAGATATATTTTTATATTTCTAACACAAAATATCAATCAGTGTTTCTATTCAAATTTTGATGGACACAAAAATATTCCTTGCTTTGCAATGGAGACTGGTATCAAGATGATAGCAGGTGCATTTCTGAGAGGAATTGCAACAGCTGTCATGGTTTTTAGTGGGAATAAAGTAACATAAGCTTCTCAATGATCTCCCATTGCAGACTAATTCAGGTGCCAGAAATCAAGTAAACAGGATGCTGCGAGATTGACAGAACATTTTAATCTCATTGATTTTAGTCTCATCATTACCACTTGCCAATAATAAGAATTTAAATATTCAGCTCTTCTTTGAAGCATCTAGAAAAGTGGCAGGATGATTGAAGCTTTTGGTGGATATTACCACAGTTCTCGGCATTTAGAAATCCCATAATGTATGTTAACTTAAGTCACTGTAAGGCTTGCCAACAATTTTAAAAATAGCACTGTTGCCCTCTATTTTTGGAATTGTTATGCAGAACTCAAATCACTGTTTGCTAAGCTGACAACATGGTTTTTCCTGGTCTGTTTCGAATGGACCACTCGCCTCAAATAGTAAAGACCTATAGACAAAAGACAATAGACAATAGGTGCAGGAGTAGGCCATTCGGCCCTTTGGGCCAGCAGCGCCATTCAATGTGATCATGGCTAATCAACCCCAATCAGTACCCTGTTCCTGCCTTCTCCCCATATCCCCTGACTCCGCTATCTTTAAGAGCCCTATTTAGCCCTCTCTTGACAGTATCCAGAGAACCGGCCTCCACCGCTGTCTTAGATAGACACAAAATGCTGGAGTAACTCAGCGGGACAGGCAATATCTCTGGAGAGAAGGAATGGGTGACGTTTCCCATTACTTCCAACTATTGAAATCTAATTTTCCATGTAGTATATAATGGCAAGACATTTATCCTTAGGTTCCATGAATTACCTGCAATCAGCTTTATTGCCAGACTAGACTAAGTGGGATCCGTTGGGCCCCAGGTTCACACGGGAGGGCTGGTCTCCCAACGCAAAATTCAACCTCTCCGCAAATTCCAACATTGGTGGCCGGTGAGGTGGGGGGGGGGGGGGGCTTTCTTGAGCGCTGCTATAGGTGTTGTGGGCCGAAGGGACTGGTTTCCAGGTGGCTAGTATGGATTTTGTGGGCCAAATGGATTCTTAGGCTGGCAGCTCAGTCACTCAGGCCTGGTGGGCTGGCAGCTCTGTCACTCAGGCCTGGTAGGCTGGCAGCTCAGTCACTCAGGCCTGATGGGCTGGCGGCTCAGTCACTCAGAGCTGGTGGACTGGCAGCTCAGTCACTCAGGGCTGGAGGGCTGACAGCTCAGGGCTTGTGGACTGGCAGCTCAGTCACTTAGGGCTGGTGGGCTGGCAGTTCACTCATGGCTATTCCTTGAAATTCCATTTCTAGCAGAGTGCAGGCCACCAGACTCAATTTCACAGCACTTCAGGCAGAGTTCAGGTCACCAAACTCAATTTCACAGCATTTCAGTCAGCGTGCAGGCCACCAAACTCAATTTCACAGCATTTCAGGCAGCGTGCAAGCCACCAAATTCAATTTCATAGCATTCCAAGCAGAGTGCAGGCCACCAAATTGCCAAAGAACTCATTGCATTGTCATTAAGGGTGAACAAATCATTTATTACAAGAATATTGCAGACTCACAGTTCAATTGCTTCACAGCTTAGAATCACATTTGTGGACTCTCCCTCGCGATCTACCAGAGTGACTGACTCACGTCCAGGCATCCGGGGTTTTATGGTCTTGATAATTATTTCATTGTTGACTTCCATTCCCATCAGTCTCAGAGGGATTTGCTGACAGCCTGACTACAGAATGATAGATGGTTTTCTTACCAGGAATAGTGACAAAGATCTTTGAAGATATGAAGTAAAGCCTGCTCTCCTTAGAAGGCCTTAGTGTGTCTTTTGTCTGATGCGTTCTCATTTTCCCCATTTCCTCTTATTGCTAATAAGAAAAATATTACTATATTTCATGTGTCTGGCTCATAATGAATTGGAAATGTATTACTGCAGCCATTACTCTTTGTCTCTCAATTAGACAAATAAATCATTATGGCCTTATTGCGACAACTAATCTTTTTGCTAACAAACCGAATGAAGCCTATCCATCTCTGCCACTAAAATGCAAAACTGATAATAAGCTATAATTTTTTTTTTTGCTTTAGTTCCACCTCATTATTTCACTTTTAATTTTAAATCAGCTTATTCATCACTAAATGCAGTTTTCACAATGTGACTGGTTCCTTTCACTTTTCCATTATGATTAGAAATGGGGGTAAATTGCCATGGATTTTGCATGTTTGACCATCATATATTCTGTGAGCCCAAAGACTCACAGAATACCCAGATAATCCAGAGGTGGCATTTCCTCTAGTTGTGAACAATTATCCAGAACAGTGAAGCAGCATTGGTGTTGCTGCCTTACAGTGCCAGAGACCCGGGTTCAATCCTGACTATGGGTGCTTTCATAGTTTTTTTCTGAGTGCTCTGGTTTCCTCCTACATTCCATAGCAGTGCAGGTTTGTAGGTTAATTGGCTTTTGTAAATTGTCCCCAGTGTCGGATAGAATTAGTGTGTGGGTGATCGCTGGTCCACACGGACTCAATGGGCCGAAGGGCCAGTTTCCACACTGCACCTCTAAAACTAAAACTAAAACTATCCAAGGGAAACCATTGTCTCTTCAATGAACTATTGCAGATATTGAGGAATGAAAATCCACAAGATGTTGTACTTAAGTGGATTTTGTAACTTCTCTTTGATACATGATGAAAAATAAAGCAGGATTGTCACTTTCCACACTGCATCTCTAAAACTAAAACTAAAACTATCCAAGGGAAACATCCTGCCACTTTGCTTATACATCAGAATGTGCTCACTCTATTAGCAGCCACAGGAATCTGTTTCCAACATCATAAGCCATGCTGCAGATTGCCACCTTCTTCCTGTTCTAATAAGCTTGTAAAATCTGATGAATACAACTTTGAGCTTTCTTCCAAGAAATCAAACAGACTGTCCTGCTCAGAATTTGTACAGTAATTGCAAGGTCCACCCTACTAACCTTTCTCTCATTATCCTGTTCAGGGGGTCGTTGTGTTTTGTGGTTTTGACATATCAAAACAAACTGGGCTAATATTCATATTAAAATTCCTTGGCTTTTTAAACCTCGGTATGCAGTGGTGCGTTAAACAAAATTACGATACACCATTGGGAGGAATGATTAATGTTTGTCACTTTACTCCCTCATTTCGGATTCAGTATTTGTGAATGTTGTCATGAATGTTTATACAGAGGCCCGTGAGTTTTTGTGTGTGTGTGTGTAAATCCGGTGTTCCTATTCATTTGTTTCAAAGACATCAAATTTATGACATTTCTATTTCATTTATGTTCTGCTTCTGATTTGCTAGATATCTTCTCAATACTGGTGCTGCACAGCTCCACTAGCTGTGCCACTGTGCAGCCCCAGCATGCGTAAGGCTGAGTGCTTCATCTTCTGCTCTACACTCGTTAACCCCCATTAGTTTAGTTCAGTTTAGTTCATTGTCACGTGCAGCGAGGTACAGTGAAAAGCCATTTGTTGCGTGCTAAGGAATGCTCTCTAGTTGTGTGCGTATGGAACAAGCTGCCAGACGCGGTAGTTGAGGCTGGGACTATCCCAACATTTAAGAAGCAGTTAGACAGGTACATAGATAGGACAGGTTTGGAGAAATATGGACCAAAGGCAGGCGGTGGGACTGGTGTAACTGAAACATGTTGGCTGATGTGGGCAAGTTGGACTAAAGGGCTGTTTCCACACTGTATCACTCTATGACTCTATGAATCTAATCTGGAGGTGTGCGTTTCCACACTTCGGTACCTTTTCGCTGATGGGAGAGGGGAGAAAAGGGAGTGACCAGGGTGAGACGCGTCCTTGATTATGCTGGTGGAATGACTGCGTGCCTAAGCACAGCTCCAATGCCATCAATAAATTTGTCGACAACACCACTGTGGTTGGATGTATCATGGGTAGTGAAGATTCAGCGTACAGGAGAGAAATAGAACTCCTGGCTGAATGGTGCCACAATAACAACCTATTGCTCAATGTCAACAAAACCAAGGGCTGTCAATGGCGGAGCAATAGCTCTTCCAAAGAACTGACAATGGGCATTTGTCTTTCTGTTGTGCTGCAGAACACTATGCTTTTATCCTCCATTCAAACATGTTCAATATGAATTAGTTTAGTTTATTATTATCATGTGTACCGAGGTACAGTGAAGAGCTTTTTTGCTGCATGTTATCCTGTTAGCGAAAAGACTATCTATATTACTAAAAGTCTGATCTTGACCACTTCCTGTTGTTCTGTATATTGCATACTGTATATTGATTTTAGAAAAAATGATGCAACTTACGGCTGTGATTTTTGCCCATCTTACTCAGTCCTCCTCTGCTGCGCAGGACAAGAGGATTTTTCCCATTGATGAAAACTAAAAGAGTTATTAGTGTTTAAAAAATGTTGAGATTCTCTCTCCTGAAGGCCATGCCCCTTCTGGAGGGACTATAAAACCCGGGAGTGTTGAATGCCTCAGTCAGTCTCTGCAAGATTGGGGAGCGAGAGGGTCACGTCACTCAGTCTGAGCTGTGAATAACACTGAACACATGTCTACTAAACTGTGAGTGGCTTTACTGACCTGTCAGTGCCCTTAATGTGGTTTGAAAATATAGTTTGGAAATTCTAAAGCTGTGTTGCCTTTGGTTTGGAAATGCTAAAGCTGTGTTGCCTTTGGTTTGGAAATGCTAAAGCTGTGTTGCCTTTGGTTTGGAAATGCTAAAGCTGTGTTGCCTTTGGTTTGGAAATGCTAAAGTTGCCTTGCCTAATTAAAGTTGCCTTGCCTAATTAAAGCTGCCTTGCCTTCTATATAATTAAAAGTCTTATCGTGACCACTTCCTGTTTGCGTTTTATATTGATTTTAGAAAAAATGCTACCACGTACGGCTGTGATTTTTGGCCATCTTACTCAGTCCCCCTCCGCTCATCAGGTGCCGAGGATTTTTCCCACCGATGAAAACTAAAAGAGTTATTAGTGTTTAGAAAATGTTGCGATTCTCTCTCCTGTCAATCAGGCCATGAAGGCCACGCCGCTTCTGGTGGGAGGGGGGAGGGACTATAAAACCTAGAAGTGTGGGCATGGCTCAGTCTCTGCAAGATGGAGGAGTGAGAGGTCACGACTCGCTGTCTTTAGTGACCTTGCACCCTGCTTGAAATGGTATGAAACTGTACTTGAATTTGGTGGCCTTGCACCCTGCTTGAAGTGGTAAGAAACTGCACTTGAGTTTAGTGGCCTTGCACCCTGCTTGAAATGGTAGGAAACTGCATTTGAATTTGGTGGCCTTCAACCCTGCTTGAAATGGAATTTCAAGGAATAGCCGTGAGTCATCTGCCAGCCCACCAGCCGTGAGTGAGCTGCCAAAACATCAGGCTTGAGTGACAGAGCTGCCACCCCAAGAATCCATTTGGCCCACAATGTCAATACTAGCCCTCTGGAAACCAGTCCCTGCAGCCCACAACACCCATACCTAGCGCTCCAGAAAGCCCCCCACTGGCCACCAATATTGGGAGAGGTGGAATATTGCGTTGGGGACCAGCCTTCCTGTGTGATGCTGGGACCCAATGGGTCCCATTTAGTTTGGAAATGACTACAACCAAGCCGCCTACAGTATACAGATATAGGATAGACAATAGACAATAGACAATAGACAATTGGTGCAGCACCGCCATTCAATGTGATCATGGCTGATCATCCCCAATCAGTACCCCATTCCTGCCTTCTCCCCATATCCCCTGACTCCGCTATCTTTAAGAGCCCCATCTAGCTCTCGCTTGAAAGTATCCAGAGAACCGGCCTCCACCGCCCTCTGAGGCAGAGAATTCCACAGACTCACAACTCTCTTGTGAGAAAAAGTGTTTCCTCGTCTCCGTTCTAAATGGCTTACCCCTTATTCTTAAACTGTGGCCCCTGGTTCTGGACTCCCCCAACACCCGGAACATGTTTCCTGCCTCTAGCGTGTCCAAACCCTTAACAATCTTATATGTTTCAATAAGATCCTCTCTCATCCTTCTGAACTCCAGAGTGTACAAGCCCAGTCGCTCCATTCTCTCAGCATAGCTATTTATTTTAATTTTTTTCGATGTTTTTTACTAAAAAAGCAGCGAGATTAATAACGAAATGTTCTAATTTTCAAAACAAAATGTGGAGGAGGAAAAACTCTACCCTAACGTTCCAACTACAAAACATAATTCCTCCAATTTTCCTAGAAGGATCGTCTTGCATTAAAAGATCCCATTGTACTTCCCCTTTTCCCAACTTGGCGTCATTTAGATAGTAATCTGGATAAAGGAAATTGATTAAGAAGAGCATAGTTGGAATAAGAAATGCTGCTATGGAAATAAAGATTTAAAAGTGTGGAGTGATTGTAACGAATGATCGTAGATCCACTTCTGGGACCAGGAGCTTGGCTTTGCAACCATCTTGAATTTTGTTGAAACAGGTGAGTAACCTTCCTGCACGGTTTACACATTTCCAGGCCCGGGGCCTCCTTACTGCCAGCTCCTTTCCCTTCACATTGACTGACTCTCCTGGAGCCTTACCAAGCGGGGACCTCAATACTGACACGACAGACCTACACCCTTTCCCCTATGCCAACCACTTCGCATATCCTGCCCCCCCCCCACCACCCTCTCTCCTCTGAGCTCCTTAGTTCCCCCGAGTCCCCACCACCCCTCTGCTCTCTTCACAGCCTGGGTCTGACCCAAGCCCTAACCCTAACCTGTTGAGATTCCACCATCATCATGGCGTGACATCAACTGCCTTGCCTTCTCTACTGCCCTTGCCCATTACAATTTCCGGTTTATGGTGATGGTGCTGCAAGGAAAATGTTCATCCTACCTGTGCTCCACTGTACTTTTACATATGACAATAAATTCACCTTAACTTGACTTGCCTCACAGCCCCAAGCCCTCGATGTGGAGTTGTCACATTCACTCCGTGATTATGTGGGATTCCCCTGCGTACTCTGGTTTCCTCCCATAAGGCATAGATGTGCAGATTTGTAGGTTGTTTTGCCACTCCCTATACCCATTCTGTCCTGCAACCATCTCTCTTCCAGTTTTCTCCACCCCACTACATTCAGAATGCAAAATAGCCCCAACCTACAACATTGCTTATCCATGTTCTCCTGCCGAGTAACTGAGTTACTCCAGCACTTTGTGTCTTTTTTTGTAAACCAGCATCTGGCAGTTAGAGTCACAGGGTCATGGAGTCATACAGCATGGAAACAGGCCCTTTGGCCCAACTTGCCCACACCGACCAACATGTCCCATCCACACTTGTCCCACCTACCTGCGTTTGGCCCATATCCCTCCAAACCTGTCCTATCCATGTACCTGTCGAACTGTTTCTTAAATGTTGCAATAGTCCCTGCCTCAACTACCTCTTCTGGCAGCTCATTTCGATACACCCACCACCCTTTGTGTGAAAAAGTCACCCATCAGATTCCTATTAAATCACCTTAAACCTACGTCCTCTGGTTCTCGATTCCTCTACTCTGGGCAAGAGACTCTATGCGTCCACCCGATCTATTACTCAGGATTTTATACACCTTATTAAGATCACACCTCATCCGCCTGCGCTCCTCGTGTTCCTCATGTCTAGGATCAAATTTACTGGGTCTCGAGATTTCTGATGTTCGGAATGCTGAGCTCCATCATGTAATGTGCACACATATTATGTGCGTAATTAGTCTTATGTTATTCCAATGTTCGCATCTTTAGCAGCCTGAATGACGGTCAAGTGTCAGTTCAAAGGAATTTATGCAAGTGGTTCACGACAACAGACAGTGACAGTGTGTGACACCATTGTGGCAGCAGCTTTGCACCTGGCTGCACGTAAAAGAGCTGGATTATCAAACATCACACGCCCTTAATGCAACCGGCTCTCTGTGTCAGGGTGAAACAACGTCACCACTGGAAGCGGTGATGGACAACCAACCAGGCATATAATGAGCCCATTGTTGTTTTCTACACTCACGTGATCTTCCAGCGCTATCACTGTTTTCTAATGTGTACTTGACATTCAGAAATATCCAAACTCGCTCAGGAACGGACTACAAATGCGAATAACTACAAAAACAATTTAATCGAATCAGATATAAAGCACCCCACAGCTGATATATGGGGCAGATTTAAACCAGTGCAGGATTAAAAAATAATAATTCCCAGCCTGTAAGCAGAGTCGGAGACTGTGCTGCAGCTTATCTTTGACAATAGTCAGTTTAGTTCAGTTTTAGATACAGGGTGGAATGCTGTATCTACAGTTTGGCCCACCGAGTCTGCGCCAATAGCGATCCTCACACCCGAACATTATCCTACACACACTGTGGACAATTTACAATTTTACCAAGCAAATTAACCTCCAAAACTGTATATCTTTGGAGTGTGGGAGCAAAGTGGAGCACCCGGAGAAAACCCACGCTGGTCACGGGGAGAAGGTGAAAGCTCCATACAGGCAGCATTCATAGCCAGGATCGAACCCAGGTCCCTGACGCTGTAAGGCAGCAACTCTAACGCTGCACCATCGTGCCAGCCTACACACTCCGCAGTTATAGGCTCATCTTGGGGCAAGTCCAGGGAGGTGTCTGTGGAAGAACTGCCCAAAATGGTTCAATTTTGAAAAGTGTGCTGAAGCAAAAGACACAGTGGTGTTCCCTGACTTGCAATTCTGAAAAGTTGCCATGGCCGGGCAACTAAATAACATGTAATAAAAAGTGAACTGCTGATGCTGGTTTATACCAAAGATAGACACAAAATGCTGGAGTAACTCAACAGGCCAGTTAGCATCTCTGGAGAACATGGATAGGTGACGTTTAGGATTGGAACCCTGTAATTACATATACAGTATATTATAAATAGTCAAGTAAATAACATAACTGACCTGGTTTATTAGTAAAGGCATAGAATATCAGTGCAAATAAATTAGAATGGAACTCAATAACGCACATATTTCATAAGTTATAGGAGTAGAATTAGGCCATTCAAGTGGCCCATCAAGTCTGCTCTGCCATTCAATCATGGCTGATCTATCTTTCCCTCTCAACCCCATTCTCCTGCCTTTGCACCATAATGCTTGACACCATGTCAGGTTGCAGCCAGAGTATTGCAAATATATTTTAATAAGGTCTTTGAAAGGGTTAACAAAGAATTTTGCCAGAATATTTTAACAGTTGAGATGGAAAACGTAACCACCATTCTCGAAGAAATTATGAGGATTAAAGAACGTCTCTGTGGAAGTTCTCAAAGTAACAAGAGGTTATAGAGTGCATGGCGAGGAGCTAAGGAAGGGGTGGAGTGATGGTTGACCAATAAACAAAAGTTACAGGATTTAAAATGTTTGGAAAATATCTTGTGGCAAATGATAGGAATTTTGTTTTCGGGACATTATATTGTCCATTTTGAAAGGTGCTGTAAGTCGATTCCTTAAATAATTAAAAAATAAAATATAATGGGCATTTGGGGATGTAGACAATGCAGGAATAAGGACCAGCAGCAGGGAAGGAAAGGGAAGAGGGCGAGCTACAAGCACAATGGCTCTTTCCTGGAGTTAACAAATGCACCACAGGTCAAATGATCTGTGATTTTGATGGTGACTCTGATTGTGCTTGTTAGAGATATTCCATTGATATATATACCATTTTAAAAAAACCTGTGCTTTGTGACAGTGGAGTTGCTGCCTAAAGCGCCAGAGAACCGAGAAGCCAGAGAATCCTGACTACAGGTGTTGTCCGTACGGAGATTGTGCAGTCTCCCTGTGACCACATGGTTTTTCTCCTGGTGCTCCGGTTTCCTTCCAGACTCGGAAGATCCACAGGTTTGTAGGTTAATTGGGTTCTGTAAATTGTCCCTAATGTGTAGGCTAGGACTAGTATATGGGTCATCGTTAGTCGGGGCAGTCTCAGTGAGCCGAAGGGCCTTTTTACACGCTGTATCTCAAGCTGTATCTCAAAATTAAAGGAGCAATGCAACTTGATATCTTGAGGTATTTGAATAGAGATACGTCAACTCTTGCACATTAGACAAAGTCACGGCTATATACAGTCTAAAAGTTGCTATCTTGCTTGAAATTTCCCAGCTCAAGTGAGATCAAACAGCTTGCTTTGTTGGCCTGCTGCATTTCTTTATCTGTCTCCATTTCTCTACCTTTATGGATGTGTCTGTCCTTTCCTGTTACAACAATCATGGCTGCTGTGCCAATAATTAGACACTTCATATGCTGTCAGTTTAATGTTGAATGCTTCTGATCTTAATTTGACATGAAAAAAGTTGGTAGTTAAGTTTGAACTTGAAGATAGTGACAAGCAGATTCAATTTCTCAAACCACGCAGAATGTAGTTACAGATGGTAGATGATTATGAAACACGCATGCACACATCCCTTGCCTCAGCAATTCTGTTTCTCTGCTCATTAAATTGATAAATGTACAATCAAAACTCTTCTGAGTTGAAGGGCCATTGTGCACAATTAATAATTGATGCCTTTTGTTTGAAATGCCTTTTTTTCAATATGTCATTAAAGTGGAAGAATTCTTCCTGTTAGCTTATTATAGAGAATATATTCAATCTGTTAAAAAATGTGGAGATATGGAGGCATGGTGTAAAATACTAGCCTAGAATCTGTGACCTAGTCTATAGATCTGAAGATTGAGTTCATATCATAAGAGCAGAGGAATTTAAATGTAGGTAGTTGAATAAATCTGGAGTTGAAATGAATCTCATAGCAGGTGGGATCATAAATATTGTGTAGGAAGGAACTGCGCTGTTGGTTTAAACCAAAGATACTGTGTAAAGTGAAATAAATTCCCCATGCAACTATCTTGGCTTTTTTAAGTCATCAGTTGTTCTTGAGGAATTTTACAATGTCCAAGCTAAACACAAGGATTGGGACAAAGCCTGGCAAGGGATAAATGGATGCAGGTAAGGAGAGTGTTTTGATAGGCAGACCTGTGGACAAGGCTGGAGATGATAAGGAGGCAAAATGTGACAATAGGGGATTAAATGGAACATAAAGGAGACTAGGAGAAAAAAAATCATGTTGATATGGCAAGAATTAGGAGTGAAAGAGGAGTGACTTCTTTGGCAGAGGGAGGAATATAGATGGAAGGGGATTGGAGGGGGCAGAGACATAGGATAGTATGAGAATGGGTGTGCACTGAGCTAAGGATAGAGGGGGGTGAAACGAGAAAAGAGAAAAAATGGGGTGGGGTGCAGACAGAATAACCATGTATGGATCAATACAGAGGTTCATTGCTGCCTGATTATTTAATCTATAATTTTAATACCTGGAACTTGTCAAATAACATCGAAGGTTGTAGTTTGAAGTTGCTTCAAGCAGGTGCCAACAACCTTCTTGCTGTGTTCGTCTAGAATAATTTAAGGAACCTATAATAGTACAAATATAAATTACGATTTTCATAATTGTATATTTCACAACTTGGCAAATTGGAAAAATACATTCGAACTGAAGATTGTTTCTCCAATAACTGTTTTTAAGTTTTCAAAAATCATGGATTTTTTTTTAAATCATGGAATGGAAGTGTTGATAGGAGGCTCCAGAGAGGCAATTCAGCAGTAATCATGAGTTAATAAACCGGAATAAATACATAGAAACAATAGACAATAGACAATAGGTGCAAGAGTAGGCCATTCGGCCAAGTCATTTAATGTGATCATGGCTGATCACCCGAATCAGTACCCTGTGCCTGCCTTCTCCCCATATCCCCTGACTCCACTATTTTTAAGAGCCCTATCTAGCTCTCTCTTGAAAGCATCCAGAGAACCCACCTCCACCGCCCTCTGAGGCAGAGAATTCCACAGACTCGCCACTCTCTGTGAGAAAAAGTGTTTCCTCGACTCCGTTCTAAATGGCTTACTCTTTATTCTTAAAATGTGGCCCCTGGTTCTGGACTGCCCCAACATCGGGAACATGTTTCCTGCCTCTAGCGTGTCAAAACCCTTAACAATCTTATATTTTTCAATGAGATCCCTTCTCATCCTTCTAAACTCCAGAGTGTACAAGCCCAGCTGCTCCATTCTCTCAGCATATGACAGTCCCGCCACCCCGGGAATTAACCTTGTAAACCTACGCTGCACTCCCTCAATAGCAAGAATGTCCTTCCTCAAATTAGGGGACCAAAACTGCACACAATACTCCAGGTGTGGTCTCACTAGGGCTCTGTACAACTGCAGAAGGACCTCTTTGTTCCTATATTCGATTCCTATTGTTATAAAGGCCAACATGCCATTCGCTTTCTTCACTGCCTGCTGTACCTGCATGCTTACATTCATAGACTGATGTACAAGGATGCCAAGATCCAATTGTACTTCCCCTTTTCCCAACTTGACGCCATTTAGATAGTAATCTGCCTTCCTGTTTTTGCTACCAAAGTGGATAACCTCACATTTATCTGCATTAAACTTCATCTGCCATGCATCTGCCCACTCCCCCAACCTGTCCAAGTCACCCTGCATTCTCATAGCATCCTCCTCACAGTTCACACTGCCACCCAGCTTTGTGTCATCTGTAAATTTGCTAATGTTACTTTGAATCCCTTCATCCAAGTCATTGATGTATATTGTAAATAGCTGTGGTCCCAGCTCAGAGCCTTGCGGTACCCCACTAATCACTGCCTGCCATTCTGAAAGGGACCCGTTAATCCCTCCTCCTTGTTTCCTGTCTGCCAACCACTTCTTTATCCATGTCAGCACTCTACCCCCAACACCATGTGCCCTAATTTTGCCCACTTATCTCCTATGTGGAACATCTTAGTACTACCCCAAGAGCTCTGATTCATTGCAGGACTTGATCTTCAAATACAATCACCCACAAGTAGATATTCCCCTAATACTTTGAAATAGACATCCTGAAAAAATATGAGGTTCTACATTTTGGAAGGACCAATAAGGTTGGAAATTATAGAATAAATGATAATCCACCTCATTGAAAATTACCGAATAGTGAAAGGCCTGGATAGAGTGAATATGGAGAGAATGTTTCCACTTGTGAGAGAGTCTAGGACCAGAGGGCACAGCCTCAATATAAAAGGATGCACCTTTAAAAATGTGATGAGGAGGAGTTTCTTTAGTCAGAGTGCGGTGAATCTGTGGAATTAATTGCCATGGACAGCTGTGGAGACCAGGTCATTTTACGGCAGAGTTTGACAGATTCCTTATTAGTAAGGGTATCAAGGAATAAGGGGAGAATGGGGTTGAGAGGAAAGATAGATCAGCCATAATTGAATGGCGGAGTAGACGTGATAGGTCGAATGGCCTTCTGTTCCTATGACCGTATGAAATGGTAGGACTCTACAAAGCTCTGAAGAGCAAAAGCATTTCAGTCTACATAATCAAGGATGGATAGGTACTTCATGACTGGCACAGGCACCACATCTTGTTTCTGTTCTGTGGTGAAGGAGGCTTTTGTCATGCTGATCTTCATCGGGGAATTGAGTAAAGAGGTTGAGGTGTTATGTTACAGTTGTACAAGGTGTTATGCAAGCTGCACTTGGAGTACTGTGTTCACATTTGGCCATCCTGCTCTCGGAAAGATACCATTCAGCTGGAAAGAGTGCAGAGAAGGTTTACAAGGTCATTGCCAGGACGCGAGGACAGGGGCTCATGGCTCATGACAGGTTGCTGGGAAGACAAGGCCATCAGTCATACATCTCCATGTGCATAATGTAATAGTGAATCATATGAATTTAACACACCTGTAGCAAGAACCCAGGAGCACCAGTGTAACCCCACCCCTTCGATACACCAAGTCCACGCCGACCAGCAATCACCTGTGCATTAGTTCAGTCCTACACAATAGGGGCAATTTAGAGAAGCCAATGAACCCAGTAAGTCAGGAACTGGGAGGGAGGAAGGTTTCAGAAGAATTGATATCACCCGGAACTTATCCCCGAGTAAATTGTTGGAGTTGTGAGCTGACAAGTCCTCGGGTCCTGGCGGGCTTTATCCCTGGATCATAAACAGAAAGTGTTGAGTGATTTAGCTGATATATTCATTTTATTTTTCCATGATTCATTGGATTCAGGGAAGGTCACATAAAATTGGAAAGTAGCAAATGTAATTCTATTTAATCGAAAAAGGAAGGAAGACAGAAAGTTGGCTGAAGCTACAGATCAGTTAACTTAACATCTGCCATGGGGAAAGCATGAGGTGTTATTGTTGGAGGTAGTATAGCAGTGCACTTGGAATATTTAAACCGGTTTGAAAACGTCAACATGTTTTGTGAAAGGAAAATCTTGTTTGACCAATTCTTTGAAGAACCAATGTGAGCTGTGGAAAAAAAAAGGAACAGGTGAATCCATTATACTAAGATTTCCAGAAAGGATTGAAAAGGTGGCACATCAGAGGTTATTGTGGAAAATAATTGTTTATGGTAACATGTCAGCACGGTAGACAATTGAATGGATAGCATAAAACATAAATGAATGTTGTTCTGGTTGTCACAAGTGGCGTGGGCTACAGGGATCAGTGGCGAGACCTCAACTTATTACAAATGATTCAAAAAAGACATAAATGAAGGTGGTAAGTTTTTTAAATTAATTTACTGATCACAGAGATCAGCAAGGAGGTAAGTTGTGAAGTGAAGAAAGGAGACTATGAAGGGATGTAGATACATACAGTGAGCGAGCTAAAATCCAGCAAGTGGACATAATGCAGAAAAATGTGAAATTATCAATTTTGACAGAAAATTAAAAAATGAGCATTACCTAAATGTTTCTATGTTACCTAAATGGAGTTTGCAGAGCTTTGAATTGAAGATGATAGCAATTGGGAAAGCTAACAGAATGTTATTAGCTATTGGTAGTTGAAAATAATGCATATGTAGGGAGGTTATCTTTATTTAGACTTTAAATTTTGACTTTGGAGAAACAGCACAGAAACAGACCCTTCGGCCCACCATGTCCACGATGATCAGTGATCACCGAAACTAACATTATCCTACACACTAGAGACAATTTTACAACTTACCAAAGTCCACTAATCTACAAACCTGTACATCTTTAGATTGTGGGACGAAACCGGAACACTCAGACTAAAGCCACACGGTCATTGGGAGAACGTACAAACTCCCTACAGAGAGCATCTGCAGTCAGAATTGAACCCGGGTATATGGTGCTGCAAGGCAGCAACCCTGCCACTGTGCTACTGTGTGCCATTTATATGAGGCATTGTTCAGTTCACATCTTAAGTAGTGCGTACAGTTTGGTTTCTTATTTAAGGTAGAAGCTGTTTAAATGATGTTTACTTCCTCATAAATCATTCTGGACTGGGCTTTTCGTTGACTGGCATGCAACAAAAAGCTTTATCTAGAAAGACTCGATAGGCTATACTCTTATCTGCTGAAATTCAGAAAAATTAGATGGGACAATTGGGAAATCTGAAATTCTGAGTGGTCTTGCAAGATGAATGTGTAGAGGGTATTTCCACTTGTGGGTGAATCCAGAACTCAGGGTCTCTGTTTTAAAAAAGTGTTTAGTTTAGTTTAGTTTAGTTTAGCTAAATTTAGTTTAGTTTAGAGGTTCAGTGTGGAACTGAGCCCTTCGGCCCACCAAGTCCACGCCGACCAGCAATCACCCATGCATTAGTTCTATCCTACACAATAGGGGCAATTTAGAGAAACCAATTAACCTACAAACCAGTAAGTCTTTGGAATGTGGGAGGAAACCAGCGCACCCATAGTAAACCCATGCAGTCCCAGAGAGAACGTACAAACACTGTACAAACAGCACCCATAGTCAGGATCCAACCCGGGCCTCTGGTGGTGTAAGGCAGCGACTCTGTTACTGCGCCACTGTGCCACATCATTTAAGGCACGGATGAGGGAAAACTATTTTTCTGAGGACTATGAGTGTTTGGAACTGCCTTCCACAAATGGAGTGTAAACAAGGTCTTTAAAGCAGCTGTTGATCTATATTTAATGAGAAAGTTGGGTGACAGATTACCAT
The DNA here is from genome assembly GCF_010909765.2 of Amblyraja radiata. NCBI lineage: Eukaryota > Metazoa > Chordata > Chondrichthyes > Rajiformes > Rajidae > Amblyraja > Amblyraja radiata. The sequence continues at coordinate 16,272,122 of NC_045969.1, forward strand.
GAGTATGCAGGATGAAATTACAATCAGATCAGCCATAATCTGATTAACTGGCTTCTGTTTGATTTCAGATTTCTACCTTTGGTGGTTTTTGTTCTTGTGTCTATGTATTTTGTGCAATATTTACAGTCTAAGCACATCTCAAAGTTTGCCTGCCACTAATCAATGTAGAAGCCACTGTTGTCATGCAGGCCAGTCCTTCAAGTCTCTGCTTCTGGTTGAAGAGGCTTATTGACTGGAAAAGCATGGTACTCCTCGTCAAGTAACTTGACAGGATGTTTGATATGAGCCTGAGTGGGCAGTTGGGGATTCTGTTTAGCACCTTATCGGAGACAGCAGACCTGCTAACAATGTGGTGCTCATTATGTGCTACGTGAAATGTTAGTGAGGTTTAAATGTGTCAGAGTAGTGGGGACCACATATCTGTCAGCTCAGAGATAATAAGTATTGTGTTTGCTCTCTGATGTGTTTGGATGAGTGGAGACAACTTCAGTAGGTCAGCCATGAACCTCTACCAAGTGCTGGGACTTATAATCAGTATAAATCGTTCACTATTTATTGTTTGACCCTTATGACTGGAAAGACTATGTTCCATGAAAAAGGCTAGAATCTTTCTAGTGCAGCCCAGGTACAGGCCACTCGTCCCATGATGTCTAGGTGAACATGATGCCAATTTAAATTAAATCCATCTTCACATGGTCCATATTGCTCCGTCTCCCGATTATTTATGTGCCTGTCTAAATACCTCTTAACTGTTGTTGTGGTATCTGCTTCTAGCAATTCCCCTGGTAGCATGTTCCAGGCACTTACCACTTTATATGTAAAAACCTGCCTTGCAAACCTCCTTTAAACCTTGTGTTTAAGAAGGAACTGCAGATGCTGGAAAATCGAAGGTACACAAAAAAGCTGGAGAAACTCAGCGGGTGCAGCAGCATCAATGGAGTGAAGGAAATAGGCAACGTTTCGGGCCGAAACCTTTCTTCAGTCTGAACACTCCAGAGAAAACAAGCCAAGTTTGTCTAACTTCTCCTTATAACTAATACCCTCCAATCCAGAAAACATCTTTATGACCCAAGGAACTGCAGATGCTGGAATTTTGTGTAAAACACAAAGTGCGGGAGTAACTCAGAAGGACAGGTCGCATCTCCGGAGGATATGGATAGGCAACGTTTTGAGTTGGGAACCTTTTTCAGACTAATCCAAGTGAATCTCTTTGCTCTCTTCAGAGCCTCGACATCTTTCCTGCAGCCCAGGCGACTCTTTCTGTGTGTTGGTCCCAGAAGTGGATCTGTGATCAAGCATTACAATTTCTCCACTCTTTCGAACCTCAACTCCAACACCAGAATTTGTCTTGCACTAAACATGAGACCCTTTATAATTTTTCTGTACACTGTGGATGGCTCAATTATAATCATGTATATCTTTCAGTTGACTGGTTAGCATGCAACAACAGCTTTTCACTGTACCCCTCCCCTCTCCTCTTCCATCAGGCAAAAGGTATAGAAGTGTGAAAACACACACCACCAGATTCGGAGACAGTTTCTTCTGAGCTGTTATCAGACAACTGAACCATCCTACCGCAACCAGAGAGCTACTATCAGAGTGCTGAACTACTATCTACTTCTTTGATGACCCTCAGACTAACCTTTATCGGACTTGCTGGCTTTACCTTGCACTAAGCGTTATTTCCTCATCATGTATCTATACACTGTAAAGGGATCGATTGTAAGCATGTATTGTATTTCTGCTGACTGGTTAGCATGCAACAAAAAGCTTTTCACTGTTCCTCGGTACACGTGACATTAAACTAAACTAAACAAAAGCAGCATACAGAGTTGCAGACAATGAGCCAAATGTGGCTTAACTAAATGTTTTGTGCAGCTGCAACATGACTTCCCAACTTTAATGCTCCGAAGACAAAGACAAGCACATCTTCTTAACCATATTTACGAGAGTTGCCACTTTCAAGGATCAACTGTCCCATTGTGATGTAAAATTATCTCTGCTAATTATATATATTGCAATTTTACTGGAAAACTTTAAAAGGTTCAAAATATCTTGCACTCTGTGTAATACATGTCAGGAGAATCTGGACGAAGAGAAGAGAACCGAAGAGGGAGAACGTGATGAGTTAAATGAAGAGGAGTGGAGGAAAAATGACACGGAGAATCAGCAATGACTGGTGGGTCTGTTTCTGTATTGCAAATTCTCTACAATATTACAATATTTTAATACTCTCATTTGGCACTCACTATAAATATTCTATTGATGTAAAAATAAATCCTAATTTTATCTGTGCAATATTGAAACTCATCTGGACAGAGAGAAGGTAGGACTGTAACATTCAATCATTGGCTGAATGTAGCGACATGGACTTCAAATGAACCATTGTAGAATCTGATATTGTTGTCAATTAAACAGCTCATGATTTGCCTGCTAAGTCAAAAGGATCATCATTGTAGGTACAGTTAGATGTAATTGGCCACTATTTTATTACGTACTAAAATAGTATTCTCAGCTGTCTACTTCAATTTTGTATGTACAGTATGTAGATTTCAACTAAAGTATATTAGATATCTCAGCAGTAGTATTAAGAATCCTTTAGAATGAAGATCCATGATTAGGAACATAGAAGATAGGAGCAGGAGTAGGCCACTTTTAGTTTAGAGACACAGCATGGACACAGGCTCTGCAGTCCATGCCCACCTGCGATCACCCTTTCACACTAGTTCTCTCCTGCACACGAGGGACAAGTTACACAAGCTGATTAACCTACAAACCTGCATGTCTTTGGAATGTGGGAGGAAACCAGAGCACCTGGAGAAAACCCATGCGGCCACAGGGAGAATATTCAAACTCTGTTCAGCCAGCTCCCGTAGTCAGGATTGAACCTGGGTCTCTGGCGCTGTAATGCAGCAACTGTACTGCTGCACCACTGTGCCGCCCAGCCTGGCCCTGCCCTGCCCTGCCCTGCCATACAATATCTGGGACTAAAGGGCTTGAGATATAAGGGGAGGATGCTACTGTTTTCTTTGAGCAAAGGAGGTAGACCTTACAGAGTTTTGGCAGAGACAAAATGGGTTGTCACACTCTTTATTCCCAGGAAAGGAGAATCTCAAGCAGGTTTGTGGAGAGTGTGGGAATGATTACATTGTTTGGAATCAGAAATAAGTGAGAGTGGATAAGGATGGCAGATTTCCCTTTTTCAAGGGCATTAGAAAGCCAAATGGCTTTTATGATTGTCCAATAATTCTGACACCGTTATTGACACTAACTTTTCATCGACCATAAGATTTGATTTTTTTTTAATTAACTTCATTTGAATTTCACAAATGGGATTAAAACTGTTGACACTGGATCAGTCGGCGAGGCTCTGGAAACTGGTCCAACGACATAATGACGACACCACTATAATGAGTCTCTTGCAGTATGTATGTGTTCCCAGTTACAACATGCTGTTGTGACTTTAGAATCTATCTATCCATCTATCCATCCATCCATCCATCCATCCATCCATCCATCCATCCATCCATCCATCCATCCATCCATCCATCCATCCATCCATCCGTCCATCCATCCGTCCATCCATCCGTCCATCCATCCGTCCATCCATCCATCCATCCATCCATCCATCCATCCAGCCATCTCTAAAGCTCTGATCTTGTGCTCAAAAATCTTGTACGATTTTTTGCTAGCTCACTCAACGTTCTCCTGTGCTGTGTGTGCAACAAGTTTTGTTCCGATCGGCGCACAAAAGAAGGGAGAGGAGTGGCAACCTCGAGATCCTGGGGATGGAGAGTGGGTGAGAGAAGGGATAGAGAGAGTAGGGAGGGGAGAAGAGTTATGGAGGGAGGGAGGAAGTGACTGAGGGTAGGGGAAAGGAGAGGTGATGGTGGGATTGGGGTTGGGTAGGAGGAGAGGGAAAAGAAGTGGGAGGAGGTGAGGAGGGAGAGGGGGAGGAAGGGGAGTAGAGGGAGAGGAGGGGGAGAGAAGTGGGCGAGGTAGGGAGTGGGGAATAGAGGGTGTGGAAGGCAGTAGGGGAGGTGAGGAGGGATAGTGGGGGGGGAGGGGGAGGTGGGGAATAGAGGGATAGGAGGGGGTAGGGAGGGGCAAGGAGTTATGGAGGGAGGAAGGGAGTGACTGAGAGTTGGGGAAAGGAGAAGGAGAGAGAGGTGAGGGAGGGATTGGGGAGGAGAGGAGGAGATGGGAAAGAAGATGGAGGGTGAAGAGGAGGGGGAGCGAGTGCTAGGGATGAGGGGAAATGAGCTGCGCCTGTGCAATTAGGGGCTATGTGTCAGTGGTGGAATATTGCGTTGGGGGACCAAGCCTCCTTTGTGACAGGGACCCAATGGGTCCCACTTAATCTAGTAGAAAATAACCCTTGAGCCATGACAACACAATAAAATTCTATTTTTACGCTGTTTATGTTTTCCTGTTCAATGTGGATCGCTTTTAGTTTGACCAAAAATAGTGAGATCAAATAACAAGCTTAATCTAAACTGGCCTTTAAAATGCTCTTTCTTCGCTGCCGGCCAGCAGATAGATTAATTATATCCTTGAGCAAATATTCCCTTCAAATTAACATTACAATTAGCCAAAAATACTTAGATGACATGCGGTGAACGCTCATTTAATATGGAGAGGCACAGTTGATGGTATCACCGTGTTACCGTGGAAACTGATAACATCCGAGTTTTCTTTGGGACATAGTTTTGGCCATACATGGTTTGAAAAGAGTATGCAAAGCAATAGTAGAGATTAAATTGTTAGTGGGAATTTCTGGCAAGAATATCTTGGGTCTCTATTCATTGGATTCTTGCCAGCACAAGATAGAAGAAGAGACAGAAACCAACCTCCTACATGGAAGATAAATGTTACCACATCTATTCTGAGATCAATGAGAGCCTTTTCGTACCTCAGGGATCCCCTTTGATTCTAAGGGGAATTGGAAAAGCTGGCCTCTTCCTAGACACAAAAAGCTGGAGTTACTCAGCAGGTCAGGCAGCAGCTTTGGAGAAAAGGAACAGGTGATGTTTCGGGTCGAGGCCCCTCTTCAGACATCTGACCTCACGATACTTCAGATTTTCAGACCATGTCTGAAGAAGGGTCTCGACCCGAAACATCACCTAATCCTTTGTTCCAGAGGTGTTGCCTGACCTGCTGAGTTATACCAGCTTTTTGTGTCTTTCTTCGATGTAAACCAGCATCTGCAGTTCTTTCCTATACATTATCTCTTTCTTCTTGGCTTTGCTTGGTGAGTAAACCCAAGCTCTCTCAAGGTCTTCTCTCTCAAGGTCGCTGACGGGTCAGCAGACCTGGATTATAGTACAGAAGTTTGAAAACACACTTACAGATTCAGGGACAGTTTTCTTCCCAGCTGTAAACAGGTAGAGTTGCTGCCTTGCAGCACCAGAGACCCAAGTTTGATCCTGACTATGGGTGCTGTCTGTATTAGTATGGAGTTTGTACACTCTCCCTGTGACCGAGTGATATTTCTCCGGGTGCTCCAGTTTTCTCCCACACTCCAAAGATGCGCAGGTTTTTAGGTTAATTGACCTGTAAATTGTCCCTACGGTGTCAGATAGAACTAGTGTACAGGTCGTAGATTTGGCCACAGATTTGGTGGGCCAAAGGGCCAGTTTCCGTGTTGTATCTCAAAACTAAACTCTAAACTGAATGATACTCTTATCAGCATGGTCACAACCTCTCATTTAACTCATTGGAGACCTTTGAACTATCTTTAATCAAACTTTATTGGACCACTAAATGTTGTACACTTTATTATTTAGCTGTGCACTGTGGACGCCTTGATTGTAATCACATATAATCTTTTCTTTGACTGGATAGCACGTATACAAAAGTTTTTAATTATACCTTGGTACACTTGACAATAATAAACCAAACTAAAGGAGGACCCTTAAAATTAAACAATATTTGACTGGCAGAGTTAAAATTGGCCTTTCCTCCAATGCAACTTGTAGAGTTCTAGAGTTCGCCCACAGACTTGTTTCAATGCCAATAAGACAATACAATTGGATATATTTTCAGTCAATTCATTTTGAAGCAGCATTTTCCCAAAGCACCTATTTTAGCTGACACTTTAAGAGTGGGAAGATTATGTAATCATGATTGAGTACAATGCTGCTAAAATGAGATAGAACTGAAGACAAGTACAATTCATTAGTTTAAGATCAGGTAATTTTTTTGCTAGAGATTTGTTTCAGATCATCCTATTCTCAGTCAATTTACTTGCATAAACCTTTTAAAACAACTGATCTTAAATGAATTCAATCGCATGTTCAATCAAGTTTAACCTTTTAACAATTGTGTGTTCTTTGTCAATAACGGAACCATTTCCATTGTTTGAGTCGATTCGGAAAAGATGATTGAGATATAGATTTTGAGAATTTAATTGGGTCTGAATAAAATCATTCCTTTTTATTCATTCAGCAGATATGGATGTTGATAGTCTGGCTAGCCTTTAATATCAATCACTAAATATCCTTGAGGAAGGTGTTATGAATCAAAGGTAGGTTGGTCTCTGCAAGGTAAGAAGGGAAGATTTTCTCTTCTGGAGGGCAATAGAGAGAACCTTGCTTTGTGGATAATAAAAGATGCAGTAGTTTCATGGCTTGGGAGCAGCTTTCCAATGTTATTGATTGGTGGCAAGTTCAACATTTATTGCTCCAGGAGTTGACGGCATATGGAAGTCAAATAATTTTGTTAGGCTTGGGGTTACATGCAGGCCAGACTGGCAAATTTCCCGCTCTGAATTACATTATTGAACCAGATGGAGTGGGAACAAGTTGAATACTCATGATCTTATGAACTGACTGAAGATTTCTTTTGAATTCCAGAATTCCATTCCACAAGCCACTGCGGTATCTATTATGGTCGTCACAATGGTAAATGGGACTCGTAGAGATAGGTACTTGACGAGTGGCATTTACATGGATGGAGAGGCACAAAATACCTCTTTCTGTGCTGTATGACTAATATGTGAGGATCTCCTGAGCTCACATAAGTGGATAATAGTGCTGTCTTTGAAATATTGTGCTTCCATGCTCCTGTCCGGGCTTTTCATTGAGCAGTTCACACAGAGCGATACGGGGCAAGTGGCTGAAACTGGTCACCACCATGACCTTTAACTATGTGGACCTGGAGTTAAATGTGGTCCAGGTGAATTGAATAGGTATGTTCACTCGAAAGCATGCATAGATTTTCTATGAAATGAATTCAAACAGCTTTCATCTTATCGCCAGTCAGCCTGCATAGCACTGAAATGCCCAGTGTCAATGCAGAATAAATTGACAGTCTCACACAGAAAGACAGCACGGATGTGTGTAGGAAGTAGAAATCGTGTGGGCTGTGGAAAGATCCACGTTGTCTGTCTCAACTTGGGATTAAAGATACTTGCAGCAGAGTAATAATCATAGTATGCTTATACCAACACTGGGAATGTTTTAACTCAGGCAATTGTTCAAAAATAAATGTTCCCTATAATATTTATTGTTGTCACTATTATTATTATTATTAAGATTGACCACAAAAAAATTGATCTATGTTGTTCTACTGAAAGTTGTTACATTTTCTATGATTACACCAGCAGACATTAAAAAAAATCTCTTATTCTTTCAAACTGATTTTTCCTCCAACATAGCCGGTGGCACAGTGATAAGGTTGATGTCTTGGCTTTGGTAAAAATGGAAAATTGTCGCTAGTGTGTAGAATATTGCTAGTGTGCTGGGTCGCCATGGACTCAATAAGCCAAAGGGCCAAAGGGCTTGTTTCCATAACTAAACTAAACTATTCTAAACTATACTAAACAAAACCATATAGCTCTGTTCTAATATTATGCTTATTCCTGCTCATTTATTTTTCCCACAGGATGATATAAAGCAAGTTAAATTATACCTGTACAATGAAATGTCCACCTTTTAAATGCTGTGCAATCACCTGATGCCACAGATATTGCCTTTGCCTTTGATAAGGTCCCGCACGGGAGACTGGTGACTAAAATTAGAGCACATGGTGTTGGGGGTAGGGTGTTGAAATGGATAGAAAATTGGTTGGCAGACCGGAAGCAAAGAGCATGAGTGAACGGGTCCTTTTCAGAATGGCAGGCAGTGGCGAGTGGAGTGCCGCAAGGCTCGGTGTTGGGGCCACAACTGTTTACCATATATATTAATGATTTGGAAGAGGGAATTAGGGGCAACACTAGCAAGTTTGCAGATGGCACAAAGCTGGGTGGCAGTGTGAACTGTGAAGAGGATGTTAGGAGGTTGCAGGGTGACCTGGACAGGTTGAGTGAGTGGGCAGATGCATGACAGATGCAGTATAATATAGATAAATGTGAGGTTATCCACTTTGGCAGCAAAAACACGGGGGCAGATTATTATCTCAATGGGGTTAGGTTAGGTAAGGGGGAGGTGCAGCGAGACCTGGGCGTCCTTGTACACCGGTCACTGAAAGTTGGCTTACAGGTACAGGTAGCAGTCAAGAAAGCTAATGGAATGTTGGCCTTCATAACAAGAGGATTTCAGTATAGGAGTAAAGAGGTTATTCTGCAGTTGTATAGGGCTCTGGTAAGACCACATCTGGAGTATTGTTTACAGTTTTGGTCTCCTAATTTGCGGAAGGACATCCTTGTGATTGAGGCAGTGCAGAGCAGGTTCACGAGATTGATCCCTGGGACTGTCATATGAGGAAAGATTGAAAAGACTAGGCTTGTATTCACTGGAGTTTAGAAGGATGAGGGGGGAATCTTATAGAAACATATAAAATGACTGGGCAAGCTAGATGCAGGAAAAATGTTCCCAATGTTGGGCGAGTCCAGAACCAGGGGCCACAGTCTAATGCCCCTGTCCCACTTAGGGAACCCGAACGGAAACCTCTGGAGAATTTGCGCCCCACCCAAGTTTTCCGTGCGGTTCCCGAAGGTTGCAGGTGGTTGCCGGAGGTTGCAGGTAGTGGAAGCAGGGAGGGAGACTGACAAAAACCTCCGGGAACCGCATGGAAACCTTGGGTAGGGCACAAAGTCTCCAGAGGTTTCCGTTCAGGTTTCCTAAGTGGGACAGGGGCATAATAGAAACTTATATAAACAATTGTTTATACACAACAATTGTTTCTTATAGAAACTTACAAAATTCTTAAGGGGTTGGACAGGCTAGATGCAGGAAGATTGTTCCCGATGTTGGGGAAGTCCAGAACAAGGGGTCACAGTTTAAGGATAAGGGTGAAATCTTTTAGGACTGAAATGAGAAAAACATTTTTCACACAGAGAGTGGTGAATCTCTGGAATTCTCTGCCACAGAAGGTAGTTGAGGCCAGTTCATTGGCTATATTTAAGCGGGAGTTAGATGTGGCCCTTGTGGCTAAAGGGATCAGGGGGTATGGAGAGAAGGCAGGTACAGGATACTGAGTTGGATGATCAGCCATGATCATATACAATACAATACAATACAATACAATACAATACAATACAATACAATACAATACAATACAATACAATTCAATTTATTGTCATTTGGACCCCTTGAATGGCGGTGCAGGCTCGAAGGGGCAAATGGCCTACTCCTGCACCTATTTTTCTATGTTTCTATTAGAATAAAGGGGAGGTAATTTAAGACTGAGGTGAGAAAAACTTTTTCACCCAGAGAGTTGTGAATTTATGGAATTCTCTGCCACAGAGGGCAGTGAAGGCCAAATCACTGGATGGATTTAAGAGAGAGTTAGATAGAGCTCTAGGGGCTAGTGGAGTCAAGGGATATTGGGAGAAGGCAGACACGGGTTATTAATAGGGGACGATCAGCCATGATCACAATGAATGGCGGTGCTGGCCCGAAGGGCCGAATGGCCTCCTCCTGCACCTAATTTCTATGTTTCTGTGTTTCTATATGCAGGTACACATATAAACTAAAGAATGTAGGAGGGTTGGTGTTCAATTGTCACTCGTGCAGTGAAATAGTGATGTAACTCAGAGTGTAATGTAGTCCTGAAGTCACAGATTCCACTTTGCAATTACTCACTTAAACTGCTGTGCTGCCATAACAATGTACATTGGAACATGATGTTAAATTCCTTGAAGTACACAAACTCATCACCAGTGCTATTCAACAGGATCAAAATAACAGCATGCAGGTTAATTGTCAGGCTATTTCTGTTGATGCAATTGTTTATGCTTTGGAAAGGTTTCTGTTCTTGGCTAAAATTATTATGTTTCACATGGGGTAGTACAGCTACTCATCTAATCATTTCCATACCATTTAACAACCTGGTACTGAAAGATGTTGTTTTCACCGATGGGTTGCCAGCTGGACCTTTCTCTGGATAGTTAGCTGAGCAGGAGAGAGAAGAGAGCGGAATGGTGGTGCTGCCTTACAGCGCGAGAGACACGGATTCGATCCTAACTACAGGTGCTGTCTGTACGTAGTTTGTACGTTCTCCCTGTGACCTGCGTGGGTTTCCCCTAGGAGCTCCGGTTTCCTCCCACATTCCAAAGTCGCACAGGTTTGAAGGTTAATTGGTTTGGTAAAATTGTAAATTGTCCCTAGTGTGTATAGGATAGTGTTAATTTATGGGGATCTCTGGTCGGTGAGGGCTTGGTGGGCCGAAGGGCCTGTTTCCACATTGTATCTCTAAACTAAACTAAACTAAACTAAACTAAACTAAACTAAACTAAACTAATATAAGAGAGATGATATTTTATTGGATATTGTTAACAGTGGGAAGGAGGAGGTATGGAGGAAAAGGTCATATTCATTGCAAACCCTTGAAGATCAAATCCCCTTCCTTTAAGTTTAATTAAGTTCTTGAAAGACATTGTGATTGAACTTGACAAACACAATAAATGGGCAGGCATGGGCCATGTGGCTACCCATCAGTGAAAACAACATCTTTCAGTACCAGTGTTCAAGACGGAACTGCAGATGCTGGAAAATCGAAGGTACACAAAAATGTTGGAGAAACTCAGCTGGTGCAGCAGCATCTATGGAGCAAAGGAAATAGGTAACGTTTCGGGCCGAAACCCTTCTTCAGACTGATAGGGGGTGGCGGGGAGAAGGAAGGAAAAAGGAGAAGGAGGAGCCCGAGGCCTGGGGGATGGGAGGAGACAGCCCGAGGGCTGAGGAAGGGGAGGAGACAGCAAGGGCTAACAAAATTGGGAGAATTCAATGTTCATGCCCGCAGGATGCAGAATCTCCAAGCGGAATATAAGGTGCTGTTCCTCCAATTTCCGGTGTTGCTCACTCTGGCAATGGAGGAGACAGGATTGTTAAATGGTATGGAAATGATTAGATGAGTAGATGTGCCGCCCTGTGTGAAACATAGTAATTTTAACCAAGAACAGAAACCTTCCAAAACCATAAACAATTGCATCAACAGAAAGAGCCTTGCTTAACCTTATGCTATTAACATTAACCCTATGCTATTCAATACGGTCACAGTTGATCTTTGCATCAGCGCTATTTTCCTGCACTAATCCCAAATTCCCGTCATTTCCAAGAGCCTATCACTCACCATCTATTTTCAACTGCCCTGGATGAAAATATTTCTTTCCATCTCTATCTGTACCCTCAACAGCCAAATCCGTATTTTTGAAACTTCAAACCTTAGTTCTGTGCACCTTAGCCAAAGGAAAAATCAGGTATTCATCAACTCTGTTGAATCCTGTGAGAATTATATGTTTGTAATCTACCAACTGCTGTGACCTCAAAGCTGTGAGACGACAGCATAGTCTGTGCCTTTAAACATTTGTATCCCCGCTCCATTCAGACAGCCGCTGGTGATAAAGGCAAAGACTCATAGTTTGCAGAGTACTGCAGCATCAGAGAGATCACTGAGGAGCTCTGTGCAAGGAGGAACACGTACATCACAGTTACTTTAGTCAGAGACAAGCTGGGGAATTGAAGATTAAGTGTTGCCTGGATTATGGTCTTCCCCATGCTGTACGGAGACATTGATTGCACAAGTATTGCCTTGTATTCACTTCATCTGAACTCACTAACATTCATCAACAGAATGTGATTCAATGTTCTTAAAGTGAAGCTCATGTGTTTGACCACTGCATAACATAACGTGGCAGTGACTGTCGGCTATCCTGGCAACAATTATGGTTCACTCACTCTGTGCCAGTTTTCTTTTCACCTGGGTTTAAACTAGCAAAAGCAATTCAAAGGCAGGCTATAGAGCTGCAAGGCTTATCCCATCTGTTCAATGATTAAGGATTTGGTCAGGATTCCAGATAAATATGTACAGAGGTAATTGGAAACCAGGATGAATGGGTGTGGGGAGTTGAAGGTTACGGAATTTAATGGTTCAATGGTTCTTTATTATTACGTGTGTACAACACAGTAAAATTATTTTTGCACAACCCACAAATGCACAGTTATCATATTTTGGTGCTGTTTACAAAGAATAAGAAAAGTCCATAGTCACATGCTGGAAATACTGGAGCGTCGCCGATCCAGGTAAGCCCAGGTAAGCCCCAGGCTGCTGCTGGCCCATGGCCAGACATCCCTGTCCATGCCCTGTGTCCCAAGGAATGCCTCCTGCAGCCGACCTTGATAGCACTGGAGGCAATATGAACACAGCAACATAGAAAGTAGGTGCAGAGGTAGGCCATTTGGCCAACATGGCTGATCACGCAGAATCAGTACCCCGTCCTGTTTTCCCCATATCCCTTGATTCCATTAGCCCCAAGAGCTAAATCCAACTGTCTTGAATAAGTCCAGTGAGTTGGCCTCCGCTACCTTCTGTGGCAGAGAAATTCCACTATCTCGTTCTCTCTTCTAGCGGTCCACTCCTAACGTCCGTTGCTGCCAGCCGCCGCCTCCTCAACTCTCCGGTCCTCAGGGCTTCCCAGCTTCCCCCTGCAGGTCACGGCCCACCGGGACATTCTTCTTCACAGCGGCAAACCCACGCTTACCGCCGTACCCGGCCACGGGCAGCCGCCGGGTCTTCGGTCTCGGCGGCAGACGGATCTTTGTTGTCGTCGGCCGCTGGGCTCCATCCTTGTTCTCTGTCCGTTCTTGCACGGCTCCGTTATGACCACCAGCGCTATGTATTAACACATAAAAACCATTTCTGTGCTGGCATTCTGCAAGAATCAATCTGTTTCAGGCTGGGCACATATTCAAAATGCACTGAAGTCTCCTTGTTTCCAGGGCTGGATCAATTGATATCAATTAATGGTTGGAGATCAGGGATATTCAGATGGAAAGAGTTGATGGATAATGTGGGTAGGTGGAGATCGGAGTTAATTGGATCTAGATAATTAAAGATTACAGTGATAAACGGAGATGGGTAATGATCTGATGGGGGTAGTTAAAGGTTGAAGGGATGGTTGACAGTGCAAGATCATAGTGTGATAGTGCAAGATCATAGTAGTAAAGATCATGAGAGGTCATGGAGGAGAGGAGATACGGACTTCAGAGGTCGAGGCAATTGGAGAGAACAGGCAAGAAGTGAAGATTGTAAGGACATGGTAGTAAGATTGGTGAGCCTGAAACCCAACTGCCTTTGAGGATTAAAATGGCATCCAGATTGATACCTCAATTTCCTCATGAACATGGCCTGTTGCTTGCTGATTAAACTTAAGCTGAAGTTACAGCTCTGCCTTCCCAATGTAATTCTTCATGTCTACATTATCAGCCTCTGATTCAGGAAGCGGGGAGGGGTGGGGACAAAAGCTTACAAAGCCATCAGTCTGAAAAAGGGTCCCGACCGGAAACATCACCTCTGCATATTCTCCAGAGATGCCGCTTGACCCGCTGAGGTACTCCTGCATTTTCTATCCGTTCTTACAAAGCCATTTGTGGGGCAAAGGGATAATCTTTCCTTCATGCTGCATCTCAGTCTATTCTTATTAATTAATTTTATTCTTTCATGTCTTTCAGAGTCGCTCCAGTCTGGAGTCAAGATTTGTCAGTGTGCGATGAGATGATATTAGCAGGTTTGACTGTAGCATGAGGTAACATGTAAAACACTACCTCTGTGCTGGCATTCTGCAGGAGCCAATTGTGTTTCAGGCTGCGCACATATTCGAAATGCTCTGAAGTCTCATTGTTCCCCTTCTCCATTATTTAAGCATGATTTTTGGGAGGTATATCAACAATGAGGAGGAGCATCTATGAACGCCATCCTCCTGAATGTTAGATCAATAAATATTACTTTCACAGTAACTGAAGATGTAATAATCCATATCATGCCCCTGGCAGTTCCTTTTCAAATGAAAGAAACGAGAAGCGAAAACACTCGGAAGCTTTTTATGATGATATCATAATTGCAAATATTGACAAAATGAATCAAGTGCTTAATATACCAGAGGCTTCATTGATTTAGGAATGCTTTTGTTCCCATAATATACATGAGACCCTGTGCTGTCTCCTACACATACCATTAAATGTGTTCCATCTCGCTCTAAGTACAACAATTATTGTTCTAGAATGTTTGTGATTCATCCACTCATCCTTCTTCCTACAGCATTATAGTGGCTTGTACCTCATTCTCGGTCCATTGATTCGTTTCTGGTTTGTGCATGCTTTATTGATTTCATGATGAATTCATGGTTTCTGTTTGTTCAAATGTGGATTACAGTTGATGTCCGAATAATTGGTGATACTAAGTGTAGTTACCGGCATCACTGACATTGTCTCCTGAGCTCAATCACAAATTCACATATCACAAAATGCCCCCCATGTTTAATGTAAACCTGCTGAAAGACTGTTCATTAGGGGCAGCACAGTGGTAGAGTTGCTGTCTGACGGCGCCTGAGACCCGGGCTCGATCCTGCCTGTGGGTGTTGTCTGCATGGAGTTTTACGTTCTCTCTTCGACCATGTGGGTTTTCACCGGGTGCTCGAGTTTCCACCCACACTCCAAAGATGTACAGGTTTGTAGGTTAATTGGCTTTGGTAAGATGTATAATTGGCCCTGGCGCGTCTCAATGGGCCAAAGAGCCTATTTCTGCACCATATCTCTTACGTCTATTGTCTAATGTCTAATAGGCCTGATCTGTGGGATTGATTGAAAGCACAAAAGCAAATTCTGAGTTAAAATATATCCTGCCCTAGCTTTGAGTCTCTCTCCTTTGGTGACCTCTTAGTTTAGTTAAATATAGTTCAGAGATACAGCAGGAAAACGAGCCCTACGACTCACCGAATCTGTGCCTACCAGCGATCCCTATACACTAGCACTATCCTACAAACAAGGGAGAATTTACAATTTTTTTTTACCAAAGCCTATTAACCTACAAACCTTTTGGAGTGTAAATCTTTGGAGTGTGGGAGGAAAACGGAGCAGCTGGAGAAAACCCACACAGTCATAGGGAGAATGTACAAAGTCCATACAGGCAGTACCCATAGTCAGGATCGAACCCGTGTCTCTGGTGCTGCAAGGCAGCAACTCCACCACTATGCCACCATGCCGTATCGTGCCAACCAGCTCCTCTGGTAATTGATATTAATGCAATTAAAGTAATGGAGTGTGCATCCATCTACTCAGGACATCACTAGGACACTACACTAATCTACAGCAGCACACAGGAGATACAGAGATACCTGAGCACATTTTAAACCACTATCAGATCATAGTTGTGCACTAAACCCTAGTGACAAGAGCTATCCCCTCAGGGAGTAAAAAACATTGTTTGCACTTAGTCCATCTGGCTTCTGGAAAACACCAAGGTGAAGTTCTCTGTTACTCCTAAATGTAAGAAACCCTTTTGCATTCATATGAAATCAAAAGTACTTTTGCAGTGTTAAGTGCAAACAATCCCCCAAAATGTTTACTTTCAATCAAACCCTTCCTCTTATTTGAGAAGACAGTGTACACACAGAAAGTTTGCACAGCAGAGGCCACACTGGCTGGCTGCCAATATTGACCTGGGCACTGGATCTTAAAAAGACAGAGTGCAGAATGGAAATAGTCTCATGAATGCATTGCCCTTGCTTGTATTATACATGTACATGAAGTCAATAGATTGTACTTCCGGTGGCGCTGGTGCCAGCAGCCTCCACCTACAGCCCGGTATCTTTTTGTTTTTTTGTTTATTTAGTTATGTAAAAGTGTGTTTTTTTGTGGGTTTTTTGTGTTTTTATGTGGGGGAAGAGGGCACGGTGCAGGGGATACCGTCCTTCAGCCGCTTCCTGGTGAGGACGCGACTATTATTCGAGTCGCGTCCTCGCCCCCCCCCCCCAGCGGCCTACCTACTGGATTGGCGCGGCCTTTCCTGCCGGGATCGACCAGAGCTCCAGCAGCGGTGGGACAGCGCTGTAACATCGCGGGGCTGGCGATGCCTTACCGGGGATCGCCGTCTGGAGCCCGGAGTGCTGGGCCTGCGGCACCGACATCATGGAGCTGCGGTTTGCGGGCTCCCAACGCGGGCGGCGCTGATGGACAGCGCGGGGTCCTGCGACTCTGCCCGGCTCGGGAGCTGCAGACTCGGGAGCTGCGGACTCCGCCTGTGGGAGGCGGCTGATCAGGAGGTCCGGGCCGCTGAGGAGGAGGATGTTCACCATCGGGGTTCGGCGTCGGCGTTCCACCAGCCCGGCGTGAGGGCCTGAACATCGGGCCGCCCGGGGCGGCGACTGCGGGTGCTAGGAAGGCCTCGACCACGAGTGAACATCTGGGAAGAACGGAGGGGAGGCTGGCTGGACTATGGTGCCTTCCTCACCTTGGTGCCACTGTGTTATGTTGCGTCGTGGACTATCAGTGTTTGTGCTTTTTTTTAAATTCAATTTTATTTTTAATATGTTTTATTATTTATTATTATTTATTTATTTTTATTTTTATGATACTGCCTGTAAGGGAAATTCATTTCGTTGTCTCTAACTGAGACAATGACAATAAATTTGAATACAATACGAATCCATTGACATACTAGACTAAGTATGGGAAAAGAAACAAGAGAGGAAATATAGATTGAAAAGTGTAACTAGACAAATATTTTTAACAGGCTGTATTTTAACACTTAGATGTTGAGCTACAAATTCAGTGCATATTTCAGCAAATGTGCATATTTTGTTCTCTTGAATGACCATCAATCTGGAACACTTTCTCTGTTTCTCTCTCTCCATGATCTGACATACTGAGTACTTCCAGCATTTTCCATTTCTATTACAGATTGCTAACATCTAGATTCACATTTCTATATGCATCAAGATTACCCAAGGGTGAAGTGCAGGAAGACAGGAGAGTGGCTAACGTTGTGCCTTTATTTAAGAAGGGCTCCAAAGCAATACCATGGGAACTTAAGCCTAGTAAGCCTAACATCTGTGGTAGGTAAGCTAGGGATTCTGAGGGATAAAAAATATATGCATTTGGAAAGATAGAGATAGTCACCATGCATTTGTGCGTGCGAGATCATGTCTTACGAAATTGATTCCGTTTTTGAAGAAGTAACCCAGAAGGTCAAGAGGGCAGAGTGGTAGACATAATCTATATGGACTTCAGTAAGGCCCTTGATAAAGTGCCACATGGCAATCTGCTCTGGAAGGTCAGATTGCATGGGATCCAGGTGGAGCTAACTAATTTGATATACAATTTGCTT
Organism: Amblyraja radiata; assembly: GCF_010909765.2. Taxonomy (NCBI): domain Eukaryota; kingdom Metazoa; phylum Chordata; class Chondrichthyes; order Rajiformes; family Rajidae; genus Amblyraja; species Amblyraja radiata. Next base: position 16,289,666 of record NC_045969.1, read on the forward strand.
GATGATAGGAAGCTAAGGTGATGGTGAAAGTTCGTTTTCCAGGCTGGACATCCAAGACCAGTGATGTGCTTCATAGCTTGGTTTTGAGACCATTCCTCTTTATCATCCATAGCACCAATTTGGATGAGAATGTACAAAACAGGGTTAGTAGGTTTCAAGACCAAATAGATGGTATCATAGACAGTGGAGAAGGGGGCATGAATTACAGCAGGATCTTCATCAGTTGGGTAAGTGAGCTGAGGAATTTGCAAAAGGTGATTAATTCTGCTAAGTTTGAGGTGTTGCATTTTGAGAAGTCAAACAAGAGTACAACCATCACGGTAAATGATAGGAACCTGGGGAGTGTTGTAGAAAAGGGGGACCAGATAGATTCTGGGCTGTATGACACTACGAATCTATTTATGGCTCTGAGCTATTTTGCTTTTAACACTGGTGTGTTACCACTCTGTCATGCATATTCAAGCACTATTCAAAAAATAGTGGTGTCTCAGTTTGCACACAAGCTGGAGATGCTATTCTCTTCACTTGTTTTTCCCTCTGCTTTTCATGACATTACATAACATTTCCAGTGAATTATTTGGACTGGACAGTTTTTGCTAAGCCATATATTTCTCGCAAGAAACATCTTTCTCGGACTTCTTGCCTTTTACTGCTGTTGTACCATGTGTGGTCAAACCAGGTGACAGTAGCCCTGCGGGTAGTGCAGATATCACACAGCTCCACCAACCTAGGGTAAATGCTGACCCATTGTCTGTGTGAACTTTGCACAATCTCCCTGTTACTGCATGGGTTTCCCCCAGGTGATCCATTTTCGTCCCACATCTAAAAGATGCCCTAGATGTGAGGTTAATAGATGAATATATATTTCCCCCAATTATGGTGGATTGCTGAACTTCCTAAGCCTTCGAAGGAAGTCGAGGCATTGGTGTGATTTCTTGGCCATTGCTTTAATATGGTATGTGGATAGCATAGCTTACATGGAAATTCCAGAATGCATTGGATTGATAGGCTTACTCTGTGAACTAACGTATTCTCATGGGCTGTATGTCATCTGGGAAATTGGAACATTTCAACAGAAATAATTTGTGCCACAAGTGGGTTAAGACAATACATCTGATGGCTTCCTCAGAGGGCAATATCTGCCAACAGTTTGTTTGGAATGTATTTGTTGATTGTGTCTGCCACATAGTCATAAAGTCATACAGCACGGAAACAAGTCCTTTGGCCCAGCTCGTCCATTCTGACCAAGATGTCCCATCTAAGCTAGTCCTATTTGCCCACTTTGGCCCATATGCCTGAAACACTATTCAGAAGATTGTATCATGTAGGACCTTGCACAACCACGACTTTAGTTGCATATGCATAGCTGTTACCATGGTCAGCTGTTACCATGGTCAGAGAATGTTTCTCTGAAATCTTTGGTTATCTCCCACACTCCAAAGGCGTACAGGCTTGAAGGTAAATTGTCCCTAATGTGTGTAGGATAGTTGTAACGTGCAGTGATCGCTGGTCTGTTTCTGTGCTGTATCACTAAACTAAATTAAACTAGGTTCTAGGCACTTTATCAGGCCTCTGCCTGAGAATATACAGGTGTACAGTTGTCATGGATAGTTTAAAAAAACTGCTGGATTTTCAGGATATACAGGTGATGTTATTTTCACTTTTGGTTTCATGATATGCTTTTCAAGATTTCGCTCATCAATAATAGGATTTTGTATGATAACAGCCAATTTTTTGTATCTGTTCATTTTAGAGTGGAAGAACATAAACCATTAGATATAAATTGGATTAAAATTTAGCTACTCAGGTCAATGACCCTGCATCAGAGCTGATGAAGGTAAAGCTAATCCTATCTAATGGCTCTACACTAAAGTGTTTTGATGTGCATTTTTTCCATTTTGATGCACATTCAAATCTTTACTCTGATTAAAACAAAATCCCATTATTTCAATTTCCCATTAATTAAGTTAAGGAAGTCAGAGTTGAACAGAGCCCAAAATCCATATTTTATAAATCAAAGTAAATTAAAAAAAATTAAATTTCCTTTATGTGTCTACTTTCTCAAAAATGGTCAAAAGCACTCCATGGAATGTGTATTTCTTGTTGTAACCTATGTGAAAACACTGCCCAGTGGTCAGACAAAATGAATGACTACTTAATCCCATTCCGGCTTCTTCATGTGCCTCTAGCAATGTTATAGGATCTCAGACATACACTTGATCTACTGAAATAAAGAGACAATACAACACAAACAATGCAGTGCAACTTCCATCTATTGAATTAATTAAAAGAAAACAATAAACCCTGTTATTTCTGTCTCTCTCAAATAAGGAAACCACGAGATGTGGAAAAGGATGGGTAGGTGAAGTTGGGATAGAGGATCACCGGACCAGCTTATTGATTGTTGAGTTCGACTCATGGGGGCATATTGCTAAGTCCAATCTTCCCACGGTTTCCATTGCAGCTCAAATTCCCTCCAACGAAAATAGCCTCTGGTTCACCCGAGGTAGGCCAGTGCAATTGGGTTTCAAAAGAATCAAGGGAAAACTTATTTTGCTCATTGCAAGATGATGCACTCCATAATTTTAAGGTAGCTTGACTCGCTATTTACTGCGAGTTATTACATATGCCGAAAGGATATGTATAGTCACTGCAAAATTGCTTGGCACAATCTTCTCATTAAATTAATTGTAGAAATCAAAACAGAATAAATCATATTTCAGATGGTGAAATGAGGATGGAATGGAAATGAGATATAATTTATTTAGCCAGAGGGTGGTGAATTTGTGGATTCATTGCCACAGACGGCTGTTGAGGTAGAAACTTTTTTATGTTGAAATTGATCTCGATTAGTAAGGACACCAAAGAGTATGGGGAGAAGGATGGAGAATGGGGTTGGGAGGGATCATAGATTTAATTTAATTGTAATTTGTAATTTATTTATTTAGGGACAGTGCATATTAATAAACATTTACATGTAATACGCAAGATTGTAGCCAGTAACTAATTTCCATCTTTAGTCCAAATCACAACACAATCAATCAATAAAAAAAGAGACAAAACAAAAGACAAAAACAAAACAAAACAAACAATAAAGTAAAAAAGTAACAATAAAAGAGTACCATAGGATAATTTTAAGGTAGATTATGATTGTAGTTTTGATTTTGCAGTAACCATGTTTTTAGATGTTTGGTAAATGAGGTAAGGGTTGGCAGATCCCGTATGACGCATGGTATCGCGTTCCAGGTCTGCGACGCTCGATATGAAAATACTAACTGCCCAAAGACACTTTTCCTAAACGGGACTATACAATCACCCCTGGAGGCTGCTCTTGTCGACCTATTTGTGTTTTTCTTTATGAAGTCCTTTAACGGAGGTGGGGCTAGTCCACGGAAGATTTTGTAAACTAAAATCGAGTCCGAATATTTTATTACGTTTTCCCAGCTCAGCAGATCAAATTTCTTCAGGATGCTACAGTGATGGTACATTCTGGGCTTTTTGTTAAGAGTTTTTAGGGCTTGTTTATAAGCAATTTCAACAGGCTTTAGTGTGGACTTACATGCCAGTGACCAAGTTGTTATACAGTAGGTCATGTATGGCACAATCATTGCATTAAAATATAGTTTGGCTGAATCAATAATTAAATTATTTCTAATATATCTAAAATTGGACAAATTTAATTTAATTAAATTTACTGTTCTTTTCACCTATTGTTTGAAACAGAGCTGTGAATCGATTGAATGGCAGAGCAGACTAAATGTGCTGAAAATGGGCACAAAATGCTGGAGTAACTCAGCTGGCCAGACGACATCACTGGAGAAAAGGAATAGGTGACATTTTGGGTCAGAACCCTTCTTCAGACTAAAAGATAGAGAAGGCCAGAACAAAACAAGGGCATCAACAGAGGTACTCAGGAGGGGATGAGTCCATAATGGCCCATTGTTGGCTGGAGAAGATGTTCTCGATGGGCTGAATAGGCTGATTCTGTTCCTATGTCATAATGACTGGGAACAAAGTATCCAGAATAAAATTGGATGCAAGATTGCAGTCAGTACAAAAAATAGAAAAGAAATGGATGCATAAAATGCAAATCAGATGTATCATCCAAAGAAATGTACATACAATTAATCAACTGGCTGGGGACTGTTTAAAACAAATTAATTTGGTGGTCTGGGTGCAGGTTGAGAGTAAAAGCAAGCCAAAATGGCAGTATTTTGGTAGCCAATGCCAACCTATTGACTTCTATATTTAACTACAGTACATTAGATTGCTGCAGATATTCACAAGGGAAAAGCTGGTTTCCTATTACCATACGTTAATTGCTCATTTAGAATGATGTTGACATAGATATTTCAGTTTAATGTTCATGGACTTGGAAGGTATGAAAACAAGTCAGGAAATCTGAGACAATTGAAGGGGATCAATCACTCAAAGAAATACACTATTGGGGGACCAAGATGACCAGTAGCAGTGCCAGTAACTGATGCCAGTCAACAACAATTAAGGTGTGATAACAAGGAACTGCAGATGCTGGTTTACCCAAGAAAGACACAAAATGCTGGAGTAACTCAGCCAGCGCATTGATGCAATCATAAAGAAAGCCCCATCAATGTTTCTACTTTGAAAGAGGAAGATCGAGGATCCATAAACCTGTATTTATTGATGGGACGGTGTTGGAGTGAGTCAAAAACATCGCGTTTCTGGGCGTGCATATGTCTGAAGATCTGCACTGGACCCAGCACAATGATGCCGTCATAAAGAAAGCCCATCACGCCTCTACTTCCTTAGAAGTCTAAGGAGATTCTATATGCCGATGAATACTCTCTTGGACTTCTACAGTTGTACTGTAGAGGGCATATTGATTGGTTGCATCATGGCCTGGTTCAGCAACTCAAATGCCCAGGAATGAAAAACATTGCAAAAAGTGATGAACACTGCCCAGTCCATTATGAGAACCGGCCTCCCCACCATCAAAGGGATCTGCAGGAGTTGCTGCCTCAAAAAGCCAGCATCATCAGAGACCCACACCACCCTGGCTATGCTCTTATTTCACTCCTGCCATGGGGAATAAGATATAGGAGCCTGAAATATGTAATGTCCAGGTTCAGCAGCAGCTTCTTCCCAACACCATCGAGCTATTAAACACTACAAACTCCAAATAAACTCCAAAGTACAAACTTTGTTTGTTTTGTAGATATATAAACTCATAAACACAATGGGTCAGGCAGCATTTCTGGAATGTTTCAGATTGTGATCCGTCTTCAGACTCAAGTGTGACTCTTCATTAATGAGAATTATCACCTCACTAAAAACTCCCATCAACACAATCAAAGAGCACCATTGAGACAAATTAAAGTATTTGCATCAATGATTGATAAAAAAAAGTTATTAAGATTAATTTAAAAATAATAATACAAGAAGAATAATCTACTCCAAATGAAATTTGCTAAATTTATATGTCTGTCTATTTAATGGCTCTATCAGCAGATTCCTGTGGTTTATTATACTCCTTGCTTAAGCAGCTTTTTCACGGGGCGACTTGACGCAAGAGTTAACCAGAGTTTAACATCGTGGGAACCTCGTGCGATAACAGTACGGCATTCGTGGACCACCGTGGCGCTAACGGCAGGTAATCGTGTAACTTGGTGACTCGGGAGAAAATTCAAGCAAGCTTGAATTTCTCCAAGAGTGACTTGTACACTTGTGGTTGAGCATTGCAACTTTATATGAACGTAGTGGCCAGTGCGATATCCGTGCGATATCCGTAATAACTCTTGCGGTTACCGGGGGAACTCCTGCGAACGGTAAACCCGGAAGCTGGACAGAGGGGACAGAAGGTGAGTAAAAAAGGTGTTCTCAATATCCTTTATCTGGCGAAAACTTTGGAACTAGTCGTTCGGTGCGAGTTGATTAAAAAGTGTTTGGAAATTTCAAACTTCAAATCAAATGTCTCTCAAACCTGCTGATTGTATCTGATTCCACTTTTCGTAGCAAGTTCCACTTTTCGACACAAAATGCTTGAATAACTCAGGCAGGAAGCATCTCTGGAGAACATGGATAGGTGACGTTTCGGTTCCAGCTGGGAAAGAGGAGGCAGGATCAAGCGTGGCAGGTGTCGGAAGGAACTGCAGATGCTGCTTTAAATCGAAGATACACAAAATGCTGGAGTAACTCAGCGAGTTACTCCAGCATTTTGATCTCTGGATGGAAGGAATGGGTTTCCCAAACTCACCCATTCCTTAAACCCATTCTTTCTCTCCAGAGATGCTGCCTGTTCCTCTGAGTTACTCCAGCATTCTGTGTCTATCTCAGGTAATAGATGGACACGGGCGAGGGGGCAGATGGTTTGAACAAAGACCCTAGATTAAAGCATAGTCTGTAAGATAGGATTGTGAAGCATGGGGAAGGAATGTTTGGGGGGGGGGGGGAGGAGGGGGGGGGGGGGTTATAGGGGTGAGGGGCGGGGTGAAATAGGTGCGAGTCTAGATGGGCCACAGTGGGGTGGGGTGGGGTGGGTACGGCGAGGGAAGGGTAAGAAATGGGAGGAGAGAGAGGTTGTTAGAGGTTACCTTGTGGCTAGCATCCGTCCATCCATGAGAGATGATGGTGTGGCTTTAGAAACATAGAAAACAGGTGCAGGAGTAGACCATTTGGCCCTCCGAGCCAGCAGCACCATTCATTATGATCATGGCTGATCACCCAAAACCAGTACCCCGTTCCGGCCTTCTCCCCATCTCCCCTGATTCCGTTAGCCCTGAGAGCGAAATCTAACTCTCCCTGATAGGAGTAGAATGAGGCCATTCGGCCTATCAAGTCTACGCCATTCAATCATGGCTGATCTATCTTTCCCTCATACCCCATTCTCCTGCCTTCTCCCCATAACCTGTGACACCCGCACTAATCTCTGGGTTAGGCAGCAACTCCACTATTGTGCCGCAGTGCCGTTCCAAAATTCCCTGTCTGCGTGTGTTTTAATATCCCAGCCCAGCTTTAAACCTGGGAATGGGAAGGGTGATTTTACAGAAAATAGAACAATACAGGAGGGGACCAGTAAATGGTCAATTAGGGGAGGGCACCAGTAAATGGTGAATTTGGGGAACGCACCAGTAAATGGGGAATTAGAGGAGCGCACCAGTAAATGAGGAATTAGGGGAGCGCACCAGTAAATGGGGAATTAGGACAGCAGCAGTGATAGTCATTGGTACACAAATTTGCTGGAGGAACTCAGCGGGTGCAGCAGCATCTATGGAGCGAAGGAAATAGGCGACGTTTCGGGCCGAAACCCTTCTTCAGCAGTGATAGTCATTGATTGTGTTATGTTATGCACGGATATTACACTGGTGTGAACTTGTATAATACGTTGTGCAGCAAAACTGGACCATGAGTTTAAGATCAAAGATTTGCGTGTAAATTTATATGACTGATAGACACAAAATGGACCCTTCTTCAGACTCTCTCCAGAGATGCTGCCTGTCCCGCTGAGGTACTCCAGCTTTTTGTGTCAATCTTCGACAGATTGGGTTTGCTGTAAATGTCTATATGTTAATATGTGTGTCTTTTCCTCTTGGGCATTACTTTGTTTCTGTTGGTGGCTCCACATTTTATGATAGCCTGAAGTGTGATAAAGCTTTTACCTCAGCAGTTTGATTGTCAGTGCTTGTTTACCTCATTGTTAAATAAATATATTTCTTACTATCAGCTTGATGTCTACAATTCTTCATTAAAACATCACTACAAGATGAGTGTCTCTAATGTTATAATCCCTCTCATGCTGAAACACAAATTAGTTGAAGGGAGGTGATATAATCACATTTTCATTAAGTTTCATTTTTGAGTGTTCAGGTCCATCAATTGTTGAGCTATTTAAACGTTTGAAAGTTTCACCTCTCAGTAGAAAATAAAATAAGCCAATCAGCACGGTAAATGTGAGACAAAGTCTTTATTCCTATTTGACAATATAAAAAGACGACTTCTTGCACATATTGAGAGAAGGTGCATCACACCAAACATTTGTCTATAAATGGGCCTTGCAAACACGAAAATCAACAAATGAGGCACGCTAGATTATTTTAAACACATTATATTCATTAACCTCCGCAACAAGCCTAAACTCAGGCATTAAAAGGGACAATGCAATGTGCTAAATGGCAGGTTTTGCGGACGAACATCTTATAGGAAGCACTTTTCAGAGGACAACACTAGAAAGTCAGCTTATTTGCTATGCATTTCTGCTAACATGCAGTAGTGTTCCTGTGGTCGGCTACCCATCAATATAGCTGTCCTGCCACGGCACACACCCCAATTGTGAATTGTAGTAAGCGCAGAGATGGCCTCTTTGCTCTTTCACACCCAGTGAGACTTCCTCTTAATTCTCTTTTTAATCAATCTCTCCCTTTTGCCTTCACGCAAGCGTCCTCGATGCACATAGTGGGCTGCTGCATACAGCGCGTCAATGAAAAAAACCACCATCCTGTACTCGAAACTACTTAGTATAGGCATGTCTCCAAATGAGCCAATTCAACCAAGGGAGGATATTTATAGTGTGTGAAAAAAAAAGTGACATCATTTGTGCCACGTGTAGTTCACAATGTTCATTCAAGATTTAACGGGAAAGCTCGGGAGACGGACAAGTCACTCGCACAAATAACGGAAATGCCGAGTACCGTGGGAACTCTTTATCTACACCACGTTATATCGTGTGATATCGTGCTAGACCACGACCACTTCACTCTGGTTACATCTTGCGTCAAGTCGCCCCGTGAAAAAGCGCCATTAATTAAAAGGGCTGGATATATTTTTATATTGTCAAAAGATAAATTCTTCAAATGAATAAGAATCATCTTATACCAATAACACAATAGTCAACATTTTGATTCTATATAAGTTGGGTAGACTCTGTGCAAACAATGCTTGTCCTTTCAAAGATAGACACAAAATGCTGGAATAACTCAGCGGGACAGGCAACATTACTGTATAGAAGGAATGGGCACGTTTTGGGTCGAGACCGTCCTTTCAATATGTCCTTAGCAACAATCTCCAAAGTTACATTGTTACTTGCAATCATAAGTCACTCACAATCAAGATGTGAAGCAGATAGAAACTAAAAGCTGAGGGAGAAGTGTTGGAATAATAAATTATATTTTTGATTTGAACTTCAGTTTAAATCTTTCCTAAATCTATTAGCCTTCTGTTGACAGAATTTTACATCAGCAAAATTATCTTGTGATTTAACTGTCAGGTTTAGTTCCTTTAATAATCTGTCGCATTTAAGTGTTCTTGAAGTTGACACGACCTGTCATCTTTAATTGAAAGATGTTTTCATGCAACAGTGCGATTCTCTGGCCTTGAGACCCTGCGTACAATAGACTTTTAACAAATGCGGCAGAATTAACTCTCTGATAATATTTCCGTCAAAATTTTGAACAAACATGCCTCCAACTCCATTAAAAAGATTGAGAAGGTGAAAATCAACCTGGATATTTTTAGGTGCCAATCATCGCAACAATGTGAACTACCCCCAAATTAATTCAGATGAAAGACCAATGACCTGAAATGTTAACCTTGTTTCTCTGTCTACATATGCTGCCTGACTTGTTCAATATCTCTAGTATTCCAGTATTTTATATCCAATTTCCCACAACTGCATGCTTTTGTTTTGAACTAAAGCAAATGCTTTTGCTCCTTTCTATGATCAGATTATCGAGTATCTTCAATTTCATTTTCAGTCAAGCAGATTGAAATAATTGTCAATTGATAGTGACTTTTATGCATCCTTTCAATACAAGGCACACTTCAGTAGCTAATGTCTTTGGTTGAATGGTTTTGGCACCAGTCTGAACAAAGTATTTAGATGCCTGCCTGAATTATAATCCTACTTATAATTATTTTTGGCTTTCCTTATTCTGATTGACAAAATTGACAATTTTTTGGCAGCATCATCTAACTTAGCGTTCATGCATAATCAGAGTGGACTTACAGGTAAGACTGCAGTAGGGTTATGTTTTCCTCTGTGCACAATCTTAAGCATTTTTAACTGTGTTTCTGCTATAAAATCAATGCCAGTTTAACAGATTATTCTCAAACTCTAGATGTACAGGAATATTGAGATGTGAAAGATCCCACAAAATTTCTTCCAAAATCAGCTGGACACATCTTGGGGTTGTCGAAGCAAGGAACTGCAGATGTCAGTTTAATACATAGACACAGTGCTGCAGTTAACTCAATAGCTCAGGCAGTATCTGTGGAGAACATGAATAGATGACGTTTCAGGTCGAGACCTCTCATTAAATCCAATTTCTAGCTTTCCTGGGCAATATTCAGTCCTCAGTCAGAGGTTAATTATGTCCTTGGCTCAGCGGTGTGTGTTACTTCTTGCTGTATGAAGTCTAAATGCTCCATTTGCCTTGAAAGCAAGAGTAACGATACATTGAAAAGTAATTAATTAGCTGGGACATATGTTTTTGTTCACCCATGGTTGTAAAGGGTGTTATGGTGAAGCTTGTGGTTCAGTTTACCATCCTGGATTATGTTTATGATCTGCTTTGCAATTTTACATATGCCAGTGTAACATGGGCTTGGCTCTTATTGGCTAATGTTCTCAACTGAACTGACAACTTTTAGCCATTTAAACAGCAATAAATCCAGGATGTCCACTTTTAAAGTATCCAGATCATGAAGAGATTATGATAATCAATTAATATTATCAACATGAACTCAGTCATTGAAGGACTTGTTTCTGTGCTGTAACTCTCTGTGACTCTATGGCTCTGAGACCACACTTTTTCAATGGGGATTGGATTTGGATTAGAAGGCAATAGGAGGGTAATTTATTGGCACTAAAATCACTTAAATTTGCCTCCATATTTTTGTTTTAATGCACTTTTTTAGGTGTCTAAGTTCTTTTTTATTACAATGTAATTTGGGACTAATTATTTAAGATCTATGTTAAGGGTTATGTTTTCCTCTGTGCATATTAGTTCTTAATTGTCTCTAATTATAAGAGAAACTTGTGATCACTAGGCACGTCATGGTGCCGCAGCGGTAGAGTTGCTGCCTTACAGCTCCAAAGACTCGGGTTTGATCCTGACTACGGGTGCTCTGTATGGAGTTTGTACATTCTCTCTGTGACCATGTGGGTTTTCTCCAGGTGCTCCCACATTGAAAAGATATACAGGTTTCTAGGTTAATTAGCTTTGGTAAAATCTCCCTAGTGTGTCGGATAGTGTTAGTATATGGGGACCGTTAATCGGCGCGTACTAGGTGGGCCAAAACGCCTGTTTCCATCTTTAAACTAAACTAAACTAAAATATTTGATTGTCATATGCACTGTGACCAAATCAATGCTGCAAGCCTAGAAAACATCTACCATGGCAGTGGGAGAATTTAAATTTAGTTGTATTGATCACTAACAGTAATATTGTAAGAAGACCTCAATTGCTCTGTTGATGCCTTTTTGGAAAGGAAATCCCTGGCTATTACCTGGTTTGTTCTAAATGTGACTCAACGTCCATGTCAGCTTGGTGAATACTGAGTTTTCCTCTGAAGAAACTTTACATTATATCAAACCAACCTTGACTGCAGCAGTCCACGATGAAGGCCAATCACTACCTTATTCAGGCAACCAGAGAGAGGAAATCAATGCAAACTTTACAGTGAATTTCCAAATTATTAATTTAGCTATTAACTTAGTCGATCTTCATTGTGCCCTCTCCAATGAGCCATATGAGCACAAGTAATGCAGATTCTGAATGAGACAAGATTAAAGGCAGGAAATGCTACCAATATTCACAGGTCAGGTGGCTTTGGTGTGTTGCGAAGTAAAGTCAATCTGCAATCATCAGAATTGCTATTTTTAATGTCTGACTGAAAGATTTCATCTTAAAATAGTACCAAACACAAGTGAGACCTCCCCCCCCACCTCAACCCTACAAAGCCCTCAACTATGTAAAGCATGTAAAGATATTTCAGAGAGATATATATGTTTTAAGATGCAACAAAAGGGAGGAGAAAGCCATGTCATTTATTATCTTTCACCACAACCAGCACTTTCCCCTCCAACCCACACATGTCTATGGAAACACGCTATCTCTGAATAGTCAGATTACGTAAAGCTGGTGAGTTCCTTGATCGCGACAATTTAGAATTTTGACAGAATGTTCATATTTCTCTGCAGACATTTCGACGGGTAAGTGAATCAACATCCATTTCTAATATGTTTCATCGCTACAAACCAGGGCAGCACCATGGTACAGTGGTAGAATTCCTGCTGTACAGCTCCAGGCACACGGATTCCATCCTGACTACAGGTGCTGTCTGTACAGAGTTTGTACTTTCTCCCAGTGACCTCGTGAGTTTTCTCCAGGTGCTCTGGTTTCCTCCCACACTCCAAAGACATACAGGTTTGTTGGTTATTTGGCTTTTGTAAAAGTGTAAAATGTCCTTCGTGCATAGGGTAGTGCTAGTGTACGGGGTTATCACTGGTTGTCACAGGCTCAGAAGGCTGAAGGGTCTTTGTCAACTTTGTATCTCTAAAGTCTAAAGTCATTATAATTACAATACTCATGGAACCAAGAACATAGAATAGTACAGCACAGGAACAGGCCTTTCTGCCCACAATGTCTGTGCCGAACATGATTCCAAGATAAACTAATATCATCTGCCTGCATGTTATCCAATCCTTCTAATCTCTGCATATCGATGTGCCTGTCTAAAACCCACTAAAATGCTATTATCATATCTAGCTCCACCACCATCCCTGGCAGTGGGCTCCAGCCACTCACCAACCTCTGTGTATACAAAAGAATCTCATGATTTTATATATTGTTATCAACTCTCCCCTAAAACTCCGGCATTCTAGAGAAAACAATCTAAGTTTGTCTAACCTCATACAGCTTCCACTATGCAATTACTCTGTCAAATACTGCACTGCCTTACCATTGTACAGTGGAACATGATGTTAAATATCTGGAAGCACAGAAACTCCATCACCATTGCTATTTAACAGAATCAATAACAGCATGCAGGTTAATTCTTAGGCTATTTCTTTTGATGCAATTATTTACGCTTTTGGACAATTTCTGTTCTTGGTTAAAATTACTATGTTACACATTGGGGCGGTACAGCTGCTCATCTAATCATTTCCATACCATTTAACAATCTGGTACTGAAGGTTGTTTTCACTCTAACGAGCCAGCTAGACCTTTCTCTGGAATGTTACCATGAGCAGAAGAAATAAGAGAGACCACACTTATCGTTAGCAGTGGGGAGCGCTGCTGCCTCACTGTGCCAGAGACCCAGGTTTAACTCTGTCTTCATGTGCTGTCTGTGTGGAGTTTGCATCTTCCTCTGGCTGCTTGGGTTTCCTCCGGGTGACCAGTTTCCTCCCAACATCCCAAAGACATGCGGGATTGTAGATTAGTTGGCCTCTGTAAATTGCTCCAAGTGCGTTGGCAGAGATGAGAAAGTGGGATAACAGAGAATTAGTGTCAATGGGTGATCGATAGTCGGTGTGGACTCGGTAGGCCAAAGGGCCTGTTTGAATGCTCTATCTCACAAATCAAACTAAAACTCTCCTTGTAGCTAGGACTCCATAATCCAGGCAGTCTGAAGAAGGGTTTTGATCCGAAACATCACCCATTCCTTTTCTCCAGAGATGCTGCCTGTCCCGCTGAGTTACTCCAGCTTTTTGTGTCTAGCATTCCAGTAAACCTCTTCTGCACCCTTTCCAAAGCCTCACCATTATTCCTATACTGCATGCATTACCCTAAATGTGGCCTAACTATAATCTTATAGAGCTGCATCATGACTTCCTGACTCTTAGACTCATATATTCAATGTCCTGTCCAATGAAGGCGAGCATACCATATGCCTTCTTTACCACTCAATCTACTAGTATTGTCACTTTCAGGGAGCTATGGACCTGGACACCAAGCTCCCTCTTCATATTAATGCTGTTAACGGTCTTATCATCAACTGCATATGTTCAACCTTCCAAAATCCAACACTTCACACTTGCTTGGATTAAACGCTATCTGTCATTTCTCCACCTAATTCCGTAGTTGAACACTGCATATTTTGACAGCCTTCCTCACTGTCCACAACTCCAACAATCTTGTTGTCATCTTCAAACTTTACTCACAACCCATCCATATTTACGTCTAGGTCATTCATATAAATCGCAAACAACAGGTCCCAGCAGGGACCCCTGCGGAACTCCACTGGTCACAGACCTCCAGCCTGACTAATGCCCTTCCACCGCAACCCTCTGTTTCTGTGAGTAAGCTAGTTCGGAATCCATATGATCAAATCACTGTGAATCCATGGTAGACAAATAAGAAATGAAGAACTACTTGCATCATTAAATATTAACAGTATATTAATGTCATATTATAGTTTCTCACCAATTCTTAATTTTTGATATATTTGTCGATCTACTTCCAAACCAAACAAATAGTGTATATTTGAATTTTATGCCAGCTATCTCACTTGAGATGCTTCATGGATCCTGCATCCTCATAATTAAATATTTCCCAGAATAGTAAAACAAAAAGGAACATGAAAGCACATTAAATCTGAATAACTGAATAATGCTTTCAACAATTAATTAAAGGTAAACAAATGCAAGATTTGAAATTTAGCTCTTAAGTAGCTGCAAGTGACAGTTTAAGGCATCTTCATTCTTTAATGAGATAATGAACGTTTTATTACAGTGAAATTAGATGGATGTACATGCATTCATTTGCATATATTACAACTGGGAATACTACTAAGAATATGAAATTATTTTTAAAACGCTTATGTGGTATAATAGTAAAATGGTGACAGGAAATAATCAATGTGGTGTGGTCAGCACATTTGCTTGTTCATATATGTTTTTTGAAAGGGGCATCACAGGTAGATACGATGCTCAAAAGGGGTTTTGTCACATTGGCCTTCATCAGTCAGAGCATTGAGTATAGCAGTTGCGAGGTCATGTTGCAGTTGTATAAGACGTTGGTGAGCTCACATTTAGAGTATTGTGTTCAGCTTTGGGCACCATGTTATAGGAAAGATGAGCTATAGGGTGAGGTTCAGCAGGGAAGGAATATATTCCTTGGAGTGCAGGAGGATGAGGGGTGATCTTATAGAGGTGTACAAAATCATGAGAGGAATAGATCGGGTAGGCACACAGTAGGGGAATCGAGAACCAGAGGACATAGATTTAAGGAGAGGGGGAAAGATTAATTAGGAACCTGATGGGTAAATGTTTTATACAAAGGGATAGGTGTATGGAACAAGCTGCTGGAGGAGGTAGTTGAAGCAGGTACTATTGCAATGTTTAAGAAACATTTAGACAGGTACATAGATAGGATAGATTTAGAAGAATATGGGCCAAATGCAGGCAGGTGGGACTAGTCTAGGTGGGACATATTGGCCGGTGTGGACAAGTTGGGCCGAATGGCCTACTTACACGCTGTAAGACTCTATGACTCTATATACTTGAGGAAAAGTTATTAACGTGTAAAAATTTGCTACCTTAAGGAAAATTAATAACATATGAATTACTGCTGCCCTGTGTATTCCTGTCTGTCAAACTCAAATATAAAAGCTTCTGCCAAGGGCTATAACTCCCTTTGAAGATGAACCTGAATTTATATTACATCCTTGTACATTCAGGACAACCTATTGTGATTCGTACCCAATGGATTATATTTTTAATGTTTCAATGTGAGGAGACAGCAACTCATTTGTGTGAATCCATGTCTCCTTAATAAATAACAGGATAACACACTTCATCAAGGTCGTTAATTTTGTTAGATTGCATCCAATAAAGAAATAAGGTACATTTTTTTTCCCTTAATGCTGAGACCTATTTCACACACAGCCACAGACATTTTCATTATCTGCAAATATTAGTATTAAATGCTATTAATCTGGTCATATTTGCATTAGTAATAGGCTACTCCTAGTGTCTATCAATAAGTCATGTATAAATAAATAATAAATTGAACCACGGCATATATCCATCCCATTTTCTGTCCAAGAGACAATCAATATTACTTTTCTGTTCTTCAAGGTCCTGTCATGAAAGAAATACTTGAAGGAGAAAATATGAACATGATTATGATAAATGAGGTAGAGATAAACTGACAAGAATTATCCAGGTGAAAATTCTCACCAAGAAATGAAATTAAAGTAATGGATGTAGCGTGGCTTTCAAGAATAAATCAAATCAATTCTAAGATCAAATAATGGTTTCCAAGGCTTGTGTGCTGATATTATCTATTAAAAAATGTGTGCCTCACTTCTTCATTAATACATCATACACATCCAAGATATAGAGAAATGGTTTAATACATGGTTACAGAAAGTAATACTTGCCAGCTGATATTATAATGCTTGCTTGACCCCCTGCAAAGAACTATACTACTCACTGAGGACTTGAGCATTAGACAGTATGTGTTGTGTTAGCTTCCAAAAGTGATAGATAATTAAATATTACAAGCAGTACTCTGTTTTTCAATAACATTGGCTGAACATGTGATTCTGCCAGTGGCACAAGGGTGTGTTAAAAAGCAAGCTGTCTCCTCATGCCCTTTTCGATTTAAATCTTTTTATTTGAATTTCACAGCAATTTGCATACATAATAATAATAATAATAATAATAATAATAATAATAATAATAATAATAATAATAATAATAATAATAATAATAATAATAATAATAATAATAATAATAATAATAATAATAATAAAGCTTTATTTCAGACACAGGTCCATATAACACATCATACAGTGTAAGGAGATACAAAAATACATTAAAAATTGCATATTAG